>NW_027187324.1:5990891-6109658 GCF_028583685.1 Petaurus breviceps papuanus
TATGAGAAGTCCAATCAATCTTAAGACTGACTTGTTCTCTTCCCTTTCATTTTATAAAACATATAACACTGAAAGAAGAAAAGTGTACCCATGCAAAATAGTTTGTCTTGACCCTCTATGTGGTAAATACTAAGTGAATGAAGGTTTGAATTTACAACATGCATTTGAAAAAGTGATTTAGAGCTGGTCCACGAGTATGTTTATCTGGCATGGTAATTGAGCCCATAGTTGAACAAGAGGAGGAAAGAGAATAGGCTTCATTACCTTTCGCAAATTACAAAGCTTTTGTAATGACACTAAACTTCCCATGGAAACAAAGGTGAAGTTTTTTAATAATGACATTCTACCAGTGGGGTTTTTTTTATGACAACAAGACATGGAATATGTCTCTAAACAATTAAAAATGAATATGACAAAGAGGACAGTGGAAAGATTAATGGTGGGTATGAGTAGGCTGTAGCACAAAACCAATGAGGAACTTTGAAGAAAAACATGAATAAAAGATGTCATTAAGGAGATATATGAAAGGGAGGGAAAATAGTCTTATCACATGGCAAGGGCAAGAGATGACAGATCGCCTGAATGCACTGTTGGCATCCCCTCAATGTCAAGAGGTATGTTGATAGTACATTGGATGGACCTTCTGTGGTGAAATTATGGGAGGACATGGATAAGAGTAACACAAAATGGAAGGCATGTAGAGGTTGTGATCTGCCTCATTAAACTTCCAAATCCATGAGATCAGAGATCCCTTTTAATATTTTAGTAACTGTGAAAAAGAGCATGTAAGATGCAGAAAAGTACAGAATTTACATTCCTTTCTTACTGGTTCTTTAAAAAGGTATAGCAGTGTAGCAAATATGAAATTCTTTCATTTAAAGTTCAAATTCTAAGCTAATATGTAGGACTTTAAGAAGATTAGTCAAGTATAATTTCATCACAAAAAAGAGGATTTTGTTTTTCATACACTAATTCCCCACCTTAATCATGTAGGTTATTTTTCCTAATAACATTAATAGATCTAAAATTAATGCTTGGGAATGTGGATTACATTTGGGAATGATCTTTGAAAATGTTCAGACTATTTCATCACTCACACTAATATGAGAACCTGCTAACTTCTAAAAAAGCAACTCCCCTTCCCACATTTTCTCATGTTGTACGCAGAATTTCCATTTCAAAGGTATTTTTGAATCCATTCTTATTGGCATTGTGCCTATGACAGATGAGCGAGAAAATATCTCTGCACTAGCCACAGGGGCACCTATACAATATCTAACCTGCCAAGTGATCAATTTAACTAATGAGAGAGGTGTAAGTTCCCCATCAACAATCTCAGCATATCCTTCAATCTTTGACTGTTTTGTATCAGTGATAAATCCATGTGAAAAACAAATCCATAAATTTATAATATTAATTTTAACCATAATGGTTATATGGTATATAATATATTACCTTTAACTGTCATAGCAGGCTTCAGTGTATGCCAAAGTTAGCCAAGCTAATAAAAAAGTCAGAAAGCCACAACCTCTTGCTTGTCATGTAATGCTTCCTCTGGTTTCAGGTGTTTGATGGAAAAAAACTAGTAGTGCAAGAGACCTAGTTTGTAATAAGAAATATTTGATGAAGCTCAGGAGGCAACCATGTCCATATTCTCAGCATGACCTGTTAGTCTGTCTCTTTGACTGGCAGTGTGGTGAGTTGTTCTACCCCACTGGGATGCTATTATCCTTAGTCATCATATCCCAGTTAGAAATTGTCTTCTAATTGGTCAGCACTGTGCATCATGATCATGGACTTTGAGTACCCAGAATTATATTTCAGATTGCAATGACTCATGGGAGAATTCAGCAGCAGCATGGAGTATACAACATATGAGTTCATATGGAAGAGAGAGTACCCATAGATGACTCAGTCCCCTCTATGTTCTTGTTTTCAGATGCCATTGTGCCGACTTTATAGAACCCCCAAAACCTTAGGACCTCTTTAATAAGTTTCACCACCATTTAAAAGTAATCAAGATTACAATCCATACTGGAAAAGCCAAATGTATCAAGTTTTTATATTTGTGAGATTAGGACATATACATATGTACATGAATACATACATACATGTGTGCACATACATTCATTTAATTCATTCAACAAATATCTAGTAAGTGTTTGCTATGTGTCAAACACTATGATGGGCACAGAGAATTTCAAAGGTCAAAATAATATAGTCCCTGCCTTCAAGCAACTTGAACCTATCATGAACCTGTAAAATTAAATTAAAATGTATACAAAGTCATTTGGGGGAGAAAGGAGAGGAAACTATAATCAGATGGAAAAGGTAGAGTCTTCATAACCTTCTTGGAGATGGTGGCCCTTGAGCTTAGCTTTGAAGGAAACAAGTAATTCTAAGAAGCGTAGGTGAAGAGTGAATCAATTCTAGGCAGGGTTCAGCCTGTGCATAGGCATAGAAACAAACAGGAGATGGAATACTATATAGACAAGTAGGCCATTTTGGCTAGAACTTTATGTGATCTTATGTCATGGCATGTTATATTATATCATGTCATGCTATATTATTATTTTCATTTTATATAGGTCTAAGGGTTAATGGGAAAAGGAAGTTAGAAAGTTGTCATTACGAATAGGGAAAAAAAGGTCAGGCTCTTGTCAGTGAGAACTAATTTCCAAGATAGATACCTCTCTAGAAAAGAAACAAAACACAAGTGCTCAGAAGCACCAAAAAAAAAAAAAAACCCCAAGGAAAAAGGCAACTTGGAAGATTCCGCAAAAGAACTAAAATCTATCATGACTACTTCTCCAAAATGGGAACAGGAACCAAAGGACCAGGAGCACCAAAAGGCCAAGGAAGACTCCTGAACAGTTTCAGACACCACGTTTTTGCCTCGCAGACCTGATGTCGCCTCCCTGGTGTTCCAGGCTCCAGTGTCACAAGAGGAAGATGTACTAGCCTCCCAGGATATCGAACCAGCTGTTCCAGCTACTCCACCTCAAGACCCCGTTCCAGAAGGTGACAAACTTAAATGTGCCTTAAAGAGTCTTGTAAGATGATCCACAGGTAGCCTCTTCTATTAGAATTCAGCTACCTACTACCCAAGAAACTAAGAATGTTCCTCTCCATTCAGACCCAGAAAAGACTCAATTGTCAGCAAATATCAGAGGCAAGAGTCCCTTATATTACTTCAGGCTACACCAGGACTGGTGGTCGGTCAGTGGGAGAGGAAGGTATCTCTACCACAAAACCAGGAAGCCCCAAGTCATTGTCACTCATTGGAGGACAAAGCCATAGGCTTGTCTTAACCATACCAGAGTTTTAAGGAGACATTCACGCTTCTTTACAAGGATGATATCCCATCTAGAAATCTTGTAGAAGAAGCTTTGATACCATGCTATTCGACACCATTGGAAGAGAAACTTCCAGAGACATCCTAGTGTCCATGACCAGAGTACCTTGGGTGCCAAGGTACCGTGGTTTGCTTTGGCTGGAAACAAAGCTCAGATGAAATGCTCCTCTTTAACTAATCACCTAGAATAGAGAACAAGTTCAAATGGGCCATGCCAAAATGCTAGTAAAGAGGAAAGAGAAGTGGGATCTTCCTTTAATTTAGTGTATGAACCCAATGGATTAAAGGACCTTTCCACTATCTATTGTTCAGAAATCTACAGTCAGCTAGCAGACTTTGTCACCCACCTGAAAACACATTCCAGTGTTAAAGTTACCATCATGATTGATAAACCCACTTTTTTTTCTGTGCCTTATTGTAAGCAAAACTTCAGTACTTTAGAAGCTATGCTGGAGTGCCAATGCCCTAACCAGTGAATTGGGGAGTAGAACTGTACTTAATTTCCAAGAAACTAGTTTGCCTATAGAGTGGAAGAGAGCTGTTCTCAGTGTTTGATTCTAGTTAGAGTGAAACAGAGATGAAAGCACCTTTGTTTATAATATAGTAACCTAGTGAGGTAAAGGAGTCTGGAGTTGAGGTGTGAAAGTCTAGTAGGAGTAAGCAAAGAAAGTGTTATATAAAATGGGAAGCATCAAAAGAAAAGAAACAAACTTGCCATTGGAAAAATAGATGCCAATCTCAGTCCCAGTATCTAACCTGTCACTCTAAAACAGTAATAAACAAAAGTCATATATTAGTCTCTACAAGGCAAACTACATGAAAAACTACCTTTAAGTTGGTTTTTACCAGCCTAGGAAGGATCATAAAGTTCATAAACATCAGCTCACAGAGGCCTAATTCTCAGGCCTTTGATAGAGAGTAATATTTGACCTGATACTCTGTGTGAAGGTTAGGATGGATGGACAGAGCTTTCTCTGATGTAGTTTCTACCATATGGCCTGAGATATTTTTATGTAAATAAATTACTTTTCTCAAAAAAGGGGGGGGGGGTCATTTATATGGCTCAGTGAATAGAACTCACCCACCCTGGAGTCAGGAGGACCTGAGTTCAAATCCGACCTTAGACACTTGACACATACTAGTTGTGGGACCCTGGGCATGTCACTTAACCCCGATACATATATACATATACATATATATATATATATATATATACACACATGCATATAACATAAATTTTATAAAATAATATGTAAATATACAAATAATATATAAAATTATATATAATATATATGCATATGTATACAAACATAATATATCTATTCAAGAGTATGTGGGTAAATATTTGGCAACTAGTCTCAGAAATGTACATGTGATATATGTTTAAGTTTAATATTAGCTATTGATACTTTTGACATTACTTTGTTAAACCTATACCATCAACAAAAGACTAGATTAAGCCATGATTTGTAGTGTTTGCTGATTTTTGAAGTATAAATGGTCACACTGAAAATTTAAAAAATTAGCTTTCACAAGCTGGTTAGAACTGGCTCCAGTATACCTTTGCAATCTGTTTACAGACAAAATGAAGTAGTTCATAATTAGTTTTAGAAGACAGGACAAATAAATGCTCTTAACTTTTTTTTCTATTTAGAAATTATGCACCAAAAAAGAAAATTTACATACATGTAGAACAACACACAGACACGAAACTATGAATTTCCATTTCACATTTTCTTTAAATATATATTTGTAATTGTACAAGTTACTTTCAAAACGATTGTGCATGTTAGTCCTTGTAGTGCCAGTGCAATATTTACCACATTGATTGTGACTATAAATATTCCTGTATAGTGTTCGATCACAAACTATAACAGATTTTCCATATAGAGGACAACACCAAAGCATTTATTTAGACACCAGAAAACCAAATCCAAACCCCAGGAAACCAAGTTCATCAAAGCAACATAAAAGTTAATGTACCACAATGTAGCAGAGAGACATGCCATCCTTTAGCTTTCCCACAAACCAATACAAGATCAATATTTACTCACAAACCTTTCTATCTCCTTGCCTGAGCTCCTCTCTTTCCCACTGTCTCTCTAGCTTTGACTCCCAGCTTCCTGTGGCTTTGTTCTACCCTTCAACAAACTCCTCCAAGCACAGGCTCCATGTGATTACATTCATCCCACTAGGGGGCAGAGTTTACTTTTAAAGCAGGGAAGGTCTTCAAATTCCCTTTCCCATTACAATCCTTCATTATAACATCATCATAATCTCTTCTGCGTATTTAAAATGTTACAATTGTTCTCTTTGGGGAGTTAAGGAGTATTGTGATTGTTAACTTTTCTTCCTCTTGGTAGTCTTGTCCACATTAAAGACCTAGAAAAAGACAGAGAAAAATAAAACAAAACAAAACTTATAACAAATAAGTAGTGTTAAGTAAAATGAAACCATGCAATGGTCATTTATTTTGTAAAATGTATGTCTCTGAACCTTGTAAACATGGATACAAAAATTTTAAGTACTGATTGATAATAAAGAAAATCAAATTAAAACAATTCCAAAGTCCACTTCACACACATCAAATTGGCAAAGATGACAGAAAAGGAAATTGACAAATGTTGAATTGATCCTTGCATAACAGCAATCTTAATGCATTGTCAGTGAACCTATAAAAGGAAACCCTGGAATGAAATTTGCAATTTTATGGAAAAATATTACTAAACATTTACCCCTTTGAGCCAGTTATACCACTGCTAGATATACATGTGAAATAGATAAAAGAAAGAGGAAAGAATTTTTCATATGTGCAAAAAATATTTATTGCAAGGTTTTTTTTTCAATTGTGGCAAAAAACTGGAAACTAAAGATATATTTATCAATTAGTGAACATTCAAACAATCTGTGGCAATTTAATTTAATGGAATACTATTATGCTATAAGAAATGAGGAGATAGATGATTTCAGAAAGACATGGAAAGACTGGTTTAAACTGATGCAGAATGAAGAAAAATATTTCAAAATAATATATTTCAATATCATAAAAAGGAACAATTTCAAAAAAATGTTATATATTTATGAATAATTAAATGAGTAGAACCAAGAGACCAATTTATATAATAACAATAACACTATAAAGATAAACTACTTTGAAAGCTGTAAGAACTATGATCAAACTGGTGACCATCCATCATTCCAGAAGACCTAAGATGAATCATGTTACCCACCTCCTGACACAGAGTTGATATTCAATAACAATCACAATTCTCATTTACATGGTACTATAAGATATGAGGGATCCATTCAGGTCCATTGTCAGTCAGGCTATTGAAAGTGACATCAACCACAACCAAAATTGTGGGTCTATTTCCTACACACCGATGTGTCTATAAGTTCAGAAATTTACCATTCAGATATATTGAATCATATCAAAATGTCTTGTCATTCCTTCTTCAAAAACTGACCCAGATTTATGCAGGTAATATTAAGAACCAAAGACCACACACATTGGAAAAATGATCCCCCGGAAAGACACACTAACTTCCACCCTCCTAATACCCATTCTATTTATATTCTCTTAAATCAAGCTTCTCACACAAAGCACTGGGGCTCCACATTTTCACAATCATACAGTATTCTATCTCTTCTTTTAGTTCAACATCATTGACTCAGTATCTCTGCTTGTGGTATGTTCTGTTTCCTTCTGGAGCTTGTTTCCCAGGAGCTTGTCTCATTCAATCATCATTGTTAAAGACACTTTTCAATGTTCCTTAAGTTTATCCAGGAAAGTAAGCACATGACTAATAGCCATGGGAAGATACATTGCCTTATTCTATCCCCATGCAATTATGTGGTCTTCAACTCAAGCATCCTCATTTATAGAACTCTAACATGATTTACAAATCATTTTCTTCACAATAAAATTAATTAGATGGAATTATGTTTGACCTTATTTTACATTTGATGAAACTGAAACTCTGGGAGTTGAGGTTATGATAATCCATATAACCAGCAAATGGCCAAACCAGCTCTCAAACTATAGTTTCTTGACTAAAAGTCTAAGCGCACTTTTCAATTGACCAGACTGCCTTATAAGCTAATTTTCTTCTGTCAGTTCTTTAGCATACATAAATTAACACATGCTATATCCAAGATACAGTGGGCAAGTTGTATATGAATATATAAAATATGAATATGTAAAAACTGAATAAAACTTGTTCAAATAATTTCAAATTTTCTGGCATTTCTAAATCATTTGTTTATGTTTTGGGATATTAACCTTTGCTTAAATTGAAAGGACTGTCTCCACTCTCCAGAGATTAGAGCAGCTTTCTCAGGTGCTAAAGACAGAAAACAATGTTATAGCCACAAGGAACTTCAAAATTCAAAGGCTCAGAATAATATGGAGACCAGTATATCTCTTCTGATTTGGAATCTCTTTATCTTTTGCAACTTGCTTGAATGTCTGCCATACTAGCACTCTTGGACAAATAGAAAATCTACTTCAAAAATCTGTCCTTGATTAATGGATTGCTGTCTTATCCACACCATGGAAGGAAATCTTTCTGCTTACTAACTCCTATCCAATTATGCCACTCTGTACTTTGTAGGTTATCACGGGTTATATTCCACACAAGAAGAACACAATTTCTTCAAGTAACAAGTTTCTTCTTAATAAACCTCAAATGGGGCCAGACTTTTGGTCCACTTCTGTACATTTAAATGACTTTAAGACTCGACTTAAAACTTTATAAATTAAATTTATTAGCTCATTTTGTCTTCATCTCTATAAATCATGAAAATACAAATCCAAAGGATAATGGGCAGATTTAGATAATACTGAGAAAAGTATTTCCCTGACATATGAAACCACTGGATTTTTCCTTCTGTCTTGGTCATGATTTCCTTTTCTTATAACATTCTCCCCACTCTACTTAGGAGTGAATACCTTAAAAGAAAACAGATGCCTTGAATCATTCTGTGTTCCTTTTTTCCATTGCCTCTTTTATTTGCCCGGTGCATTTAAAATTCCCAGGAATTAACGATAGATGTGATTAATAAAAAAGTTAGTAGAAAATGTTAATATCAACATGAACACTAGTATATTATACTTAGCATTTATATAATACTTTAAAGTTTACAAATTGCTTTACAAATATTATTCATATTGCAAATTACAATTTTATTGTTCAGTAGTTCAATCGTATCCAACTCTTTGTGATCTCATGGACCACAACACAACAGTCCCTTCTATCCTCCACTATTTCTCAAAGTCTATCCAAGGTCATGTTTACTGTTTTCATGCTCTGCCATGCCTTTTTTGCTTTTCACTTCAATCTTTTCCAAGATCAGAGTCTTTTCCAATCAGTCCTGTCTTCTCATTATGTGGCCAAAGTATTTAATCTTCAGCTTCAGTATTTGACCTTCCAGCACATTGTCTAAATTAGAGTTTGCAACATTAAAATACAAATGTAACGGTTATTTTCAAGGTGGTGATGGAAGTAGTTTAGCATAGAGCCTAGCACATAGGAAGTACTTAATAAATGTTTATTGATCAATTACTTAAAGAAATGATAGCAAACCTCTTCCATTTTTCCATCAGTTGTTGGACCTCTTTCCGGTTTCATATATAACTGCTCTTGGGGTGATATCATTTAGTTTTATCTCACACCAAGTTTTTAGAAGACTTTTTGTACTTTAATTTTTACAAAACGAGACTCATATTTTTTTTTATCATTTTCCACTGAAATTTTTTAAAATGATATTTTATTCTAAATGAATATTTCCCTGGGCTACCCTGTCTTTCTGCTTGGCAAGAAGGTCAAATGTGACTGTTTTGTGGTATTTGAGTATTGTTTACTATAAAAATTTTGTTAAATTTCTATTTGAAATGTTGATGGCTCATAAGAATGTTTGTTCTACCAGCTCACATGGTGCTTTCTGGTTTCATTTGTAATATATATTTTTATAATGAAATGCTTTGATTTCTCTAGTAAGAGGCCAACTTATTGGCCAATGAACAGTGATCTCACATTTCCAATAACAACAGTTAAATGTATTTTTAAACATTGTCTAAAACCTTATTTCTATAAATATCTGTCCCACTTTATGTTACTCTGCAGCCTCTGAATAAGCAGATGGGGCTACAGAAGAGGTAAAAGTCATTTTGTGATTTCCTTTGTTTCACAGATTGCAAAAGTCAAAGACATTATTATGTAATGGGCAACCAGTTGTTATTGAGTATCTTCATACTTTGGTCTGCTATTCTTCAGATGGCAGATATGGTTTAACATTGAATTTCCACTTAATCCTATTATTTATTTATTTGCTCAGGAAAACCTGTTGGAATTTAGTTTACTTTGGCATGATTTCTAAAAACCATTGCTACTTCTACCTCATGATGAGGCAACTGAGAACTTAGGTGAATAGAGTTACTGGTATTATTATACTTCATATTTAAATTATGCTTTAATTTTTAAAAAGAACTTTCATCACAATAATCCTTCAAGATAGGTAGTGATTTTCCTAATGTGTATGTCTGACTCCATATTCAATACATTCCATTGTTTCCCTTTTACCTTCAAGATCAAATATAAAATTTCTAAGATATTCAAAGCTCTTTATAACCTAGCCCTCTCCTACCTCTTACCATGGACTCTTCAGCCAAGTAGCACTAGCCTGGCTTTTCCATAATCAAGACACCCCCCACCCCATTTCTCAGACCTCAAGGCATTTCTTCTGGCTGTTCCCCATTCCTGGAATGCTTTCCCTCCTCATTTCTGCCTGCTGCCTTCCCTGCCTTCTAAAATTCCATGTGAAGATTAAGCCTTCCCCAATCTCTCTTAATTCTAGGTCCTTCCCTCTTTTAATTTTTTTTCTCTATCTGATATATAGCTCGTTTGCACATTTTTTTGTTAACTCCCTCTCCCATTAGACTGTAACCTCCTTAAGGGCAGGGACTGTCTTTTACCTCTTTTTGTATCCCCAGAATTTAGTACAGTGCTATAATAGGCTATTTCATTAAATACATTTTAATTGAATGATTGGAAGCCTGTGTCTTGTTTAGTACCATAGACCTGATGAATGGTGGATCTAGGAGACAGACACAAGTGACCCAACTCCACGTTCAATAGGCTTTCTATAATACCAAGCTGAATGGTATATGTTAAATAATCAAGTCTATTTCTGATAAACATTCTTTAGCAATATATATGGCAGTAATTCACATAACTCACATGGATCTGAATTAGTATTATCCAATATACTAAAATTCACATTCTGCAGCAGCATTATTCATTTCAAATGACTTATTCACTTTACACTGTAAATTCCTGACATATGTCCAAAAATGAACTTGAGCAATATATAAGCATAAATTGAATTATCGACATTGCCAAGTTCTCATACAGAGTTTTAGTTTATTTTAACTATCACAAATGTCTTTATATAATTTCTGAATTCACATTGACCATCAAAGTTTATGTGCTGAACAGTTTCTGTGATTGACTGTGTATTTCATACCCACCTAGTATTAGAATGTTTCAATATCTCTTGTTTTAAAATAGTGAGCATTCCACCTGAGTGCTATATACACCGAGATTTAACTTCCTATATAAAATGAGTGACTCCAGAGGGCCAAACAGAATATTACAGATTTTAGAGCAACACAATGGGAGTTTATGCAGAGGATTTTTATATAAATAATATGGACTTTGGCCAAATCAGCCCTCTCTCTTTGTCCTTTTGACATTGGTCATGTTTTCAGTTCTATGTATTTAGGCTTTCTCTTGCTTCAGTTTTATGACCTGCTTTTCCCTGTGCCATTTCTAATTCTTCAGCATCAATAGCTTCTTTGAATAGGAGCTATTGTAAATGCACTCAGTGCTTTCTTCACATTTTTATCAGACTCTTTATTCTGCTTTTGTCTAGAACCACTAAGATAAAAAAAAAGAAACCTCTGTTTCTAAAATTCTATGTTTTATGCATAAAGATTATCAAAGATATTTCTTATTCCCCATGAGTAATCCTATAGAGTTTCTCCAAACACATACCTTGGGAAAACATGGGGGCAAATGTACCATAATGACTTTGATGAGAAATCATACAATGATGACAATGAGGAGCTTGTGTTTACCATCTGTTGAAGACATGCCTGAGTTAGTTTTCTTCTTTTTTCAGTTAATCTCTAATTTTATTTTTCTTCCCAATTGTTAAAAACTATTAAAACATAGTGAGGAGAAGCTCTATCAGAGGCAAAAAGCTGTTCATTATTGGGACTGCACACAAGCATGATAAAAAGCAGTTTAAGAATGCAGTAAGGTCTCCCCTTTCAGGAAAGGAAGAGATAAAATAAAGTTCAAAATCAATTCCAAATGGAAAAGTAATGGAAGGAGCTGAAATGTGTTCTCCCCTTGCAGATGATCAATAAGTAGGCAATTGGGAAACTTGCATGATCTGTCCATGCATCAAGGAGAATCTGTGAATAGAAAAGGAAAGAAAGGTTTAATCTCATGATAAAATAGAATGGTTTTAAGTCCAGCAGACAGCTAGTGGTAGCATTGTTTGACATAGCAAGATGTTATCTCTGTCTCATTCAAAGTTAATGGACACTTAAATAATTAGCAAAGGAAGTAGATTCATTTACATATACATTTTTCCAACTGCCTTATTTCCCATGGACCACCCTTTCCAGATTAGGCATATGGTGGACAAGTAATCAAGGCATAGCTTGAGGGAGGAAGGTGACCCTCTATGACTTCCCTTTGTTAATAGCCACTCTTTCTCTGCTACTACTTGGGGAATACTGATACTACCCTAGTTTCCCAGTCATAAGTATAGAAAAACCATTTCTTCCACTAACCCAACATAAGACATAGTTCATACATGTGTGTATTTTCTCAAGGGGAAAAAGCTTTTTAGAAAAAGGAGAAAAGGGTGAAATAACATAACTTACAGAGAATAGAAATGGCAAGTTACATAGAACCAAAATACTATCCTAAGTATTTCCCTAATGGCATACCAGGTGCCAGGCACAACAAAGTGAAATCAATTGACAATTTTTCTATGTAGATAGCCTCTATGAGGCAGCTAGGTGGTGCAATGGCTAGGGCACTGGACCTGGAGTCAGGAAGACCTTTGTTCAAGTGCAGCTTCAGACACTTAATTGTTGTCACAACCTCCATATGGGTAGCTAGGTGGCATAGTGGATAAGGCACTGACCCTGGAGTCAAGAGGACCTGAGTTAAAATCTGACCTCAGACTTTACCAGTTGCATGACCCTGGGTAAGTCATGTAATCCTGTTTGCCTCAGTTTCCTCATCTGTAAAATGGTCTGGAGAAGAAAATGGCAAATACCTACAGTATCTTTGCCAAGAAAATCCCAGACTCATGAGTTTAACACAACTGAAACAACTCAACAACAAACACCATCTACATATGCTTCAGTTTACTCAGCTGTACAATAGGGATGATAACACCTATTTCAAAAGGTTGTTGTGAGGGGCGGCTAGGTGGCACAGTGAATAGAGCACCGGGCCTCGAGTGAGGAGGTCCAGAGTTCAAATCCAGCCTTAGACACTTAACACAAAAACTAGTCATGTGATCTTGGCCAAGTCACTTAACCCCAATTGCCCTATCTTCCCCCTCCAAAAAATTTAAAAAAAAAAGGTTATTGTGAAGATTAAATGAGATGCTTAAAAAGGATTTTTTTTTTGTTTTAGAAAGCCTAAAGTACTATAAATGCTTGATGTTATTAGTGTAGTTATTAGCTAATTAGTTCTCACTAGTTGAAAAAAGTCAGATGTAATTTTGAAGAGAACTTTTGCATAACTCTTTTTTTTAATGATATTTATTTATTTTGCCTTTTGGAGGGCAATTGGGGTTAAGTAACTTGCCCAAGGTTACATGGCTAGGTTTGTGTGTGTGTGTGTCTGTGTGTGTGTGTGTGTGTGTGTGTGTGTGTGTTAAGTATCTGAGACCGGATCCAAACCCAGGTCCTCCTGACTTCAGGGCCAGCTCTTTACTCACTGCGCCACCTAGCCACCCCTGCATAACTCTTCTTGAAAGTGCTTTAATCCAGGTCCTTTTATTTTACTTCCAAAACTGATAACCCCTAAGCCCCCTTCCACTACCTTCTAGCATAAGTTCTCACTAGCTATAGGACTAGCGTGAGTCAGACCTATAGCAGGATAGCCAAAGGTCATTTTTATACTCACAAATTGATATATTTTGCCCACAGGAATTGCTTACTTCTAAACTAACTATATATATGACTCTATATAGGCACATATATATATGTGTATGTATATATATATATATATAATATGTATGAATGTGTACATAAATTTAGTTGTTATTCAATTTAGTTGTTTTCAGTCCTGTACAGCAATTTGTGACCCCATTTGGGGTTTTCTTGGCAAAGATATTAGAGTGCTTTACCATTTCCTTCTCTAACTCATTTTGCAGATGAAGAAACTGAAACAAACAGAATTAGGTGACTTGGACAGGATCACACAGCTATTGTGTCTAAGGCCAGGTTTGAACTCAGAAAGATGAGTTTCCTGACTTCAGGCCTGGTACTCTATTCACTGCTCCACCTAATTGCCCATATGTATATAAATATATACATATAAACAGAGAGTATGTGTATACACATATAAAGCAAGACAGAGAAAAAGAGAGAGAGAGAGAGAATTTTGAGGCCAAGAAAAGTTTAATGTCTACTAAACACAGTATAAACTTCTTTCCTACTGTCTCACATGATAGTTACTAAATAAATTCACGTCGGTTGATTCTGATACTTTAGACCTTTTATAATCAAGCTCCAAAACATTTTTTTGCAACCTTACCTTAAACTATTCTCCTATATTCCAGTGAAACTGCCCTACTCTGTATACCTTATTCTCTTCCTTCCACCTCACAACCCTACAAATATGTGGAAAGAACATATACTATCCCTTGCACATGAAAATCCATCTTACCCCATGTTTTTTTTTTTTTTCCTGGCTATCCCTAGCTCTCCCTTAGGAGGGAGATAAATCGGCCTTCCCACCTTTCCCTCCTGGCTTCCTTCAAGATGCAGTAATTCGTGGGTGGCTAGGTGATGCAATGAACATAGCACTGGCCCTGGAGTCAGGAGGTCTTAAGTTCAAATCCAGCCTCAGATACTTAACACTTATTAGCCATGTGACCTTAGGCAAGTCACTTAACCCCAATTGCCCTCCAAAAAGGAAAAAAAAAAGAGGTAGGGATTTTCCTGGTACCCTCCCCTCCCCTCACTTATAGTGTCTTCACTCTGCAAGTCCCTTAAATTTACATGTTCTAAATTTTATAAGTGCACAATTATTTTCATTTGATTCCTCCATTAAAAATGTGACTTCTGGGAGTAGAAACAGTACTTCCATGTGGCTCCTGCTCTCATCACCTCCAATCCATGTAAAAGGGGACTCTGAACAAACTTTGAAACTACAGAACCCACAAAATGACACAGAGAAGGTAACCTCCTGCTGAGGACAGCCTGGCAAGCCGGCAGGAAGTGGCCAGCACAGCCCCACACTAAGGTTTTAGCCTCAGGGTGATTGTGACCATTCACTGGCCAGAGGGACTCCAGATCAACAGCAGCTGTGGTGGTCCAGAATTATCAACACATAAATGCTGAGGACAAAGTGAGAGTGCAGTGTGGTGTGGACTTTGGGACCCAGTACTTGGGAGTGCGTCACCTTTTGCCCACACTGCGAGAAGCTGCTGAGGGCTGGGCGCAGCTGCCACATGGCAGCTTCAGCTCCTGGCCTGCAGAATGCAGGGGGACCAAGTGACTAGTCTGAGCGGTAATTGCTCTTGCTTTAATCTGCTTGGATGTGGATTGTAGTCTAGGGTGGAGGTCCTGGGGTGTATGACCAGCTTGCCAGAGTGTGTGGAGGCTTCAGCAAGGGCACCAAACTAATACCTCCAGCAGCTGAGAAAACCCCAGCATTTGGTATGAAGGTCACCTCTCTGGTAGCAGAGTCCTACTGTGGCAAAAAGCCCAGAAGTCAAGTAATTAAGTGGCAACATGACCAGGCAAAGGAAACAAAGCAAAGAGAAGAACCCAACATTAGACTCCTATTATAGGGAACAAACGTAGCAAAGCATGGAACAGGAGGAAGAAAGTGAAGTCAGAACTCCTGCACCAAAAGCTTCAAAGGAAAATACGAGCTGGTTACAGGCCATAAAGGACCTTAAGAAGCAGATAAAATAAGTGGAGGAAAAATTGGGAAGAGAAATGAGAACAATGCAACAAAATTATTACATGAGAGACAACAGCCTGACTGAGGAAAATAACACCTTAAAAATAGACTAATTCAAATGGCAAAAAAGGCTCAAAAAGGCAATGAAAAGAGGAATGCCTTAAAAAGCCAAATTTGCCAGATGGAAAAAGAATCTCAAAAGCTCACTGAGGAGAATCATTCCTTCAGATTAAGAATGGAGCAAAGGGAAGCTAGTGACTTTATGAAAAATCAAGATGCTGTTAAACAGATCCAAACAAATGAAAGAATAGAAGGCAATGTGAAATATCTCATGGGAATAACCACTGACCTGGAAAATAGATCCAGGAGAGATAATTTAAAAATTATTGGACTACCTGTAAGCCATGATCAAAGAAAGAACCTAGAAATCATCCTCCAAGAAATTCTCAAGGAAAACTGCCCTGACTTTTTAGAACCAGAAGTCAAAATAGAGGTTGTAAGCATCCACCGAACACCTCCTAAATAAGTTCCCAAAAAGAAAACTGCTAGGAATGTTATACATAGGTTCCAGAATTCCCAGGTCAAGGAAAGAATATTACAAGCAGACAAGAAGAAACAATTTCAATATTGTGGAAACACAATCAGTATAACATAGGATCTGGCAGCTTCTACACTGAGGGATTGAATATGATATTCTGGAAGTCAAAGGAGCCGAGATTAAAACCAAGAATCACCTACCCAGCAAAACTGAGTATCATGTTTCAGGGGAAAATATGGTCATTCAGTGGAATAGAGGACTTTCAAGTATTCTTGAAGAAAATACCAGAGGCAAATAGAAAATTTGACATTCAGATAAAAGAAGCAAGAGAAGCATGAGAAAGTAAACATGGAAAGAAGAAATCATAAGGAACTTATCAAAGTTGAACAATTTACATTCCTAAATGAAAAAAAAATGATAATTGTAAGTGATGAAACTCTTTTCAGTATGAAAATAATTGAACAGAATATATATAGAGTCTTTATCGGAGGGTATATGGGCATATGAATACATATGTGAATGTGTATACATATGTTTACAGGTATACATAGATAGAGGGCACAGGACCAATTTAATAGGAAGGGATGATACTTAAAAGGTGAAATTAGGAGGTGAGAGAGGAATATAATGAGAGTATATGTGGAGAGACAGAATGGGGCAAACTATCTCATATAGAAGAGTCAAGAGAAAATGGATACAAAGGAGGTGAAGAACAGGAAGGCATAATGGAATGGGTCAACCTTATACTCACTGAATTTGGCTCAGGGAGGGAATGACATACACAATAAATAGGGTATCTCACCCTCCAGGAGAGTAGGGGGGAAGGGGATGAGAAGGGGGATGATGGAAGGGAGGGCAGGCTGGGGGGGGAGGGAAGTTGGAAGCACCCACTTTTGAAAAGGGACAGGACTAAGGTAGAGAATAGATCAAGTGGAAGATGGGATAGGAGGGAGGGAAATACAGTCAGTCTTTTACAATATATCTACTATGGTAATGTTTTGCATTAGCTACACATGCACAACCTATATTGAATTGCTAATCTTCCCAGTAAGGGTGGGTGACAAGGGAGGAAGGGAATGAATCTGGAATTCAAAGTTTTAAAACCAAATGTTTAAATATATATATACTATTTCCTGGGGTACTGCTATTTTGGGGAGGTGTGTAGGGGGAAAATGGGGAGAAAATTTGTAACCCAAAATCTGGTGTAAATGAATGAAGTAAACCAGAAGTTAATAAAGCATTTACAAAAAAATGTGACTTCTTTGAAGGCAAGAAACATGCCTCTATGTGTATCCCCAGTTGTTTAGGACAATTCCTGGTATATAGTAAGTACTTAATGACTGATTCACTATTTTCCTCCCTATCTCAAACTGTCAGATTTTCTTCTTTACTTTAAGAACACTTCCTTCATGAAACCTTAACAAATAATTCGTGGTATCATATAGTTTGTTAGTAAAAGGGATCTAATGAATTCTCAGCTAAGTCCCCTCATTTTACAAGCAAAGAAACTAAGTTACAGAGATTTTTTTTTTATCCAAGGTTTTATACATAATATGGAGAGCTAGAATTAATATAAGTTCCTACAACTGCAAATATATCACTTTTGCTACTAAAATGTCACTTTGATTGCTCTTCACAAAATTAAATGATATCTTACTTCTCAAATATCTCATTACACTTTGCTTGGAATTCTCTTTTACATCACTACATCTCTCTTCCTTCGTTATCTTTATTAGATTGTAAATTCCTTAATAAAGAGGACTATACTATGTCCTATCCACAGCTATGACTAATGCAAGGTAGGGTGGACTTCATCCTAGGAACCAATGTATGTGGGTCTACTTATATGCTATGGTCTGAAGACCAAGTTTTGTCTTCCTCAGCCAGCTGATATACATGCAGAGACTGTGGCTTGAAAATGATTGAAGGGAAAAGTAACAAATGATGTAGGCACATGTAGAAAAATTGTGACACAAATTCATTGTTGGTGGAATTGTGAACTAATTCAACCATTTTTTTGAGAACAATTTGGAATTATGCCCAAAGAATTATTAAAATACGTATACCTTTTGACCCAGCAATAGAACTAGTAAATTTATTTCCAAAGATAATTAAGGAAAAAGGAAAAGAACCCAAATGTTCTAAAATATTTATAGCAGCTCTCTTTGTGGTGGCAATAAACTAGGAACTACAGGGATACCTGTCAACTGGGCAATGACTGAACAAGTTGTGGTATATGATTGTGATGGAATACTACTATGCTATAAAAATTAATGATGAGCTTAAAAAATAAAATAAAAAAAGAAATGATGAGCTTGATGATTTTAGAAAAACATGGATAGACTTGCATGAAATAGTGAAGTGTGAAATGAGTAGAACCAAGAGAATGTTGTATACTGTAACAGCAATCTTGTTTTAAGAACAACTTTGAGCAAATAAATCTTTTTGACTATTATAAATACCCAAATTAGCTACAAAAGACATATGAAGGAAGATACTCTCTGCATCCAAAGAAATTATAAATAAAAATATGTAGGGAGTAATTTCACACACACACATACATACACACCTTTGTATCTAATGGTAGCCATTTCTAAGGCAGGAAGAGGGAAAAGAAAGAAATTTACATGATAACTTTATTATACATTTTAAAGGATAAGCAAGTTGTATGTAATAGATTTGCAGTTTCATATTCTATCATCTTTTTATTATATTATGGAAATACTTGTTTTATCCCACAAATTAAAAAAAGTAAAATAAAATAAATATGAAGGAGAAGGAGAAGGAAAAGAAGGAGGAAGAGGAGCAGAAGGAGGAGGAGGAAGAAGAATTAATTAAATGAGCTGTGGTAGTGGGCATGTGGAAGGAGGGGAGGGTGCTGGCTGTGTCCCTTTTCCCCCTACTACTATACCTTGTGGTTCCACTCTTTCTAATTGTTCCACGGTCTGTCTTCCACCTTCATGAGGTTATGGAATGGATTCTGGGATAATATCAAGAACCCCTAACTGAACTTGCCCCAAAGGCCAGGATTCCTAGTTATGATCCTAAAACTATTTTTTCTCTCCCTGTGTTGCACATAGCAGACAATTAATAAATGCTAGTTCAAACTGAATTTGAAGTGATTTTTCCATAGTCACTTAACCATAGCTAGCCAGAAAATATTCAAGAGCTAGAGGCGAGGATTCCTGACTTTCAGTGTTCTTTCTTACCTATTAATTAGTACAGGGATATAGTCAATAACAACCAAAAGTTATATATATGTTAGTAACACACATAAACACACACATAATTATGAACATATAAAACTAAACAGACTAAACATTTAAAGTTGAAGGCATGCTATTAAAAAGGATTGGAACAGTATTTCAAATTTTGCAATTGTTAAAAAACATATTAAACTACGTTAAAATCTCATTTTACATGATATTTTCCTATATCCAGAAATAGTAAAAATACAGCTCCTGAGAATATGTTTTTCTTCAAGTCAAGTTTTAAGTTTTATTGTTATTTTGATACTGTCTATTTAATCCTGGACAAGTCCTTTAATCTCTTGGCACTCTAAGCAATTCTTGAAAATTTTAAGTTGAAAAGAAAGTACAAACCTGCATCGATAGAGGGAATTTCCTCAACTTGGGAATATCCAAATCAATGAAATCACATCTGGCCTCTGTCCTGTTATTGTTATTATTGCTTTCATTATCATAATAAAAATGATTCCTCCCACTGTTACTACTACTATTACTATTTCTGCTGCTGCTGCTACTACTCCTACTCTTACTATTACTACCACTAGGCAGCTAGGTGGCACAGGGGATAGAGTGCTACTCCTGGAGGAGGACCTGAATTCAAATTTGACTTCAGACACTTACTAGCTGTATGACTTTGGGCAAGTCACTTCACCCTGTTTGCCTCATTTTACTAATCTGTAAAATCACCTGGAGAAGGAAATGGCAAGTCACTTTACTATCTTTGTCAGATGGGGTCACAGAGAATAGGGCACAATTGAAATGATTCAACAACCACTGCTAACATTATTATTTTTAAAAAGAATATTTTTGGACCTATGATTTTATGGTGAAACTTTTTAGACATATTTTAGACAATAGAGACATATTGCAATTAAGTCAGGGAATTTTAGATTTTTTACATTGGTTTACCTCTTTTCTCATTATGACCTTTATATGCTTTTTGAATTGAATCTCTAAGAGAAAGAAAAAGAGATTAAATTTAATCAATTAACAAATATTTATTCAATGCCTACTGTGTTCACAGTATTGTGACATTGGGGAAGAGGATTAAAAGGGAATAAAATGCAGTCCCTTTTCTAAAGGAAGTCATACTTTTGGAGTGAAAAATAAGAAAAAGTTAAATGAAAATAAGGAATCTCTTCCAAGTCAACATATAATTGATGAAATATAGCTAAGTGGTAAAATGGATAGAGTATGGGACCTAGAGTCAGGAAGACTCATTTTCCTTAGTTCAAATCTGGTGTCTGACACTTACTAGCTGTATGACTCTGGTCAAGACACCTAACTCAGTTTGCCTCAGTTTCTTCATCTGCAAAATGAACTGGAGAAATAAATGGCAAATAACTTCAGTATCTTTTCCAAGAAATCTGAAAAATGACTCAACAGCAAGGGACAATAAGCATTAGAAGTCCAGAAGAAGAAGAAAAAAGTCTTTGACTGTGAGGGATCAAAGGAGTATTTACGGAGGAAGGCACTTTCTCTTTAGCCTAGGAGGATAGATAGATGGCATTTGACTGTGGGATGAGGATAGAGATGGATATTTCTACTTGGGGGAACAGTATGAGTCAAGTCCCAGTGTTAGGGAAACAAGACATATTCAGAGTATAATGAGTAGATTAGTTTGATTGAACTGAAATCTTTATTGTGTGGTGAAGTGATACATAAAATTGTAAAGGACCCTACATGTTCTTAAATTTTGAAGTTTATTGGATGTCAGCCTAAAGAGATGAACTTTATCATATTATAGACCACTGTGAGCCATTGAAAGCTGAACAAGGGAATCACATGATTAAAATGGTTCATTGGAAGCATTAATCCAGTGGTAATGTGTAACACAAATTGAATGAGGACAGAGTTTGGGGCAGAGAAATCAGAAGATGACTGTAGCAAATAAGGCTTGGGGAGGGAGGTGAAGGGGAGGAGTGTGGATGGAGCATATTGGGAAAAGAAAGAGAAACAGATATGAGTGATATTTTATAGAAAGAGTGGAGATGACCATGGTAACTGACTACCTAGGGTAAGGAAATGGATTTAGAATAATGAACACTATTTGTGTGGAGAAAAAATAAAGTTTCAGGTTCCAATACTCTCAACAACATTTTTCAATAGCTTTTCAATGGTTTTATTTATTATATGACAGTGACTATGAGACTGAAACTCAAGAAGTTCTTTCTCTAAATTCTGGAACCTAGGAATCAGTCAGCTGGCTCACAAAGGGATGGTGATCAGTTGAGTGGCATCTCCCTGTATGTCAAGTCTCCTGGGATTAGGTACTTAAATCTTAATTACAAAAAACAATCATTGTCAGGTATTAAAGCCCTGTAGGGAAATTGGAAGAATCACAGAAGAGAATCCCAGTAGTAGAGTTGTACTTCACACAAATTTAATTGACTTGTATTATACAAATAGGTGGATAAATTAGAAAATTTCTTTCTGTAAGCAGTTGCAAAGTCTCAACTTTAAAGAGAAAAAAATACCGATCACTTAGGAACAGAAATCTCTGACTAAGCTTCTAAACATGATTAGAAATATTTGGGAAGTTTCAATCCAGCTGTTTGAATGGTGTAAGTATCATCTGCAAATCTTGATCTACATGAACTGCTCAAGTTTACAGGATATGATATATGTATGTTAAAAAAAAAGTTCAAAGCAATAAGGAGACAAAATTAATTAGCTACCAGAGTTGAAAAAGAAATTACAGAGGAAAAGAGAATGAAGAGGTAGATGATATTATTATTCCCTTAAGGGGCTCGTCTGACTGTAGCTGAGGAAGAGTTATCAATGACAGATGTCATGGCTGCTATAGAGGGAGAATGTGAATGAGAAGTTAATTTCCAGGGAATAGTTTCCTAGTTAAGTAGAGACCAATTTTAGATTTTAGAGAACAATAAAATAGTTTTGTCACATATGATTTAGAACAAAACAAAATGGCAGTTTTTTTTTTCCTTGATTCAAATAAACTATTTCAGGTGCTGTATACATGACTGATTTACTGGGGCAAAAGAACATGAGAAAAACGATGGGGGGCATATTTTGGCTACAGTGTGTACTCTACTTTCATGTTGCCAAGACAGCTAGCTGATCAAAGAGAGAAGAGGAGAGAGACAGAGACAGACAGACAGACAGACAGAGACATAGAGAAATAGAGACAGAAAAAAAAGGATTCAGTCAGTCCTTAATTTCGGTTTGTAAGCAGTTAAATTATGCATTCATTGTATGTTATTCATTGCCCTGGGTGTTTCTTTGACACAAATGACTGGCCGTCAGAATTGTCCTGATTTTGTTATTTAAATAGATTCTATAGAAACAGGAGTTTACAAGGCCACTCAGTGTTTAGTCACCACAGCACATCTTTAATTAGCAGTGAACTGGAAAACCATTTTCAATGCTTTGTGGCTTGTGAGGGAAACATATTGTCATTATAACTCTTCTTTTTGCAATATTCCCTAGTTCTAGTTCAACAAATTTAAATTCAACAAATATTTATTAATCATCTACTAAGGAAAACTCTAGGAGCTAGGGATACAAAAAAAAATTAGTCCTTGTCCTCAAGAAGCTTACGTTGTATGGGAGTGGAGATGTGTGTGTGGGGAGGGGTGCATAAATACAAATGCATATGCATAAATACAAGGAGATAGAATATATACACAAAGTAAATGCAAGCTATTTGTGCAGAGAGGGTAGGTACTAGAAGCTGAACAATCAAGGTAAGAAAGTGTTTGCTTGAACTGAGCTATGATGAAGCTAGGGATTCTGAGAGGGAGAGGAGAGGAGAGGAAATAACAACTTTTCAGCCATGGGGGACACCCTGTACAAAGGTACAGAGATAGGACCCCAGATATTTATAAATTCTTTGAGAGTTGGGAATATATCACTTTTGTCTTTGCATGCCCTTAATCTATGCAGTGTGCTGCATTTAATAGGAAATTAACAATTTTCTTTTGAGTTGAGTTCCTTATGAGCATCCTAAAATATTTGAAGACTGCAATCACTTTCTCCCTCCTTCCCTCACTCGACATTCAGTCACTAGAAAAGAAAAGGTAAAATACTTTGGCATAATTTTTATTTGAAAGTATGAATTATTTTTATACAAAACACACATGCTTGTAATAATGAAATAGATGAAAGAGAGGCCATGGAAAATGACTCACTACATAATGTGTAATGGTCATATTCAATTTCTAAGTGTTAATTTTCAGTTTTCCATTGATTCACAAAAGATGAAAATATAATAAAAAAGAAAGATATTTCAAATGAAACACACAGGTCATTTGTAGCCTAAAAGGGTATCTTTTTAGAGAAATATTTCCTATTACATCTCACAGTATCGTTGCAGTGAAAATTCTAGTCTCATATAAATGACTATCATAAGGAATTATTTAGAGCTAGGTGTCCTTTTGTTGTTTTTAGATTGGTAACTCAGAACTAATTTTCATGCTGGAAACTTGCCAAATTGGCAAGGGAGTACATTAAGGATGAAAACTTCACTGTTCATAATTCCACAGCAGAAAGATTGATTTACAAAACATTTATTATAGGCTAAATCAAATGTTAAAGGTGCATAGTCCATACAACTGCCTTTAGGTAAAACATTCTGCCTGAGTCATTCATCTTACAAGCATGGTTAATCTAGCCAGCAGATTTAAAACATTAAGCAGGCATTAAAGAACTAGGTTTAAAAGACTTTGGCAGGGAAAAGGGTTAGAAATGAAGATTTTTTTTCTTTGTACTGTATATTCATTCAATATCAGAAGGAAGTTTTTAATTCCACCTAAGGCTTGAAATCATTTGAATTTTTAAGATGCAATATTATTCTTCGAATATTCTGTTGGTTCCATCATTGTCTCTGTAAATTCTTTGTTCAAAAATTTAATCAGAAATGTTAACTAATTTCTAATTATTCATGTTTCTTTTACTTTTTTAAAGCTACATACTGTCACCTACATCCCAAGATTAGGCCATCTAATCAATGATCTACTCTAATAGGCTGAAAAGATAAGTAAATTAACAAAGAAAGTAACCTCTAATGTCTTAGCTAGAGATATACCTAAAACCCTCTCTGAAAGATCCTTCCTCTTAGATCAATGATCCCCTACTTTTATGGATATATGAATTTGGTGTTGGTTAGAAACAAAGCCTTGAGGTCTGTGGAGGTTTGTGAATATTTTCAACACCTCTAGCCTAAAATCCCATTGACTTGAATATGCCCTTTAAAATAAGAGAATTAATATCAGTTAATGTAAAATCTTATTCAATACATTTCACAATTTGTACTTATGGGGGAGAAAGTAGAGATCAATCAAATAACATCGCCAGTAACACTTTTTAAAAACTTTATGGGGGTGGGGGTATAGAGGATCTTTGAAGAACTTAGCTATAATGCAGTCATTTCCACTCAGGAGGACCCTGGATTTCACTTATTAGTACTTCCTAAATGTTACATATGTCCATGTTACCTGTCCATACTTTTTTTCTTTACCACCCTGATAGATATTCCAATAATAAGCTGCAGTACAGGGCTTCTAAATCTAGGGTCCGTGGACTTTTTTTTTTTTTACCCAATTTTCATCTGAACCTCTTCCTGGTTCCAACTCCAAGGAACAATATCCACTTCCCAGGATAAACTCATTATTTCTAATTCATCACCATGCTGATAACTCAAGCCTTGGATATCACTTCCTCCAGTCTTCTCTCTCCTCTAATCAGAGGGTTAGAACATAGATTACTGAGCTTTCCTGACTACAGGGCAGTAATTGAACTTTCAACTCACTTTGCTTTTCATCTGCACCTCTGCTTGGTTCCAACTCCACAGAGTGAGATACTTCCACAGTGGGTGTCTCTCCTAGCCCTTCAACCCCCTGTGTCTTCTTTCCAGCTTTCTTTTGTGTGTTGTCTTCCCCAGTTGGATTGTAAGCTCCTGGAGGACACGGGTTATCTTCCTTTTGCTTCTTTGTCCCCAGCATTTGGCACAGTACCTAGCGCATTGCACTGGTGCTAAAGAAGTGTTTATTGAATCAAATTAAATATTGTATTTCAATATAATTGATTTCCTTTGTAATCCTATGCATTTTATTTTATGCATTACAAAGTCATCTTTAGATTTTATCAGACTCCAAAGCTGGGTCCACAACATGTAAAATATTTTAAGAACCCTAGTTCTATGATATGATCTATGATATTTTTCATATTGATATGCTCTCCAATAATGCAAATTAAAATTCAACCATGACTTCCCATCTTGTTTAACTCTTATCCATATCTTTTCATTAATTAGTGATTAAGAATCCGTTCAACATACTGGGGGCCTCTCTTATACTCTCCTGAGTTGAGTGGATACAAAGGAGCATGTGTGTTGTCCATAGTTGGTCCTTTATTCTGTCTACATGATTGCCCTACTTGTTTTCTTATCAAACATTTTTCTGACATCCTTTAAATCACCTCTTCTAAGTGATTCAAGTCATTATCTTTCCATTTAAACTCTATAGATGATCTGTATACTAGATTTCTGAAGAAGAAAATTAGAAAAATAGGTGAGGAATTGAGCTATTTTTTTTGTCTTTGCATCACCATCATCAGATTTGTACATAGTAGGAGATTTGTAAATGTTTGTTAAGTTGATTTCCACATGAGAGTCTTCATAAATCATGCTTCAAGAATCAGAGCACATTTTAAGAGAAAATATTAAATTTATTCTTATAACTTTGAAATATAGACAAGGTCTCACACTAACTACTAATAAAATGTTTCCTAGTAGAGAATGCCAAGACTGCTTCAATAAACAAATAACATTCATTCAGTAGCATCATTTGCACACAAACAATTAATGTGCTAATGCCCTTAAAAGTAGTTTGCTCTCTTAGGTAAATTAAACATTCTCCCTGCAATTTTGTTTACACTATTAATTTGGGGAGCAAAATCTTTCTTCATTGATAATGCAAAGGTAAACTTCAGCTTCAGCTAGGTCAAATTACCCAAATTCTAAATTAGTGGAATCTAAAAATAATGAGGTCTTTACTGCATAGGGTTGTCTTTTTTTAAAAAACATGGTGCATTCAAATTCTCAGTCCTATTATACCACTTTAATAGTTTTAACGTATTTTCTCTAACATATTGCCTATTTGCAAAACCTCTCCTTTGAATAATAATTAAAACATTTTAGAAAATATTAATCACTACTTCTCAATATTTCTGTGAATGTGAGACTCCCTGTAATTTATATTTTTACATTAGAACCTAACATAATTATAATCATACTTCTAGTGTCTTTTGATTGAGTAAATACAAGATGGCAACCTTAAAATGCATGGTAAGGTGGCTCAGCGAATAGAGCACTGACCCTGGAGTCAGGAGGACCCAAGTTCAAATACAGCCTCAGACATTTAACACAAAAACTAGCTATGTGGCCTTGGGCAAGTAACAACTCCAATTGCTCTCCAAAAAGCAAAAAAAAAAAAAATACATCTTATTACTTAGCATAATATTGATGCTACTACAACAAATCCTAAATCTGTTAACCCCCTCAAACTTTGTTGCAATAGTGTTCTTATTTTGTTGCAGCTTCCCTTCAAGAGTTATTGTCTGGAGCCCTTCTTTTACATGACTGATCTTCCTAGTTACTGATCATGGCTTGGCCATAGGACAATGATATCACCTTCACAAGACCTTCCCATCTGCACAATCTTGACTTTATACTCTCTGTTATCCAACTTGTATATCAAAGGTTTCAACTTGACTAAGGACTTATTATTTTTTTAATAACTATTTCAAAATAATTGTTTCCCTTTTAATCTTATGTCTTGTTTGGGATTTTGACTAGATTTTCAAAGGGGTCCATGTTGCAAAGATATAGTAAGAACTCAAGCTTTAGAGAATCAGTTTTCATCATGGAAATAGTTCTGCTAAGACATATGATAGATACCAAATCCAGCTCTAACCAGAGAAAGGATTCAAGTTACAAACATAATCAGAGGTATTTAACCATTTCATTTTCATGGAGAAAAATTTCAAGTATTTTGAAGCTATATCTTCCTTATGTGTATGTAAGCATAAGTTACAACAATAGATCAAACTTTGTCATGTTTCATAGATCAGAGCTTCCTAGTTGTAATTCTGTTTAAAATAATTTAATTTTGACTAATCATTGAGAGAATAAAAGATTTGGGATTGATGTGACTGGTTTACAATGCTGACTTTGCTAATTATAAAACCAAGTCATTAAATCTCTCTAGGTCTCAGTTTCCTCATCTGTCAAATGAGAAAAATTGAGTAGATTATCTCTAAGGTCCCATCCATGTCTAAATTCTATAATCCTTGATTAAAATATATGCTATCAAATAAATCTAAATGCTAATGCAAAATGCAATGTGTGTGATACCCAAGTACATAGTACTATGGTATAATATTTCAGAGGAGTGAGAGAAAGAAGATATGGAAAATTTTATAATAAAAAGTGTCTTATGTGTCTCCTACCCCCAAAAATCTTACAATCTTCTTATAGAAACAGATTTATGCTCATGAAAATTTTAGTTCTTTACTAAAATTTGCTTTTTGGAATATCATATCACAAATTCTCCTCTCCTTTAGAGTGACAATTGTCAAGGCTTTTGTGATCATAACTATGGCTCCTTTTTTTTCTCCTCTGTCTCAATTTAGTTTTCTTTTTTTAAAACCAGGAAACTCTGGATTTGGCTATGATATTTTTAGGAGTTTTCATCTGGGAGCTTCTTTCAGGAGGTGATTAATGCATTCTGTTTTTATTTACCAAAAGATCTGAACAATTTTCCTGCACCTTTTCTTGAAATATTATAATAAAACATGCATTTTTTGTTATGATTTTTAGGTAGTTCAATGATTCTCATATTATTTCTCATTGTTCTATTTCTAAGACAATTGTTTTCAATATTATATTGTTTTCTGATTTTTGCAACTTTTGATTTTATTTTAGTATCTCTTGTTATTTCAAAGAGTTGTCCTTTTTCTGTTTGGACCACTTTAATTTTCAGGTCATTTATTTATTGGGTAAGATTTCCCATCATTTTGTTCTCAGGTATTAATTATTCTTTCAATTCTTTTCTCCCCAGCTATTCCATTTAGTATCTCATCTTAGTTCTTCCAGGTATATTTGTAGTTCTTATAGCCAGGACATTTTATTTTCTGAAGCTATTTCTGGACCTCTGTGGAGTATGTTTGTTTGTTTTCAGATAAGATCAAGCACAATCTCCTCTTGTTCAATTCATACACTCATAGATTATAAATGTATTCACACATATAGATATGCACATGTGTATGTGTGTGTGTGCATCTGCATAAAATGCATACATATGTATATGTGAGCTGGAGAAGGAAGTGGCAAATCATGTCATTATCTTTGCCA
The DNA here is from genome assembly GCF_028583685.1 of Petaurus breviceps papuanus. Lineage (NCBI taxonomy): Eukaryota > Metazoa > Chordata > Mammalia > Diprotodontia > Petauridae > Petaurus > Petaurus breviceps. The sequence goes on from NW_027187324.1 coordinate 6,019,633, forward strand.
AGAAAACTTCAAATGAGGTCACAAACAGTGGAATATGACTAAAAAAACCCCAACAACAAAAGTACATACATTCACAAGTATGTATATGCACATATGTATGTATAAATATATATTTATATATATATATATATGGAGAGAGAGAGAGAGAGAGAGAGAGAGAGAGAGAGAGAGAGAGAGAGAGAGAGAGAGAGAGAGAGAGAAGGGGGCATGAAGAACTGCATCATGCATAGAAAGCTACCCTTAGAGGTTAGATGATCTGGGTTCAAGTTCTATGTCTGACATATACAGATTATATTACATTTGGTAAATTACTTAACATTTCCATTCACTGTGCAAATCCCTATAACTAAAAGTCACAGAAAACTTGGCAGCTTGATTGGTAGAGGGGTTTCCTCATTGTGGAGTTACCTGTTTCAAAGAAATAACATCTCTAACCTCTATCTATCTACCTATTCATCTGCCTCTGTCTATCTATATATCTTTAATCTATCATCTATGAAACAACATATATAACTAGACTCAGTGGGTTATGACTCACTCATGGATAAAATTTAAGAAGGTATTTTTGACTAAAACAATCAACCAACCCCACTTAATGTGACTGACCCTTTACTCTAATGTTTATTTGATGAGAATATCTCCATTGCACCAATAAAAAAATATTAAACTATGTATGAAAAGTCTATAATCAATTTGGAAAGAAAGACTTTGGATTACATGAAATAGCCACTATACTAGAAATTTATTGTCATAATATAGTTGAGGAAACTCAAAGTCTGTGGATCTTGGAAAAAATTGTTGTTTGCGATTGTTGTTCGGTCATGTCTAATTCTTCATGACCCCATGGACCACAGAATGTCAGTGCTGTCCAAGGGGTTTTCTTAGTAAAGATACTGGAGTGGTTGGTCATTTCCTTCTGTAGTGGATTAAGGCAAGCAGGAGTTAAAAGACTTGCCCAGGTCACACAGTTAATTAATGTGTGAGGCTAGATTTAAACTCAGATCTTTCTGAATCCAGGCCCAGTGCTATAGCCACTGAGTGAACTGAATTCCTCCTCTTGGAGAAAATAAAAAGCTAATTTGGTGGCCAGAAATCAAATGGCAGACCAGGTTAGGGAGAGTGTATATTCAACTGACCTTCTGAGAAGAAAGGTGCTTTTGGAACTCTACAGGGAGCCAAAGGAAAAAAAAAAACTAAATTAGATAGGAGATCATAAAGATTCCACCAAAGGGGGTAAAAGACTTCTATTCATCTGTGAATGTTATACATTTGCTATATGTATTCTCTCAACTTAGGCTACTTTCTTCTGGATGATGAATATACTCATAGGAGAGTATAAAACTGGTTCCGGAGAAGCAGAACATTGTGTACTAACTGTTCTTAGCATATCACCTTAGTAAAATTGATGTCAAAAGATTGATTAATTCTGACTGGCTAATAGATATGTATTGATAATCATAGGAAGAACACTTCTGTGAGGATTTATGAGAAACAGCACAAAAATACGTTTCCCAACCCTTCAACATTACCACCATTTCTCTGAGGAAAAAAGGAGTTGCCCTCTCTGGACTCAGCCTGCAAGAATGAAAAATGCTTTGGCTTAGTTATCCCAGAACCTGAAAATAGATGATAGCTAGCTAGCTAGATATGGATTAGTTCAATGAATTTCTCCAACTATTTGTATGTGATAGGTGATAGTTTGGATTTTTCTAGGCATTATGATTTTCCAAAAAGGATAGATAGTCCAGATTCTTTCATATAATTCTGATTTTCTTCTGTATGTATGTGAATAAATCCAGTCACTTTTCCTGATGTTGTCTTATGTTATAACCAATGACAATTCTTTGCATTGACTATTAAGATAGTACAGACTACATATGGTGGTGCTTGTTTTCTTTTCTAAGGAGAAATGATGACTGTAGAAATGCCAACTTGTCTGTTCCATTTATCATCTGTTTCTTGTCTTCCTTTGAATTCCACCCACAAATGCTCTCAAGATAATCTGGCTCAGATGGAACTCTCATCAAGTTCTTTACAGACTTGTTTTTCCCTCAAATGTTTTTCACTGAAGAGGTGATGTTGCTTACAATTTTCCATTCTCCTTTTCTGTGTCAGTTATATTAAGAGAAGCATAGCTAAATATGGAAAAGCTCATCCATTGGAAGTTAGTACCAGGTTATGAATTCTTTTGATCTTACTACATCAAATGGACAAAAGCATAAATACCCTCTCAGTTCTGTACTGTATATTTTTGCTTCCTTAATGACAATGGCAAAGTAACGGAAAAGGTCATAAAGTGTTAAAAATTATAGAGCTCTTAAATATTGACTATTGATACTCTGAATTTACAATCTTGGCCCAGTGATCTATGTGTTGGCCCTCTACTGGAAGAACTGAATTATACTTTACAGTTACAGTTTCTATAAATTAAAACATTATAATTTAAAGAAATAAAAATTGACATCTTTACCCTAAATTAAGTGTGATGATCACAGGTTCCTTTTGAAAAGAAAAAATAAAGAAGGTTGCAGACTTGGAGTCATCTTGTATCCAAAGGCAATAAGAAATATAATTTTAACAAATAATTGAGTAACCTCACCTTGAACATTATGAGTATAAGAACACTTCACTATAGAGATATTTCTACCTTCTGAGCTAACAACTGCTGTAAAAGTTGAAGGAGAGAAATTATTTTAAAAAAAAATTAGATTCTCTACATTAAATACAAATGTATTTTTATACTTTGTGACTGTAAAGCAGAAGTGTATACAAGGAGATTTGGGAAATATTCTAGGAAATATTCCTGGAGATCAATAAATGAAAGAGGCTAATGGCTTGTATATATTAATACATTTTTTAAAAGGTGATTTGGAAGATTCTAGGCATATCATGTAGTATGTAAAGTTCTAGGGCTCTTAAATGAAGATTATTGAATTATTTTCCCATAATTTGCTAACAATTCAAGAGAATCATCTATGCATTTCTAGCACGAACCTAATAATCACTTATTCAAGAATTATTTGAGTCTAGTCATGCAAAATTCATATCACTTTACTTCCTTTTTCAGAAGTCTACTATCATAAACAAAGTCCCCTAAAGATACACAAGACACCTCTGCTTTCAGATAATACAGTCTCATTACATTTTCCTTCTTTCCTTCTTCCCTACATAGTTCTTCAATATGTAATACACACAATTTGCAAAGAAGACATATCTGCAGAGCTGTGTGACTTCAGGGGCAAAATTCAAAATCCTACTTCCTATCTTTGAACTTCCATTATCATAAAAAGGTTTTATTTTCTCCTTGTCTTGCCCCTCTTTTTTATCGTTAGAAGAATGATGATATAATGGTATTCATTATCAGTCCACATCAACTCATGTAGACAGCAGTTAATGACAGAAAAATAATGCATCGTGGAGCTCTTTGTGTTATAGGACCTTAATGCAAAGAATAAATTGCATCATAGTTTTCTGTTTCAGAGATGTTGGTGATGATTTGTCCGAGTAAGCAGAACTTTGTTTAATAACCACAGTTCATAACAGAAGTCAGACAATTGCTGTCAACCTAAGACTGCCATTGAATATTTCTTCCTGCTAGTAGCATTCTAGTCATCCTCAGATTGATTCTTACATTTCAGCTTCTTCAATATGAGTAATTACATTCCCACAGCCTCTCTCTTTGACAATATAGAATAGTCTGACTTGCCTAATAGGTCCTGCCTGCTTTGCCCTTTACATTGCAGGTTTAAAGTCTCTGATGAAATATCTAAAAGACTTGAAAATAAATGCTAAAGGAAGTCGTACTCTACACTTTTAAAAAGTTGTAAACAAAATGAAACAATTATCTATTATTTTAAACCCCTCAAAAATCTACTGTCACATATATTGGGGCACCTAAGTGGTTCTGTGGATAGAGTACTGGCCCTGGAGTCTTGAAGACCTGAATTAAAATCTTGTCTCAGACATTTACTAGCTGTGTGACCCCAGGCAAGGCATTTGACCTGGTTTTCCTCAGTTTTCTCATCTGTAAAATGATCTGGAGAAGAAAACAGCAAACCACTCCAGTATCTTTGCCAAGAAAACCCCAGAGCTAATTAAATGTCCAGATTCAGGAGATTGAGTGTCTTGCTCAGGAAAAGCTAAAGAAGCTAGTGACACTTGATCATAGAGTACATGGCAGATGGGGTGTAGGAGTAAAATGATTGGAAAGATAGGAAGGGGACAGGTTATAAATGGCTTTAAAAGCCAAAAAGAGGATTTTATATTTCATTCTTGAGAGATTTTACTGAATAAGAGGGTGGTATGGTCAATCTTTTGCTTTAGTATGCCTAATCTGACATCTGAGTGGATGAGGGACTGAAATGGGAAAAGATTTGAGGCATAGACATCAACCAGCAACTATACCAGGTGTGAGGTTATAAGGGAATGCAACAGGGTGAAGAGAGTTTCAGAGAAGAAAAGGGGAGCATTGAAAAGAGATGTTACTAAGGGAGAATTAAGAGTACATGACAACTGATTGGGAGTGAGCAAGAGTGAAGAGGAGATGTTATCCAAGTTGTAAGCCTGAACAGAAGAGGACCCTGAGCAACACCCATAATTAGCTAGGTGAAAATCCAGCAAAGAAAACTAAGAAAGAGTGGTCTGCCAAGTAGGAGAATCAAGAGAGAATAGCATCAAAAAATCCTGAAAAGATGAGAGCATCAAAGTAGGGTGATCAATAGTGTTGAAGGCTATGAGAGGTCAATAAGAATGAGAACTGGGAAAAGGCCATAGTATTTGACAATTAAGAGATGATTGGTATAGATTTTGGAGACAGCAGTTTTGATTGATTAATGCAGTCAGAAGTCAGATTTGTGGAGAATCAAGAAGGGAGAGAAAAGGAAGTAGAAACCTTCTCAAGGAGTTTAGCCAGAAAAGGGAGAAAATATATAGGATGATCATAGCAGGAACTGATTGATTAAATGAGAGTTTTTCAAGCATGGGAGGGACATGACCATGTTTGTGGAGAAGTGGACAGTAGAAGCTCTGAAGATACATGAGACAATAGGGATGGTAGCTGGAGTGATCTGGCAGAGGACCTAGAATAAAGTCCTTCAAAGCTTATCTCAACCTGCCCTTTTTTTTGACATTTTATATTTTCCTCCCCTCTATAAACCCTCCAAACTCTACAATACAATCATATAGACATTGTTTCTTTCTATATACTAATACTGTTTCCTGTCTCTGTGTTTAATGTCATCCTAGTGACCACCTCCTATGTCTAGAATGTACTTCCTAATCACACACAAATCTTTTTATATCATTCCTAGTTTCCTTCAAAGCTCAAAGATCTACCTTCTAAGACCTTTTCCTGATCCTCCTAGCTCCAAATTAACTTGAATATTACACATATTTCTGAATTATATCTACTATATAATAAAAATAATACAAAATACATGTGCACATATATGTATGAATTACATATACATATAGACACATACACTAAATCTGTGTGTATGTGGATACATGGATAGAGAAAGACAGAGAGATAGACAGACAGAATATAGTTACATGTTTACATGTTGTCTTCTCCAATAGAATATAAACTCATATGAAGCAGGGATTGTTTTATTTTTCTGTTTGTATACCAAGTAACTGTCCATTGCATCTGGCACATAGCTAGTACCAAATTTAGTTTTTCTCTCCAAATCTCTTTCCTCTTTTGGCCTTCCCAATTTCTTTCAGAAGTACTACCATTCCTCTGGTTTTACATATTTGTACACTTTGCATTCTCCTCTTTACCTTACCTCACATATCCAATCAGTTACCAACTCTTGCCATTTCTATTTTCTCAACATCTCTCTCAGCCAATCCCTTCTCTCAACTCTTACAGCTACTACCACAGTTCAGACCTTTATCATTGCCTGCTCAGATTATTTCAATAACCAGATCATTTTCTTCCCTGAATCAAGTCTCATCTCACTCCAAGTCATCTTCCATAGTGCTGCCAAAGTGATTTTTCTTATGTGAAAATCTGACTGCATAAATCTCCTCCATCCCACATACTTAATGAATTCCATTGGTTCCCTATTGTCTTTAAGATAAAATACAAACTCTATTTAGCTTCTAAAATACTTCATCCCCAATCTCTCCCCAATATCCCCAGTCTCTCATTCCAGCCTCATTGACTTTATCACCTTTCTCATATACTTAGATTAAGCAAAACTACTCCCCTCCCCCATATATGGGGCTCCAACTCATGTCTGCATATATTTACACTAGAATGCTCTCTCTATATATACCTCTGCCTCAGAGTCCACTTTCATTTAATATTCAGCTTAACATCATCTTCTGCATGAAGTGTTTCTTGACTCCATCCGATTTCTAGTGCCCTCCTTCCCTTGGACCTTTGTACTACAAAGTCTTTTACACCTTGTCTCAACCTGCCTTTTTTGACACTTTAGGTTTTCCTCACCTATATAAACTGTACAATCCAATCATATTGACCTTGTTTCTTTCTACATAGCAACACTGTTTCCTGTCTCAGTGTTTAATAATTCATCCTACTGCCCACCTCCCATGCCTAGAATATACTTCCTAATCACACACAAATCTTTTATCCAATTCCTAACTACAATTACCTTGTATTTAATTGACTTTATTCTTTTCATATACTCTGTATATACTTATTTTTGTTTATTTTTAGTTTTCAACATTCACTTTTATAAGAGTTTGAGTTTTATATTTCCTCCCTCTCCCTCCTCCCCACCCCAGACAGCATTCAATCTGATATAGCCTATACATGTAAAATCATATGAAACATATTTCTACATTAGTCATGTTGTAAAGAAGAATTAAAACCAAAGGGAAAATCACAGGAAAGAAAAAAAAAGAAAAATGCCATGCTTTGATCTGCATTCAGACTACATAGTTCTTTCCTTCATGACCCTTTTAGAATTATTTTAGATCAGTTAATGCTCATGCTGAGGAGAGCTAAGTCTGTCAAAGCTGATCATTGTGCAATGTTGCTGTTACTGTGTACAGTGTTTTCCTAGTTTTGCTCACTTTACTTGTCATCAGTTCATTCAACTCTTTCCAGGTTTTTTTAAGTCCACTTGCTCATCATTTCTTATGGAAAAACGGTATTCCACTTTTCTATGTAATTCTATATGTATTTGTTTTCTACCCTGTAGTAATGTAAGTTCCATGAGAGTAAAAATAGATGCATTCATTAAGTTGGTATCTCTTGAGCCTAGAACAGTGCCTGGTCTATGATAAATGATTAATACATGGGCATTGATTGATTTGTTGATACATATCTTTTGACTGGTTGAAATTCACCTCATGGGGGTAGTATGTAGAATAATATCTCAGAAAACTGAGAGGCTACTGCATGGAAGATATCAGCCTTAAGAGGGCCAGAGCAGTACCAAGCAAAGGAGGATCTCTCACTTGTTATGTCTGGAAATGGGGGAAAGAAGTGTGTCATCTGGTAGTTTCCCCCTTGAAATAAAGGAATGAAAATTCCATTAAAATGCAAATGTAAAATATTTAAAAGTTGTATAGTCTTTTAAAAACATTATTTAAAATTTTCATGTTAACTAAATTTTGGTACCCTGGGGTAAAACAATGGTCATCCCTCTCTTTTATGGTTTCCTTTATCAATTCCACTTACATGAATATCACATGCACAGAAAACTGGCAATAAGTGAATAACCTAATATGATGTAAATTGACTCCCTCAAAATGGTTTTCCTTGATCATTTGCTGTTCATAATGATCAGATGATGGTTTTCTGCTTTCTAAAGGGGTGGGCAGGGCTAAACTGATATAATAGGTGAGATTAAGAACCTCTTGAGTAGATGAAGTGAGTGATATCTACATGAAACCAAGAAAATGCATTTGGGAATGAGAATAGTATGCAGGTTTGCATCTGATAGTATCTTAACAGCATGATCAAACTGCACTCATTAATTGAGATTGGTGTTTTCTAGGAGTAAACTTGGCATTTTGTGGATAAAGTGGACACCTGTTACCTTGGCAGCCTGAAGCAAATAATTGATCAATCATGTGGAGGATGTCAATAATGATGGGAGGAAGAAGGTGAGGATATTGACAGAAAAGGAGAAGGAAGATGAGAAGAAAGTATATCAAAAGGCAGTGAACACAATAAAAAAGCAAATAAAGTTTTTTTTTCATTTCTTCTTAATGAATCAAGATGACATAATGAGAAAAAGGGGGGGCTGATTTTGCATGCTGGCTTCACAACTTTCTATCTTTATGGTTTGGGGAAAGTCATTGAATCTTCTGGAGTCTCAGCTTTGTCCTTTATATTACAAGCATAATTATGCTTCCACCTTCAAATTATTTTAAAGATCAAATAAGTGTAAAGCATTTTGTGAAGTATTATAGGAATATTAAACTATTCTCCTTATCAGCATATTCCCTCAAAAGTTACAAGTATTTTAGTGATTTTTAATCAAATGATATTTAAAACTTTGGAATAATTCTTTTAAATGAATATAGGACCTGAAACAGAAGGGGAGAATTAATATTATTTTATGCCCTATGGTGATTAAAATACATTATACTAGCTAAAATAAGAAACTGAACAAAACTTAAAATACAAAATGTATACACTAATGCATCATTTTTATATCTATTACCTAGAACTTGTTACCAGTAGGTGCCTTCTTCTGACTAAAAGGAATATTTGTTGTGGAGGTTTGCCAAAGGGTCATTTTTGTGACAAGGACAAAAGAAAAAAATGCCTGCCTGAAATTTTTCTTAATAATAATAACAACAACAACTAGCTATGTGCCAGACACTATGCTAACTATTTTACTTACACTGTCTCATTTAATCCTCACAACAAATTTGGGAGATAATTTTAATACTCTGGGGTAAAACAATAGTCATTCTCCCTTTTATAGGGGGGGAAATAACATAATTATTGTTATTTCCAATATGTTTGATAATAATAAAAATATATAGCTATTGCAACTCCCATTTTTTTCTGTTGGGGAAACTGAGGCAGACAGAAGTTAGCTTACTAGCCCAGGGTCATACAACTAGTAAGTATATGAAACCAGACTTGAATGAATGTCAGTCTGACTCCAGTGCCAGTACTCTATGCAGACAGCAAGGTGCCATGGTGAATGGAGTTCTGGGCCTAGAGTAAGGAAAAACTGAACAAGTCACTTAAAGTCTTCCTCCATTTTCTGATCTATAGAACAAGGATAATAACAGCCCTTACATTCCAAGGTTTTTGTGAGGCTTAAATGAGCAAATATTTGTAAACTGCTTATCACAGTGCTTGGCACACAGTAAGTCCTATATAAATGCTAATCCAATTGGACAGTGCCATGGCCTTTTTCTTTTTTTAAGTCCTTGGGATGCTTTAGCTGAGTGGACAGTTCATGAGTGTGAAAGAACATTGGTGAGAGTAAAAGCAAATTCAAAATATGGCCTGAAAAGGATAGTAGAGACATGGAAAAAGAAGAATCAAATAGATGAATGAGTATAGAATTAAGATGATTCTAAATTTTATTATACTGTCCTTATTTCTCCCCTCAAACATAAATTAGTCAATTAATCATTTGTTAAACACCTAGTATGTCCCCAATACTCCCCTGGACTCCATGCCTGTTAATAATTCTTCATGCCTTTTCCCTTGCCCATCTCTTTTACATGCTCCTTTTCCCTGGGTGCTAAGAGTAAAGAACAAAAATTTATTGCAGGTAATTGGGGTAACCACTGAGCCAAACCTTCAGCAATCACAAACATAATTTTTTCCCATTAGGGATTAAAAGAAGTTAGAGTTACTGGCTATTAAGAAAAAATATGAAAAATGCAGTACTTCATATAGTAGAGTACACTTAGCCAGAGTGATTGAATCTGGAATTTTTTCATTGACAGCCAAGAAAAGATAGTTCATCAGTTTAGAGGCGGGAGAATTCTCTTTGCATACCACTGACAGATTTTCTTCTTCAACTACCCTGTGCCTCCCATTCAGTGACTGCCTTTGACGTTTTGTATGCTTTGATCTCTAAGGTCCCTTTCAGCTTCTGAAAAAAAAATCTCTGAGTCTATGATTCTATGGATTTGCACAGAAGGAACATGGAAGAGCTGTCATTCCATTCTTGTGAGAATGCTCAGAGGGCACAAATGGTCTGTATACATCCCAAAGGAAACAAGGACTGTCAGGGCCTCTGCTTAGAGAAAATACACTCACTCCATTCTTCCTTTGAAATGGGAGAACACAGAAGAAGTTCAGTGTTCGGGTTCCCCAAAGACCATGAATTACTACTCCTAAATGGTCAGCCTTTCTTAATGGATCATCTAAAAAGAAGTTATTCCAATTTCCTTTTGCAGCTATACAGAAAAGAACTCAGCAGAAGAGGCAAACTTTTTTGTTGGTTTCCAACTCAGACTATGCTGTTTCTAGACAATAATTATCTGCTTGCCTTTGCATTTATTTTTTGATATCTCTCCCTTATCATATTTATTGATACAAACATTTGGCTATGCTTAAATCAAGTCTAGACTTATTGATTGCACCTTACCATTTAATTGTATATTCTGTTATATAGTAATAACAAGAAAGCATTCCAAGATGTTTGCATGAAGGGTGTCATGCATAGCAAATATAAGTGATGGATGGATTGTGTACCAGGTTTTAAGGGAATTAGCTAACCTACTTACCGAACCACTTAAAAATATTTTTGAAAAATCACGGAGATCTGGGGAGACAAGTGAGATTGGGGAGAAAGCAAATGCAGTATTGATTTTTAAAAAAGTTAAAAAGAGTGATCCTGAAATAACTTGTAAGTCTGACATCAATACTTAGTAAAATAATGGAACAAATATTCAGAAGGAGAATGTTAAGTTTAAAGGCAATGAAATCAAGAACAATAAGAAAGATTTTTTAAGGTGAAAACTATGACAGGTGATCAATATTTTTCCCAATAGAATTACAAATCTAACAAATTGATGAAAGAAACACAATAGATGTGGATATGTATACTTTCTTCAATCTCTGATTTGACTCCAAAAAGATAAATGAGATGTATTAGGCAGAAGATACCATGGTAGAAAGGTTAGCCGTATTTGGTTTTATGTAATCTTTGTGTCATCAGTTATTCTCAGGATCAGGAAGTTAAAATATTCTTCAATAAAGCTATATTTATGGAGTTTGGGGGTGGGCAATGACAAAGGACTCTGATGTGCTTTGGCAGGCAGCCAGGGACCCCTTGAAAGAAAATGCAGCAGTGAAAAGGCATGTTTCAGGTGTTTTGTTTGTTTGGATTTTTTTTTCTTTTCATTGTAGCTCTCTATAAGCACTGATTAATACATATTATAGTGAAGCTAAACTAAGAAATTATGATAATAATAATGATAAAATCTTGCATGTATATAGAGCTCTAAGATTTGTAATTCATGTTATCTCATTTGATCCTTATGAAACAACCCTATGATGTGGGTGCTATTATTATTATTGTTTTTCCAAAGTCAGAAATTGAGGCTGAGAGAAAAATGACTTTGTCAGGGTAACACAGCTAGTCGGTGTTGAGGCAAGGCTCCATTTCATGTCCTCCTGACTCTAAGTACAGCCCTCTATCCACTTCACCACCTGTAGCTGCCTGCTGCCCTTATAAAATGAACACAAACATATCTCTTTCAGATGCTTCTTCATTTCCTGATTTCTAAATCTCCAGTGTTCCACCCATCACTCTTCCTGATGTGTTCTTGATGCTTCATCCTAAGGATCTTCATGACATTTTCCCCTTTGTCAATTTTTGTCTAATTTGTTTCAATATCTCTCTGTGTTCTGACTGCTTAACCACCATAGGTAGTCTGAGTGTTATTAACCACTCATGTGCCCATTTCTATTATCTCTTAGAACTAATATGGCCCTGGAACAGAGAGCTGAAAGCATTAGAAATCATAGGGAAAGGCAGGAAATGGAGCTGTCTTAAATTATTTATCTCTTAGGTTTCTTTCCCTCTTCTATTTCATTCTCTATCTCTCTAACTTTTGAAATGTCTTCTTCATTTGTGGGATCAGAGAGTATTATCAAGCAGAAGAAGGAAAAAAGAAATAAAGACAAATAATTGTAGGCTAGCTGGTCTTAGGGTAACTCCCTTAAAATGCTGTGTTGCAAAGAAGTTTCCTACCAGTCCTGTTGGTAGGAGCTTCCTCAGCTGGAGTTCTTTATATCATTGAAATCATAATAAATATATTATACATTAAAAAAAGAAAGCACAGGTACAGTGTCTAACTCTATTCTTAGGTGGCTATGGGCCAGAGTGGATATATTTTTAAACTTGTAGTCATAAAGACCAGAAGTGAAATCATGCCTCAGAAACTCACTTGGGCAAATTTCTTAATCTCTTTTGGCTTCAGTTTCTTTAAGTGCAAAATAGAAAAAAAAAATAATACCACCTGTTTCACTGGGTTCTTGTAAGAGGAGTAAATAAAATATTTTGCAAATGCTAAGGTGCTTTGGAGATGCTGGCTATTGCTACTTGCTAAGCCCTGGGGATAGAAATACAAAAGTGAAGCCATCCCATGGGCTCAAGGGAATTATAGTCTAATGGAGGAGGCAGGGAGGTAGAGTTGCCAGTAGAGGGAATTTTAGAAAGGGTGAGATTTTTTAGAGCTGAAAAGGATAAATCCTTCCAGATATTTTCTCTCTTCTCCCATTCAAGGCAACTGTTACTAAAATGAACAAGGATTAAATGAAGCATAGTTAGGACCTGTGTAGTCAGGTAGGCTATCTAAGACACAATGATTAGCACTATGTTCTTGATAACTTTGAATGATATGGTTAATCTGACCAAATCTTTCCCCAAAATTGGGAGGATTAATTTTAATCTTCTGTTGTGGTTGTGGTTATATTAGAAATGCAAGCTTCCAAAGGATCATGGGTTTGAAGCTGAAAGGAAGCTCAAGAGTCATCCATACCAACCTGCTTACCCTTATTTTACAAATGAGAAAACTGAGCCCCAGAGATGCTAAGTGACTTGCCCCAAGTCACATAGGTAGAAAATAGCAAAACTAGGATTTGAACCCAGGGCCTCATTCTCCCGATCTAATGTTCTTTCCTCAACATTAGATTGCCTCTCCAAGATGGCATTGCCTTATGAGATTTGATAGAATTCTCATAGGATCATAGAGAATTGGAAGAGATCATTGGGATCAACCACCTTATTTTACAAATGAGGAATGCAGAGTCTCAAATAATTTAAGTAAATGGTCATATGGGTGGCAGAACCATGATTCAAATTCAGGTCATATGACTTCAAGGTCAGCATTCTTTCCTCTCCAACATATTCCCATGGAACGTGTTGCTTTTGTCTTGTATCTCCATCATCTATCATTTTTTTTTTTGCATAATGCAACTAATTTAACAAATGTTTGTTAAATAGAACAACTAGTAGTATTTTTCACTCAATTTAGGCTTGACTTTTATAGCACTTGGTTTAGATAAGCAATTCATTCATCTCTTACATTTTATTAAATATTTCTGGTGTGAGTTAACTGTACTTAGCACCAATGATACAAAGATAAAAATGAAAAGTCCCTCTCTTCAAGAAATTGATCACAAATATCGTTTGAGTTCCAATTTCTGACTTTTTGGGGGGAGGAATGTGGGGTATATATGCTGATTTCTAGAAGTTAAAATGGTTTTGATCATTAGTATATAAAGACATAGGACCAGCTAACTGATAGCACCATGGTGAGGGAGTGTGTGCATGTATTTGTGTGTGTGTATTTAGGGGTATTGAAGAGGTTGATACTGCATTGGTGAGGATGATTAATGGATGTCATGATGCAGTGAAGAGTTCTTTCCTAAGAGACAGACCTGATTTCTAGTGAGAACTTGCTAAGGCAAGTAATTTTATTCATCTTGGACTTGGTTACTTTATTTGTAAGAATGTGGTCAGGGGGAGTACTATTATATGATGTCTAATATTTCCAGCCATTCTGACATTCTATCATGCTTATCTTTGGTATAACTTAAATATATTGTGTATTTCTTGCCCCTTCAAAATGAGGAACTGTTTTTGGTTTGTCTTTATAACACCCAGTTCCTAGTACAATGTCTTGGACAAAGTAGGTGCTCAAAAAATGCTTATTTAGTTGAACTGAATAAATGAGACAGGTTTGTTTAGCTTTTTTTTTAAACTGGATTTTGAAAAAAATATAAAGGATGCTTGGTAGATTTATAGCATTATTGTTATTCCAGACAGGAAACTGGCACAAATTCAGAGGATACAGTAAAAGAAATCTATCTTGGTAACACATACTTACTTTTCACCAAGTCCTGTATGTTCTATTTTATTTCCTTCATAAATACCTGTCATTTATAATAGCTCTGTTGTTTTTTTTATTAATTGGATACAGTGGTTAGAACACTAGACCTGAAGTCAGAAAAACAAAAGTTCAACTCTAGCCTCAGACATCTAGTAGCTATGTGACCTTAGGTAAGTCACTGAACCTCTGCCTGCCTCAGTTTCCTTGACTGTTAAATGGGAATAATTATAATAGTACCTATCACTTGGGGTGGTTGGTAGAATCAAATGAAATAACCATTTATAAAGTGTCTGGCAAATAACATGTGATTAATAAATGTTTATTCCCTTTACCCTCCCAATTAGGTCATACTTTCTTGATGCTTTCTTGTGATAATGAATGAGGCAAATATCCAACTTGATATTCTTGTCCTGTTTTCACCCTCTAGATTATTACTGGGGTTTTTTTGGTGATTCAAGTGAAACCAGAATAAGGATAAAGGCATAATTAAAATAAATCATCATATTATCACTGATTATTTTAAAATAACCAGCCATCCATGACCCAACTTCACTGAGAGAGGCAAAGATGTTTTTTTCCTCAAATCTAGTGAATTATGTTGACTATCTTTTTAAAAGTCATTATTCTTCCAGTGATATACAGTTTCCAAGGATATGAAATTGAGGATCACTCAGAAGCCAATGGAGATACATATGGTGACCATAAACCATCTTTAGCATGTTAAAAATTAGGAATTAGGTAGAAGAAATGGAATAAAAGATGTAATCAGAACAATTTCTTACTAGAAAAAAAACAGAAAATTGGCCAAAATACAGAGGATAAAGAGAAAAGAAATGTATCCTTAGAACGTACACTATTATTTTTTTCAAATCCTACATGTTCTGCTCCCTTCCACTTATAAATTCCACCAATCACAGGTCCATGGTCTTCTGTTCTTTATCAGGCCACACTTCATTATGTTTTTCAGTAATGATCAGTGACAGGCAAACATACCTTAGGATTTGTGCCATTTCAGGCAATATCCACATTGATTGGGTCTTGAATGTATTGTCATAGTAGAATATATTCTTTAGTGACTATAATCTTTATAAAATATATTTGTGGAACAAAAATTACTTTCCATATTTTAACATTTCTTATAGACCCTGGGAAAATCACCCTTACAGTTGACATTTCAACTGAGTCCCTATAAGTTGTTTTTGTTTTGTTTTTCCAGAGACTGGTATAATCAGGAAGTGTTACAATGGAAGCTATAAGATTTAAAGGTAGAAGACCTGAGTTCAAATCTCTCTCTGCCATTGGTTACCTATGTAACCATGGTTGTCACTTAACCTCTCTGGCTTCAGTCTCCTCATCTACCAAATGAGGAGATCATATTTTATGATCCTTATTGCGCTAAATCTGTGATACTAAGGTCTTTATTTTCTTTTGCTTTACCAAGGATCAGCAAGGTTCATCATTTTTGTTATGATGGAGAATTAACGACTTCTTATAACTGAATAATACTTTGTATCAGTATTATAAAGTCTGAAATTTCTTAAAGTGCCTAACTTATATAACATTTCTTCCTCCAGAGTTTCAATGAGGTAATTAAATGCAACCTCCTGTTATATGGATAGGTTAACGGATAAGTTAAGGGCTAAGGCATTTACCCAAATTCATAGAGTGAGGAGGTACTAGAAATTGAACCAAGCTCATCTTTTAGATTTATGGGTCAGGGCCATCAAATAACTAACATTCCCCTGCTCCCTTCTCAGCCAGAACAGTAAGGAATATGAAATCAAGGCAAATACTTCTTTTTTATAAAGTTATACTAAACTGAGGATTTGTTCACCTTTAGATAGGTACCCACTAAGTTAGATTGCCTGATTATATGTTAGGCATTTTGGGAAATGCATTAAATCTTTAAAACCATGATGGAAACATTAATAGACTAAAATGGTGATTTTTCTAAATTATACTCATATGATTAAAAAGAGTGATTACCTCTTCCTCTTTACTTGTGCCCAGGGAGTATCTCATCACTTCATAGAATCTAATCTAGTGAGTATTAATTGTTTCCAAGTTGAGTACTAGCCAATTCATATAACAACACCTTTGCCCTTTCAATCTTGTTTAGATATCTGATGGATAAATTCTCTCTAACCAATTATGCAACACTTGGTCATGAAAGGAAAAAAAAAGTCCTATAAAAGAATGTGCCATGTGAACGAAATACTGATGAGTTGCAACTCTATTGCTTTTTCTCCCTACATTGCTGTTATCCTGGTAATTTTGTCCCCGTGTTTAAGACGGTTAACCTGGCACTTATTATGATAACAGCATATGTGAATAAAAGAATAAATTACGGAGTGCATGATTCCTATTGATATAAGCATTTGTTCTCTATCAGGAATGTGCCTGGTAACAACAGTCAAACAATGCTCTTTACCTTCCAAATTGAACACTGCACACTGCCTGACTTTAGATATAATTACTTCACATAATTGTTTCTGTCAAGAATAAATGAAGCCTTAAAAGAACAATGGAACCATTACAAGTGGAGCATCTTAAGATAGATATAATATTGGGCCTCTCACCTTTTGAGTTTCCTGAGCATAACATGAATGACTAAGGATTCTTAAAGCAGCACCCTCAAACTGTTCGTGGAACACCCAAACTATCCATGTGTGATTTGAAATGGACTTTCCCAGCTCAAGGAAATGTTGCTAAAAGCAGTATTTGTATGCAATTAATTTGCTCAGCCTGAGTGAAAGAGTGTTGAGGAGACTGGGATAGGACCTAGACTAGCAGTCTAGACTCAGCCTGGTTTGTTTTCTTCCTTAGCCACATAATACTTGTTGGATGTGGAGAAGAATAAATAGCTCTTTGGAGTGTCTGCTTGGTTTGTACTTTCTGATGCTGAGGCTGCTTCTAATACTACTGCAGATGTTGTTACAATTGCTACCATTTTTGCTATAAGTGATTCTGTTTCTGTTACTGCTGTGGGTACTTCTGCTATTATTACTATTGTTTTGCCATCAAAAACAGATCCCAAAATGTGCAGTAGTTTTTGAAAGAAATTTATTGGGTCATTTGGTAGAGGAGGGGGAGCCAGAAAGGGAGTGGATCTTTCCCCAGATTATGAAAGATTTACGTTATATAGGATTTGGACAAAGGTTTCCCACACAGTAATCTCACGTACCCCAGGTCTGCAGTTGAGTGATTTTGCTGAGTGGGCAGCTTAATAGCAAGGTAGATTGAGATTAATACGAATAACGCCAAACATAAATTTAAGGTGAATCTCTCATTAGTTCCAGGGTGTGGGAACCCAAAACAAGAATGCTTCATGTGGATCCTGGGCCAGAAGAAATCAGAAATACCTGGTAGATATCTCTAGAGGTCTTACAGAATTAATGGGTCAAGAGACATTCTGGGTTTAATCACATGAGTTTGGATTTAAATAGTATAATAATACTTTTCCCAAACAGTATAATAAATCATCCCCCCCTCAATTCCTCCTTTTGATCTCTTTCAAGCTCAACATTCACATATTAACAAAAGCATAATTACAAAAGCAAAAATCTGGAGTAAAGCATCCAAGAGAGTTCATTAAAACAATCTGAATCAATGGAATCATCCTCCTTATTATCTATCTTGTCTAAAGCTTCATATAAATCAATTAGGCAGGGGTATGGACCAGATTGGTGACAAACTTTTCCCAAAGTCTCATAGTAAGAATAAGTCACAGGGGTTTTGAGCCAGGGGCCTTAGACTGACAACAGAAAACAAGTGTAGTACGGCCATAAGAATCACAAAATATCATACTACCATGTTTCCCTCAAAGTCATAAAATTTGAACAAACTTAATTAAGTAGAGTTATAGTCTTATATATCCTTAAAGAGACAAATCTTTTTAAACAGACTATATAGGTAAACTAAGTCAGGTTAGTGATTAAACTACTTAGAGGATTCACAATGAACTAATTTGAGAGAGGACATTTATATATTATCAAGGTAAGAATGAAAACATTGTGTCAGAAAAATCCTCTCTTATAGAGTTAACTAGAGTAGTAACTAAATCATTCTAGGAGCTTCAAAGTTGCCTTTGGTTTCTACCTGAGGAATATCAAACAGTTAACGTTATTATCTCATGAGTCAAGTTTTGGTAAGGTGAGGTCAATACAAACAGAAGACTTTCAGTTGACCAAAAAGCTGCAGGAGGAGTTATCCTGATCCCTGAATAATAAATAATCAAGATTTTGTACATTCTCCTTTTGTAGGCAAATATAATAACCATGAAACAAAAAAATGAAGTAACACAATAATGATAATCAATATTAAATAACATCAAATCTCATTGTAATCAACTCCCAATGTTCATTTAATTAGCACATTTTGAGTCCCAGACATCCCATGTAGTCATTTGGCCTTTGGAAACATCTTCCCTTGGACATTCTGAAATAAACTTCATTCTCAGTGAAGCTCTGAAGGGAGTTCTCCTAAGCATATGTGATTCTCTGGTTATAAGTCACTTGCAGAGATTTCCTAGGTAATACTACAAAAATCTGCCATTAACAAGATTTTATACAATTTAATACAACTTACTAAGTTAGGTTTTCCATTAACCAGTTCTAGTGGTGAAAATCAGCTTAAAATTCATGAAACTAATCCTGTTAATGATAGAACTAAAAGAACAATATGAAATTAGGAACCCATAATTCACCTGAAACTTTAGAGAATTTAAGTTTTTACGCAGCACTCACTCTTTCTATCTTTACTTGAACCCTATACCTTATATGAACAATGTCATCAACAGACTAAAGAAAGAATCTTAAAAAGGATGCCCGATGATCTTACTTAGAAAACAGGCCTTTCTATTTCTAAATATTATCAGAGAAATACCACCTCACCCTTATTAGATCAACTTATGACAGAAAAGGAAAATGGTAAATGTTGGAAAATATATGAGAAAAAATTGAGACACTAATTCATTGTTGGTGGAGTTGTGGGCTAATCCAACCATTGTGGAGAACAATTTGGAACTATGTCAAAAGGGCTATAAAGCTGTACCCTTTGGTCCAGCAATACCATTATGATATCTATATCCTAAAAAAGATCATAACAAGGGAAAAGGACTTACATGTACAAAAATATTTATGAAGATCTTTCTGTGTTGTCAAAGAAAATTGAGGGAATACCCATCAATTGGGAAACGACTGAAGAAGTTGTGCCATATGAATAAAATGGAATGCTATTATATTATAAGAAATGATAAATAGGTAGATTTCATAAAAATCTGAACTTAAATAAAGTGATATTGAGTGAAGTGAGAAGAACTAGGAGAACATTACACACAATAACAGTAACATTGTGTAATGATCCGCTAAAATAGACTTAACTCTTCTCAGAAATGCAATGATTCAAGACAATTCCAAAAGATTTATGATGGAGAATGCCATCCACATCCAGAGAAAGAACTATAGAGCCTGAATGCAGATTGAAACATAGTATTTTCAATTTTGTTGTTATTGTTTTCTTTCTCATGGTTCTTCCTTTTTTGTTCTTATTCTTCTTTCACAACATGAGTAATGTGGAAATATATTTAACATGGGTGCCCATGTGTAACCTAAACCTATTGCTTGCTGTCTTGGGGCGTGGGGAGGGGAAGGAGTGAGGGAGAAACATTGGAAATGTTTGGAAATTGGAAATCTTATAAAAATGAATG
Source organism: Petaurus breviceps papuanus (assembly GCF_028583685.1). Lineage (NCBI taxonomy): Eukaryota > Metazoa > Chordata > Mammalia > Diprotodontia > Petauridae > Petaurus > Petaurus breviceps. Next base: position 6,039,638 of record NW_027187324.1, read on the forward strand.
CTGACAATTATCTTTATATGTAATTGGAACAAAATAAAATTACTATTTACCAAAAATATCAGAAAGAGACTTAAGAACAGGGGAAAAACATGATCTAAAGGTTTTATTTTACAATTATTAATGCAATTCTATATATGAAATCCTTCCAATTTTGATAACATTACTAAAACAAACTGAAAGCATATATTTCCTACTAGGACAATTTGGAAGTCAATCAAATACATATAAACAAATACACATGTGTGTACATACATGTGTATCTTAGTTCTTAAATTTCTATCAGTCTAATATTACTGCTTATACAAAGTTTACTACTCCATTAATTTTAAAAACTTTTGCATCTTTATCATACCACTCTCTTTTGAGAACATATATCATCCTCAAATCATCTTGAAAGAATAAGATAATGCAAATTAAAATAACTCTGAAGTACCACATTCTATCGGTCAGATTGGCTAAGATGACAAAACAGGAAAATGACAAATGCTGGAGAGGATGTGGAAAAATTGGAACACTAATGCATTGTTGGTGGAGTTGTGAATTAATTCAACCATTCTGGAGAGCAATCTGGAACTGTGCCCAAAGGGCTATAAATAATTTCACACCTTTAGACCCAGCAACACCACTTCTAGGGTTGTGTCCCAAAGAGATCATAGAAGTGGGAGGAAGACCCATGTGTACAAAAATATTTATAGCAGCTCTTTTTTGGTGGCAAAGAATTGGAAATTAAGGGGATGCCCATCAATTGGGGAATGCCTAAACAAGTTGTGGTATATGAATGTAATGGAATACAATTGTGCTATAAGAAATGAGGCACAGATGGACTTCATATTTACCTGGAGACGTTTATATGAACTGATGCTGAGTGAGAAGAGCAGAAACAGGAGAAATTTGTACACAGTTATAGACACAAAGTATGTGTGATGACCAACTTTGATAGACTGGACTCTTCTTAGCAATGCAGTGTTATAAGACATCCCTAAAAGACTCATGATGGAGGGAGATGTGTACATTCAGAGAAAGAACTAGAAAGAACAGAGTTTGAATGCAGATGGAATCAAACTACCTGCTCTGTTTTTGTTTGTTTGGTTTTGTTTCATCTTTCCCATTGTTCATTCCATCCATTACAATCCTTCTTTATAACATGATTAATGTCTAATGTTAAAGTATTTGCAGATCCTATAGTTGATTGCATGCCACGATGGTTGGGGTTGGGGATAGAGTAAGGGGGAAATAATTTGAAATTCAAGGGATTGTGAAACTGAATCTTGTAAAATAAAAGTAAACTAACAAATTAATAAATACAAAACAAAGAAAAAATAAGATAATTTAAGGATCTAATATTATACATGAATATGTAACTATTAGCAAGGGGATGATAAACTTAAGAATTCATTTTACAGAGTTGCTTAGAATAGAAAGTTAACCACAAATTCAGATTAAAAATAGTAAGATCTTTCATAGTTGCATCATATTATAGTACCCTACAAGTCTCAGTATTAACCTATTAACTAAAAGATTTAGTATTACAGCAACCAAAATGTCTACAATTTACATTTCCCATTTAAAAATATTTACTAGGAAAGGGAAAAAAGAGGGACATTATTTTGGCAATATCAAGAGTGTCCCATTAAGGGCACAGACTGGCCTGACATAAGCCACAATAGGGGAAAAACTCTCTTAACTCTGTTTGGCTTCATGTAAGGGTGATCATTCACAGTTAATCATACAGTAAATTTCCACATTATTTGCAGGGTATCATAGCCAGGCTTAGAATTAACCAAATGGAAAATTTGCATGTTCAGTATGGAAATAGCATAGTAGAGAAACCAAGTTAAGAGGATTCATCCTTTGCCTATATAAGGTCATCCCTTCAACTTTCCTAAGTACAGATATCCACTTGTAGCAGTTCTTAAATTGCATTCCCTTTGGGCAGAATACAGCATTTCACTTAAAGGGTATACTATTGACTTTATGACAATTCAGACAATCAAACCTGAAATCAAAACTTAGAATATTATACAACTACACTACCAAGAGAGCCCCAACTTAGTCTTAAGTCATTATTATTATTTTTCTCATGTTGCAATGAGTTAATAATAAGTACATATTATTTTATATACATCTTATTCATCTTCTTTGTATAAATTAATCACCACATTATGGAGTTTCAAGCATACAGTGAAAACTTAAAATGCTAGAAAAATACTGGCTAATATAAACTTCCAATATATATTGCCTATTCACCTCTAAGGCAAAAAATAAAATCTTTGAATCTAAGATCAAATGTTATGCTAAGTTGGCTCAAAGATGCAACTTCAATACATACTATTTGTTAATAGGCAAAATTTCATAATTTTCCTAAACAGTGGTCAAACTTACTCTTTAAACAAACTTGTAATTTCCCCCACTTTCACTAGGAGTGGTCCTAGTTTCTTAAGTTTCATTACTTTAGAGCTTTACAACATGCTATCAACAGGGCTGGTAAGATCTTATAACCCTGGCCAAATAGAAAGTTTTAAAACCTTTAACCATTTTTAAAGCAAGGTGTATTCAATCAACTTATATAACAGTCTTCTAAGATTGTGAAAATATTCTCTAACAGCTCAATTCTTAATCTAACAGTATCCAGACTAAAAGAGAAGCTATTTTTTTTATTTTAATGATACAATTGCTACACTCTCTTGATAACATTTTTCAAGTTAACAGCATTTCTTATACAACAGATCCCCCGAAAAAAATGACAACACAAGAAACAAATAGATCCCTATCAATAATATAAATAATATCATGAATTTCTAAAACATAACACAAAATTTTTCCTGGTCAAAAAATATTATTTCAGAATCCTAATATAGCTTTCAATTTGGCATTCTACACCAATTGCATTCAAAACCAAGAAAAAAATGCTCACATAAAATAAAAATAATAACATTTATAAAATGTTTACTATGTGCCAGCTACTGGGCTAAGCACTTATCAATTATTATGTCATTTGATCCTCACAAAAACCTTAATAGGTAGGTGTTATGATCCCATTTTATAGATAAGGAAACTGGGGCAAGCAGAGGTAAAATGACTTGTTTAAGGACACACAGTTAATAAATTTCTGAGATCAGATTTGAACTCTGGTTTTTTTCTGCATTTTCTGTACATTTTGCAAACATACTGTCAAATATGAAATGCGTTTTTTTTCCTATAACATTCCAATTTACTACAATCATCCTAGTAGAAGAACATGTCTTTTTTTATTCAATTTTTTATTTATTAATTTGTTTGTTTCCTTTTAGTTTACAGGATTCAATTCCACAAGCCCTTGAATTTCACATTTTGTCCCCCTCCTTCCCCTCCCCCCCATGGCGTCTTATAATCAAGTATAGGATCTGTAAATATTTCACATTATACAATGGTCAGGTTATAAGGATGGATTGTACCAGCTGGAATGAAAAATGGTAAAGAGGACATAAAATCAAATAAGAGAATGAAAAAGATCAGGTATTTTTCTTCCACCTGGATATAAATTTAGTTCTTTCTAGTTCTTTCTCTGGATGCATGTTTTTCTCTCCATCATGCATCTTTTGGGATTGACTTATATCCATGCATTGTTGAGAAGAGTCCAGTCTATCAAAGGTGGTCATCACACATACTTTGTGTCTGTAATTGTGTACAAATTCCTCCTGGTTCTACTCTTCTCACTCAGCATCAGTTCTTTTAAGCCTCTCCAGGTAAATATGAAGACCGCCTGCTCCCCGTTTCTTATAGCGCAATAATATTCCATAACATGCATATACCACAATTTGTTCAGCCATTCCCCAATTGATGGACACCCCATTAATTTCCAATTCTTTGCCACAACAAAAAGAGCTCCTATAAACATTTTTGTACATATGGGTCTTTCTCCCATTTCTATGATCTCTTTGGGATATAACCCTAGGAGTGGTACTGCTGGATCAAAGGGTATGAAAGTATTTATAGCCCTTTGGGCATAGTTCCAGACTGCTTTCCAGAAAGGCTGGATCAGTTCACAACTCCACCAACAATGCATTAGTGTTCCAGTTTGCCCACATCCTCTGCAGCATTTGTCATTTTCCTGTTTTGTCATCTTAGCCAATCTAACTGGTGAGATGTGGTACCTCAGAGTTGTTTTGATTTGCATTTCTCTAATCAATAGTGAATTAGAGCATTTCTTCATGTGCTTATAGATAGCTTTAATTTCTTTCTCTGAAAACTGCCTGTTCATATCCTTTGACCATTTATCAATTGGGGAATGACTTGTATTCTTATAAATTTGACTCAGTTCTCTGTATATTTTAGAGATGAGTCCTTTGTCAGAGACATAGGTTGTAAAGATTCTTTCCCAATTTCCCACCTCCCTCCTAATCTTGGTTACATTGGCTTTATTTGTACAGAAACTTTTCAATTTCATGTAGTCAAAATTATCCATTTTACATTTTATAATGTTCTCTAATTCCTGTTTTGTCATAAAGTCATTCCCTCTCCACAAGTCTGATAGGTAAACTATTCCTTGTTTTAGCAGACTGCTTACAGTATCAACCTTTATACCTAGATCATGAACCTATTTAGACTTGATTTTGGTATATGGTGTTAGATAATGGTCTATGTCCAGTTTCTGCCATACTATATTCCAGTTTTCCCAGCAGTTTTTGTCAAATAGTGAGTTCTTATCCCCAAAACCAGGGTCTGGGGGTTTATCAAACAATACATTACTGTAGTCGTTGACTTCTGAATCTCGTGTGCCTAATCTATTCCATTGATCCACTCCTCTATTCCTAAGCCAGTACCAAGTAGTTTTGATGACTGCTGCTTTATAGTACAGATTGAAATCTGGTAAAGCTAGTCCACCTTCCCTAGCATTTTTTTTTCATTAATTCCCTTGATATTCTGGACCGTTTATTCTTCCAGATGAATTTTGTTACTATTTTTTCTAACTCTATAAAGTAGTTTTTTGGTAAATTAATTGGTATGGCACTAAATATATAATTTAATTTAGGTAAAATTGTCATTTTTATTATATTAGCTCAACCCAGCCATGAGCAATTGATATTTTTCCAATTAGTTAGATCTGACTTTATTTGTGTGAAAAGTGTTTTGTAGTTATGATCATACAGGTCCTGGGTTTGTTTTGGCAGGTAGAGTCCCAAATATTTTATAATGTCTACAGTAACTTTAAATGGGATTTCTCTTTCTACTTCTTGCTGTTGAGTTTCATTGGAAATATATAGGAATGCCGAGGATTTATGTGGGTTTATTTTATATCCTGCAACTTTGCCAAATTTATTTATTTATCGTCTCAAGCAGTTTTTTACTTGATTCTCTAGGATTCTCTAAGTATATCATCATATCATCTGCGAAGAGTGATAGCTTGGTCTCTTCTTTGCCTAACTTGATTCCTTTGATTTCTTTTTCTTCTCTAATCGCTACTGCTAACATTCCTAGTACCAGATTGAATAAGAGGGGTGATAGTGGATACCCTTATTTCACCCCTGATCTTATGGGAAATGCTTCCAGCTTCTCCCCATTGCATATAATACTTGCTGATGGCTTTAAATAGATGCTACCTATTATGTTAAGGAAGGCTCCATTTATTCCTATACTTTCTAATGTTTTTAATAGGAATGGATGTTGTATTTTGTCAAAAGCCTTTTCCGCATCTATTGAGATGATCATGTGGTTTCTGCTAGTTTTATTGTTGATATGCTCAATAATACTGATGGTTTTCCCAATATTAAACCATCCTTGCATTCCTGGAATAAATCCTACCTGATCAAAGTGTATTATTCTTGAGATAAGTTGCTGTAGTCTTTTAGCTAGTATTTTATTTAGAATTTTTGCATCTATATTCATGAGGGAGATTGGTCTATAATTTTCTTTCTCTGTTTTATCTCTTCCTGATTTATGTATCAGTACCATATTTGTGTCATAAAAAGAATTTGGTAGGACTCCTTCTTCACTAATTTTCCCAAATAATTTGTAGAGTATTGGAATCAATTGTTCTTTAAATGTTTGATAGAATTCACTAGTGAATCCATCTGGCCCTGGAGATTTTTTCCTAGGGAGGTGACTGATGGCTTGTTCAATTTATTTTTCTGAGATGGGATTATTTAAGTAATTTACTTCCTCTTCAGTTAATCTGGGCAACTTGTATGTTTCTAAATATTCATCCATTTCCCTAAGATTGTCAAATTTATGTGCATACAATTGGGAAAAATAATTCCTAATTATTGTTTTGATTTCCTCTTCATTGGAGGTAGATTCACCCTTTTTATTTTTGATACTCATAAGTTGGTTTTCTTCTTTCTTTTTTTTTTTATCATATTGACTAAGGGTCTCTCAATTTTGTTGGTTTTTTCATAAAACCAGCTCTTGGTTTTATTTATTAGTTCAATAGTTTTCTTAATTTCGATTTTATTAATCTCTTCTTTAGTCTTCAATATTTCTAGTTTAGTATTTAATTGGGGATTTTGAATTTGTTCTTTTTCTAGGTTTTTTAATTGCATGCCCAATTCGTTGAGCTCCCTTTTCTCTAATTTAATCACGTATGCACTCAGGGATATAAAACTTCCCCTAAGAACTGCCTTTAATGCATCCCACAGATTTTGGTATGTTGTCTCATTATTATCATTCTCTTGAATGAAATTACTGATTGTTTCTATAATTTCTTGTTTGACCCACTCATTCTTTAGGATCAAATTGTTTAATTTCCAGTTAGTTTTTAGTCTATCTTTCCCTGGCCCTTTATTGCATATAATTTTTATTGCATCATGATCTGAGAATGATGAGTTTAATATTTCTGCCTTACTGCATAGAATTGTGAGGTTTTTATGCCCTAGAACATGGTCAATTTTTGAATATGTGCCATGAACTGCTGAGAAGAAAGTATATTCCTTTTTATCCCCATTCAGTTTTCTCCAGAGATCTATCATACCTATCCTCTCTAAAATCCTGTTCACCTCCTTAATTTCTTTCTTGTTTATTTTGAGGTTGGATTTATCAAGTTCAGATAGGGGGAGATTAAGGTCTCCCACTAGTATAGTTTTGCTATCTATTTCTTCCTTTAATTCCTTTACCTTCACCTCTAGGAATTTGGATGCTACACCACTTGGTGCATATATGTTAAGTAGTGATATTGCTTCATTCTTGATGGTGCCTTTTAACAGGATATAGTTTCCTTCCTTATCTCTTTTAATTAGGTCAATTTTTGCATTTGCTTTATCTGAGATAAGGATTGCTACCCCTGCTTTTTTTACTTTAGCTGAGGCATGATATATTTTACTCCAACCTTTTACCTTTACCTTGTGTGTATTCCTCTGTTTCAAATGTGTTTCTTGTAAACAGCATATTGTAGGATTATGATTTCTAATCCATTCTGCTATCCATGTCTGTTTTATAAGAGAATTCATTCCATTCACATTTACAGTTATGATTGTTATCTGTTTCTTTCCCCTCATCCTATTCCTGCCCCTGTTAATGTTCGTATTTTCCCTCCCTTCTCCCTTCCCCCCCTTAATAGTTTTCCTTTTGACCACCGCCTCCCTCAGTGTTCCCTTTTCAGCCCCCCTCCCTTTTCCTCCCCTTTTCCCCTTACTACTTCCCTCCCTACAAATCACTCCCACCCCCCTTTTGTAACCCTTCCCCCCTCCTACTGCCTGTAGGATATTGTTATACTTAATGAGGTATGCTATTTTTTTCTTCGCATCAAGAATGACAGGAACAGATCTCCCCTCTTTCCCTCTAAAATGATGTGTGTTCTCCTTGTTTACCTTTCTAAGTCACTGTTGCTTCTCGTAATTGGAGGTTGAGTTTTCCATTGAGTTCTGGCTTTTTTATCAAGAAGGTCTGGAACTCTATTATATCATTGAATGACCATCTCTTTGCCTGGAAGAATATGCTCAGTCTCACTGGGTATGTGATCCTTGGTAGTAATCCGAGCTGTTTTGCCTTCCTGAAAATTGTATTCCACTGCTTCCGATCTTTCAGTGTGGAGGCTGACAAATCCTGTGCAATCCTCACTGTGGACCCTCGATATTTGAATTGTTTCTTTCTGGCCGCTTGAAGTATTTTCTCTTTTATCTGGTAGTTCTGGAGTTTGGCCACAATATTTCGAGGATTTTTCAGTTTGGGATCTCTTACAGCAGGTGTCCGGTGGATTCTGTCGATTTCTATTTTCCCCTGAGGTTCTAGTATCTCAGGGCAGTTTTCCTTAACGAGCTCCTGGAGAATGTTGTCCAGGCTCATTTTTTCATCATAATTTTCTGTTAGGCCTATGATTCTCAGATTATCTCTCCTGGATCTGTTTTCCAGGTCAGTTATTTTTTCTTTGAGGTATTTTACCTCTTTTTCTAATGTTTCATTTTTGTTGTTTTGCTTGGTTAATTCTTGGTTCCTCATAGAGTTATTTGTTTCCATTTGTTTAATGCTGATTTTTAGCAAATCATTTTCCTTGGTTAATTTTTGAAGCTCCTGTTCCATATCACACACTTTTCTTTTTAGAGAGATGTTTTCTTCATTATAATGTTTTTCAAATTCTGCTATTTTCGTTTTGAGAGAATTATTCATTTTGTCTTCTATCTCTCTCATTTTGCTTTCAAAGTTCCTTTTGATCTCATCTAGGAGAGCCTTCTGTGCTTGGGATCCATTCCCTGTTGAAGTCTCAGCTGTGGGTGCGGAGTCCACAGTGTCTCCCTCTGAGGTTTGTTCTTCCCTCTGAGGAGATTAGGACTCTAGAGTCTTTGTCTTTGTAGTCTTTCTACCCATTTTGAGGCAGTGTCCTAGCCACGCCCTTCCTCTAGGATCCCAAGCCTTTACTGTAGAGGGTTTTGCCCTGGGGCAAGAGTTACTATATTTTCAGGGTCAGAGGGGGGGTTTGGAGCAAGTGGGGTTCACTCTGCCATCCTTGTCTTTGGAGGTCCTGAAAGGGGCTTTAAAAAAAAAAGATTTCTGGGCTATGAAGTGGTAGCCCCAGGAGTGTTTGCTGTCCAGTATAGGGGCCCCTGTATTTGCTTCTTACCTTGCTCTTTCCAGTCCCAGCCCTTTGGTGATATGCCTGGTAGTGGACCTTGTGGTTGGTGGGAAGACTTGCCCTCCAAGTTGATCAGACCCCTTCCAGGCCTGCATCCCCCACGCCTTCCTGCACAGGCCACTGAGCCTTCCCGGCCTGCGCCCGCCGCTGCCGCCGCCGCACCTTCCTGCGCAGACCACCGCGCAGTCGCCCGCTATTATTCCTTATTAGAACTTGTCCTTTGCATCTATGCATTGATAAATCTGGAAACGGCCACAGCTGCTGCTGATCTGGAGTCCCTCTGGCTGGTGTCTGGTCAGGCCCGCCCTGGGGCTAAAGCCTCGGTGTGGGGCTGGGCTCGGCTCCCAGAGCGCTGTGCTGGCCGATTCCTGCCAGCCTGCCGGGCTGTTCTCAGCAGGAGGTTAGCTTCTCTGTGTCATTTTGTGGGTTCTGCAGCTCCAAAGTTTGTTTAGAGTCCCCTTTTTACATGGATTGGGGAGGGTGGAAGCCGGAGCCGCGGGAGGATCGTGCTTCTACTCCGCCATCTTGGCTCCCTCCAAGAACATGTCTTATTGTAAATGTGATCCCATTATAATTTGTTTCAGGACAAAATTCAACTAAATCAAATCTAGATTTATAATCACAAATGGTATCATTGGAAATCTCAATCAAAAGGAAAAGAAACTTGTAGAACATGATAGTTGAGATGATCCTTGAAAGAGAATCTCACTTAACTAACTTAACTGAGAATGCTCTCTAGATTTACCAATGACATTTGACTTAACACATAAGATGGACTTTTTTTTCAGAACTTTTGCTTCTTACCCTCTTAACAGCATTTGACACTGTTGATCACACCTTCCTTTGAATACTCTCTCCTCCTCAGATTTTCAAGACACTGATCCACTGGTTTCTTAGTTCTCCTCCTATCCAACTGACCTTTCCTCAGTCTCCTTTGAAAGATTATGATCCTTATTTCATGTCCAGATTTTGTGTTTGGTTTTCTCTTCTTCCCTCATTTTGTATTCTTTCATTGATCTTGTTAGTTCCATAGATTCAATTTTTGTTTTTTTGCATATGATTTATGCATATGACTACTAGACATAAAATTTTAGACTTAGTCTGTCTCCTGAATTTTATTCTCTTAACACCAACTCCTAGCTGGACATCTCCAATCAGTTTTTACTGAGGCCTCTCAAACTCAACATATCCAAAACAGAATTATTCACTATCTCTCTTTCCCAAATTGTCCCTTCTTCCAAATTTCAATATTTCTATTGAAGGTAACACCATCCCTCTAGTTACCCAGAACCATAGCCTTGCAATCATCCATTGCTCCAGTCTCTTCTTTGCTTCTCACATCCACTCAATGGCTTAGTATTGTTATTTCTATCTCCACAACTTATTTCATATCTGCCTCCTATCCACTCACACAGACATTATCCTAGTTCAGGTTTTCATCATCCCTTGCCTGGATTTTTACAGTAAGTTTCTAATTGATCTCTCTACCTTAAGTGTCACCTTTTCCCAAAATATATGACAAACTGATTTTCCCAAAGATGACATCTGGCCAAGAAACTCTAACAGCTCCTTCTACACACTAGGATAAGATTCAAATTTATCTCTTTTAAAGCCTTTTGCAATCTGGTTCCAGACTACCTTTTTGGGTTTATGCCATATTATTTTCCTAGCTCTATGTTGCAGCAAAACCAGTCTCTTTGCTATTCCAAATATAAACACATATATATACACATACATGCATGCATGTGTATATATATATACATTCTAACATATAAACATGTGTGGGTATATATGTATATATGCATGTGTGTACATATATGTATGTGTGAGTGCATATATACACACATTCCCAAAGTATTTCATGTGACTCTATCTTTGTCCAAGCTGTCTGTCCCCCACAACTAGAATATATTCCATCCTGAGCTCCTGCCTTCACAGCTCAGGTCAATTCATTAGATATGAGAGATAAAGGAAAGGCAAGAGATAAGGTGGACTCCATTGCTATGAACCTGGATGACTAGAAGGACGGTTTTACCTTCAACAGAAACAATATAGAATATTTAACTTTCTTCACAGCTCAGGTCAAGTATCACCTCCAACATAAAGTTTTCCTTATCCCTACAGTTGATGGTAGCTTTTCCCACCAAATTACTTTGTATATATATGTGTGTGTATGTGTGTGTGTGTTTATTTTTTTAAATACTCCTTTACACAGCCCACCCACATAATATATGCTCCTTGAGAAAGATCGCCACACTTCTGACTTTTCATTGCTTGCATTTAACACATTCTTCAGCATATATTTGGCACTTAATAAGTGCTTGTTGACTTGTATTGAATTGAATATGACTATAATTCAAGTCCTGCAACTTTTCCTCAGGCACTGGCTCAAAAATCTTGCCTCTCACTCAAAACAAACAAAAGGTTCTGACATGTGATCCTCCTTGATACAGGGTATTCTCTATGCCTGGCCTCATGCTATTATTGCTTAGTTTTCATAGACGGAGTCCTTTCTATTAGAACAGAGGCTAGTTATACTTGGTTTGGTTGTGAAATGTTATTAGTGATGTCAAACATAGCTTTGATTCAGACAACACAACCAACAGTCCTATTCATCAGATTGTTCTCTCAAAATAAAGAGGAAAAATATATGACCTAAGAAAAAACAGACATCAACCAGATCAGTAATTGGCACATCAACTTAATTCCCAATTCTTAGCCCATCAAAAGAACTGGTAGAGTATTCAAGTGTAATAGTAATGAAATTTGAAGATCCCTTTGTATTGGCAAGCTAACAGGTACTTAGCACCTAGTTTCAAATTAAGGTTCTGTAAAGAAACAAGGTGTGAACCTACATTGCTGACCAAACAGGAGGGGCCAAACAGAGAGGAGCTAATACATATATAAGGAAAAGCACTAGCTGGACAGTCAGAATTTCCTGGGGTAAGCACCATGGAGGCAGAGCAGCTGCTGCCAGACAGAGGGGAGTGAGGCGGAGAGAATTTTTCTCAGTGAGTATCTGGAAGCTGGGCTGCTACTGCTGGACTGAACTGAGAATTGAGAAGAACTGAGAAGAGAAATGAGAACTGAGAACTGACATAGAACTTAGACTTGTGATGGCAAGCCTTCCAAGGGCTAGCTGGAGTTACTGAAGACTGAGGAAGGATTACTGTGGTGCCAGTACTTTGTACAAATGTTATTGTGGCCTTGTTAATGTGCATGAATGTTATTGTGGCTTTGTTAAATCTTGCCTTCCCAGGAAGAGAGACTGTGAAGGATTTGGGGTGAACTGGATGGTGTGAGCTTCAGCATGGAGCAAGAACTGCATGGAGAGCTGTAAAAGGAACTGGGACATATCTGTCTTTGAACCCAGGTGGCAGTTGGTTAGATTCAGGCAGGAGCTGGGACCATGGAAGAGGAACCATGGAATTTGAAAGCCTGCCCCAAGTAAAGATGAAAAGACCTCTCTGTGGGTACTGAGTAGCAACTGATGAAATTGTCTGAGTAGTGACTGATGAAGTTGTGATTTACTTGTGACCTAGAGGTAGATGGCTTTTGTAATTTCCACTACCCCTAAAGAGGGTACTGAGTAGTGACTGATGAAATTCTAATTTAATTTCACGCCATGGGTGGAGGGCTTTGATTTTCATACTTTGTTTCCCTTAAGGAGGCAGCCTCCTTAAGGATGATTGAATGATTGAACTACTAAATGACTGTAGATTGTTGAAAACTATGTGGTCATTTTAGTGATGAGTTGTTGAGTTGTTACATGGTGAATGCTGTGTTTTGATTTTCTGTGATACTTTGTAACATTTTGAATGCTGCACCTTGATTTTCTGTAAATGTTTTGCTCTGATTTATTATTTAATAGAGAGTTCACTATGCTATGTAATCAGAACCTTGAGAGCTATTCATAGCAGCAGTCCTCTGGAAAGTTACTTTTGCTTGGCTTTACATTGTTAGTGGGAAGAATTAAACACAACATGAAGAGAAAGGAAGAGAAGGATCACTTGGATATTCACTGAGCAAGGGAGCAATTTCAGGGATACTTGTCTTTTTGTAGGGAGAGTAGTGATTTTGTTGTTTTCAAGAATGCATACAAAGCAGAGGATTCTGGGAAGATGGCAGAAGAGGTCAGAAAATTCCAAGCTCTCATGATTTTCCATCACAAAAGAGATAAAACAGCACCTTAGGGTGAACAAAGTGCAGGTTAAAGTAAATAAGAATAGGGGCACAACAGGAGTCTTCCTGAGACAATTTGAAAAAGATCAGAAGAAAATTCCCAGAATGAGGTTTGGGTCCCCAAGAGGAGTAAATACCTCCAAGGCTAGGTTTCGCTTTAACAATAAGCCACAAGCCTCAGGGTTAGTTGGTTTGAGAGGTTGTCTCCGCCCCAGCCATAGGAACTTTTGCTCCCAGGAAAGTGAGGGGAGTTCTGCAAGACCAAGGGAACCTCTACTAACGAGGAATTCCTGACCCAGCTGTGCTGCAAAGGGTGACAGGGGTGAGGTAGAAGTGGTGGGGCAGAAAGCCCATGGCTGTGGACACTTACAGGAGGCTGGAGGTTTGGCTTTAAGAGTTCCTATCTAAAGAAGAGAAATGAAGATCTGAGGCAAGAGGCACTGTCCCCCATACCCCAGGGCTAGAGGTGATTACAGAATTAAGCTATTACCGCAAAAACCTGAAGAGGTAAAGGAGAATCAAATCACAGGAAGCTATTATGGGAATAGAGAAGACCAGGGTTCATCTTCAGAGGAGGATATTGAAGTAAAGAAACCCCAAAGAGTAATGTCAAATGGTCATTTGCCCAAAAAAGAATTCATAAAAGATTCTGATGTTTGAGTCAAAAATAATTTTTTTAAAAAAGAATGCATAGTAAAGCCAGGAATGTTAATTAAAGAATTAAGGAAGAGATCACCAGCTCATCCAGTTTCAAAAGGTCCTTTTTGTTTTGTCCCAGGTTTATATGCATAGCAACTAAGAAGATAATGGAAGAGAGGACAGGAAAAAAAAAAGGGATCTTGTCTGTATGGCTCAACACGGGTCCTATATAATTGTCCTTCATGGGGTCCCCAGATTATTTTGAAAGGATGAAGATGAAAGACCAGGTGTGTAATACAGAATAATTTTTTTCTAATATTGTCAGACAGGAGATGGAGATCTGGGGTAAAGGCTAAAATGAGAAAAGGTGGTTTAAAAAAAAAGATATTCTTGAGGGCTTCTTTTGACTTTTGCTGATTGCTAGGCAGGGTATGGTTTCCCAGCCTTGATGCAAAGTATGAATTTTTTTTTCCTTATAGCAGTTCTCAGACTCCTCAATCTCACATTCCTACCTATTTCGTTTTAGTTTAGTAATCCCTTTTCAAGCCCTGTAATATCCGTGTTTATCCTTCTGAGTCCCTTCTAAACATTCTTGAACCTACATATTGTCGTCATTTGCCAGGCAAATCAACCTGGGATAGGCCTGAAAGGGACAGGTAGAACCAGTAACACTGACAATCTCTATCCTTGTTGTAAATTCCTATCTGTAACAAAATTTCTGTTCACCCTACAGCAAAATGTTAATGTTTTCCCAAAATTCTTTTGTGGAGATGACCTTATTACCTAGTAATTTCTTTCTCTCCTTACTTTTATTTTGTTGATTTTTGAACTTCCCTGCTCCAGAGCTAAATTCAAGTAGGGATGCCAATCCAAATTCTCGCTCTCCTACCTCCTATTTTACTCCACGTGAAATGTATATAATTTCCTTTAATGATTATTTAATTACTTCATATTATCTATATACTTTTCTTAGCCTACCACCTAAGTTTTTATTTTATTACCAAGGACAGTCCTAAAAAGTCTGGCCAATCAGAAAATAGGTTACCATCACATATGTGATACCCAAATTTCAAATTAAAAATACAACACACACATATATATCATATCTCCCTTTAATTCTGCCCCCACTCTTTACTTTAGTGACATTGTTCAAGATCCAACTAAAATTTAAATAATTTTAGGAAACCAAAAGCTTCTGAAATCTCTGTTTTATTTAGGTCTAAATGTTTATTATTGTTTATTTGCAGAAGAAGAAGTGTTCTTGAAAGGAACTCTAGATCTGTAATCATGAGTCTTCAAAGTCTCCGAAAATGATAATTTTTGACCTAGAGTAAATAATTTCATTTCTGAGTCCATCAGTTTTCCCAACCAGTTGACAAAATCTTTGTGGAAATATGACAAATATATCAGTGCTTCTGTAAACCAAGAAGAATAAGGCACATATTTAGATCCATCAAGTATAAATTAAAATGTTCATTAATTAAATGAAGACTCAGAAGGTAGACCATGCTAGATTTAATCACTGAAGTTCTCTAGATCCTTCTTACACATGTAGAGCATAAAAGCGAAGTTTTAAACAATAAATACAAATGAAACAGTAATTTTATATGTCTGACTCTTGAATGTGTGCAATGACATAAAATATGATTTTCTGCCAAATTGATTTCACTATGAAAAGGACCACATTTACATAATTGAATCTGAAATAAAATAGTTGAGTTTTGTTTTGTTGCTTCATTGCTGGTTGTTTATAGGATCATATATTAAGAATTGCAAAAGAAATACTGGTTCATTCAGTTCAATTCTTTCATTCTATAATTTATGAAACTGAGGCTCAAACAGTTTTAAGTGACTTGACCAACTTCACAGAGGCAGTAAGTTGTAGAGCATTCATTTGAATTCAAGCCTTCTGCCTCCAAATCCAATATCCTTCCAATGCATCATACTCTTGTGGATGTCATTTTTTTTTGTTGTTTCCTGTTGCTACTGTTTTTGTAGCCATTGCCACAGTAGATGGAAGGGAGGTTTTGTGCTAGAGGGAGAGGGAAAGAGTATATCCCAGTGATCACAATTTGAGTAGAAAACTTAGTACTCTAGAATAGATGTTCTGGAAATCTAATGTGAGATATTACCATTATCCTACTTGTATGAAGAATAGAGATTTATGATTGGAAGGGACCTTAAATGTCATTTAATCCAACTGCTTCATTTTACATAGTCAAAACCAAGTTCCAAGCAGTTAAGTGACTTGTGGAAGTCTAGTAAGTAAGACAATAGGGATTTGAATCCAGGTTTTCTCAAAAAAACAAAAACAAAAACAAAGCATTCTTTCTATTGCAGCCTTTATGTTAAACTCTACAGCTAATTATGATGAAAAAGAAAACATGCCCACTGGTAACAAATTTGGGGAGTTCTATTTTCCTCTTAATTACATTGTAAAAAAAAATTACCCTCTGGTTTTGGTTGACATTGTAAAAAGAACTGAGACACTCTTTCTTTTATCTGATTCCAAGACCTTGCTTTTTTGTAAATCACATGGGTTAGAGTTTGCAGTATTCATAAAACTAATAGTATCAAATGAGGAAGGTCTTTTTCATGAAGTTGAGCTATTAAATATGTGTTAATAAAATAATCTTATCGTTGAGTTTGGGATGCATATAGATCAAAGAGAAAGCTAGCAATTGCCTTTTCACTTTTTAAAACAACATTAATGCTATTTGGTCTTGGAAGATAATTATTTTGGGAATGCCACTGGATGAGTCATTTATAATCTAATATTATAACCATTTCAAGGTGATTTGCTTTTACAGAAAGAAATCCTGTGTTTGCACTTTCCCCACATGTTTCCTAAACATAATCACATATTATCACAATTTTCTGTGCAGCTCGAGACTTAATTATGCTAAGGAGGAATGCTTCCTTTTGTAAAAGATGTAAAATACCATAGGTATTCCATTTGTACTAATGCCACGATTGGAAACTCATTACCACAAAAAATGTCAGTTCTGATGAAGCATTTTAAAAAATTCCCAGAATCAAATTCAAAATGTCTTTACTAAGCTGTTTTGTGGAAGAGTATACCATTGGAAATGTGATGAGTCTTCATGTAAAAATGCTGATTTGAATTAGATTTAGAATGTATGTCATCCTCAATTAGCCTTCCCTTCATCAAAATGATCTCACAAACACGGAGAATGAATCTTTATTTCCTCCTTTGCACATGGGAGGTCATTTGTCAGATTTAATATACTTCTACCTATGTCTTCCTACATGCTTTGGGTTCAAGATGGATGACCACAGACTTCATGAAAAAGTTTCCTTTGTGAAACTTAAATTTCATTTTAATGTAATGCCAAAACCATTTATATTGGTGTTAAAAATTAGAGTAGCATTTACTAAAATAACATTGATTTATTTCTACTTGAGAAAAATCTACATTTTTCCTAAGGGGAAGTACACATAGGTATAATTCCTAGATAAATAAGGCATATGGTATGGAGAGAAACATCATTAAGGCACAAAACATTTTCTCCAAATTATTCATGTAATTCTTTAATCCAAACGTATCTGACCGAAGATTTCCTTATGTGAATATATACATATATATTATTTGATTATAAGGTATAACACCCACCAATTATGCAATTACTATTGCCCTAGGCACCTTTAGGACCCAGGTGTTAAGCCAGAGTTCTGTAACATATGGAAAGAGCCATCTGTTATAGCAAGTACCATAACCCCTGAGGCTGCTATGTCCTCTGAGAGGCTTTCCCAGTAGCTACCAATATGGAGGTTTCCATTGCACTTTGGACACAGTTAGCTGTATTAGATAGACACCTCTAAATCAAGAGAGGCCTGGGAAGGAAATACTAAAGAGAGTTCTTACCTTTAAGAGAATGTGCAGGGGGGTGGGAAGCTATAAGACTAAGACTTTTTGTTACGGGATAGTTTCTTGTTGACATGCCCTCATGATATTCTGGTACTGGCTCATCTGAAGGGATGATTGTTATAGTCTCATTGGATCATCTCAGCAAAGCTAGTTTGGAGGTTGTTCCATTATGAGACTAAACTGTGACAATACTGTGACAAATTTTCCTCTTGTTTAGGGATATAGCAGCAAGGATAAATGTTTTGTTTTGCTGTTCTCCTACCACTAAGGTAGCATAGAATGTAACCACAATGTCTTTATAGTACTTCCATGAACTGCAGAGTGCAGAGACACTTCATTATTAATTGTCAATAAAAATTTAAAATGAATTTTCAGCATGTTACATCGCAATATCTCAAGCAACTTTATAGGAATGAAGTAGGAATAAAAATGTCTATCTTTGATTTCCTCAAAGGGATAGCTTAAGGATAAGTGGAATAGCATATATAAAAACCTTTGATTCTAAAACCAAGATTCCCCATCAATCTAAGGTACCATTATTTTAATTGTTATTATTATTGATTAATTTCAACAACATTCTTGTGAGGTAGATCAGGATGATGAGCTCACTTTACAAATGAGGAGGATGATATATTGTTCAAGGTCAATTTGAGAAGGAATAGAACCCAAGAGTCCTCTTCCATCACAACTGTACTCCAATTCATCAGCATACTTATTGCTGGATGGCATTTTTGCTGCTTTTCTGCTATATTTTAAGATTTATTTGAAGCTAATAAAAATATTTATACTATGGTTAGAGTTAATACCTCAACAAATTTAAAACATTGGATCAATATCTAGAGAGTCAAAATGCATTAATAATATAACTTAAATACTAAATTTCTTTTTGTCTCTTTAAATTCATCTATTATTTACTATGTTTTATAAGAATTCTCAATTTAGAGAGTTATGTATTTGAAGCCAAAGAAAAGGAGAAGAATGAATCATATCTTTTAACAGATATTTTAATGTTATACTTTATAAAATATAGGCCATTAAAAAAACAGATAGCAGCAAGAAGGTACATTAGAAAAAAAAAGGACTACTATTTTTAATATCTTCTAATTTAATAATACATATGACTGCAGCATTCCCTCATTTGAGAAATTTATATCATTTCTCAAAGAATAATGATTTATGGAATGCATAATATAAAATTAGAAAACAAAATTGATTTGGTTTGCTCATCAAGATCATTTATTATTCTTAAAAATATTATGCCACTGAATATAAAAAATCTGAAAATATCCTTACCCATAAAAGACAACAGTAAGACACTAATTTCTTTACATATTAATTGAAGTGCAATTAGCAAAAATATTTCTTTTCTTTTAGAATGATAAATACATTAATAATACTTCAAAAGCTTTTAATGATTTCTTTTTGTTGTTTAACCAATTAAATTTACTTAATATTTCAGTGCCATTTCAAGTCTACCTAGGTGAGAGATGAAATATTTCCTTTGGATTTTAGAATCTTCCAGAATCACCCAGTTCTGAGTCAGGTGGCTAGAGAAATGAACTAAGTTGTTAAATTCTTTAGGGAATGATTTAAGCATTAGTTGAAAAGTAGAACTTGCCATGCTAGAAACTTATCATACTGGAGTTGTTTTTTTTTAGGCAGCAAAAACTTAGAGTTACAACAGAAATATGTTTCCAGTTTTGTTCCTAGGCAACCGAGCCTATAGCTCTTCCACATGTTTCAATACTGGGGTATTGATTTCTCTTATAGTTTGTGTAAGTCAAATCTAGATGTAATTGGTATCTAATTCCAAAAGGCTAGAGTTTGAATTTAGGCTAAAAATGTCACATTTGTGATTAATCCATGCCTACAAATGGTCTTTATTCAGTATTAGCTTCTCTTCATTATTTCTACCAAGGCTCCTACCTCCCCAGCCCTTGCTGTTCACCTTCACCCTCTCTAACCATCAATGACTCTCAATACTCCATTTGTACGATAATATCTACTCATGTCAACTACATGAGATGGAGTCTCTTCTTCACCATGTGCCCCCAGCCTACAAGACCCCAACTTCATAATATGCATTTAGTATTCATTTTTTATCAGATTGTCTCAAGCCACTTCTAACAGTGTTCCTTTAGGAAAATGTGTCCAGAATTGAAAAAAAAATGCTGCAAAGGGACCTCTAGGATATACCCCCATCCTGAATTTGGGGTTGTCAGTTGTCAAGTGGGGATCAGTTTTCTTAAATTTGGGAGTCATTTGGGGAGAAATCTTGTAGGAGGGAGGAATTCTTTATTCTTCTTTGTGACCCAATATACTCCCTTGTTAAGAATTTAGAAAATGAAATAACAATATTACTGGCAGAGTGGTCAAAGTCACCAAATTCACTAATAATATTTTAGTTTTGTTCCTAAAGTATGGTACACGTGAATCATAACTGATGTTATAGAATTAGAAAAGGAGCTAAGCAAAATTTTTGAACTTCAAGATACAAAATAAAAGCCTGGGGCAGGAAGAAAAAGAAAGTCAGAAATCCAAAATTTAGATTTAATGCCTGTGTGCTTCTCTGGATGGCTATAGCCTGAATCACAAAGAGCTGAGCTATCCCTTGGGACTACTAAGCAAAAAGAACTGAAAGATTTCTCTCATTATGGTAAGCAACTGTGTACCAGAAGACCAGAAGATGGCATTAGTGAGCAATAGATCATCTAGAGAGACTAGCCAGACCATGAGGGAAGAACAGATAGCTGTAGTAGTACTCTAGGGTTTATCAACAACAGGGTTAATAGTGGAGAGTGATCCTACCTGGGCTGCTATACTAAAAATATGGATTACCTTGGGAATGTGTTTTCCCTTTGTCTGAATCTCCTACCTCATGTGTTCACTCTCAAACTATGTTACTTAATTATCTTTTGATTTAAGCTGTCATCTGGTTGGAATGGTAAAATAAACATTGGTGGAGATTAATTAGCTGTGGTTTTTGAGTGGATGTTGGCCCAAAACATTCCTTGAACCTGATGCAACTTTGTGGACGTCTAAGTGTATGCATGTACTGAAGGGGAGGGGTAATGTGTTATAGACGTAATTGGTCTAGATGAAAAAGCCAGCAGTTACAAGAGTAAGATTAAAAAGAGCCTTTGCAAGGTTCTAGAAAAGATAAATAGGCTAGAAACATGATAATAAGAAAAAAATTAATGAATAATTGGAAGAAATAGAAGAAAGTACTTTGAGGTACCTTTAAATTCCTGGGAAGATTAAAAAATAAAGAAACAAAAACCCCTGTTTCTTTAAGTTAGATCTCATTTACCATAACATTTTAAGAGAAACCAAACTATTCATATTTATTTTGAAATATGAATAAATTATTTGTTTTTTTTAAATAAAAATCTGCATTTAATTCATATTTGTTGAAAGTTTGACTTACCAAGTATTATGGTTATTTTAAAAGGACAATTTGGTTAAGGACTCAAAATATTGAGTTAATGAATTAAAATAGAAAAGGATTTTACTTGAGATAATATATCAACCTAAATTTGAAGTTGTTTGGATAGGGATATTAGAATTGAATGAATTTTGTTAAAAAAGTTAAAAGTTACACTTAAATACTGCTAGACACTTTATGCATACATAAATTGATCCTAGAATCCAGCTTGCAGAGTTCCACATATCTATTTTCTGATGTCAACTATATCCCACTTCAATTAAATTCAATAAATGTTTATATTAAAACCTAATTATAGGGCATGGTCATAGATCATTAGGATAAAAAGAAGGATAGGGCAAATCCTACTTTCTTTTTTTTTAAAGCAATCAGGATTAAGTAATTTGCTCAAGGTTACACGACCAGTTATTTTGTGTGGATGTTAAGTATCTGAGGCTGAAACCGAACCCAGGACTCCGGACTGTGGGGCCAGCACTCTTACTCACTGCACCACCTGGCCACCCTGCAAATCCTACTTTCAATGAGTTTACTCTTTTATATGGTGAAAAGGTACCAACCCCCCAAATTATGGTGCTGTTAGGGTGTAAGACTACTGCAGTTCAATAGTACACAGTAAGCACTTCCCCCTGTAATCAATTAAGTAGAGGTCTTAAATAGCTGTGAACAAAGTGTAGACACACTCACACATCCATATGTAGTTATATAGAATCACATCAAGGTTATAAACTACATGCAAAAAAATACATCAAAGGAGGAGTGAAGTGCTTTTGAGCTATTAAATGAAAGAAAATGATGCCACATAGGAAGTGCTTTTTAGTTGGCTGAGGAAAGTTGGTCATGCTTTGTGTGTCTCCACAAAACCATTAAGTCAATTCAGAATCTGGCATTCTAATAACAAGCCACCTTAATGATGAAGCAGTTCCTGCTGAGCCTCTGAGAAAGAATCACATGAAGGAGAGAAGGAAGTCATTGATGCAATAGAATATAAGGTCCTTGAGGGTAGACCCTACTTTGTCTTTGTCATGTAACCACAGTGCTGTTGCAGCAAGCACCCCAGCATCCCCAGGGTGGCTGCCAACACAGGTTCTTAGATCTGCTCTTCTAAAGGAAAGCAACTCAAAAATGGGTTAACAATCTTGCTTTAATAAATAAAACATATCATTTACCTAGTTTTGGAGGAAAAGTCAGCACCCCAAACTTCAGAGTATACAGACAGAAACATTTCAAGCAGACAGACCTCCAACTGGCCAACCATTACATCCATACCAAATCACAGTTACCAGAGAGGGAAGCATCAACATCTGGGTTTTTCAAAGCCGGGGGGCTCTCAATGGCTGCCCAGAGTCTTATCTGGTCAAATCACACAACACTTCTCAAAGCGAGCCCCAAAACAAAGTCTCACATCAGGGATTATACAGCCTTCTCCTGGGTCAGAGAATGTAACAACCCTCTTGACCCACTGCCCAATCACAAAGTATCAAGATGTGGGCATTCCTGAAAAAAAAAAAAACTAGCCTCCCACCACAGGCTCCAGGTGCACTTAACCAAGGGCAGGGAAGATCTTAAAAATTGACATTCCTATCACAAGAGCATCAGTGCTCTTGTGCTACCTGAATTCAATCAAAAACCATTTTGAGAATTTACCTGAGTCTTCTTTGAGACAGCTTCCACAAATGGCTTCTCAATAAACAAACGGTAAAACATTCTCTTAACTTTACTGTTTTCGGACATATTTTTTATCTTACCTTCTATGTCCTTACCATGCAACCTTGCCTTAAACACCATGTTTTGGCTGTTGTTACTGTTCTTCTCCTCTTGCCATTTATTTCTCCCATGCTTTCATTTTGCCTCTGTCAGCTAATTATACAGGCATCTTATAGGTGGCATGATAGCTATTATGCTGGACCTGGAGTCAGGAAGGCTCACTTTTATCAGTTTAAATCCAGTCTCAGACATTTAGTAGCTATATAAACCTGGGCAAGTCACTTAACCCTGTCTGACTCAGTTTCCTCATCTATAAAATGAACCACTCTAGTATCTTTGTAAAGAAAACCCCAAATGGGATCACAAAGAGTCAAGCACAACTGAAAAAACTGAACAATTCGTGGAGTTAACATCTCCAGGATCCACTTTTATCTGTATAATAGTCACAAAATATTTTGGTCTACAATAAAAATAACGCTACCTATTATATATGTATATTTGGGAATAGAGCTCATTTCACTTAGCCAAGTTCTAATAGTAATCAGAGTTTACTCAGGCAGTTACAATATCCTGTGCTTTTAAGTAATATCAGAGGAAAGCCTCTATTCACCTTAATATAATTATAGAATTTCCCATGGGTCAAGCCTCTAAGCTCCACTGCTGATAGATTGTAGAATTATTTCATTTACATTGCAGTATATTTAGTTTCTTCAGCCTCTATTCAGTTTACATTTCTTGTCCATGCTTAACAACTAGGAGTGTGCTGGTAAATGTTTAACAATTGTCTCTCTGGGAAAAAAAAAATGTATGCACAGCACACTTTTAAGTTAAATCTGCATTATTAACATTTTCTCCATCATTTTCTTAAGTCTAGACAAGAACAATAAATCAAGCTCTGGTGTGTAGCCTTTACCATTTTCTGAGGCATAAATGTCCATATTGAAAATTACATACAATTATCTTGGGAACAGTGTGAGTTGACTTCAGCACATCCCTACTTAACAACACTTTGGCAAACTCAAAATTCAGGAGAAAAAAAAGGCAATAATTATAAATGAAAATGAATATCAAAAGAAAGTCAATAAAGATGGACTAGAACTAGCACACATTTTTCTATAAAGTAATAAATAGTTGTCTGATGCTAGATTTTTTAAAGTTCAATGAAAGAGAATTGAAAACAAATACTGAAATCAATGAGAAAATATTAATATTTGGAAAATTGTCTCCTCCATCAAAAATAATGAATAAAACCACTAGGAATTCAGCTAAAAATGATGAGGTAAATATGTGGCTGTATGACCAAAG
This sequence comes from Petaurus breviceps papuanus, assembly GCF_028583685.1. Taxonomy (NCBI): domain Eukaryota; kingdom Metazoa; phylum Chordata; class Mammalia; order Diprotodontia; family Petauridae; genus Petaurus; species Petaurus breviceps. The sequence continues at coordinate 6,063,842 of NW_027187324.1, forward strand.
GGGGAGAAAATATTTAGATTTAGACATCATAGCTATATAAAATAACAATGCTGATTCAATGAAAGTGTGTTATGTAAAAGACAAAGTGTGTTAACATTCTGCAACACCCTATTACACAACACACTTTCACTTGATAAGCATTTTTTAAATCATTACAAACTGGGAAAAATAGTGTATTTGTATCAACTATGGAGGAGTCACTCAAATAGAATAAATCATTGAAGACAAAGTCGGTAATCTTGACTGTATAAAGTTAAAAAGAATTTTCTAGGAGGCAAGGTAATATTTCTAAAATGAAAATAAAAAGTTTTGGAAAATATTTAACAAACATATCTAACATCCAGAATTCATAAAACACTTATTCATATAGTATTATTATCCTATAGGGATGCCCCTATAGAATAATAATACTTTAATTATACTTTCCAGTAGAATAGTGGTCAAAAATAGAGACAATTTATGAAGAATGAACTGCAAACCTCAAATCACATGAAAAGTGCAAATCAATACAACCTTATGATACCACCTTATCACAAATAAATAGCTATCTCTAGGTGTATGCATTTGTGTATGAGTATGCATGACCGTGCATGTCCATTTAAATTATGAAATCTAGTGTTGAAAGACTTGGAAAAACAAGCAATCTAACAATTCTGGTGGTCTGTGGATTGCTATAAATATTTTGTAGAACAATATAAAAATATGTAATGACTCACAAAATGGATCACATCCAATAATTGTATTGTTAGCCTCCACCTGAAATAATATTATTAAAAGCTGCAAAGCTCAATGTGTAAAAATTTATACTTAGATCCTCAAACTGTAAAATTAAAAAAATTACAAAAATTTAAGTCCATCCATTAATTGGAGAAAATTTTTAAAAAAGAAGGGACGAAGAGAAATAAAGCCAAAGGTGGTGGAACATTTGGTAGGCCTGCAAGTGAGAAAAAAGGAAGCATTTTTTTTTTCTGTATGTTTATAGTTTATTCACCAGGACTTGCCTTGTCTAGGTTTTCTGATAAGAGTTTTTGCCTTTTTTTATATATTTATTTCATATTTTTTTTCAGGATAGACAAAAAAGAATAAAAAACTATTTATAAACTGATAAAAATATTCCTTGACCATAATTAACTTTTTCCCTCTTTAATAATAATTTATTATTCCATAATTACATGAAAATTTTTAACATTGTTATAAGATTTTGAGTTCCAAATTTTTATCCCTCCCTCCCCTTCCTACTTCTGAAAATGGTAAGCAATTTGATGCATGTTGTACATGTGTATCATATAAAAATGTTTCCATATTAGAGTTGTGAAAGAATAAATGGATCAAAAGGGGAAAAAGCCATGATAAAGAATATAGTAAATGCAAAAAAATAATGTTTTCATGTGCATGCAGAGCCCATCAGGTCTTTTTCTGAATGTGGATACTTCAAACTTGTCTTGTATCATTACATTGCTGAGAAGAGCCTAGTCATTCATATTGATCATTATATAATGTTGCTGATACTGTGTACAATGCTTCCTGATTCTTCGAATTTAACTTTGCATTAGTTCATATATATCTTTCCAGGTTTTTCTGAAATCTTCCTCTTCATTATTTCTTATTGACCAATAGTATTACATTACATTCATATGCCACAGCTTGTTCAGCCATTTCCCAATTCATGGGAATCACCTCAATTCCCAATAATTTGCCACCATAAAAGGGCTACTATTAATATTTTTGCCCATGTAGGTCATTTTCCCATTTTTGTGATCTCTTTGTGATATAGATGTAGTAGCGGTGTTGTTGCATCAAAATGTATGAGCAGTTTGTCTGACCTTTGGAAATAGTTCCAAATTGTTCTCTAGAAGGATTGGATCAGTTCACTTCACCAAGAGTGCATTCAATTTTCCCAATTCCTTTCCAATATTTATCTCTTTCCTTTTTTTTTTTTTGTTTTTTTGGTCATATTAACCAATCTGATAGGCATGAGGTGGTATTTCAGATTTGTTTTAATTTGCATTTCTCTAATAAAAAGTGATTTAGAGTACTTCTTTATAACCTATACATAGCTTCAATTTCATTTGAAAACTGCCTGTTCATATTCTTTGCCCATTTATCCATTAGGGAATGTCTTCTCTTGTAAATTTGACTCTGTGCTCTATATATTTGAGAAATGAGGCCTTTAACAGAGACGCTTGCTTTAAACATTGTTCCCCAGCTTTCTGTTTTCCTTCTAGTTTTGGTTGCATTAGTTTTGTTTGTATAAAAGCTTTTAAATTCAATATCATCAAAATTAGCTATTTTACATTTTGTAATGCTCTCTACTTCTTGTTTAGTCATGAACCTAAAACATGCTATACCACTTGGTGCTTATATGTTTAGTATGTACATTATTTCATTGCCTATGGTACCTTTCAGCAAGATGTAGTTTGCTTCCTTATCTCTTTTAATTAGATCTATTTTAGCTTTTGCTTTGCCTGAGATCCGTATTGCTACCCTTGCCTTATTTTAAACTTCAGCTGAAGCATAATAGATTCTGCTCCATCCTCTTAGCTTTACTCTCTGTGTGTCTCTCTGCTTCAAGTGTGTTTCTTGCAAATGATATATTGTAGGATTCTGATTTTGGATCCACTCTGCTATCTGTTTCTATTTTATGGGAAAGTTCATCCCATTCACATTCACAGTTATGTTTACTACCTGTGTATTTCTCTCCATCCTATTTTTCTTCCTGTTTGTCCTCTCTCTCCTTTTACCCTTTCACTCCTTAAGAGTGTTTTGCTTCAGTCTCCTGCCTCACCTGGTTTTCCCTCTTCTCTGTCAGTCCCACCCCCTCCCTCCCTTTACTTAATCAGTTCCCCTCCTACTTTCTTGTGGGGTAAGAAAGATTTCTGTATTCTACTGACTGTGTTCCTCTTTGAGCCAATCATAATGAGAGTAAGGTTCAAGCAATGTCCATTGCCTCCCTCCCAACTTTCCCTTCACTATACGTAACCTTTAATGGCATTTTTTTCTCATCAATGCTTAACTTCCAGAGGAAAAAAATCTGTATTCACTTCTATTTCCTTACCATTTACTGGGCAGCCAAGTGGCACAGTGGAAGAAGCATTAGGCCTGGAATCAGGAAGACCTGAGTTCAGATTTGGTCTCAGACACTGAGAGCTGTGTGAACCTGGACGAGTAATTTAACTTCTTTTTGCTTCAGTTTCCTCAACTGTAAATTGGAGATAATAACAGCACCAACTTTGCAATGTCATTGTGAGGAATGAATTAAATATTTGTAAAGCACTTCTCATGATGCCTGGTTTATAGAAGTTGCTGTACAAATGCTTCTTTTCTTCCTTTCATTAATTCCCAAGGAGTTTACAACTTGATGTCTATTTCTGTCACTGAAATGGTTTTTCTAAAATTCACCCAAGCCCTCTCAATCATCAGTTCCAATGGCCTCACATACTTGAACACTATATCACTTGATAACGTTGATCACACAACTAAGGGATTAGGCCCTTGAAAGGAAGTTATCTTTCCCTCTTTTGAATTTTCATAGAAACTTTGCTTCTTTTATACACTCATCATATTTAACTTTGTATTCTAGTTATTTTTTATTGTGGGAGTTTAGCACATGGCCAGAAAATCTAAAATGGTATCAGCCACATAGAAGATGCCATTCCATCTGTCCCCCAGAAGCTAGTCTTCAGTGTCTCAAGTGAGTGATACCATTCTGATGAATTTTTTTATGCTTTTTGGGACATGTATGAAGAGTTGTTATGTTTTTAGAATGTCTTATCAGTTCCATTAGTTTGAAAGACCCTAAAAAACAGGGTCTTTCTTACTTATATTTGTGGTATTTCTTACTTAAATTTTATCTGTCTCATCTCAACACAGTGCCTTGTACAAAGTATCCATTCAATAAATGTCCATTGAATTGAATTAAATTATCCAAACTTTTTAATGTATTTAATTTTTCTTTCATTAATAGTCCAGTAAATGTACAGCAAAAAGTCACATCATATTAACACAATAGATCTTCAATACCTTCATAAAGAATGATGAAAAAGAAAAAAACAGAAAGGAAAACGGCTAGCAATGGAAAAAGTAATAAATGTTGATTTCTCTCTAGGACAGGACTTAATTTTTTTTTCTGTAACATTTTGTAACATTGTCTTTTCAATGATTTTAGAGGAAAGTTAAAATGAATGATAAGGAATTATTATTATTAGATCAGTAGGGCAAGGGACCCTCTGGAAAAATTTTTCTTCCAAAAATTTCTTGAATTTATGTTGCATTTTGTGGTTATAAAGCATGTTTTATGTAAAATGTATTTTTATGTTAGTATGTATATGCACACATATATACATATGTGTTATATGTGTGTGGATATAGAGTATGTATGTGTGTATATGTGTAGTTGATAGCTAGGTGGCACAATGGGTTGAATGACAGCCTTGGAGTGAGAAAAAATCTTACCATCCTGCCTTCAAATATGGCCTCAGATACTTACTAACTGTGTGACCCTGTGCAAGTCACCTAGCCCTGTTTCTTTCATTTTCCTCATCTGTAAAATTAGTTGAAGAAAATGGCAAACCTTTTTGTATCTTTGCAAGGAAACTCCCAAATGGGGTTGAAAAGAATTAGAAAATGACTGTAAAGCAACTGAATAACACAATGTGCCAGGCATTGAGAATGTAAGAACAAAGATTGGAACAATTTTCACTCACAATGAGAAAATATCAGCTAAACACAGGTGGAGAATATTGAAGTCCTGTATATTGGTAAAAACTCTACTCTGATACTTCATTATGACATGGTGGTGATCTTAGGTTCTTAAAGTCTGTGCCAGTGAAGAACCAGCTCTGCAAAGTCTCCTCAAGCAGCAGGACACCACATTTACAGGATTTATAAGACATATGCAAACCAATTCAAAGTAACCTTACAGCATATTAACAGCTGTGGGGACTAGAAAAGATTTCTTGTAAAGGTGGCACATTTATACTGTTTGACCTTTGTTTGCAAAGAGTACCAATAGCTTTGCAATGTTGGAGTCAGGGTACAGTGTGTTTAACTTTGATCAATTTAATATTAGTTTGGAAGCCTCTGCAAGAGTTCAGGCACAAGTAGTCTTTTAGAACTTTTGGGATGTCCCTAGATTTGCACAGTTCACATTTCCTTTTTGATAATACAATTTTACTTTCCTTGTGGAGAACGGCTCATTCTTTGATTCAGTCAAGCCATGCTGGGTGGTACTATGCCATCATCTCCTGTGTCTTATAATGGAAATTAAAGTTCTTCAGAGAGATATTGTAAGATCTTTTGAATCTCCTTCTGAGCACTTGCTTTGTATAAATTCTTCATAAACTAATCTTTTAGGCAAATGTACATTTGACCTTTGGTCTATGTGGTCAGCCCATAAGAGTTGTGCTCCTTGTAACAGAGTTCAAATGATTGGCAGTTTCAGCTCAGGAGAGGACCTCAGTGTCTAGTACCTTAACTCGCCAGGTGATCTTTGGATTCTTCCTAAGACAATTCAAATGGAAGTGGTTGTAATAGTAATAGAATTTAAAGATCCTCTATATTGGTTTGGTTTTGGGGTTGAGTGTTGCAACCCAGAGCCTGTGAATCCCACCTGTGGGATGGACTTGATGCCATGAAAAGAGAGGGCTGAACTGGGAGGAGCTTGTGCCATGGATTTAGAGAAAGCCCAAGCAGAGAGATAGGCAGAAGAACTTGTGGGAGTAGCATTGTAGAGGATTGCTGAGGGCAAGTTGGAGCTGCCCAGGACTTTTGAGTGCTTCCACCCAGACCTGCCACAGACTGAGGAGACATGTCTGTGATACTGGTATGTTTTCTGTCTGTTTTGATGTTGTTTTGCCAGATTCATCTGCTGGTGAAGGACAGTGCTGTTGTTGGAGAGGTCCTGGAACCTTGCTGGTGGTTCAGAAGCCCTGAAGAAGGATTTTTCTTATTGTATGTTTACAGAAATCCTGGAAGAGGGTCTTGCTGATATTTTTCAGGGGTCCTAAGACTGTTCTGCAAGCAGAGTCAAGTGAGTTGATGAGGAAACTGGCAATGTATATTGTGGCTTTGTTAAGCTTTGTCTCCCCCAGAACAGAGATTGCTGAGAACTTGCCTTGGGTCAAGATGAAGAAAGGACCTCTCTTTGGGTATTAAATGTTGTAATGATATCTTTCCCTTGCTGTAGCTCAGGGGTAGATGGCCTTTTTGCTCTCCACTGCCCCTTTTGGGACAGTGAACTTGGAGTAAACGGAAGATAATTGTAATTCAGTTGTGATCAAAGGGTATGAAACTTGATTTTCTTGTGCTCTGTGATTGATCAAATGAATATATTTTGTTTATGATTAGAAACTAGTCTTAATCTCCATTTGAGAAGAGAGACTTTGTGATTGACTGACTGAATGAATGTACTTTCCAGGGGTGGAGTAGTACTTAGGAATTATTGAATCACACTTGGTGAATGCTATATTTTGATTTTCTCTGTTCTGTGAATATTTTGCCTTAATTTGTCACTAAATAAAATGGAGAGTTACTATGCTGGTATTCTGAACCTTGGAATTTGCCTTTGTTTGGCATTACAGTGGTTCATTTTCTGGTATGGTGCTGATAGACATTCCAGGTTTCAAAATAATAACATAGTGGTGCTGTTAGTCTTCTGTTTGGTATGCAGCCTAATACCTCTTCTCATCCACACTTTCTTTTGGAGTCTTTGAGCTAGCTCTGGCAATGCATGCATTAACCCCCTCATCCATGTGGATATCCCTAGAAAATATAATACTGTCAAGATAAATGAATTTATTCCACAGCATTCAAAATTTCTCCATTTACCATGATCAATAGTTCACATATGGATGGTGTTGTGCTGGCTGATGAAGATCCTCTTTTTGGGGTGTCTTGAAGGAAACCAGGAGTGAATGTGGCAGAATAGCACTTCATACATAAAAGACCAGTGGATGGAAAATGGATCATTTGTATGAAGAATAGAAAAGTATGTCAGTGTGGATGTAATACTGAATAATGAAGCATAAATATATGACTATTAATGACAACATTTCAGGGGGAAAATAGCTCAGAGTAAGCCTAAGACTATATCAAAGGGAGAGGCCACAACTGATTAAATTCTTCTATTCTGATTTTTTTTCTTTTTTTTATTGCAGTGCCATTCTTTGGCTTTTGTTTGATCCACAAAGTGCTATGTAAGTTACTTTTTTCTTTTCCTAACTTTCTGTGGTCCAAGTAAAAGTAATGTAAAGCTCAAAATGCCCTGTTTTGTTTTGCACATGACAGGATTTCATTTAACAGCTTTTGAACACATGCAATAGGTTTTCTCCTTCCTTGGTGATTTTCAATTATCCTTGAATTTGTTATTACAATTGTTTAAGTAATTGAGGCTACAATCCTACCATGACAAAGTAGCTAGCTAGCTTGAAGAAGATTCCTGCTGGACTTTTATTTTCAGAGTTGGCTAAATTGAAGTCATATATTCTCCTGATCTTGGATGCATTCATAATGAATGAGAGTACTTCTATTTCAAATTAATAGCAAATGTTGCTAAAGTTTGGTTTATATGTAGTAAGAACAAATGCTATTAAGTTATTGGGGAGAAGGAAGAGGGAAGAAATGATAAGATGAAAGAGAGATGGTGGGAAAAGAATGAAAATAAGACTATAAAGGAGGAAGAAAAAGTAGAAGAGAAAAGCTGTCAGTTATTTCATTCTTTTTTTTTTAAATTTTTTTCCTTTGTTTTGGAAGGGGAAAGGCAGGGCAATTGGGGTTAAGTGACTTGCCCAAGGTCACACAGCTAGTAAGTGTTAAGTATCTAAGGCTGGATTTGAACTCAGGTCCTCCTGAGTTGGTTGGTGCTCTATTCACTGTGCCACCTAGCCACTCCTACTTCACTCTTTCAAATGAGGGAGAGGAGGAGGTAGACTTGAACTTCTCAGCCTTTTCATCTCTTTTTGAGACAATTTCCTTCCTAGGAATGTTTCACCACACACAATCATAATTTTTTAAGCAATTGAGTATAAGTAACTTGCTCAAGGTTACATGGCCAGTTATTTCTGGGTGTGGTGCTAAGTATCAGAGCCTGGATTCCATCCCAGGTCATCCCGACTCTGGGGCCCGTGCTCTTACTCACTGAGCCACCTGGCTGCCCCTAAGCAATTGGGGTTAAGTAACTTGCTCAAGGTTACATGGCCAAGTGTTTCTGGGTGAGTGCTAAGTGTCTGAGCCCAGATTTGATCCCAGGTCATCCTGATTCTGGGGCCAGTACTTGCTGTGCTACCTGGCCGCCCCTCACAATCATAATTTTTAGGGCACAGTACTCCCTTCATCTTGACCAGTAAGGGGTCAATGATTGGTTCTCTGAGTCCCAGGACAGCACTACTACCTTGTCCTTTTCAGTCACTACTACCACAAACTTATCACTTGATTAGAATAACAGAAATTTTTCTCTTAATTACTCATAATAATTATAGTGATGATGAAAATGATAATGATGATAGTGATAATGTAAGCATGTAGTAATGGACAAAGAGTGGTACTGGTTCAAGGCTCCAGGTCCTGCTGAGAGCACATACAGGCTCTGTATACCTGGGTAAGTCCCTCAAGCTCTCACTACTCTAGGCAATTCTTTTTTTTTTCCAAAATAAAAAAAATATTTATTGAGTAACTACTGTAGGGAATACAAAGATGCATGAGACCTTTTCTTTGTCTTATGCCTCCCACTAGCTATGTTCCCCCTATTGTTTGGTGCCAGTGAGTAGTACCTCACTTCCACTTAACCACTTAACATTTAAAAATGGATGTTTACTTCAAAGACATAAGCAAGAACAGCAATATAAACATTTCTCCCCCACACACTTTGTGGGAACACCTTTTCTTGTATGACCTTGGTATGTAGGGAGAGTGGTTTGGGGGAAACTCTTTTAAAACTAAAAGTTTTAGACAAGAAAACAACCTGATAGAAGTACTTTCTTTTTCCATTGAAGTCACAGATCCAGTTTATATTCATAATAATAATTAATTTCTGTGGCACTTAACACTTAAAAAGTGCTTTCCCCCCTATTTATATACACACACAAATATACATATATATCTTCATATGTATGTGTGTGTGTGTGTGTGTGTGGGTGGGTAGGATTAATTCAAATGAAGCAGTTACATAGCCAGGAGGCATGGATGCATCACAGTCAAAATCTGAACCCAGGTATTTTGACTCTGACTTCTATCAGTGTACTTTCCAATACAAAATGCCCCAGGCTCAAGAAATTAAACTTTCTGTTTGTTTTGTTTCTTACCTTCTTATACAGAACCATTATTTTTAAAAAGCCTCATTCCCAGAAGATTTTCCAGTCTCTGCATTGCTACATATTCTTAATAATTATATTATAAATATTACATAATCTGTAGGGTGAAACTCAGAGACTGACAAATCAGGGGAATCCTTGTTCAATATAATACCTTTTCAGAAAATATTCTCTTTCATTATTTGTTGATAACTGAGAGTGTGAGAAATGAGTCCCATTAGATAACTAAGGAAGCATCTAAGTATTCTGAGGAGTGCTAAATAAACATAAATAAGTTAATCACCATCAGAAGTATGTAAAAGCAACCACATATTCCCACTATCCTGTGTCCTATGTACCAAATTAGAGGTGTTTTTATTTTTTTAATTTTTTGCTTTTTGGAGGGCAATTGGGGTTAAGTGACTTGCCCAAAGTCACATGGCTAGTAAGTGTGTCAAGTGTCTGAGGATGGATTGTTAAAATTATAATTGAGGAAAATTATAATGTTTGTACACAGTATATATGCATGCTATCTATAGCACTATAGAAAAATATATACACACAGGCATACACATATGTATAAAACTATGAAGTGAAAACAAAATCTCCATGCACAGAAACTATCATTTTTGAAGTCCTTGAACATATGTGCAAATACCCCTATACTCAACAAATAATTTTTTTTTTGCTTTTTTGGAGGGGAGAAGGCAGGGAAATTGGGGTTAAGTGACTTGCCCAAGGTCACATGGCTGGTAAGTGTTAAGTGTCTGAGCCCGGATTTGAACCCAGGTCCTCTTGATTCTAGGGTTGGTGCTCTATTCACTGTGCCACCTAGCTACCCACATATTTTTTAAACTAGATCTATAACTTCATTGGAATAAGGAACTCCCAAAGTTATTTTTATTCACCCATGTATATCAACAAATGATAGCATAGAGAGTTTTCAGGGAGCAATCAGAGATGAAATGTCTTGTCCAGGGTCAGATCACACACACACACACACACACACACACACACACACACACACACTGATTAGACACAGTACTTGAACTCTGGTTTTAAGGATGCTGAGAATAGTCTTTTATTAATTATACCAAACTTCCTCAGTGTAAAATGCAATATTCAAATGATCCAACACATACTTGCAGATATAGACATGTTTATTGGTGTTCAATCATTTCAGTCACATCCATCTCTGTGTGACACAATTTGGGCTTTTCTTTTCAAAGATAATGGACTGGCTTGCTGTTTCCTTCTCCAGTTCATTTTACAGGAGAGGAAACAGGGACTAACAGGCTTCAATGACCTGCCCAGGGTTACACAGCTAGCAAGGATCTGAGGCCAGATTTTAGCTCAGGAATATGAGTCTTCCTGACTCCAGGCCTGGCCCTCTATCCACTGTGCCACTTAGTTGCCAGTGTAAATGGGCTCATCTTGCTTTATTTATCTTTCTACACTTTCTCAACTGTTCAGTATCAGCAGAGATGTGAAGCTACTTTCATATCTCTCTCCACAATAATGTCACTGGGGCAAATGAAGGTATAATCCAATCTAAGAACAAGTGAGGGCATTATACCTTACATAACCCCTGGGATGAAATATCTTATGTGATACAGACCTGACACTAAAGTTGCACCCAGGATGCTACTTAAAAAAAATGCTTCTCACTTGTTTTCTTCCAAATACATGGTGTTTTCTGAAGGCATAATAGACTGATGACCCCTCTTATTGTGCGGCTATTTCTATCAGACTGAAAGGAGCAGATGGAATTGCCTCTCTGAACTCAGGTGGGTTACCAAATTCTCAGAAATTCTTGTAGCCCATGCTGTAACAGACTGTGTGACAGTGACATACAAGCTATAATTAATAAATAATCTGAAAAGAGAAAGGGTAATGTAGCCAGGAAATGTTTTGTTCTGTCAGTGTGACTGAAGGGGCAGTTGATTATCATGTCAAAGAAAGGTGAGTAGTCAGGCCATTTCTGGCTATCCATAAGTGTTAAATATGGTAATGCTATCAGAACAAGTGTTGAGTTATTCTGAAAAGGAAAAAAATATATATAACAAAGAGCATCCTTCATTGTCTTCTTTTTAATGCCTAAAAGGTGGATTCATTTACAGGTGGACTAGGATGTAAAGGCCAGATGGTAGCTGAAAAATTAAGATAATTAACCATTAAGTAGTAGAGATAGTTGTCCTTTCACACAACCATAGATTTAGAGCTAGAAGGGTTACATATTTATATGTAATATATACACACGTACATAATTATATATATATATATATATTATATCATGTATATACACAAATATGTGCATATTATATTTGTATGTGTTTGTTCATTCACACAATGATTTAGAGTTGTAAGGGAACTCAAAGCCCATCTAATCCATGACTCATTTTACAGATGAGAAAATTGAGGCCTAGAGAGTTTAAGGGACTTGACAAGGATAAGAACTCATTTCTAATTTCAAAGCCAGTAATAATCTTTCTATACTGATTCTCACTCTTTTGTTTATTCATCAAATATGTATTCCATGCATAAAATATGAAAGGACACATGCTAAGGTTGTGTCGGGGATATGAAGAAAAAGAAGTTAAATTCCTTGTCATCAAGTTCTTTTTACCTGAATCAGATAATTTAATAGATCTTCAATAGAGCTTTCAATCCTCTCTTTTTGCACATGTGGAAATAGAAGCCCAGTTAGGTTATGTGATTTATTAATAGTCATATAGGTCACAAGTAGCAGAGAAATGTTCAAAGTCTAGGTCTTCTGACTTGAAATCCAGTGTTCTTTCCTTTCTGCCCTAAATGGAAGTGCACATAATAAGCATAGCTCACTATGTAAAAGTAAGGGTAAAATTACCACAAGAGGTTAAATAAAGGAGATATAAAGATCCTGTGGCTCCTTATCACATCACATATACATCATATATACACACATCACATATACATAACATCCATTTGGATTGATCAAGGAAGAATTCATGCAGAGGATGAAGGTTCAGGTCAGGAAAGGTAGGTGTGGAACATTCTTAAAACAAGGAATTGATAATCAAGTTCTTGAACAGAGCCATCAAAATAGGGAATGTCTGAGAAAGAGAGAACATCTTAAATGATGCACAGGATGCATGGGGAGCAGACATGAGAGGGAACATTAGCAAGGAAGTCTGGAAAGGTAAGTTAGAACGCAAGTAAGGATGTCCTTGAATACCCAGCTAAGGAGTTAAAAGTTGACCTGTTAGTTAACATATGTAATTAAAACTTTCAGAGAAGGGCAGTAGCATTATCAGTGTTCTGGTTTAGGGAGATGAAATGACAAGCAAAGAAGTAGTTAACACCTTGTTTCAGCTATTGAATTAATACTTTGTTTCAGTTCATTTCTTTTGAGCCATGTATCAAATCTGTTAAGAAACAGAATATGTGAACCCCACAACTTGTGAACTTCTGGGGAGGAGCTGTGCCATATATAAGGAAGAGCACAAGAGGGACAGTCAGAACTTCTTGGGATAAGCATTGTGGAGGCAGGGCAGCTGTAGCTGGACTGAAGACTGGACTGAGAAATGAGAAGAACTGAGAAGAGGAATGAGAATTGAGAATTGAGACAGAATTTCTTGGAACAAGCCATTTAGAGGCTGGATAAAGTAATTTTGATTTTGAGAATGAAGCTTATGGTGCTGAAGACTTCCGAGGGCCAGCCAGAGCTGCTGAGGACTTCCAAGGACCAGCTAGAGCTGCCAAAGACTGAGAAAGCATGACTGTGGTAGCAGTACTTTGTACAAATGTTCTTGTGGCTTTGTTAAGCCTTGTCTTCTCAGGAACAGAGACTGTGAAGGACTTGAGGTGGAGTGAACACTGTGAACTTCAATATGGAACAGGAACTGGATGAAGAACTGGACGAGGAACTGGACAAGGAACTGAGAGCTGCCTTCCTTTGAACCCAGGTAACAATTGGAGCTGGGATCAAGGAAGAGGAACCATGGAAGCTGAGAGCCAGCCTTAAGTCAAGCTGAAAGAAGACTTTACTTGGATACTGTGTACTAACTGAGAAGATTATGATTTACTGTGCCCGAGGGGTAGAGAACTTTGGCTTTTGTACTTTAAGATTGAATTAAGGATTTGGTGATTGATTAAATGAATGTACTTTGTTTAAAACTATGTGGCCACTTTGGTAAAAACTATGTGACCATTTTAGTGATAAGTTGTTGAATTGTGACATGGTGAATGCTGTATTTTGATTTTCTGTGATAAGTTGTAACATTGTGAATACTGTATTTTGATTTTCTATGAATGTTTTGCTCTGATTTGTTATCGAATAGAGAGTTCACTATACTATATAATCAGAATCTTGAAAGCTGTTCATAGCAGCAGTCCTCTGGAAAGCTTCTCATGTGAGGCTTTACAGGAGATTAAACTGACATCATATATGTGTAAAATGACTGGAAGGGAGGAGAGATTAATTAGTAGATTCTTGCAATAGTCCAAACTAAAGGTAATATGAACTGAAACTAGGATTACAGCAGTAGGAATGAAAGTGGGGGTAAGAAGAGGTAAAATTAACACCATCTAGCTGGATGTGGGCAAGAATAAAATGAGAAGGATCAGTAGTCACACTCAGGTTTTGATTTTGATTAACTGGTGGGTAGTGTTGTCATTAACCAAAATAGGAAAGTCAGAAAGAGGAACAAACATTGGGGTAAAGTATATGAGTCTGGTTTTAGACCATTTGAGTCTTACGTTAATACAAGTAGACTTCCCCAAAGGTTAATTGAAAAAAAAAAAGAGGCAATGAGGCTCAGAAGAGAGGGAAGGGCTAGAGAAGGGGATTTTGTAGTTATCCATGTAGAAAGACATAGAATTACAGGATCAGAGATCATACATCCTTAGAGTTGTAAGAGAGCTTAAAATTTATCTAGTCTCAATGATAAGTGTGGAGACTGAGACCTAGATAAGTAAAGTGGTTTGCCCAAATTCATGCATTGGGTTTGTCGCAGACTTAGGACTTAAAGGTTTGTTTCTGGATCTCCTGTCTACTGAGCATTTGGTAGCTACACAAGATGGTAAAGAGTTTGAAGGAATATTAGAGACCATCAAGTCCAAACCTGTCATTTTTCATATGAAGAGAAGTCAAGTGCTTCACCCGGTGTCCTACAACTAGTAAGTGCCGAAGATGAGATTTGAACCCAAGTCAGAGAAATCAAGGAGGCAAGAGTATTAAGAAAAGGGGACTTTCCCTAAACAGAAATGTCTGTTTCATCAACAGTGTGAAATGTGCAGAAATGGATGGGGCCTATTTAGAATAGTAGGGGCAAGAGCTATATTATAAGGGGCTAAGGAAGAAGTAGATAGATAACAAGTAGAAGTCCATAGATAGAAGATAGAATACTCTTTCAAGAATTTTGGCCTACAAGAGAAGGAAACAATAGTATGGGAGCTAACAAGGGTGACAAGGATAAGGGAAGGAGTTATTTTAGTCAAAAAAGGAAATTTTGAACATATGCATAGTATTCACTATAATGTATGAGTTATTAAGTATCTGACTTACCACTAGAGAACTTTGAAGTAAGATCAAAATGGTCATATTGTTCTAAGGCACTTCAGTGTCAGAAGGAAAAGAAGATTGTATTGATCTGGGAAATGGCAGCAGGCTATGATTATTGTATATAATAAAGACTATTGATTTATTTAAGCAGAAAAGTGGCACTTTAGAAAACCTATTTCTGATCAACTGCAATGGAATGGAGCTTTTCTACTAGCCTGAAAATTTCCAAGAGCATATTTAGTGGAGCAAGAACACCTAGTTTATTAGAAACATCCTTTATAACAACAAAGAAAAAATTCATTGCTATAATGAAGATTTTTCTTTCATATTTCACAAGAAAT
This sequence comes from Petaurus breviceps papuanus, assembly GCF_028583685.1. Taxonomy (NCBI): domain Eukaryota; kingdom Metazoa; phylum Chordata; class Mammalia; order Diprotodontia; family Petauridae; genus Petaurus; species Petaurus breviceps. The sequence continues at coordinate 6,079,009 of NW_027187324.1, forward strand.
TTCAAACTACTTTCCTAGGGAAAAAAAGCCTATATGACATTCTGTTTTCTCCAGAAGGATTCTCACAGAATTCATTTTAATTCATTGAAGTATCATTCCCCTCCCAAAGATGTTTAAAGGTTAGGTTCAAATGTTGAAGAAAAAAGCCTATGTTGACTAACAGCAGCTCCATTACCTTACCAAGAAAACCTAATCATTCTCAAGGAAACCTTAAGTTCAGTATGAGTTAGCAAGTGTTTACTAATGACTTACTATGTGCTGAGTTTTAAACTAAATACTGGGAACACAAAGAAACAGAAATATGCTCCTTCACTCCAAGGAGATTATATACTAATTGGAATATAAAATGTATATACCTATGTATGCGGCAATAGATTATATTTATGGATCACTGTAAGTGAGGAATCAAAGATAACAACCAGGTTGTAAGCCTAAGGGTCTGGGAAGATGGTAGTGTCCTTGGCAATAAATGCAGAAGTTCAGAAGAGAGGAGGAGCTAGGGGGAAATAAAATGAGTTCTGCTTTGGACATATTGAATTTCAGATATCTAAGTGACATCTATTTGGAGAAGCTGTTCATAATGAGATTAGAGGTCAGGAGAGAGGTTAGTACTGGATATAGATTATAAGCTCCTTGAGGGCAGGGACTCTCTTTTTGTATAGAAGCAATAAGCACAGTACCTGGCATATAGTAGGTGCTGAATAAATGTTTATTGAGTGATTAATTGACATGTAAAATGCAAAAGCTTCATCAGAGAGATGATATTTAACTTATGGGAGTTGAGATCACCAAGAAAGATAGTATAGAAGAGAAGAAATGATACGGAAGGTGATTTCAGAAGAACCAGGAAGCCAATTTGAATCAATACAGAGCGAAATGAGCAGAACCAGGAGATCACTGTACACAGTAACAACAATATTGTGACAATGGTCAACTGAGAAGGGCTTAGACTATGTAATCAATACAATGCCCTAAACTAATTCTGAATGATTCATGATGAAAAACACTATCAACCTCCAGAGAAAAATCTTATGAACACTGAGTGCAAATTAAATAACTTTTTTCACTTTATTTTTCTTGCTTTTTGTGTCATGATTAATATGGAAATGTTTTCCATGATTTCATATGTATAATTGATATCACGTTGCTTGCCTTCTCAATAGGTCAGGAAGGGGCTGGAGAGAAGGGGAGAATTTGGAACTCAATTTTTTTTAAAGAATGTTTAAAATAAATAAAATTTTTTTACAAGAAAAAATAGTTTTGGGGTGGCTAAGTAGTGCAGTGAGTAAGAGCGCCGGCCCCGGAGTTGGGAGGACCCAGGATCGGTTCCGGCCTCAATTACTTAACACCTACACACACACACACACACACACACACACACACACACAAAATGGCCGTGTAACCTTGGGTAAGTTACTTAACCCCAATTTCTTTAAAAGAAATTAAAAAAAGAAAAAATACTTTCTCTTGCTTCTTTTCATACCTGTCTGACTTTATACTCTTTGCTGAATCATCATTCATATCCAATTCCATCCTCAATTGTTGGTGGACTGTACAGCTCAGTCCTGGGCACTTCCTTCTTCTCACTCAGTACTTTCTCCCTTTGTAACTTCATCACTTCACGTGAATTTGACTATCATCTCTAAGCACATGGCTCCCAGACCCATAACAAGCTTCAGCCTCTCTTTTGCACTTTCATCCTATATCACTAACTACTTATTTAATAAATTTAAATGGTTGTTTTCTAAGTATCTCAAACTCAACATGGCTAAAACAGAACTTATTTTTTCCTTCTTAGGACCTCTCTCAAACAATTGTATTGTGCTGAATTTTTCATAAAATAATATATGAAGATTTTTTGTAAACCTAACATTCTAAAAGTAAATTGTTGATCTTACATAACTTCTAAAGTCCCTTCCAAATCTGAAATACAATAATTATCATTTATTACATTTTGTCCACTAAAGATAGGAATATATATGAATACATACACAAACACATATGTATTTATATAATCCTTTTCCTTAGTTCTCAACATCCTTAAGACATACTTAAAAGAGATCTTTTTTTATCTTTTTTTCTTTTCTCTTCCAAAATTATAAAGATTATCACACACACCATCTTTGAGATGGTCTTTGATTCTTCAATATGTTTAAAGAAGTGGGGGGGTGCAATTATAAGGTTGGTCAAAATGTGTGGTTGACAGTGGAAGAGCTAAAATGAAGGTAGGTGGTCACAGGAAATGGTGGGATATGATGGAACATTCATCACTCTGCCATTAACATTAGTGAAGGAAAGTATTTGACCCCATTCAAGGTAGTAAGAGAAAGAAAGTATTGTGCTCTTATGTACTAGGCTGAATATATTGTTGGCACTCAACCAATTAATAATAACAGGAATGAAAGCAACCTTGTCTGAGATAAGAATAAGGCATCCAATATTAGTCATAGTCTGCTTGCCTTTAGGTTGGCTTAGATAAATGTAGTAAAGACAAGGGAAACATCCCACTCCTCAGGGTTTTTTGTGCTAATTTAATGTCTTTGCTAAGTGCCTAGGTAGTATAGTGACAGACAGAAGAAAAATGTATGGCTAGATAGCATTGATAGATAAATAGAGTCAGTTTTAGCATAAAGAAAAACCTTATAATTAGATGTGAATACCTGGTTTCCTGCCATCCATCATATATGCAAGTTTAGGAAAGTATTTTTGTAATGAATTAGAAATGAGTAATATTTCATAATATTCATGATTGACTCTGTTCCCCTTGCCCTAAATGGCAGAGTCTACCGGCAATCATAGTATTGAGAAAAGCTTCAATTCTTTTATAAGACCTATGCATGAGTATTCTCTGCCAGGAAAATTTTGGTCAATTTAGCACTTTTGAAAACCCTTGAGTCATTCAAATTTCTTAGTTCTTTTACAAAACTTCCCTCAGACAACTGCTGAGGTTATGAAAAGTTCCCTAGCCTAATGGGCCTTTTGGTGATAGGAACTAGAGAGATGTGAGTCTCATAGAAAACGTTTGTGCAAGCATTTACTGAATTCATTTGCCCCCCAAAAATTGTTGCTGTTGATTCAAACTACTTCAATATTTAAAGTCTACATTATGAGGCAATGATATGCTCTTAACAGTTGTTACTCAATTATTGAATAAAAAGGTTTCTTTGCTGAAATGCTGCACTTTGGAGAATGTTCCCTATTTGAGTGAAGTAACATGACTCAGTGGATAGAAGGCTGAACTGGTAGAATGGAAGACAGGAGTTTGAAGTCACATCTCTGATAATTGCTAGTTGTTCAGTCATGACTATTTGCTAAGCTTCAGTCTTCTCATCTGTGAAATGGGGATAAAAAGCTACAATTCCTATTCCACAGGGTTGATGGGGTGCTCAAATGAGATATGGTAGGTAGAGTACTTTCACCTGTAAAGTAAGGCACTGATCATCAGTTATTATATTTAAGAATATGTCTATCCACAGTTATTTGAGCTCTCCTCCCTTATTCCCTTCCAAAATATTTAGCCTCTTTCCTGAAATAGCTTATAGTCTAATGAGGAACCACTTTTAAAAGTGAAAAGGATGTGAAAATGTTTACAAATGCACATCCATATTCTCATGTTTGTACTGTTCATAAATTCTGCAGGATTATGTAACACCATTCAGTTCTGTCACTCATGTAATCAAAGATCAAGTTTTTGAAAACTTTGAAAAAGAGAGGTAGAGGAAGGGAAAGAGATTAGAAAAGAAATATCATTATAATGATATAATAATATGTACTATTAATAGCTATAATTACATGTAAATAATATTATACTACAAATATAATAATAAATAAGATTTTTAAGGCTTAGAACCCTAGGCATTCAAGTTTTATTTATAAGTGCATAACTTTCAGGTCAGGCACATTCATTTGACTAAAGCTTATTTATTTCAATAAACAAGATGACCTACAAAAAGGTAATCTACACTAAAAAATAAAAGAGCAAATATCAGTTAGTGTCATACAGTTCAAGTAATTTGGTGGGGCAGGGAGGGAGAGGCAGTGTTTGTAATAATTTCCTCCCCTTAGAGAGCTCTACCAATGCAGATAAATACTACTCTGCAGTTCATGTTCTTATAGTTAATAAGGATACTGAGGTCTCAAGGACCCACCTAGCATCATATAGCCAAGAAGTGTCAAAAATGAAACTTAAGTTTTAATAGAGATGTTAACTAAGTAGTACTATTATCGGCTAGGCCATTCTGCCTCAGTGTAACAGTTAATGATGCAAGTGCTTTTAATGGACTTCTAGAAAAGACTAAAGAAGAGAAATAAGAAAGGCATCCCAATGATATTTTCTGAAATTTAAACAATATTTCATGAGCAGAATATAAGAGGGGAGTCATACTGGGCTAGAAACAAATGGGAATGACCTACTTAATAGTTAACATTTATATAGCTCAAAGACCTTTTATGTTATCTCATTTGATCCTCACAACAACCCTATGAGGTAGATACTATTATTATCATCTTCTTGCAGATGAAAAAAGTCAGGGTAATGGAAGCAAAACCCAAGATCTCATAGCTTAGTACATTTCTTTCTCTTTTTTTTGCATTTTATTTTAGATTCAAATGCCAGAATACAAATACAGAATAGAGAAAAGAAACAAACATATATCATAAAATTAAATATTAAAACTTAGATACAACGTTAGAAAGAAAAGAAAAGGTGCCATGTTTATAGCAGAAAATGAGAGAGGATTCAAAATATGATAAAGTTTCATTTCAAGAAAGCCTGACTTAGTACATTTCTAAGACAGGAATTGAGCTCAAGTTTTTCTTGACTTTGACATTGGACCTCCTATACACATAGCTGAAGTGTAAGTAAGAAGGAAGGAAGGAAGGAAGGGAAGAAGGTTCAGAAATTACTTTTCCTCAATAATAATTTATATATTAATATCATGCTTTCCAATTATAGTATTTTCAATTATGTACTTGGGTTTGAGAATGATGTTGATTATAATTACTCATATAACATTTCTAGTTTTACAAAAATTGCCTCCATATTATTTCACTTGTGCCTTATAACAAACTTGGAGAGAGATGGCACAAATATCATTCAACTTTATACATGAGGAAAACTGAAGCTCAGGAAATCTGACTTGGTTACAGACCCAAAGCAAGTAAGTGGCTTGACCCAGGCCTTTTGACACTATGGGGTGATCTTTCTGCTTCACGGGGCCCAATCCTTTCACATTTGTTTTTGTGTTTGAGAATAAGCAGTACTTTTATAGTGTGGGTGGCACAAAGAATTTTCTGAAAATATATTTCAGGAAGAAAGAATATATCTTAACATAGAGGGCATGACAAATTGTGATTACATTGCACTTCTCAAACTTAAAAAAAATCTCAGTGAAAAAGATCACAAAAATTCTATATTTGTTGAGAAAAGAGGAATCATCAAGAAAATAAATTCACTAATTATGGATGAGTAGAATGAAAGTATCAATAATTCTCAACTGTCTAAGAAACTGAACTCCCTGCCTAAGGTAAACCTGTCTTCAACAATAAAAATGAATAAAATACATTTGGACAATTAAAATATAATGAAAAGCATTCCCCAATGATGTTTGATGAAGGTAAATAAAGGAAAACTCTACTTGAAAAATCTGAACATCTATCGAGCCTCTAGATGTGATATATCATAGATTATTAAGGAAATTAGGTAGCAGTTTATTGAATCACTCACAATTAGTTAGGGGGCAAAAGGAGAATGTGCTATACCTAATTAATGATCAGGGGGAAAAGACATTGGAAAAAAATGTTTCCCTATAAATTATAAATGGTAGTTATGTGAAAGACCAATATAAAGTAAATATATCACTAATCTGTAAATAGAAGAATAGTCAAAGAATTGAGTCTAGAGAGAAAGCTACTAAAAGACAAGGAAGGGTGAAAATATTTTTACAATTTTTCAACATTCAAAAATAGTTCAGGGAGAGTAAGTATATTTTCCAAAATATAAACAATAATTAACAAAGGGAATATGAAGTTAGAATCAGACAAGTAAAGGCTAGTAACAAATGGAAATGACCTCTAGAACTACCTTGACAGTTCCTAAGACTCATATTGCTTTAATTAATTAATTAATTAATTAATTGTTTAACTTTCACTGGTAAGCTAGATCTGCTGTGGAACAATCTTATAGAGCCTGCTATATTGATGCAGGCATAAGGCTTTAATGATTGGAGGGGGTAGTTGCTTTTATATTTATTATCTACACATGTAGGGTGAGGGACTGGATTTGGGGTCAGGAAGACCCATATTCAAATCTCTTTTATGAAATTTACTAGTTGTGTCAACCTGGACAAGTTTTGTATCCCCGTGTCTTAAAAAAATAAGGGGTTTGAATTTGAGGGACTCTAAGGTTCATTCTACCTTCTAAATCTATGATCCTATAAAAGGAGAAAATACTTTGATCATCCAAACTAGTATATAATAAGTATAATTTTCTTGAATAAGCATTTAATATCCATCCTCTACATATAAGGCACTGTGCTAAATCCATAGGTAGAGCTAAAAAGATGAAAAAGAACAGTCACTGGCCCCTAGGAGCTTACCATTCTACAAGTGTGACTGATATCCATTCAGATAATCACAATACAAAGTGGAACACAATGGGGTAAAGGAGGGATCCAAAGTGCCCTAGGAAAGCTAAAGGATGAAGAGAATACTTTTTACCTGGGATAATCAGAGAAGATGCAATGAAAGAAGTGATAACTGAGATAAACTTTGAAGGAAAAGATTAAGGGTAAGTAAATTCCAGGCTTGTTGGACAGACTATTTGCATTCAGAGGTAAAAGAAGGAAATAAGTAATTCAAGTCTCACAAAGGAAGCAATAATTCAACTAGGATGCAGGGTAGAACAAATAAAAGTGGTTAATATGAAATAAGACTAGAAGGTAAAGAAAGACAGATTATCCGGAGCCTAAGTATCAGGCTAAGAGATTTGCCTTTAGTCTAAAATTTGAGCCAATAAACATTGACTAAATGTCAGTTATGTGCAAGACACTGTTCTAGGTACTATAGATCCAGTGATGACATATTATATGTCATCTATGTCCCTAATGAAACCTGATAGAACATTTGGAAACATATACAAATAACTATAATTGTATTTAGGAAAAGAATCAGTGACAATTTTGATCGATGAAGTGGTTATATTTGGGATCAATTTAAATGATTTACTGGAGAGGGGAGATACTGGAACCAGGGAGATCAGTTAGGACACTAATACAATATTCTAGATTAGAGATTTAACTAGAATGATGATAATGAAAGTGCAGGAAAAGAGGTACAGATATTAAAAAGGTATAGTTTTTTAGATTTGGCAACTGGTGGACTGAGTTTGGTAAAGCATTGAGGTAGAGGTACAGAAAAGAGTCAAAGATAATTCATTTTGGAAGCTGTGTACTTGAAAGGCAGGTGGATCCAGAAATAGACACATTTGAAGTTTAGGTGGGAAATTGATGAGTTTATATTTGTAGAAAATGAGTTAGGTTTTCCAATAGGTGAAAATGAATAGTAGGCAGTTGGAGATGGAAATCTTGGACTCCAGAGAAATGGGATTTGTGCTGGAATCTGCTCAAATCAGCTTATGAGAGCAGATTGTTAAATTTTCAGTGTGAAAATTTATAGCTTAGAAATTGGCAAAGGTTATGAATCAGGATCATTTCCCCCCCTTGACTGTGTAGTTCAAAGAAAGTGAAGGAAAAAATTTTAATAATGAAGATTAAACTTAAAAGTTTCTTGTGGATACATTTTCCCCCTGAAGATCTGGTTGTTAAATTTTGCTAGCACAATACAGAATCCCACATTTGTCAGCTGTCTCCATAGAAATAATAGCTGAATGCATGGGAGCAGATTGTACCACTAAGGAAGCATATAGAAATGCATGACAATTTTTTTTCATCTCTTCCTTCCATCTTTCTTTTTTCTTCATTTCTTCCTTTCTTTCCTTCCTCCCTCCCTCCCTCCTTCCTTCCCTTCCTTCCTTCCTTCCTTCCTTCCTTCCTTCCTTCCTTCTTTCCTTCCTTCCATAGTGAACAATTTCCTCAATATGCCTTACTTGGTCTAATATTCAAATACATAGGTATAAATTGACTGAAGAAAAAGCAGGCTAAGAATGTGCTAAGCATTGGAGGGAAATTGACACATAGCTTTACCTGGGTCTCTAAGACACTTTGGATAACACATAGTGATAAGTTGTCTCTTAGGGTCAAAATAGTCTTCTTGTATTGTTTTCTACAATTCAGTTGCTCAACACATACACCAGTACTGGAGTAGCAGAATTTACTGATAGCTTTCATATCTTTCTCTCTGGAGGTCCTTGGGGACACAGAGACTCTCAATCTCTTTTATTTTGTCTAGGGGCAAATAGGAGATGTTTAACATACTATTTGAAATTATGGAAGCTAAAATACGCACAATACAAAAAAGCTAGAAGAAAACTAATTGATACTTCTGGAGCAACTATAATAAAGAAACCTATTCAGAAGTATGAGATTAAAGAATATTCTTCATGTCATCCGAAAAAGTTTAGTTGAAGAAGTTCCTGCAGTGCTGAGACATTTTATAATATATTTTATAAATAACCCCAAATGTAGTGATAAAATATTTGTTTGTGTCCTTGTAAATGTAGCAATTAGCATCCTTTAAAGCAGCATTCTTCAAAATCTAATCGTTGATTTTAAATGATCCTACATTAATTTTTAGCATTATGAAGCCAATGGATCAGTTGCGGCTTTCCCTCTATTGCTACTTGGCCAGCTTTTTGACTTGGGGGACATAGTGGCAGACCAAAGGTTACAAAAGATCTTGGTATATAAGTAACCTCATGCCCATTCATTAGCTTTGTCCCTCGAACTACTCTGTTTCTCAGTTTGTTTGCCTATAAAATGGGAATAAAAGATTTCGAGGATCGATTCCACACGCTTGTTGTGAAGATTTAGAGAAACGATAAATGTTAAGGTAAATACAAAGGTCAGTTCTCTATTCGTAGAAATGATGGCAAATAAAATTCCTTCTTTTCCATTTTCGAGGAAAGGGGAGTAGAACCACTGGGGGAAAACCATCTATTTTGTTTCATAAAATAAGATTCACGTTGATCGAGCTACCTTTCTGATAACTAATCATGTCAAAGGAAAGAATATAAATGTTCTGCAATTGTACACTTGATTTGGAGATACAAAAAGGATATTCTTCTTTGTTAGGTATAATTTATTGGTATGACACAATTGTTAAATGAGGGTTTCCTTGAAACTTCCTTGAATTCTCTTACTGAAATCAAATGAATACACCAGTTCAAAAAACACTAAGGAATATTTTTTGCAACGGTTGGGTGAATACACACTCACAGGACTTGGACTCAGTACTGATTCTCCTCTAAAACCTTACCTATTTTCCTCTCATCTAAATCTTTTTGAAAGAATGAGAACTCAGGTAGTACAGAGGAGCAAAAATAGCTAATGGATAGTGTACTTGGTGACTTATTAATTACCCCAAATATCTTCCTTTTTATGGCATCATTTAGTAATTTTTTTCATGTTGTTCATTATTTTATTTTATAATGTATAGGACTGGGAAGATTAATGTTAATTTTCTGAACTGGTTATATACTTTATTAAAATTTGATATATTAAAACTCGAGACCTTCTCCTATAGAGCTCTCTGGGTTTTATTACCCTCATTTAATCTGTTACTACATATAATTTCATAAAGTCTGTAGTGATAGTATCATAAATACATGTGTATGTGTATATGCACTCATACATACACACATACAGACAATAACCTTCAAGGTACCAGATGAAGTCTCAGGTGATGTCACATTCACATTGACATTCTTACTGACTCCATTTATGACAGACTGAAGGTGATGAACAGGTCCATGCAAGAGGTCACCTTGTGTCAAAGCTGGTATATAGTCTGTCAAATATAGTGAATATAAGACTGCTAATGAGGAATTAAATAGACAGAATGTGGCTATTTGACTGTTTTCATGCACTCCAGACCTGTTAAACAATGCTAATCAGGTGTTTATTAAGTGAAACCATTATGCCAAACTTGCTGCAAACCCCACTGTATGTCAGAGAGGTTGTACATATTATTCATCAGATTTAAAGCTGATTAATAAGAGTCATTTAGCCATGAACCTTTATTTTCTTAGCTCCTAGCTAAGCCTGGGGATCAAGGTTACACTCAAACTTTCAAAGTAAAGTTTCCCTTTTTTTAGAGAAAATTTTAATTTAGTAGATTTTTTTTTCTGTTTGTTTATGAATAAGTAAATGTTTGCTTTTTTTGATGAAAAATACTTTAAAATATTTATGTGTAATATAAAGTTAAGAATAAGAAATTAAACCAAGGAAAGTGAAGGAATCAGTCAGGTATATATGTCTGTTAGGAATAGAGATACAAATAGATATTCCCAAATTATCTCTTCTGGTAAAAATGTTGGAACCTAGTATTTTTTTAAGTGAGAAGGCATAGCCCCTTGTTAATTATGTCTAATCTAAATATGGACTCATAATATGTATATATACATATATGTATGAATATAATTTTTAAAATTACAGTGAGCTAATGGTATAGACAAATAAGTAATGTTCAGGGTATAGAAAATCATGGACTTGCTGTCAATATTAGAAGTTATAAATTCATAAGAATTTAAGTATCTCTTTAGAATGAAAATTTCTTTCTTTTCTTTTTTAAAATGATTTTTTTGACATTATTTCTTTTAAAATTTTTAGTTCCAGATTCTCTCTCTCCCTCCCATCACCTTCCCTACCCACCTCATACCTACCCACCTCATACTCACAGAGTGCTCATTCACACACACACAATGAGGGGATAAACTCTCTCTCTCTCTCTCTCTCTCTCTCTCTCTCTCTCTCTCTCTCTCCAGATAGATAGATAGATAAATAGATATAGATAAAGATACATATGTATGAAATAATTCAACACATTTTCATATTATCAATCTTGCAAAAAAGTATGAAAAATTAAGTTAGAAAATTATACTTCATTTGCACTCAGAGTTCATCAGTTCCCTTTCTTGAAGTGGATTAATTGCATTTTAATCATGAGTCTTTGGAATTATCTTGGATCATTATATTAATCAGAATAGCCAAGACTTTCATAGTTGTTCGTCATTATAACATTGCTGGTACTCTGTACAATGATCTCCCAGTTTTTCTCACTTCACTTTCCATCAGTTAATATAGGCATTGCCATGTTTTGTTTGGTTTTGTGAAATTACCCCTCACCATTTCCCACAGCACAATGGTGCTCTAGCACAATCATATGGCATGACTTGTTCAGCTCTTCCCCAATTGATGAGTGTCCCCTCAATTTCCATTTCTTTGCTACCACAAAAGGGCTATTATGAATATTTTTGTACACCTATAGGTCCATTTCTTTTTTCTGTGATGTCTTTGGAGTATGACGTAGTGGTATCATTACTGTGTCAAAAGGGCATGCAAAGCCTTTTGGGACTAATTATTTTTTTAATTAATTTGTTTGTTTACTTTTAGTTTACAGGATTCAATTCCACAATTGCTTGAGTTTCACATTTTGTCCCCTTCCTTCAAACCCCCCCCCATGGAGGCATATAGTCAAGTATAGGATTTGTAAATACTTTCACATTTTACATTAGTCAGGTTATAAAGATGGATCTTATCAGATGGAATGAAAAAATGGTAAAGATGACATAAAACCAAATGATAAAGGGAAAAAAAGATCAGGTATTTTGCTTCCATCTGGATATAAGCTCAGTTCTTTGTAGTTCTTTCTCTGGATGCACACATTTCTCTCCATCACGAGGCTTTTGGGATTGACTGCATATCACTGCATTACTGAGAAGAGTCCACTCTATCAAAATTGGTCATCACACATATGTTGTGTCTGTAATTGTGTACAAATTTCTCCTGGTTCTACTCTTCTCACTCAGCATCAGTTTGTATAAGCCTCTCCAGATAAATATTAAGTCCATCTGCTCCTCGTTTCTTATAGCACAATAGTATTCCATAATATGCATATACCACAACTTGTTCAGCCATTCCCCAATTGATGGACACCCCATTAATTTCCAATTCTTTGCCACCACAAAAAAAGCTACTATAAACATTTTTGTACATATGGGTCTTCCTCCCACTTCTATGATCTCTTTGGGATATAACCCTAGGAGTGGTATTGCTGGGTCAAAGGGTATGTAATTATTTATAGCCTTTGGGGCATAATTCCAGATGGCTCTCCAGAAGGGCTGGATCAGTTCACAACTCCACCAGCAATGCATTAGTGTTCCAATTTGCCCACAGCCTCTCCAGCATTTGTCATTTTCCTGTTTTGTCATCTTAGCCAATATGACTGGTGATATGACTGGTACCTCAGAGTTGTTTTGATTTGCATTTCTCTAATCAATAGCGATTTAGAGCATTTCTTCATGTGCTTATGGATATTTTTAATTTCTTTCTCTGAAAATTGCCTGTTCATATCCTTTGACCATTTATCAACTGGGGAATGACTTGTATTCTTATAAATTTGACTCAATTCTCTGTATATTTTAGAAATGAATCCTTTGTCAGAGACATAGGTTGTAAAGATTCTTTCCCAATTTCCCACCTCCCTCTTAATCTTGGTTCCATTGGCTTTGTTTGTACAGAAGCTTTTCAATTTCATGTAGTCAAAATTATCCATTTTACATTTAATAATGTTCTCTAATTATTGTTTAGTCATAAAGTCTTTCCTTCTCCACAAATCTGACAGGAAACTATACCTTGTTTTATGAGACTGCTTACAGTATCAACCTTTATACCTAGATCATGCAACCATTTAGACTTGATTTTGGTATATGGTGTTAGATAATGGTCTATGCCCAGTTTCTGCCACACTCTATTCCAGTTTTCCCAGCAGTTTTTGTCAAATAGTGAGTTCTTATCCCAAAAACTAGGGTTTTGGGGTTTATCAAACAATAGATTACTATAGTCATTGACTTCTGAATCTCATGTGCCTAATCTATTCCATTGATCCACTCCTCTATTTCTCAGCCAGTACCAAGTAGATTTGATGACTGCTGCTTTATAATACAGATTGAAATCTGGTATAGCTAGTCCACCTTCTCTAGCATTTCTTTTCACTAATTCCCTTGATATTCTGGACCATTTATTCTTCCAAATGAATTTTGTTACAATTTTTTCTAGCTCTATAAAGTAGTTTTTTGGTAAATTGATTGGTATAGCACTAAATATATAATTTAATTTAGGTAAAATTGTAATTTTTATTATATTAGCTCGACCCAGCCACGAGCAATTGATATTTTTCCAATTAGTTAGATCTGACTTTATTTGTGTGAAAAGTGTTTTGTAATTATGGTCATATAGGTCCTGGGTTTGTTTTGGCAGGTAGATTCCCAAATATTGTATAATCTCTACAGTAATTTTAAATGGGATTTCTCTTTCTATCTCTTGCTCTTGAAATTCATTGGAAATATATAGGAATGCCTAGGAATTATGTGGGTTTATTTTATATCCTGCAACTTTGCCAAATTTATTTATTGTCTCAAGTAGTTTTTTACTTGATTCTCTAGGATTCTCTAAGTATATCATCATATCATCTGCAAAGGGTGATATCTTGGTCTCTTCTTTGCCTAATTTGATTCCTTTGATTTCTTTTTCTTCTCTATTTGCTACTGCTAACATTTCTAGTACCAGATTGAATAAGTGGGCTGTTTTTGGGCCTAGTTCTAAATTGATCTCCAGAATGGCTGGATCAGTTCACAACTCCGCCAACAATGCATTATTGTTTTTTTTTTCCATATCCCTTCCAATATTTGTCATTTTCCATTGTTTTCTCATTTTAGCTCATCTGATAAATGTGACGTCGTATTTCATAGTTGTTTTAATTTGCATTTCTATAAGTAATAATGATTAAAGGAATTTTATTATAACTATATATAGTTTTCATTTCTTCTTCTGAAAACCACCTGTTTATATCCTTTGACCACCTATGGGTGGGACAATGGTTCCCACTTTTAAATTTTTGAATCAATTCCAAAGTCAGTATATATTTGAGAAATGAGGTTACTTCTGTAACCCTTTTTTACTCCTTTCATTGTCTATGTTACTTTTACTATTTTTTTAATTATCTCTAATTTTTTTTCACAATCGATAATCATTATAATATTGCTGTTACTGTGTACAATGATCTCCCAGCTTTTCTCATTTCACTTTGCAACAGTTAATGTAGGTATTGTGAATGGTAACTGTGAAAGGTAATATAGGTAACTCTGAAAGTGTATTTTTTTTTGCTATGTCTGAGATCAGTATTGCTAATACACTTTTTTTTACTTTATTTGAAACATATCAGATTCTGCTCCAGCCCTTTATTTTAACTCTGTCTGTGTCATTCTGTTTCAAGTTTATCTCTTTTGAACACTATATTGATGGATTTTGGTTTCTAAGCTATACTGGTATCTGCTTCTGTTTTATGATGTTATCATCCCATTTGGGGCAGTTAGGTGACAAGTGCTGGGCCTGGAGATTGGGAAGATCTGAGTTCAAATCTAGCCTCAAATATTTACTAGCTGTGTGACCCTCAAATAATATAACCCTGTTTACCTCAGTTTCCTCTTCTGCAAAATGAGCTGGAGAAGAAAACGAAAAGACACATCAGCACCTTTTCCAAGAAAACCCCAAATAGAAGTCACAAAAAGTCAGATACAACTGAAATGACTGAAAAATCATCCCATTTACATTGACAGTAATGATACTATTTATCTCCTCTACCCCATTTTTTCCTGTTACATCTCTCTCTCTCTCTCTCTCTCTCTCTCTCTCTCTCTCTCTCTCTCTCTCTCTCTCTCTCTTTATTCTGTCATTACTCAAAAGTCTATTTTGCTTCTTAGCACTGCCTTCCTTAATCTGCCCTCCCATTTATCATCCCTCACCCTTTCTCTTATTGCCTATCCCTTCTACTTCCATATTGGATAAGTTACATTTCTATACACAACAGAGTCTCTCTCTGCATATATACATATATACACACACAATATGTATGTATATATGTATATGCACACATACATACACACACACACACATATATATATATATATGTATTATATATTCTTCCCTCTTTGAACCAATTTTGTTGAAAATAAGTTTCAAGCATTGGCCACCACACCTTTCATTTCCCCCTGCATTGTAAAAGTTCTTCCTTGAGCCTCTTTTACGTGAGAAAATTTTCCCCATTCTGTCTTTCCTTTCCCTCTTCTTCAAGGTATCCCTCTTTCCTACCCTTCTTTTCTTTGAGATCATTCCAACATAATCAACTCACCCCCATGTCCTCTATATATGTAAACTCCTTTTAATTGTCCTAATAATGATAAATTTCTTAGTAGTTAAAGGTATCATCTTCACATACAGGAATATAAACAAGTTGACTTTATTGGATCCCTTATAATTACTCTCTTACCTTTTGATGCTTCTCTTGAGTTGTATTTGAATGTCCAATTTTTATTCAACTCTGGTCTTTTGATCAATAATGCTTGAAATGTATCTATTTAATTAATTATTTATATTTTCTCTCTGGAGGATTACACTCAGTTCTGCTGTATACGTAATTCTTGGGTGTAATCTTAGCTCCTTTTACAATATTATATTCTAAACTCTCCAAAATTTGAATGTGGAAGTCACTAAATCTTTTGTGAACCTGACTGTGGCTCCACAATATTGGAACTGTTTCTTTCAGGTTGCTTAGACTGTTTTCTCTTTGACCTGGAAGTTGTCTATAATATTCCTGGGAGTTTGGGGATCTCTTTTAGGAGGCGATTAATGGATTCTTTCAATTTCTATTTTACTCTTTGGTTCTAGAATACCAGGACAATTTTCCTTGATAATTTCTTGAAATATAATGTTTGATCTCTTTTGTTGATCATGTATTTCAGGTGGTCCAATAATCCTTAAATTATCTATCCTAAAGTGATTTTCTAGTTTAGTTGTTTTTCCAATGACATATTTCACATTTTTTTCTATTTTTTTTCATTCTTTTGATTGTTTTGTTCCTTGATATCAGTAAGCGTTATGGGATTTAAAGATCTTCCATGCCCCTTGAATTTGCTGATATAGCAGGAAGGGGTGGGGCAAGAGGAAGTGGAAGCCAAGCTAGAGTGCGTGTGGTGGCAGCAGAGGCAGCAGCAGCACCAGCAGAAGCAGCAGCAGTGGTGGAAGCACAAACTCCTTTTTTTGAGCCAGCCAGAATTTCTTCTAATTATTCCTTCTGAGGACTTCCAGGGATGGGAACTGCAGGAGGCCAGAGCTGCTGGGGGCATGCTTTGTGGATGCTGAGCAGTTGCTTTGAGTGAGGAGAGAAGGACCTTTGCCTGAGATAGCCTGTTCTGTTTTGAAGGCTTGAGAATGTGAGGGTTTACTACATTAACTACACGTGCCAACTTCATAACTACTGTGATGGCTTTGACTTTCTGGTTCTGGGACTCAGTTTTCTGGTATTTGAATAAATGTTCTAGCATCATCCCCCATGTAGAAAGCCTGGAATATTTTGTGATTAATAACCATATCAGCATATTTATAGTTACCATAGGCATTGTGAATATTGCATTGTTGATACATTTGGTGATGAGGGCAGGATCACAAAATGTTAGGCCTCTCTTTGGAAGCTGGGGGGGGGGGGGCTTTAGAGAGAGAAATGGCTATCCCAGGATGGGAGGATGTGCCTTATTCCTCTCTAGCCAGAGAATGGGCCAAAAGCACAGGGTCCTGTGAAAACTTGGAACTAAGGCTAAAAGAAGGAGAACCTGGAGATTTGTAAAGATGTTTGCAAGGAATACCCATACAACCAGGCAAAGAACTGGTAGGAGTGTGCAGGAGAGATTGCATTCTGCTAACAAGCTATTACCTTATGTGTAAAAAGTAGGGATAAGCTGCTGGAGGAAGAAGCTCAGATGGTTAGGAAGTCAGCTGGTTTGCCTGAGGATTATTCTGTGCCACAGAATGCAGAAGAGCAAAGTGAAAGGGCTCAGGTCATCCAGGAACAAGCTACCTCATGTAGATAAAAGGAAATAAAAAACTAGCAAAAGAAATGTGCATGCAGGTTTTGTATAGGCTGAGTAGAATTGCCCCAACAGCTGCCAGGAGAATGTATATGAGGAGAATGGAACAAGGTTAGATGAGGAATCTTCTAATGTAGAATTTCTCCCCATATGAAAAAGAAGGAAGGAGAACCTCCAGGGACAAACAGAGTCCATGGAGATAATTGAGGATTTCACTCGACAGGAGGTTACTGATATATTGAGTTGATTCACCCAAAGAATGGGAGAGTCTTTAGTGTCTTGGATAGTAAGAATCACTGATGAAGGTGCTGGAGGAATAACACTGGACAGTGTAGATTGCTTAAAATTCATAAGTATCAGTCAGAATCCTTTTGTACATGAAGCTTTTAGGGATCACCATATGTGAGGTGGCCTCAGCAGAACTAATCTGTTAGCTTTAGCTGCAGAGGGATGCAAAAAGCAATATCCTACTGACTCTGTGTGGCTGGTACTTACTTAGAGACTATATGAGAAAGCTAAAGAAAGAGGTAATGAAAACAGCTATCATGGTTGGAGATACTAATGCATATCATAATACCCCCTAGGAGTTTCTCATAGAAATATCATGGTGAAGACAGCTCCTCCTGCTTATAACCTCCTAATTCTGACTCTATTAATTGGAGAAATAGGGCACCTTCTTTCAGAGCTGCTGGATAAGATTTCACAATTAAGTGACCTAGGGGAATGGGGACAAGATAAATTTCCTTGAGAGAGTAAACAGCCAGAGGATTCAAAGACAAAATAGACCGACAAGAAGGGAATTGTTTACTGCTCTATTGAGAGCAGGGGTGGATTTTAGAAGAATATATGGTATTCCAACTGAAGATCTGCATAAGCTGTACCAAGAAAAGGTACTTAACATTAGTATGAATAGGGATGTAGGAACCATCCCTGTAGGTACTCCAGAATCATCATATCCAAATTTGCCACATCTTCAGAGAGAATCTAAATCTTTGTATCCAAGTTTGCCCCACCTTCAGAGAAATAGGAAATAGGCCTAGCTCCAGCCCATATTACAGAAATATACAGAGGAGATTGCAGATCCCATATTGGTTTAACAATATATTGGAAGAATGAATCTAGTACTGTAACTAGGGAGTCGCTTGATACTGGGGCTGAGGACACACTTATCTATGGAAACCCTTATAAGTTTAAACATGGAACTCCTATTACCATCACAAGTTTATGAGGGGCTGAAATATCAGCCAGACAAGTTAAAATAACAATGAAAATTGGGCAGTTACCTAAGAAAGAATATACTGTGGTGTTGTACCCATTCCTGAATACAAGATTGGAATAGATATATTGAGAGGCATGACTGAATTTACCTGAAGGAAGATGCCAATTTGCTGTAAGGAAGATAGAATTTAATACAGTTTTAGTGGGAAAACAAAAATGGAACATTCACTTCACTTGAACCTTCTGAAGAAATTACTTTAAAACAGTATCGTGTGCCAGGTGGGCAAGATGAAATTACCACTACTATAAAGGAATATGTTGAAGCAGGAGTGTTAGTCCCTACAACCACATGATGGAATAATCCTGTTTGGTCAGTATGAAAATCATATGGGACATGGAGAATGACTGTGGATTATAGACAATTGAATAAAGTGACTCCTCCTTTGTATGCTGCTGTTCCAGATACCATCACCTTAATAGAAAGGATCAAGAAATATGATGGAACTTGGTATGCAGTTATTGACTTCGCAAATGCCTTCTTCAGCATACCCATAGACCCTAAACAATGAGACCAATTCACTTTCACTTGGCAGGGTAGACAATATACTTTCACCCACTTGCTGCAAGGGTACCTGCATAGCCCCACTATTTGTCAAAGGATTGTTGCTTAACATTTGGATGAATTAAAGCTACCTGGTGTACAGTTTACCCACTACATTCATGATATCATGACACAGGGAAAAGATGCAAAAGAAGTGGAGAGGAGTTTGACCCTTCTAATTGAGCATATAAAAAGTAAAGTGTGGGAAATTAACCCTGCAAAGGTTCAAGGGCCAACTCAAAATGTAAAATTTGGGGGCATACAATGGAACAAGGGACTATGAGAGATTCTTCTCCAAGCCCAACAAAAGATTCAGGATTTTTCCACCCCTGTTAATAAGAAGGAGGCCCAAAAGTTCATAGGATTATTTGGATATTAGAGTCACCACATTCCACATTTGGGACAGATTTTGAAACCTTTATATAGAGTCACTCGGAAGAAATATGAATTCAATTGGGGACTTGAGGAGAGTAAAGCTTTTGAAGAAGCCAAGGCTGCCATACAATTGGCCCTAGATTTGTGGCCCATGCAAAATGGTCCAGTGGAATTACAAGTGACTATATAAGATGATTACGCAAACTGGAGCTTATGGCAAAAACAACAAAGCTGAAATGTACCTTTGGGATTTTGGTGCAGGAAACTCCCTTCATCTGGAGTCCAGTATACACCTTTTGAAAAGCAGTTGTTAGCTGCATATTGGGCTTTGATGGAGACTGAACAACTAACTCTGGGCCATGAAGTGATATTAAGACCTGGAATCCCGATTATGACCTGGGTAATGAGTACCCCAGCTTCTCACAGAATTGGACATGCCCAAGAAGCTAGTATGATCAAATGGAAGTGGTATATTCAAAATAGAGCGAAAACAGGCAAAAGCAGAGTCTCTGCTCTACATGAATCTGTAGCAAACATAGAAATTGAGAGGAATGACACCCCCCCCCCGAGCCAAAGCCACAGTTGGTACAGTCCACTGTAAAATGGAAGGAGGGATATGATGTATTAACTGAGGAACAAAAGAGACATGCATGGTTTACTGATGGGACAGCAAAATATTTGGGCCAAAAAAGACATTGGAAAGCAATGGCCTATAACCCATGTACTAGAAGGACTTTGGAAAGTACTGGGATAGGTGGAAGTAGCCAACATGTTTAGCTTATGGCAGTATATCAAGCCATCAAAATAGAACAAGGAGGACAGTGTCATATATTCACTGATTCATGGGCAGTAGCTAATGGGTTAGCTATATGGATGCCCATGTGGAAAAATCAGAATTGGGAAATTCCTGGCAAACAAGTCTGGGGCAAAGAATTATGGGAAGATATCTAGAACATGTCTTTGGTCACTGACTTGTCAGTTTTTCATGTAGATGCTCACATGGCTCTTACCACGCCAGAAAGTGAGTACAATGCTCATGCTGATCGACTGGTAAAGATTGCTACTGAACATATTGTCCCTACTTTGACAACAACTGATGATCCGGTATTAGCAAAATGGGCCCACCAAACAGCAGGCCATTTGGGGGGCCAGGCCACACACCGGTTGGTGCAAGATCAAGGTATTAGTATCTCTCATTCACTGTTAAAACAGATAGCAGAAGAAAGTCATATATGACTATTGGAAAAGGAGCGAACTGTTTCTCTGGTAGTAACTGGAGAGATAGAAAGAGGAAAGGTCCCAGGGCAAATCTGGCAAATAGTTTATATTGGTCCACTACCACAAGATAAAGAATGTAGATTTATATGTACTTGTGTTGACACGTATTCAGGTGTACTTGTGGCTTGTCCTTATAAGAATGCAACCCAGAAAAACACTTGTAAAACCCTAGATCTCATAAGTCTATATTATGAAACCATGATGCAGATTCAAAGTGAGGATGGGTCACATTTCAAAGGTAATGAAATGAAGAGGTATTGCATACTAAACAATATAGAATGGATACATCATATTCCATATTATCCACAAGCATCTGGGTTAATTGAAAGAATGAATGGATTATTGAAAGAACAGTTAAGGAATTTAAGTTCCAATAATTTGTATCAACATTGGGAGGATAATTTGTTCATGGCTTTATGTAATTTGAATAATAGACCATTGGGAGGAAGTATACCTCTAGCCAGAATGATGACCCCAAATCTACAAATTGGAAAACAACAAACACGTAAGATACAAAATATTGAGAATAGGACTTTGAGGAAAGATGTCCCAGCACTGTACCCAGGAACACCTGGTTCAGTGGGGTATGATTTACATTGTTTAGAGGACTATTGGTTGGACAGAAAAGAAATAAGAAAAATCTCCACTGGGATGTGCATAAGAATCCCTAAAAATCACTTTGGACAGATTTTACCCAAGTCAGGATTAGCAGCTCAAGGAATACATGTATTGAAATACACATATATAGGGAATACATATTTGAGTAATAGATTCTAATTATCAAGGAGAAATTGTTGTGACGTTCCATAATATAGGTGAAGGGCCCAAACATATTTGTAAGAAAGATTGGATAATTCAAGTGTTTGTTGTTACTTGTAAAACAATACCATTTGTAAAAACTGACCCTCCTTCCAAAATAACTGTCAGAGGAACTGAAGGATATGGTTCTACTGATAGAATAAAATTGGGAGCTAAAGTATGGGTAAAACAGAAGCCAGATGATGTTCCATATGCTGCGGAGATTATATCACATGGGAGGAATAACAATGTAACTATTATTTATTCCAGAGAAGATGATTACAAAATTGTACCCTTAACTCACATATTCTACTGTAAGTGAGGCTACAATAGTGGGCTCATGGACTCTAGTAGCATGGCTGATCCTATATCTACTTTGTTTCTGGTTATTGTCTCTGCTTCTTCTTGGATTTTTGTCTGTTCACCTTGTTTGCTAGATTTGTTTCTGCAGTCCTGGTACCCTCCACCTGTAGATGCCTGATAGCTTAAGCTGAATGTCACCCACTGTCCGTAACTGTGATGTGTCACCCATGGACCTGGTATCAAGCATATTAAGAGATGACCCCTCAAATCAGACCCCTTGGGACAGGGACAGCTCTACGTCTGATTTCAGCAGTAGCCATGGAAGAAGAGACCTTTGCCCATTACCCCAAGATTTCGGGGTCCCATTTTTTGGGGGGCGGAGGAATGATGGGGAGCTTGTGTTCAAGCACCACCCTAAAATATTGTTTTCTGTGTTTATTGTGTGCTATCCATGTTACATTGTTGTAAAATTTTCTATTGACACCAGTTACTCCTAAAACTCGTATTAACCTATGTAATGAAATGTATTGTTACTGTATTTTTGCCAAGGAAGGAACATGGAAGATCTTGGGGTCAAATATAAGGGTTATAGGATTTAAAGATCTTCCATGCCTCTTGAATTTGCTGACATTGCAGGAAGGGGTGGGGCACCAGGAAGTGGAAGCCAAGCTAGAGTGCATGTGGTGACTGGTGGTGGCAGCAGCAGTAGCCCAGCAACAGCAGAAGCAGTGACTGAGTTGTGAACTCTTTTTTTATGAGCCAGCTAGAATTTCTGCTAAGAACTCCTGCTGAGGGACTGCCAGGGAAGGGAACTGCAGGGGGCTGGAGCAACCGAGAGCATGCTTCGTGGATGCTGAGGAGTTGCTGTGAGTGGGGAGAGGAGGATCTTTGCCTGAGGTAGCCTTTTCTGTTTAGAAGTCTTGAGAATGTGGGTGCTTACTACATTAACTATGTCTGCCAACTTCATAACTACTGTGATGGCTTTGACTTTCTGGTTTTGGGACTCAATTTTCTGGTATTTGGATAAATGTTCTAGCATTATCCACCATGTGGAGAGCCTGGTATATTTTGTGATTAATAACCATATCAGCATATTTATAGTTACCATAGGCATTGTGAATATTGCATTGTTGATACATCTCATGTAGTCATTAGCTTCTGCTAGCTGTATTCTAATTTTTAAGGAATTATTTTCTTCAGTGAACTTGTACTTCTTTTTCCATATTGCCAATACTTCTTTTATGGAGTTTTTTTCTTCAATAAATTTTTCTATCACCTTTTCCATTTGACCATTTCTGCTTTTTTTTTTTTTAAGCAATCGGGGTTAAGTAACTTGCTCAAGGTTACACGGCCAGTTATTTCTGGGTGTCTGAGCCCGGGATTCGATCTCCAGGTCGTCCCAACACTGGAGCCGGTGCTCTTACTCGCTGAGCCACCTGGCCGCCCCTAAGCAATTGGGGTTAAGTAACTTGCTCAAGGTCACACGGCCAGGTGTTTCTGGGTGGGTGCTAAGTGTCCGAGCCTGGGATTCGATCTCCAGGTCTTCTCAACACTGGAGCCAGTGCTCTTACTTCCTGTGCTACCTGGCCGCCCCGACCATTTCTGCTTTTTAAGGATTTCTTTTCACTGGATTTTTGTGTCTGTTTTATGACTTGGCCAATTCTATTTTTTTAAGGAATACATTCCTCATTAATTTTGTGCCTCTTTTACCAAGCTGCTAATTGCCTTTTCATAATTTTCTTGTTTTCATTTGAAGCATTTTATGTAATTGTTATCTTGTAGTTGTCTTCCTTGACATAATAGTAATTTTTTATGGTCAAAATTTTTTTGTTTTTTATGCTCATATTTCAAGCCTATTTCTTTTCTACTTTGAACTTAATGCTAAAGTTAGTCTCTCCTCAACTGAATATGGGGAGGAACTCTCTCAAGGTTCAGGCTTTTTTATGCACCTGTTTTCAGAGCTAGTTCTGAGGGTCTGCAAGGTTTTGGTACTTCCAACCTGTGATACTGGAAGAAGTGTTGTAATTGCTCCCCTGGTCTGTGCTCTGATTTTTGTCCTTGATTCCCTGTAGCTTCACATACTAGTGATTCTGTTTTCTTTGGTAGGGTGACTAGGTCTCCTGCTCCCTTGTAACTAACCACCTATCCTCTGCTCTGTAACTGTGAACCAGAACTGTATATGGACAAAAACGTTGCCAGTCATCACTAGCTGTGCCCCGTGTCATCAAAGGGTCCCCTATAATTTCTTTCTGACCAGTTGTCAAATCTCCTTACTGTCTCTGACTTGAGACCTCCTGAAGTTGATACTACTGCTGTTGTCACTTCCTTGTGTATGGACTCTGAACAGGCCTTGATCCCAGTCCCACAGATTTCTCTTGTTAAGCTCTAAGTTTTCTTAGGATTGAAAAATGTTCCATTGTGGTGAGGAGTAATCATGGTCACTCATGCAGTTGAAATTTCAGTATAGAGGCAAACACTAGCTATTGCAACTGCAGGAGAGTGGGGACCTGGTTACAGTCCCAGGTCCAGGAGGAATGCTAATGCTAGTAGGTAGAGTGGAAGAAAATGCCTTCCTGGGTAAAGATCAGAACACAGACTCAGAGAATAGTGCCCATACTGTTTCTTATATCATAATACCTTGGAAGCATAAAAAACCTACAGATCCCCAGAGCTAGCTGTTAAAAGAGCAGCAAGAAAAGCTTAAAGCTTGAAACAGTGCACCCTCAACACCAGGAGCAGAACCCAATTTTAAAATACATTTAAAAGTCAATAGATAGACTTGAAAATGATCAAACAATAACAATAACAACAAAACAGAACCTGACCACAACATGCTACTATAGTGACAGGGAAGACCAAGATACAAACCCAGAAGAAGACAATGATGGCAAAGGAGCCACAAGAAAAGCCTCAAAGAAAAATGTGATTTAGATACAAAACCAATAAGAATTCCTGGAAGATCTATAAAAGGATTTTAAAAATCAAATAATAAAGATGGAATAAAAGTTGGGAAAAGAAATGAGAATGATGCAAGAAGATTATGAAAAGAAAAAAAAACTGACTTGGAAACAGAAATAACTTAAGAATCACTGGACTACCTGAAAGATATGACCAACAAAAGAATGTAGACATCATATTTCAAGAAATTATCAAGGAAAACTTGCCTGATATTCTAGAACCAGAGATTAAAATAAAAATTTAAAGAATCAATTAATCACCTTCTGAAAGAAATCCCAAAATAAAAACTCCCAAGAATATTATAGCCAAATTCCAGAGCTCACAGGTCAAGTAGAAAATATTATAAGCAATCAGAAAGAAACTAAACACATAAAGAGAAACACACATATATGTGTGTATATACATGCATATACACAAATATATGTATATGTATGTGTGTATGCACATATGCATGCATGTGTGTGTGTATATATCAGATCCACATTCAAGATCTCACTATATTTAGCAGCTGCCACTTTCAAGTACTGGAGAGTTTGGAATATAATATTCTAAAAGGCAAAAAAAAAGCTAGGATTACAACCAAGAATAACCTATTCAGCAAAAATGAGTATAATCCTTCAGGGGAAAATGTTTTTTTAATGATATGAACATTTTTAAGCATTCCTAATTAAAAAAAAAGACCAGAGGTAAAGAGAAAATTTGACTTTCAAAAGGAGCATAAAAAGACTCAAGAGAAGCTTAAAAAGATAAACATGAAAGAGAAATCATAAGTATATCAATAAGGTTAAAATGTTTACATTTTTATATGGAAAGTTGATAATTGTATATTTTAAAATTTTTATTATTATTAGGGTAGTTAGAAGCAGTATACATAAAGGGCAGGAATGTGAGATAACTATGAGAGTTTTATTTTGAAAACAAATCAAATGAACTAGTGAGAAAGAGGGATGCAACTTGGGAGGGAATAGAAGGGAACAACAATAGAAGGGAAAGGAAAAATGAGGACAAATATCTCACATAAAAGAGACACAAAAGTAAGAGTTTTTTTTTTTTTTACAATGGATGGGAGGATGGGGGTGTGGCTGTCAATGATTGATCCTTATTCTCATCTGAATTCCCCCAAAGAGGGAAGAACAGAAACCCTAAGTTGGTTGTAAAAATTGCTATTACTTTACAGGGAAATATGAGGGGAAGGGGGAAAGAGGAGGTGGGGGAATGATAGAAAGGAGGGAGTATAAAAAGAAGTATTGTTCATTAGCAAAACAGGTTTTTGAGGATGGATAAGGAAGAGAGAGGGAGAGGGAAATGTAGAGAGAGAAAGAAACAGACAGAAAGAGAGAGAAGGAGGAGGAGGAGGAAAAGGAGGAGGGAAAATAGTAGGGAAGGAAAAACACAGTTAATAATTGTAATTGTGAAAGTGAATGGGATGAACTCACCCATAAAATGGAAGCAGATAAAAGAATGGATTAAATACCACAATTCAAAAATACGTTGTTTATAAGAAACACATTTGAAACAAAGAGGCATATATGGAGTAAAAATAAGGGACTGTAATAGAATCTATCATGCTTCAGCTGAGGTGTAAAACAAACAAACAAACAGAATATAGGGATAGAAGTCATTATCTCAGACAAAGCAAAAACAAAAATAGACCTAATTAAAAGAGATAAACAGGAAAACTATATATATTGCTAAAATGTACCAAAGACAATGAAGTAATATCAATGCTAAACTTATGCACTCAATGGCATAGCATCCAAATTCTTAAAGGAAACTTTAAATAAGTAATTGAAGGAAATAGTAAGACTATACAAGTGTGGCACCTCAACTTTTCCTCTGAGCACTAGATAAATCTAAACATAAAACAAAGACGAAAAAATTTAAGGAGATGAATAGAATTTTAGGAAAGCCATATATGATAGACCTCTGAAGAAAACTGAATGGGAAGAAAAAGGAATATACCCTTTTTTAACTGTACATAGGATCTTCAAAAAATTAACCATGCATTAAGGCATAAAACCTCATGAGCAAATTCAGAAAAGCAGAAATATTAAATGTATCCTTATCAGATCATAATGAATTAAAATTACATTTAATAAATGACCATGGAAACAATTTTAAAATTAATTGGAAACCACATAATCTAACCTGTAAAATGTAGACTGAGTCAAAGAACTGATCATAGAAAAATAAATAATTTCATGAAAAGGAATGACCAACAATGAGATAACATACCAAAATTTGTGAGATTCAGGGAAAGCAATATTTAGGGAGAAATTTATACCTTTAAATGCTTACATCAATAAAATAGAAAAACAGTAGATCAGTGAATTCAACATGACGTAAATTAGAAAAAGAACAAATTGAAAATCCCCAATTAAAAACTAAACTAGAAATCCTGCAAATCAAAGGACACAATAAAATTGAATGTACAAAAACCATTGAGGTAATAAATGAAACTAGGATGTGATTTTATTAAAAATAGATTAGTTATTGCTTAAATTTGTTTAAAAATAAATATACAAAGGAAGAAAGAAAAAAATTACCAGTAACAAAAAAACAAGTGTGAATTGACAACCAAGGGAGATGAAATTGAAGCAATTATTTGGAGTTATTTTGTCCAAATTTATGCCAAAAATCTAATGATCTGAGGGAAATGTATGAATATTTACAAAAATATAAATTGCCCAGATTACTAAAAGAGAATATAGAATATTTTAAAAATCCCATCTTGGAAATAGAAATTGAACAAACCACCTATGAACTCCCCAAGAAAAAAATCCCCAGGACCATATGGAGTCATAAGTGAATCTACCAAATAATTAATTCCAAAAGTATATAAACTATTTGGAAAAATAAGCAAAGAAGCCCTATCAAATTCCTTTTTGGCACAAATATAGTGATGATACTTAAATCAGGAAGAGCAAAAAGAGAAAGAAAATTACATCTAATGAATATTGATATAAAAAACATTGAAATAAAATTATAGCAAGAAGATTACAACAATATATTCCAAAGATCATTCACAAGGACCAGATAGAGTTTATACCAAAAATTCAGGGCTGGCTCAATTTAAGGAAAATTATCAACCAAATTGACCATATAAATAAGAAAATTAAAAGAACTTATATGATTATTTCAATAGATACAGAAAAATACTTTTAAAATACAACACTCATTCCTGTTAAAACTCTAGAAAACATAGGAATAAATGTATTTTTTACTGAAAATAAGTAATATCTATGTAAAATCATTAGCAATAATTATCTGTAATGAGGATAAGCTAGAAACTTTCTTAATAAGATCAGTGATAAAGTAAAGATGTCCATTATCTCCAGTATTATTCATTATTGTTTTAGAAATACTATCTAGAGCAATTAGAAAAGAAAGAAATCAAGTAATTAGAATAGACAGTGAAGAAACAAAACTATCGTTCTTTGTCTAGAGAATCAACTAAAAATTAGTGGAAATAATTAATGACTTCAAAAAAGTTGCGGGATATACTACAAATCCATATGTCATTAGCATTTCTATATATTAAAAACAAAATCCTTCAGGAAGAGAAATTCCACTTAAAATAACTGCAGACTATATAAAATAATCGAGAGTCTATCTGCCGAAACAAAGCCAAGAAGTAAACACTTTCCCCATAAATAAAGTCAGACTTAAATAATTGGAGAAATATGAATTGCTTTGTAGGCCTAGCTGATATACTAAAATTTAAAATTCTACCTAAATTAATCTATGTATTGTGTCATACCAATCAAATTACAAAAAAATAGTTAGAAAATAATAAAATTCATCTGGAAGAAGGATAAGTCAAGAGAATGAAAGGAATCATTTTTTAAAAAGTAAAGGAAGGTACTTTGCAGTTCCAAATCTCAAACTGTATTACAAAACAGTAATCAACAAAACAAGCTACTACTAGATAAGAAATAGAGTGCTGGATTTGTGG
The DNA here is from genome assembly GCF_028583685.1 of Petaurus breviceps papuanus. NCBI lineage: Eukaryota > Metazoa > Chordata > Mammalia > Diprotodontia > Petauridae > Petaurus > Petaurus breviceps. The sequence continues at coordinate 6,107,590 of NW_027187324.1, forward strand.
AATAGATTATGTATACCATACATAAAAGTAAATGGCCATAGTAATCTTCTTTTTCATCAACCCAAAGATACAAGATTTTCAGAAAAGAAATCATTATTTGGCAAAATTTGCTGGGAAAACTGAAAAGTGGTTTGATAGAAACCAGATATAGACCAACTAGCAAGATGTAATGGGAATGTAAATTTTTAAGATCTTTCCTGCCCCTAGGCTAAAGTGTACCTGGAGCCTGGGGTTGGAGGCTTGTTTTTCAGTAGATACTTTTTGATTGGCCAGTGGGTCCTGATGATTGTTACATTAACTGAGAAGGCTATATAAACCCTGATTTGAGACTTTGTTTTGGGGCTCACTTTGAGAAATGTTCTGTGATTTGATCAGATGAGATTCTGGAAAGCCGTTGTTGAGAGCCCCCTGGCTTTGAAAAACCCAGATGTTGATTTGGTATTGATGTAATTGTTGGAAAGTTTGGAAACTGTATACTTGATCTTTTTCTCTGTCTTGATAATTCTGTCTGTATAATTTAACGTTTGGGGTGCTAAAATTTTTCCCCTGAACTAGGTAAATGATATATATTTGACTGATTAAAGTAATCTTGTTAACCCATTTTAAGTTGCTTTCCTTTATCAAATCAAATCCAAAAACCTGTGTTGGCAGCCACCCTGGGGACACTTGGGGTGCCTGCTGCTACAAAATGGCATCATGAACAGGATCTGCAGAGTAAAAGGAAAGGATGGGGGCTGGGATAATTGTTTGTTTCTCAGTTGTGATAGCTGTGACTCTGTGGAGCCATGGACCAGGAGAAAAGAATGGCCTGCATGCAGACTTCGCTGAGCTGAGAGCAGGAATGGTGAGCTGCCTGCATTGGGACCTGGGCAGAAGCCAAGAGCGGCTGTCACCTGCGGGAGGAGAAGGAACCCAGGAGTTCAGAATTCAGCCACAGGAAAAGATAAGATCTGAGCAGCAAAGGAGGGGCACTGATTGTGTTTCCTTGCTGCATACCACAGTTTGGGACCCAGGTGGAGGATGGACTTGTAACTATGGTGGGTGGGATGAAGTGCCTTGGACCCCCAAGGACCCCACCTTGTTGGTTTTGTTGCCCAGCCCCATCTCTGTATTTGGAAGAAGGGGCTGTAGCTGTGTGAGGGGAAGGACACCCCCCTCCACCCAAGAGAACTTTATTTGGACTCTTGTTTTGAATTGAGGTGGTAATGCAATGTACTTTGTGTTTGTTTAAGGCCCAGTGGCCACTTTGGTAACTTTAGTTCTGTGTCTGGAAAATGTGACCTAAGAGATGTTTAGTGCTCATTCAAAAATAAATTGACTATGCTATGGGCATGAAAGATCTTGGGGCCAAATGTAATGGAAATGCAAATTTAAAGATCTTCCCTGCCCCTAGGCTAAAGTGCACCTGGAGCCTGGGGTGGGAAGCTTGTTTTTCAGTAGATACTTTTTGATTGGCCAGTGGGTCCAGAAGGTTGTTACATTCTCTGAGCCAGGAGCAGGCTATATAAACCCTGATTTGAGGCTTTGTTTTGGGGCTTACTTTGAGAAGGGTTCTGTGATTTGATCAGATGAGACTCTGGGAAGCCGTTGTTGAGAGTCCCCTGGCTTTGAAAAACCCAGATGTTGATTTGGTATGGATATAATGGTTGGACGGTTTGGAAACCTGTCTATTTGATCTGTTTCTCTGTCTTAATAATTCTGTCTGTATACTCTGAAGTTAGGGGTGCTGACCTTTTCCCCCTGAACTAGGTAAACAATACATATTTGACTGATTAAAGTAAGCTTGTTAAGCCATTTTGAGTTGCTTTCCTTTAACAAAGCAGATCTAAGAACCTGTGTTGGCAGCCACCCTGGGGACATGGGGGTGCTTGCTGCTACACGAGAGAAGGTCAAAATAGGTACATGATTTAGACATAAAGAGTAATATTATAAGCAAATTAGGGGGAGGGGACATGGAATATTTTGCTTATCAGATTTATGAATAAGGAGAGAATTTATAACCAAAGAAGAAACAGAATTATATGATGGGGGAGGGGGAGGGGTTTATGGGCAGTGCCATGGTTGCTTAA
>NW_027187324.1:6109668-6123391 GCF_028583685.1 Petaurus breviceps papuanus
GTGGGGCTAGTCGTCTAGATCTGTTGTGAGGGCAAACGCCCGCAACATTATAGACTGTAAAAAAATTAATTTTGATTACATCAAATTTTAAATGATTCACACTAGAAATACCAATGCAGCCAAGATTAGAAGAGGAGCAAGAAACTGAGGGGAAAAAGTAGATTACAGTAAGTTTCTCTTATAAAGGCCAATTTCTCAAATATATAGGGAACTGGATCAAATTTATAAGAATAAGAGTCATTTCCCAATTGATAAATGGTTAAAAGATGTCAATAGGCAGTTTTCAGATAAAGAAAGCAAAGCTATCTTTAATCATAAGAAACAATTCTCTAAATCACTTTTAATTAGAGAAATTCTCATTAAAACAACTGTGAGGTACCACCTTACACCTATCATATTATCTAATATGACAGAAAAGGAAAATGACTGATGTTGGAGGGAATATGGGGAAATGTGGATATTGATGCAGTTTTGGCGAAGTTGTGAACTAATCCAACCAATCTAGAGAGCAATTGTGCATCCCCACTGACCCATCAATACCACTACTAGTACAAAGATATGAAAGACAAAGGAAAAGGACCTACATATGCAAAGATATGTATAGCAGCTCTTTTTGAGGTGGCAAAGAATCGAAAATTAAGGGAATACGGGTGGCCAGGTAGCACAGCAAGTAAGAGCACCGGCCCCAGTATCGAGATGACCTGGGGATCGAATCTGGGCTCAGACACTTAGCACCCACCCAGAAACACCTGGCCATGTAACCTTGAGCAAGTTACTTAAGCCCAATTGCTTAAAAGAGGAGAAAAGAAAAGAAAAAGAAAATTAAGGGAGTAGCTATTAATTGGGTAATAGCTTAAAAGTTGTCATACACAGTTGTGATGGAACACTATTGTTCTAGATGAAATGATGAACAGAATGCTTTCAGAAAAGCCTGGAAAGACTTATATGAACTGATGTAAAGTAAAATGAGCAGAACCAGAACACTATACACAGTAACAGCAATATTGTAAGATGACAAATTGTGAATGACTTAGTTATTCTCAGCAATACAATGATTCAAAACAATTGTGAAAGAGTTCTGATGAAAAATACTATCCACCTCCAGGGAAAGAACTGATAGTATATGAATGCAGTTTAAAGAATTTTTAAACTTTTATTATTATTATTTTGACCTGCATTTTCTTTTGCAAAATAGCTAATATGAAAATGTTTTGCATGAGTGCACATGTATATTCTTTTTTTTTTTTTTGCATTTTGGAAGGCAGTTGGGGCTAAGTGACTTGCCCAAAGTCACATGGATAGTTTTTTTGTTAAGTATCTGAGGCTGGATTTGAACTCAGGTCCTCCTGACTCCAGGGACTTCACTGTGCCACCTAGCTGCCCCTGCATGTATATTCTTTAATAAATTTCTTTCCTTCTCAAGGAGAAAGAAGGTGCAGGAGTGATGAAGAGAATTTAGAACTCAGAATTTTTAAAAACGTTAAAATTTGCATAAACTCTTAGATACCACCTCACATCTTTCAAATTGGCTAATATGAAAGAAAAGGAAAACCATAAATGTGGGAGAAGATGTAGGAAAATTGGAACACTAATGCATTGTTGGTTGATTTGTGAAGTAATTCAAATATTCTGGAGAGCAATTTGGAAGTATATCCAAAAGGCATATCCTTTGATTCTGCAATATACTACTTAGTCTGTATCCCAAAGAGATGCTAAAAATGAGAAACGGACCCACATGGACAAAAATATTTATAATAGCTCTTTTTGTGGTGATAAACAATTGGAAATTATGGGGATGCCCATCAATTGGCGAATGACCGAACAAGTTGTGTTATATGAAAGTAATAGAATACTATTTTTCTATACGAAATGATGATAAACAACATCTGAAAAAAAATTGGAAAGACTTACATGAACTAGTGCTGAGTGAAGTGAGCAGAACCAGAATAATATTGTACACAGTAACAGCAACATTGTGTGATGATCAACTATGATACATTTAGTGATTCTCTGGACAATTACAAAAGACTTTTGATGGAAAATGCTATCCGTATTCAGAGAAAGAACTATGGGGTACAAATGCAGACTGGGGCAGCCAGGTGGCTCAGCAAGTAAGAGTACTGGCCCCAGTGTCGGGATGATCTGGGGATCGAATCTGGGCTCAGATACTTAGCACCACACTCAGAAATAACTGGCTGTGTAACCTTGAGCAAGTTACTTAACCCCAATTGCTTATAATTTTAAAAAATGCAGATCAAAGGATACTGTTTTCACTCTTTTGTTGTTGTTATTTTTTGCTTTCTCATGGATTTCCCCTTTGCTCTGATTCTCCTTTCACAGCATGACTAATGTGGAAATATGTTTAACATGATTGTGTGTTTATAACTGATATCAGACTGCTTGCTCTCATGAGGAGGGGAAAGGGAAGGGAAAAAGGGATAAAAATTTGGAACTCAAAATCTTACAAAGATGAATGTTGAAAACTATCTTCACAAGTAATTAGAAAAATAAAATACTAGTAAGTAGGAAAATGTTCAAATACAATTGAGAAAAATAAAAATTAAATATTAAAAAAATAAGATTTACCCAAAATGGAGATGGGATCCTTCATAGAGAAATCATTGTTAATATTACATCAATGACTAAATGCCCACTTGTATGAAGTATTTTGAAGGGAATTAAGAGATTGCACATGTATAAGATGAATTAATTAACTACTCAGGTCTCTACTAACTGAAATTTTGTGATTTAAAAAAAATTCCTCCTACTTCATTATTAACTCATTTTCTGTCTCATTTCTATAAAAATCATCTTTTTCTTACCACTCTCCTAAGTTTTTGCCTTTCCCCTTTTCACTAGTCTCTCTCTCTCTCTCTCTCTCTCTCTCTCTCTCTCTCTCTCTCTCTCTCTCTCTCTCTCCCTCCCTTTTTCTCCTAATATGCCTTCAATTATTATTTCAGAAATGATATCTGTCAAATCTGTAGTTCAATACACAAACTGTCCGATGTTTAGCTGACACTACTTTTCAGTTTCCTGTTAGATACATCCAACTGTATGGTCCACTGATTTTTCAGACTTAAGAGTAAATTTACTTTTCCCCAAAATTTGGAGATTTTCCTAATTCATTATTTTCATGCTAGTAACTTACCCTCTGTCTTCCTCTCTTTCCTCATTTGTAAAGTAGGCATAGTAATAGTACATACCTCCCAGAGTTTTTGAGATGATAAATGGCATTATTAATGGTGATTAGTGTTGTTCAAAACTGAATATGTTATATTAATTTTTTGAAGACTTCAATAATCACAGTATCACAGAGACATAAGTGGTCTTGGAATCTATTTAGTCAAACCAGAACACCTACAACATCATTAACCAGTGGTAATCTGCCTTGCTCTTAAATATCCAATTGTCTCATCTCATATAACTAGTCACTGGACAAATGTTGTTTCAACTTTTCCAACACTCCTTATGTCCATCCATTTCCTTCTACTCACACATTGTATTATGGCGAAGATGAAGAATAATTTTAGAAGGAGAAAAGATATGAAAGAGAGAGTGATAGGAAATTATGATTAGATGGAAGAATTCCTAAATTTATTGATCATGGAAGTAGAATACTTGGCATAGTTGTCAAGACCAAAGATATGACCTTGCACTTGTGACCCTTTGATTTACTAAGGTGGAATGAAGAATATCCTGAGGGTGGTATAAACTTTTATTTATTAAGTGACTATTGTGTGTGGAGTACTGTGATGATATAAACCAAATGTGAATTTGAATTAATGATAATTTAATTCCTAAATTAGGTTATCCATGTATTACTTTTCCATAGTATCTGATAAGAGCAAAATAACTTCTGCTATACTCTAGATGATTTTCCCATCTTTTTTCTCCTTTTCAAAGTGAATATGACTGTGGGGTCATCTTTGAAGTATATGGGAACTTAGTAACCTACTATATTCTTTGAGTTCAAAGATAGTAATAATCTAACTATAAGAAAGTAAAGGTTGATGGAAGATTGAGGAGTTGAGGTGCATTGTTATACTAACAAAGAGTATAGAAAGTGTCTCCCCCTTTCCCACATCATATTATATTTACTAATTATCATGCCCTTCAAGACTTGATGAAAAATTGATTTTCTCTAGGAAATATTTTCTGATTGGTTTCTGATCACTGATTTGCTTCATGTTGTGCTAATATGTATATTTTTACTTTGCATCATTTGTTTTTTCTCTTTGCTAATTGATTTCATGTTTTATCACCCCAGCTCGATAGTGAAGTGATTCATAGTAAGGATTGTGATTTTCCCTGTTATTAGACACAGTCTTTCATATAATTCTTGCCTATTAGTTAGATAGATGAGAATCTTCAGAGTCAAGTGTCATCATTTTCTGCTCCCATTAGTACTAGGTATTGCCACTGGAGAAAATGATCAGTTTCTTTGTAAGCAGAGGATTTTGCAACTCAGTTCAATGCCTTCATTTATTAAGTGTTTAATAAGTACTAGGCAAAGGGTATACAGAAATAAAAACAACATAATTTCCTATTATAACCCCACCCAACAAGCTCATAATATCCTGGGAAACATAAATATGTATGGAAAGGTAAATACAAAATATATAGGAAACAGTTTTGTGACTGGGAGAATGGGGGAAGGAACTAATGAATCAAGTTCTTGATTTTGGGGGAGTTCAAGAAAGGTCTCTCATAGGAGATGATTACTGAACCTGAGTTTGAAGGGATTGAAAGAGGCATAAATGAGGGAAGATAGAATTCCAAGGATTGGAAGATAGCCTATGACACAAAGACTAGAGATGGAGTGCTATATATGGGGAACAGCAAGTAGGCCATTTTTCTGGCTTTTTTAGATTGAAAAAGAAATCAACTTAAAAAGAGAAGTTGAATTTAGACTGTGAAGGACTTTAAATATTAAACAATGTTTATATTTTAATCCAGAGGCATAGGGAGTTACTAAATATTCTTCTGCTTGGGAGTGAATTGGCTTGACCAATGTTTTAAGAGGAATGTTTTGGCAGCAGCAAGAAGGATGTATTGAAGAGGAGGAAATATTGACATCAGGTAGACCAATTTGTAGGCTTTGAAATAGGACAGATGCTAAGCAAAGAGGGCCTGAACTCAAATAGTTTCCTTGTGAGTGAAAAAGAAAGAGATATGAGAGGAGTGTTGGAGGCAGAATCAATAGGACTTGGCAACTGACTAGAATAATAACAATGTCTTTAAGAGAAATAGGGATATCTGAGCCATCATACCTATGTTGGAATTATTCTATTTAACTATAATTAGCTACAACTTTGTGCCAGGTATACTTGGGCACAGATTGATGTCTCTTCTACTCTTTAATGTCTGGCAATGAAAGGAAAATGATTATCTTCCCCTTCATTTCACCATTCTTCCTTTTTGTCCTTCAATTTGGTATATGGCCCTGAAGACCATAATTTATTCCCAGTATATTAACTCTCTTTGGGCTTTCGTAGTCCATATGGGAGGAACCTGCTGTGCAAATGTAAGGTCAGAAATGTATTCTGTACCTATATCAAAGGAGAGAAAGTCTTCTGGCATATAACAACCAACACTACCACAACCATTACCACCCCCTCCACATCACCAATAAAGCAGCAACAATAATAGTAATAATTACAAACAAATTAATTTAAAAAATAAAAAATAATAGTAATAACTAACAATTTGTGTAGCACTTACTATGTACCAGGCAATGTACTAAAAGTTTTACAATTATTATTTTGTTTGATCCTCGTAACAACTTTGGGAGGTAGTACTGTTGTAATCTCCATTTTACAGTTAGGAAGCTGAGGCAAACAGTAGCTAAGTGACTTGTGCAGGGTCACACAGCTAATAAATGTACAAGGCAGATACAAATGAACCACTTGAATCATGTTAATATGTGGAAACCCACAATAAGCACTCAAAATTTGAACAGACCCACTATCTTAAAAAAATCTTCTTCTCACGTTACACATCTAATGGGAATCATAGGCAAAAAGATAGAAACTCAATATATAATTCAATTCTAGGTAAAGAGTCTTTAAAATAATAAGTCTTCTCCAATTCAATCACCTGTATATTTAATCATTTTCAGGCTGATATTAATTCAAAAATATAGATTAAACTGTCTACTAATTAAAATATTTTGTCTAAGAGCAAAGAATTTTATTTAGTTATGGATGAAGTTACTTTTTATATGTTTCTTAATAGACTAATTTTGACAGATTTCAAGGTTATGGATGAGTGAGTTGTGGTAATTTGATAGTCTGATAATATTGGAAATTATGTTGATCATAAGCAGTTGGAAAGATTTCTCATAAGCCACTCTATTGGCATGGCCTAATCTATTACATATGGCTGTCAAATCAGGAAAGGATGTATAGTAGTATAGAGAAACTGATGATTTCTTAAAATGACAGGGCCCTGATTAATTTTATCATTCATTTCATTAATATTTCAAGTAACTACGACATTGTTATAAAGGATATGAGAATATTTTATGCCGTCAGGATATTTATATGTCTAGTGTAGTGACATTGAATGTATTTGGGGCTCTTGCACAAGGAAATGCCTAACAGGAATTAGCTGGACCCTTTTTATAGGATAAAATTTTATTGGCAATATGTAGGGCAGGAAGATAATTGTGAAAAAGTGAATTTGAGTTGGCTACTTTCTGGTGCTTCTAAAAGATGCGGAGAGCAATAGTAGAATCTTTGAAAACTGAATCATGTGGCAGATAGGAATTTAATGAGGCCCTATTGCTCTACAGATTGATTATAGCACATACTAATTACTCCACAAGAAGATCAAAAGTGAAAAAATATTCAGAGAATGATGCTTTTGCTTTTTTATTTATATTACCTTCTCTTTCTCCTCCCTAGGCTTTCACCATTTGAGGATCTCCTCCTCTCTCACCATGCATTCATTCATTCATCCAAAATTTATTAAGCACCACCTGCGTGCAGAGCAGTGAACTAAGATGAGCCAAATGTGACTATAAAAAATGTGATTAGGAGCAAAATCAATAGTACTTTTATTCCTAAAGGATAAGGATTTTATCCATGAATCGTTTTTTTTTTCCCCCACAGTGTTTCAGAATGTAAAATAAACACTCTCTTGTGCTATGAGACTGTTTCTTATCTTTCTTCATTTTCAAAGTGTATATTAATATGAAATTGTCTTTGAAGTATGTGGGAACTCAGTAACTTACCACTCCTCTGAATGCCAAACAAGGAGAGAAAAAACGTTGCTGAATATGAGAGGGGAAAAGTTAATGAGGAGATACAGAAATGGTTTAATGCACCAGAGTGAAAATCTTGAGAACGATTTACATTCTAAATAAACGAATAAAAAATGAATGGACATATATACAAATGTATATCCATGCATACATATCTGTGCATATATACATCATACAAGATGAAAAAGAACTGGATAATTTGTGACCTACTGAAGGATAACATCACAAATACATTGAAATACACTGAAAAACAAATATATAAATACGTAAGTTTGTTTAGCTTCAGAGAAATGTAAAAAGCTAACAAGTCTAACAACATCATAGCAACTTCTGTCTTTTTCTTGGGAAGTTTTTTTTTTTTTTTAACTTTCAATTGCATTCAGAATTTTACTTTGCTGCCCTTAGAAATGAATTCACAATAGCGTACATGTGCATCTTCACTCCTCCATGTTCTGGAATGAGGGTAAGTGAAATGCATTGGTTTTCTATTAGTCTCTTGCTTCACCATAGCGATTAACTTTAAGACCAACGTTTTAAAGTTTCCCATGTCATCTCTTCTGATATGGAGGGATGGGGAATAAGATACGGCTGAGATTTGAAAAGAGTGAAATTGAGCATATATGAATGTGAAGAACCAAAGTCCACATTGATTATTGTTCTGCATTTTATAAATTACATCTCTTTTTTCCTTTAAAATATTTCATTATTTCAATTTAGTGTTATATACTACCATTTATTCCCATTATTAATATTTACAAATATTTTCTATTCACTGAGCAGTACAGAAAACTAAGTACAAAAATCCAGGCCTGATCTTTAAGTAAATGAAATAATTCAACCAAAGTTAGTTCCCAGTAAAAATATTTAATCATTTAGATTCATTAGATTTCATACTCATGTCAATATAATATACTAGGAAATTAGTGAGTGGTATACTAATATGGAGTGGCTGAATGCACTAATCTGCAATTTATTTTTTTTCCAGAAAAAAAGATCTTTTTTCCTTGGATCTTTTTCATTTACATTCTATGAAAAGGCCTCTCATAGAACAGTTATCAATGCAGATAATAAATGTAAAAAAAAATTTGGCTGAAAGCCAAATCCATCAAATTCCCCTTCTCAAAGATACCTTCCCATAGTCCATCCCTGATGACAGTGCCTTGAATATCTTTAACTTTTCCATCAGAACCATTTAGCGTTACTCTGCTTCTCCCCAGCTTGAGCATCCCTACCATTGTCAGAACCAGGCAAACAAATTTATGATGATGTTCCTGGGAATAAGGAACTAATGCAAAGGGGATTTCTCTGTAGTTCTTCATTAACATTTTATTCATTACAACAAGGGAGTTATAAGAGTTTCCTTTTAAGCAAATTAGGTCACAGGATAAAAAATACACAGCATGGAAACACAGTGTATTACTACATAGAACAAAAGATCTGGTTAATAAATTATGATAATGGAATTAGTCTTCTGCTGAAAGGCACATTTAAATATTGTAGAATTTACTTAAATGGGGGAGAAAGTTTTTGCATGTATTCATCAATTGCTTTTCTTTTTTTCTCCTTTTTTTCTCTTTGAAGCTGCTCAATTTTTATAGTAGTTCTTTCTGATGTCAATAGCATCTAAGGGAATGTCTGTACAGTCCTTTAAGCACTTACTATAGAATATTTAATACTAGAGGACCCATTTAAGGAACGTGGTAAAAGCCAAGTGTGTGAAATACCACTTCTTATGAAAGGAAGAGGGGGCCTGCTTGAGCGATTTAAGAATGGTTCAGAGAACTGAAAATGGAAGATAAATCTTTTCAATAGTAGGTATCTATTTCTCATTAACATGATAGAGTTAACAAGTCTCCCTGAAGGAGGTGGTTATTTTTCAAACATATGCATCAGTTAATACCTATATTTTTTTTCTCTGTTTGAAGTGTCCTATATTTATTTTTGCATCATTTTGGAAGCCTTTAGTAATATGTGCTGCAAACACAATGCTATCACTTTTACAATTTGCCCTCTAGCTGTACAAAAAACACTGAATCATCAACAGGCTTCAATCTTGCACACTAGTTTCAAAGTGTATTAAGGAAATGTTTTAAGGTAATTGAAAAAAAAATTAAGTAGTTGAACTTAGAAAAAGAAAAACATCTTGGATGTTCCCTCAATTGGATGCAAAGGGACAACTAAATAAGTAAGAATACTCATGGATTATTACATAAAATGAAGGAGCTGTTCTACATGATTTAAAAATTCTATTCTTGTTCTAAGTCTTGTGATCTTTGGACCCAAAGTCATTAGCCTTGTATCTGAGATCAAGTGATCACTGAAACAAATGATCTTACATAGTTAGAAAAAACAAAATGAACTTCAGGATGAGAGAGCTAAACTGAAAACTCCAAACTCAAAAGCTGCTGAATCTATAATAAAATTTTGATGACTTATTCCACAAGAAAGGTTTGTTTGCATTACTTTGAATTCACCTTCAAAGCTATGAATATACGTTTAGAATGGTGTATTCATGAAAATCACATAATCACACAATTTAACAGTTAAGAGTAGTGTCAAATTTGACACACATTCAAAAAAGAAATCTCATGACATACTCAAACAAGTGGTTATCTGATTTTTACTTGAAGGCTTCCATTGAGAGGAACCACATAATTCCAATGAACTACTTCGGAAATTCTTTCAACTTTTAGATAGCTTGCCTTTTTCCAAATTTTAATCAATGCTACTAGTTCTGTCCTATGTGACAAAAAAAAATAAGACTAAACCTTCTTCCCCATGAAAGTCCTTCAAATTCTTGAAGACAACTAAGAATCACAGGGATGTGGCACGTAAGAACAAATTGACTGTTAAAAATCAAAGAATCTGCAGTGGCTAGGTGGCACAGTGAATAGAGTACCGGCCCTGGAGTCAGGAGGACATGAGTTCAAATATGGCCTCAGACACTTAACACAAAAACTAGGTATGTGACCTTGGTCAAGCCACTTAACCCCAATTGCTCTGCCTTCTCCCCTCCAAAAAGCAAAAAAAAAAAAAATCAAAGAATCTATAAACTTGCCAGCCATTGGTGATCACCACTGTTAATTATTGGAGAATGTTTATAGTTTAATGCCCTACTTTAGGTATGTTTTTACGTAATTCTATTACTTTTAAAACACAATAACATTCACCACAAAAAATATCTAATTTTTGAAAAAAGAAAGAATTAATGCTGCTTGTTATTATATTTGAAAGATACTATGGCATGATGAATAGAGGGCTGGTTTTAGAGTCAGAAAGACCTGGGCTAAAGTTCTGCCCCTCAAAATTCTGTCTTTGTAAATGTATACAGCTTTGCTAACCTCTCATTCTCCAGGCATCTTTCTAATATTGTACATTTGAGATATTAACTTATTCATTTGCATTTTGGGATGAGATTTTATCCTATGAGTTCAGAATGTTGGATTTACTATCAGAGGAACTCGGTTCAGGTCATGGCTCTGCTGCTTCCTGTGTGATCTTGAGAAACCACCTAATTTCTCAGATCCTCTCCTATAAAATGACAGGTTTGGAAGAGTATAGAGGATCCAAAGGTTGTATTTCATTCTAAATTTATAATGTGGTGACATATATTAACAAAATAAATCCCAGGTCTGCCTATTTTCAGAAAAGAAACAAAACAAACTTACTATAATTGTAATGAGAAAAAGGCTTTTTAAGTGAAGGGGCAGATTAAAAAATAATAATAAGATATTTGTGTGAATAAACAATAAACCTAATGTCCTATATTATCTCATTATTTAAAGCAACACAAAACAAGGATGTTGTATGATATTTTCTTGAAAGAAATGTAAAAATGAACTAATAATGGCTCTATGTCCAAATACTTGCAAAACACATATGGAGGAATTATTTCATTGCTTGAGTTTAAATAAAATGGTCGAATAAGAACTGATAAATTTAAACAGAATATAGGTTTGCCAAGTAGATAACATTCCTATTCAGATGAGCATGAGCTTGTACACAAATGCAGAGTTCTATCTAATGAAAAGCATCACGGGACAAATAAGACTGACTGAAATTAGTTTGGCAATAATCCAGGGATAAATTTTTAATGGGGTCATTGTTTTTTTTTTCTTTTATTCTGTTTTTGTTTATTTTTTGTTTTTCCACTAACAGCGATATTCTTTATTATTGGGATAATTTCTCTAATTTTGACATAATATCTTAACAAATACTAAATATAGTCATACAAATATGTCCCCAAAAGAACAGTGCCTTGACCTTAAAATACTTAAATGAGTTCTACTGATATCTTCTTTGCACATTTTTTAATAACAAACATTATTTAGTATTTAAGGTGTGCAAAGTGCTATACAAATATTTCATTTTATCCTCACAACAATCTTAGGAGATAGTACAAATATTATCACCATTTTAGAAATGGGGCAACTCATCAGGCAGAAGTGACTTGCCCTGAGTCAAATGCTATTAAGTTGCTTAAGATGGATTAGAACTGAGGACTTCCTAATTTCTGGCCCTCTAACCACTGTGGCACCCAGCTGCCTCTCTAGATATCATGCTTGTGCTCTTGATGGAGCTTTGAAATCAAGTATACCTATAAAGTCTAATAAACATTTGGCATATTAGTATAAACACATTATCGTAGTAGCAGATTGTCATAATGAATAGGTTACCAGCCTTAGAATCAATAAGAGCTGAGTTCAAGTCCTGTTTCTCACACGCATTGGCTATGCGCCCCTGGATAAGTCATTTAATTTCTTAGTACTCTCTGGAAAACTCTTAAAGACTCTAAATTGCAAAATAATTGCCAATCTGCATTGAGAGACAGAGTTTCTTTACCTGGTGAAATAACAAGCACAGACAACAACTCTCTAAATTTTTATTTTCTATAATAGATAGGAATTGATCAAATAATTCAAATAGTAAAGTCATTTATTTTAAATCAATTATTTAATTTTAACTGAATTACTTGGATAATTATTTCACTTTTCCATTTGTACATCAGTACTACACAAATACTAACATGTATTGACCTGACCCAAAACAGCTTTAGTTATGTCAATCTTCTGTCTTTCTGATTATTAAAAATAAACTTATCCAAGAAGAAAAATATTTCCCTCAGAGAATTAATTGTGCAAGAGCTTCAAACAAAGAGTAAGAGTCGAAATTTAGAACTTATTGAGGCTTTTGATAAAGTAAAGACCTAATCAGGTAAGGGATACATTCCTTTAAGTTGGTTCTCAGAGAGTAAACATTTACAATTTTCACATAGTGCTCTTTTATTGACCTGTTTACACACTAAATTTAATTGGCAATCTGGCCACTTTTCCTTCCAAATTTTATGCTTAAAAAAAGAAATAGCCTGTACTTTGTTGCTATAGCAACTCTTACACCTACAAAAATAAATTGTAATCAGTGATGTAGCATAGAACCCCTTCTTAAAGAAACACTCCAGGAAATACTATGTAAAAGGGTAACAAATTAATCTCAAAGACACACACACAAATCATTTGGCTTATATTTCTTTGTTTTACATGAATAACCACAAACTTTTATACAAAATAATAATTCAGAAAATCATGACTTCTTTTATCCTCTGTATGGTTCCTACCAATCCTCTCAAATCTTGCTCTAGGGCTATAGAACACCCCCAGCAGGTGATGCTCACCATTCCCATAGATTCAGATACTATTATATGTGCATACTAAATGGGATTCACTTCATTCTATGTTCATTCAAACTTCGGTTTTTTAAAATTTACACAGCCTGGGTTATTTCAAAACCCTTAGATAGAACTGTTCAAAAATGCTATTAAGCCTCTTTATTAGTGCCCATTTTGAATATACCTTTGCCTTTTCGGAAGCTCTTTAAGGAAGTATTGATTGCCATAAGAAGGCAGAACTGTATGAAGTGGTATCCTCTTCCTGACTCTACCATAAAGACTATGGATGATAGAATAAAAATAATCACCTGCCTTTTAGGTGAACAGTATATTAATTACAAGTTTATTGAGGATAGTAACTAATAACATTCAAAGAAGGAATATTTTACAGACAAAAAAACAAAAGAAAGTTCATTTGATCTGGCCATTTTCTATAACTGATAATGTGGGTAATGTAGTGAACAATTAGCCACAAATATTTCTTTCCTTAGACACACATCATAATGAGTTTACCTGTACCTTTATCATGAAAACCAGGATACTCATAAATTACTGACCATAGACATAAGTTAAATCTCATCTGCAAAAAGAGATCATAAATTCTCTCTTAAATACTGCAAAATGTGATTTAAAATCAGGGGTTATTTGACCAAAGTGGTTGATCAATTAAAAGAAACAGTTTACTATAAAATATTAGCTAATGAACTAGCATATAGCATATCATAATTGTTGTGGTAGTCAATCATTTTCTTCTTCTTCTTCTTCTTCTTCTTCTTCTTCTTCTTCTTCTTCTT
>NW_027187324.1:6123401-6149706 GCF_028583685.1 Petaurus breviceps papuanus
TTCTTCTTCTTCTTCTTCTTCTTCTTCTTCTTCTTCTTCTTCTTCTTCTTCTTCTTCTTCTTCTTCTTCTTCTTCTTCTCCTTCTTCTTCATCCAGTAAGATTTAATTCACTTTGTCCAAGGTACCATGCTAGATGATAGGAATACAAAGACTGAACATAATATACCAGCTGCCTTTTAGAAATGTATAGTCTATAACTATTTAGTGCAGTGTGCATAATCCTGGATATGGAGACAGGAAAATCTGCATTCAGATCCCACTTCAGACACTTACTAAATATATGATCCAGGTAAGTCACTTAACCACTCTCTCTCAGTTTCCTCAAAAGTAAAATGAGGCTAATAATAGTATTTATTAGCAGAGTTGCTGTAAAGATCAAAAGAGATCATACATGTAAAGTACTTTGCAAACTTTAAGGCATTATATAAGTGTTGTCTATTATTATTATTGCTAGTAGAGATGTTAATCGCACAAATAAGTCAGTTGTAGTAAGAGAAAGGAAGGATTCTAAGTGCTTTGGGAAATTGAGAGAAAAACAAAAAAGACTCCTTAAAGATGTGGTACCTGAGCTTTGACAGAAGACAGCTTCTCCCTCCTACACCTCTCACCCAGCAAGAGAGAAGGAAAATATACTTTACTGATATGAGGTACAGCCTAAAGTCGTCGTAGAGGTGGGGGACTGCAGAAACAATTAGGAAACAGTGGTACAGTTTGGTTATATTTTAAAGTATATACAGGGGAGCAATGTGAACTAAGGTTAAAAGATTCTTAATTATAACCATGTTTAGAGGGTTTTTAAGTGTCAGGTCAAGGAGTTGGCATTTTATTTTATACACAATAGAGAGCCACTGAAGGCTTTTAAGCACGGGAGTATGATGATCAGAACTATTCCTTGTGAAATTTATTTTTAGGAGTAATGAGAAAGATGGATTAGAACAAGGATCCCCAAAAGGTCCATGGAAAGATTGGGGGAGGATAAAGGAGAATCTGGGATCTTAGATTGGAATATGCATTTTTATTTCTACTAATCTCTGGCTGAAATTTAGCATTTCCATGAATTATTAAAACAAATAAGAAAACATTGTGTTGAGGAGATTTTCATAGCTTTTACCAGACTGTCAAAGTGGTCGATGATATAAAAAAAAAAGGTTAAGAAATTCTGGATCAGATAAATCAATGTCTCACAAAAGAAAATTTTCTTTATCTGTCAGGACAGATGACTCTGACCTGAGGGTTCAGGTAAACATTGCTTTTAGTAAGCAGATTTTCACTCCAGGACAAAGATTATCAATGTCCAGATTCTCCAATGTCAGCTCAGAGCATGACAATTCTACCCTTTCATTTGTGCAGAAAAATAGAACAGGCCTTACCAGAAGAGTTTGCTGTTGTTATTCAGTTGTTTTAGAGGTGTTCGACTCTTTGTGACCCCGTTTGGGGTTTTCTTGACAAAGATGCTGGAGTAGTTTGACATTTCTTTCTTCTAGTTCATTCTGTACATGAGGAAACTGAGGCAAAGAAAGTCAAGTGAGTTATTCAGGGTCACAGAGATAGTAAGTGCCTGAAGATGGATTTGAACTCAAGTGTTCCTGATGCCAGGCTTGGTACTCTATCCGACACTATACCTAGCTGCAGTATTAATTAACAGAATACTACCATGGCCTGATTCTGCTGCCTACTGCCCACTTTGGTGCTCCAGTAGTCAATAGCTACAACAGATTCCTGAGAAGCTTCTTACTTTGCTGTTCCTTTTCCACACTAATAATTATTATTGGTCTTTCATGTCATACTGTATTATAAGATTTTTTGAGACAAGATCCTACCAATTATCTCAATTGGGGGGAGAGGAGAGAGGAAAGGTGGAGAGGAAGGGATCAAGTTTCCTTTAGCTGAGGCAATGGAAGACTCAGTTTAAGAAGAGGTACAAATGAGCACAGCTTCCTTGGGCTTTCCCCTTAAAGACAGTCCAATGGAGCTCAGTCAAGGCTGAGAAGACAAAAATCTAATACATAAGCTACCTTTATATAAACTTCACCCTGAAAGGCCCATACTTGAGTTTCAAGTTAAACTGGGAGTGGAAAATGGTGTTGTTGTTCAGTGGTTTCAGTCATTCCTGACTCTTTATGATCCTAGCTGGGGTTTTCTTGGTAAAGATACTAGAGCAGTTTGCCATTCCTCCTTCAGCTAATTTTTATAACTAGGGAACTGAGGCAGAGTTAAATGACTTGCTTAGGGTCACACAGCTGGTAAGTGTCTGAGGCCAAATTTGAACTCACGAAGATGATTCTTTCTGATTCAAAATCTGTTGGTCTATCCATTGTACCACCCATTGTCCTAAAGATAACATGGGAAAAGAGTTAATTCAAATTGTCTAGGTCTGCATCATAAAATATAGCATTTTGGTCTAATAAAATGTTAAAAATATCAAAAGACTGCTACAATATTAAAAGCCAGAAATGATGAGGTCCTTGAGATAGATAGATAGATAGATAGATAGATAGATAGATAGATAGATAACTTGTATTAAACATCAGGCTACAATATAAGTAAGATATAATTCCCTTATCTTAAGGAACTTGAATTCTAATAAGGGAAGCCAATGATAATGGAGGAAGTTAGTATGTTAGAGGTATCATGGTGTGAATCCTAGGTCCTGAAAACATAAAGTAAAATCTCAACCATCAGAAACTAGGCACCTATGAGGATAGTTCATATTAATGGTAGGGAGGAGGTATAAGTGATAGTCTGAGAAGAGAAGGTTTCTAATATAATGGTCCAGGAATTTGAGTGGAGGTCTGGGCATAAAATTCATAACAGTGTGAGTGAAGAGATGAAGATTAATTGAAAAGCTATTATGGAAGTAGGATAAATCAGATTTGGCAGTGATTTAATATGAGTTGTCAGAGAAAAGTCATTGATGACTTCAAAGTTTCACCTCTAGGTGATGGAGAGGGCAGCAATGCCCTGTAAAAAAAAAAAACAGGGAAGCTGGGAGGATAAGAATGTTTAGTGAAAGTAGCAGCTCAATAGACAAGATAATTAGTGCTTTGCCTGAAATTCAGAGGTATAATCACACTATTATAGAATGGATGTTAGAAGACATTAAATTCAGCTGTTATTTTATTTTATTTTCATTTTTTTAAAGCAATTGGGGTTAAGTAACTTGCCCAAGGTTACATGGCCAGTTTTTTTGTGTGGGTGTTAAGTATCTGAGGCTGGAACTGATCCCAAGTCCTCCTGACTCCAGGGCCGGCCCTCTTACTCACTGCTCCACGTAGCCACCCCTCAGCTGCTATTTTAAAGATGAGAGAAACAAGGCTAAAAGAGATTAGGTGACTTCCCCAAAATCACACAGATAATAATCAGCGGTATCAAGGTCCTCTCCCTCCAAACTTTCCACTACATCAGACATCACTACATGGAAGACATACAATTAGAAATTGAAGCTAAGTTAGTTACAGGAATTTATAGGAACTGGGGAAAGGACAAAAGATCAAGCATTTATTGAGTACATACTGTGTGCCATTTGCTGTGCTAAATGCTTATTTATTATCTTATCTAACTCTAACCACTTCACAACTTAACACATGTTTCAGTAGGAGCAATACTATCTGGGTAGACTAGGCTAATTTTTCTTAAAATGCATTAGAACAATTTTTGAGACTTAATTGGCTAATGAGACCAAGGCTTGGACCATGGACATGGTATCTTGGTTTAGTGTAAGAAACACAAAACTTGGCACTATAAATTAGTATATCCTCTCAGTCTTCTAACACACCAGCATGGCTAACACAAAAGCAAGGAAATTAAATGTCTGTTCTATCCTTGTTAAATAATCCTTTTCCTGCTATGGCTAATAAACCTTTTTTTGTTCTTGTCATTGTTAAATATTAGTTAGACCATAAGTATCTCCTTTTGTTCTAGTTTCAAACTTGGACTGAGTCCAGACTGAGCCAAGTTTTGCCTGTCATTGGTATTAACTAGCACCCCCTTCACTAATGGGCACAGTTTAATACAATCACTGGAACATTAACTCAAACAGCCACATATCATCTCCAATCCAAGATTACCAATTAATGGTGATGTGGCTCCCTCATCTCTATGTGATCATAAATATCATGACTGCAGTCAAGACCACAATGCCAACCTGCGAGTAACTGAAAAGCCT
This sequence comes from Petaurus breviceps papuanus, assembly GCF_028583685.1. NCBI lineage: Eukaryota > Metazoa > Chordata > Mammalia > Diprotodontia > Petauridae > Petaurus > Petaurus breviceps. The sequence goes on from NW_027187324.1 coordinate 6,127,567, forward strand.
AATCTGGGGCTCTTGCTGCTGCTGTTATTGAGGCTAGTTCACATATCAAGCATGTAATTCTACTAAGTATTTTACCACTGTTTAAAGATAAACTTCTCTCTTATTGACCCTTGCATAAGATGCTTGAAAAAAAGAAAGGAGGAACTTGAGGAAACTAGTTAATGGAAAATGGAAATTTAAACATAAAAGCAACAAAAAAATGTCACTACCTTTGTCTCAGTTTATGAAGGGTGGGAGAGGCAGAAATACAGACTAAGTGGTATGTAAAGGCAACTTTTGTTGCTTATGGAGTTAGGCCTTTCAGAATGATTCTCTGTCCGGTAAATGATTGCCCTTATCCAGGATACAGAGATATATTGCATAGAAAAAGCATATTATATCAGGAGGATTAGTGATGTGTTTGATGGTAAACTTGCTTTTGGATACATCGAGGTGTTCATGGAACATTCAGGCATAAATACCAGTAGTCAATTAGGGGGGAAAATCTTAGAGAAACACTAGGTCTTCTAGAGAGATTTATAATAGAATGTGTCTGCATAAAAGTTGACCTTGGGAATGAATATTATCACCAAGGGATAACATAGAAAGAGAAGAATATCAGGAACAAAGTCTTAGGGAACATGTTTATTTAGAAGACAGAGAAAATAAAGGAGTGAGCTGAAGGAGATGTCAGAGTGATCCAAAGGAGAATAAAGATAACAACAGGTCATGGAAGATGAAGGGAACAGAGAGTTTTCAGGAATAAAAGGCTACCAAAAGTCCAAATTGAGGATTATCACTTAAAAGGGGAGAATGTACAGACTATACTCCACAGAGTAAGAATAAACCAATATTTGCAGATTCAGTATGTCTACTCTTTGTGTTTTATATTTTCATTAATAACAATGAATTCAAATATCAAGGAAAAATAAAAATCCTACTCAAGATCAATAGTGTAGGTAATGATGTATGGAACAGAAAATGGCTAATTGTGACTCTCAGAGCTCTTTACAAAGAATTTCTGATTTGTAAACTGAACAAAGCAGAACTCAGAAAACATATAGACAATAGTAACCTTAATGTTAACATACTCAATAATATATAGACCTTGATTCCATCAGGAACTTCTAGTGATACTTTCATGAATTAATTACAGTCTTACAAATTCATTAGTATAACATGAATTAGAAGTTATCACTTCTGTATTCATTTGCATTACACAGGAAAATTTGAAATTTCTTCTTAAAATAAAAAAAAATTACTTAGGACAAAAATTTCAATTTACATTTTATTCAGGGGTATTTTGCTACATTTTTACAAGTTTAATGGCAAATATGCTTAAATATGTAAGTGTAATGGAAATGCAAATTTAAAGATCTTCCCTGCCCCTAGGCTAAAGTGCACCTGGAGCCTGGGGTAGGAGACTTGTTTTTCAGTAGATACTTTTTTGATTGGCCAGTGGGTCCAAAAGGTTGTTACGTTCTCTGAGCCAGGAGAAGGCTATATAAGCCCTGATGTGAGGCTTTGTTTTGGGGCTTACTTTGAGAAGTGTTCTGTGATTTGATCTGGATTATGGGAAGCCGTTGTCCAGATACCCCCAGCTTTGAAACCCAGATATTGTTTGGTATAGATGTAATGGTTGGACAGTTTGGAAATCTGCCTACTTGATCTGTTTTTGTCTTGATAATTCTGTCTGTATATTCTGAAGTTCAGGGTGCTGACCTTTTTCCCCTGAACTAGGTGAATGATGCATATCTGACTGATTAAAGTAAGCTTGTTAACCCATTTTGAGTTGCTTTCATTTATCAAAGCAGATCCAAGAATCTGTGTTGGCAGCAAACCCTGAGGATGCTTGGGGTGCTTGCTGCTACAGTAAGATCATCATATTATATCTCATGTAAAACTAGTACTCTATAGAAAATGTAAATAAGGGGCAGCCAGGCGGTGCAGTGAGTAAAAGTGCTGGCCCCAGTGTTGGGAGACCTGGGATCAATTCCGGCCTCAGATACTTGGCACCCACACAAAATAACTTGCCGTGTAACCTTGAGCAAGTTGCCTTAAAAAAATGTAAATAAGATACAAGTGCTAAAAAGCTGTTAAGAAGGAGGATTAAGTAAAGTGTCATGGGGGTGAACTAGGCTTTAAACAACGTACATATAGGAATCTAACATACAAGAGGAGGATAAAGGAAATTTCAGACATGGTGGGAGTGGGGTGGAGGGGGAGGACAAGTCTTTATTAAGTGTCAATAATTAAGAGAGGGAGGGCATTATAATCAAGAGATTGGAAAAAGGTTATTGTAGAAGATAAGATTTTTACTTGGAAGAAATCCAAGGGGGGGGAAGTAGGTGGTGATGAAGAAGCGGAACATTCTCGTAAGGAGAGACATTTAGAGAAATACCCAGAACAGAGACATAGAATGCCCTGTTTGTCTAAAAGTAAGGAGGCCAGTGTCACTGAATCCAAGAGTATGTATCAGGGAGTAAAGTTTAAGGTGACTGAAAAGTAGGAGGGTCATTAAGGATTTGGAATGTGAAATAGAGGATTTTGTGTCTGATGCTGGAAGTGACAGGGAATCACTAGAATTTATTGAATGGTGACTGTCATGCCCCCCCCTCCCCACACACACACTTTAGGAAAATAATTTTGGTTGTTGATTGAAGTGTGAATTAGAGTGAGGAGACTTGAGGTAGGCCAACCCATTAGCAGACTATTGCAATAGTGTAGGTCTGAAATGATGAAGGCATGCACCAGAGCGGTGGTAGTATCAGAGGAGACAGAAGGGTATATTCAAAAGATGTTGCAAAGGTGAACAGGACTTGGCAAAATATTATATAGGAAGAGATATATGAGAGTAAGAAGTTGAGGATGACACCTAGGTTATAAACCTGAGGGAATAGGAGGAAGTTGCCCTCTACAATTCAAAATATCTGAAAGTTAGACATGTAATATTAGAGGTCAGCCAAGAGGTTATGGTAAAAGAGATAGATATGAAAATAATTAACATAGAGATAATAATTAATTCCATGGGAACTGATAAGATAATAAAGCAAAGTAGTAAAAAGGGACAAGAGTAGAGGACCTAGGGAAGACTCTGGGAGACATTAGAGGGCATGATGCAGATCAGGATCCAGCAAAGGAAACGGAGCAGTCAAATTAGTAGGAGGAAAACCAGCAGACAGAGAAAGATGTCCCAGTGACCTAGAGAGAAGAGAGCTTCAAGAAAGATGGGGTGATATCAGTGGCAAAGTTTGCAGGGATGTCAAGGAGAATGATATTTGAGAAAAGCCCATTTGCTTTAACAACTAAAATGTCATAGGCAACTTTGGAGAGAGACATTTCAGTGGAATTATAGAAGTTGTGTTGTTAGAGGTTAAGAAGAGAATGAGAAGACCAGGGAAGCTTTGTCATGACAGAAGTTAGATTTCAGCTAAAAGATGGAAAGGAAGAGCGAAAAGAATTAGGCTGAAGGGAAGTTTGTAGCCTGTGTAATAAGCATTCCAGAATGCACAGTGGAAGGGTTGTTAGTAGATCTTTAGGGTAGGAGGGCTGGAGGGAATGCAGATAAGGAATCAAGTGGTGGGGAATGGGAAATGGCATTTGGATGATGACCTGCAGGGGTTAAGAATCACTGTTATGACCAAGTGTGAGAATTCTTTGTTGAATTGAAAGCACCACTCTTCTTACCAAAGAAGGCTAGAGACAGAGCTGCACACAAGTATAGTATGAGATGGAAGGCACAAAGTTATAAGGTCACATGGAGGCCCCATTTTTCTACTACTTCTCACTCCAAAAATAAAAATAGGAACAACTGCACATGAATATAATTCTAATGCACACTAAGAACTCCACCCACACACTCACCCCATTCTGGTGTCTACCACTTCGGAAGCCATATCTTTGGATCAGGTAGAGACTCAGGCAGGAGATATAACCTCCCTGATCTATGTAGCAGATACTATTTCATTTCATTTTTTTTTCTCTTTCATTGAGATTAGTCAGATCAAATACAGACAATGTTTAGCTAATCAGGGACTGATTTTGGTAGAGGATTGTTATTGTTTGTCTTTTGTTCTCCAAGAGGACCTTGTCATTAGGAAGGTGATGCCAAGACTTGCAAATGAATTGGATTTAAGTGAGGGAGGGCTGTACAAAATCACCAACCTCACTTTCTCCTCTGAGGCCATCTCTGGTAGAGGATACCACTGACCCTGAATACACTAGGAAAGTAAACCTGCAAATGCATCAACAACAAGAAGAAACAACATGGAATTCTAGGAATTGCTCAGACAAATTGAATATACAACTCAATTTGTGAAAAATTCCAGGGTGGGAGAAACTAGAAGCCAAAATACACTAAGGGGTTATAAAGAATTAGGTAGTATGATGAGGAAGGTGTGGCTGCATTCTCTGAAAGATGATGCACCGGGGAAGAAGAAATGATTGTTGGAAGACCAGGACTCTAGACAGGACTCATCTTCAAAATAAGGGGGCTGGACTAGGAGACATGCGAGGTCCCTTCCAACTCTAACCTTCTGTGATTTTATGAAAAGTGACATGGAGCCTTCTTGCTATATGCATCCCTGTTGATATAAATGTTGAAATGACAAACCACTTTCATCAAAACTTTTTCAAATGAACTTAATTTCTAAAGTTTCAAAGGGCACCTTAGTCAAAAAGATAGTAGAAAGCATTTACTTCAGATCTCTTGATCCCTGAAAAGACTTCTGTTTCAAAAGTTAAAATTAAATTCTCATTTCATGAAGTTCAGAAAGACTTGCAAACTTCTTATTGGCTGTAATTTGAGAGGGTAGTTTTCAACTATCATATCTTTCATTTAAATTTGGTTAAAAATATTGTTTAGGCTGGATATTGACAGGAGAAACAAATGGAAAAGTAAGGATGAAAAATGCCATCTTTATCTATGAAGGATGAATGTCATTAGAAGATATCATACAGCTATGCATATACTGGGGGGGATACTTGAAAGGAAAATATTTCACAAATGAATTTTTATTTTCCTTACTAATTAATAAACACCATGCTGTGAGTAACTGGTGATAATGTTCTAATAAGAAAAATCAATAAATTTGCACTGAGGGTCACAGTAATTGGCAGTGCTGATGAAGGGGGAAAAAAAAGATGTATACTGCATTGATCCTTTAGCAATCTCCTAACTAAAAAGAAGAGAAATGAAAGCTAATTACCGTAGAAGGCCTCTGAAAATGATAAGATTAAAACAAGCTAATTATATGTTTTTGAATATGTACAATGTTTGATGAAAGTAAGTTGAGGAAGGGCATACTGTGTCTAAAGGAAAGAAGTATTGGTTTTTGCTAATTAAAACATAATCCTTATACCTTTAACAGCTCTTAGCCAGTGATCAAACAAGTTTAAACAGAAAGGAAAACTTTTCCAATAGCAATTTTAATAGATCACAAAATTAATAAAAATATTATAGACAATATATTTCTCCCTTGATATTCAATAGGAAGTCAAAATTTTTAGGGACATAAAGGACATATTATTTTTAAAATATTATTACTGTGTAAATTGCTTTAAAAGTTTGTCATTTTCCTTTCTTCCCAAAGACATTTTTTCTTCTTCTAGAATGCATGAAGTTACAACACAGATTGAAAGGATAAACTCGGGTCTATTTCCATTGGTAAATTAGATGAACATTAGGTAAAGCATGAAAAAAAAATGAATTGTTCTTCACACCCTATTCCCACAACTCTCCTTGATCACTTCTCTTAAACATTCCTCTTATTCAGTCATTCCAATGAATCAGCATGTCTGGTAACCTTTATATTTAGCTATCAACAGCACCTTTTACATTTCCCTTGCCTTATAATAAATGTTTTGGCACACAATTCTTTTGGACAATGATGAAAATGTGAGAGTAATAACAATGCTTAAGGAGTTTTTTAAAATAATAGCTGCTTTGATAAAGAACACAAAAATCAGATACCTTGTTTGGACACCATAAGGAAGTTCAAGGATTTAGACCACCCAGATAGTATTATTTTGGGGGGGACTGGGCAGTGTAGCCTCTGACATTCCCTCTGATAGAACAGGCTTCTTGTAAGCACAGATTATTTATGGTTTTGTCTTTGTTTATTGGGCACCCAGAAGAGTACTTTGAACATAATAGGATATTTAATAAATATTTGTTGAATTGGATCAGATTAAATAATCTCTGAACTAGTCTTATGCGTGACAGATTGTTATATTGATGAAATTACACGTACATTGAAGTATGTAAATATTATTAATATAATTATTCATATTTCTTGAAGATCATGGCTCACCTAGTATGTAACCACTTGACCTGAAGCATATAAAGAAACATTTTTTTAATTTTGCTAATGTCTCAAAATGATTACTTCTAAACTAAATAACCATCTGCAAAAAAAAAATAATTCTAGAAGCCTGAAAGGAATTAAAATTTCTCTACTATACTGTCCATGACTATGGATGGTATATTTAATGTTAGTTGATCTAACATCAGTTATGATCATTATCCTTGAGGTGTCAAAAGGTAGCCATAGGTGCCTGCATTTGACCAGAACCAAATTAAAATCTAATTGGGAAACATTTAATAAAATTAATTAAAATATAATAAAACATAGCAATATATTTTAAACCTAATCCAATATGCAAGCTAAGGGCTCCTTATACACTCATTAGTGGCTCCCATTTCTACTTGAGATTGACACCACTGCACTAGATGAACTCTAGGGTCGTTTTGGACTCTAAGATTCTACGACACAATGCTTTGGGTAGTTATTCAATGTAGCAGCAAGCACCCCAAGCGCATCCTCAGGGTTTGCTGCCCATACAGGTTCTTGGATCTGCTTTGTTAAAGGAAAGCAACTCAAAATGGGTTAACAAGCTTACTTTAATCAGTCAGACATATATCGTTTACTTTGTTCAGGGGAAAAAGGTCAGCACCCCAAACTTCAGAATATACAGGCAGAATTATCAAGACAGAAACAGATCAAGTAGACAGCTTTCCAAACTGTCCAGCCATTACATCCATACCCAATCAACATCTGTGTTTCCACATCTGGGTTTTTCAAAGCTGGGGGAGTCTCAACAACAGCTTCCCAGAATTCAGATCAAATCACAGAACACTTCTCAAAGTGAGTCCCAAAACAAAGCTACACATCAGGGCTTATATAGCCTTCTCCTGGCTCAGAGAATGTAACAACCTTATTGACTCACTGGCCAATCAAGAAGTATCTACTGAAAAACAAGCCTCCCACCCTAGGCTTCAGGTGCACATTAGCCTAGGGGCAGGGAAGATCTTTAAAATTTACATTCTTATTACATTCATGGAGAAGGGAAATTAAGAAAGAACTATGAAAAATAGAAAGTGCTTCCAGTAACTAATTTGATATAAAGAAAACAAGACATTCCAAGTTGTAAGAAATGGAAAATAAATCTAATGAAATGGTGTTACATTTCTATTTTGTCTATAATTTTAAATGAATTGCTTCTTGTCCACTCTTAAGCAAGGTATCAAGTCAAGGGAGTTTGTAGTGGTTTAGTATAAGATAAAAAAAAAAACAAAGATTTTCTGCCTTTATTAAGCACAACTCAAGAGGCAACATGGTGCAATGGATGGAGTTGTTGCTTAGTTGTGTTAATTTCTTTGTGACGTCATTTGGGGTTTTCTTAGCAAAAATACTAGAATGATTTACCATTTCCTTCTCCAGTTATATTTTTCTTTTGCAGGGGGAAAAGCAGGGCAATTTAAGTTAAATGACTTGCCCAAGGTCACAGAGCTAGTAAGTGTTAAGTGCCTGAGGCCAGATTTGAACTCAGGTCCTCCTAACTCCAGGGTCAGTGCTCTTTTCACTGTACCGTCTAGCTACCCCTCTCCAGTTAATTTTACAGATGAGGAAACTGAGGCAAACAGGATTAAATGACATGCCCAGGGTTAGACAATTATTCAGCGTCTGAGACCAGATTTGAATTTAGGTGCTCCTGACTCCAAAGCCAGCATTCTATACTCTATGCCACCTAGCTGAATAAAGGGCTGGCCTCAAAACCAGGAAGACCTAAGTAAAAATCTTTCCTTTGATACATACTAGCTATGTTACTCTGGGTAAGCCACTTAAATTCTAAATTAACTCAGCGACTTTCTAAGACCGAATTGCAGAGGCGGTGCCAGCATTCATTTGTATGGTCTTCTGTAACAACATGCCAGTTTCTACAACCTATATTGAGCATAGCATTTCTAATACCTAAAATAAAAAAATATCATATTTCAAAAATACCTCAAATATCTCTGATTTGTTTACTGTCCAGTTTCTTGTATTTTGGTTAGAAAAGAATTACTTCCTTCCCCAAACTCTCATACAAGTCAGATCTGACAGACATATAGAGGTCAAATTTAGACAATCTTTTATTGAAGGTTCCAAAACTTAGTCTTTATTGAAATATAATTACGTAAATTAAATCATAAACATTAACTTAACTAATCCATTGAGATTGAAGTTCCTTAGGCAGATACACAGCTATCTATATTCCAAGCAAAATGTTCTGAGCAATAACTAAAATATGGGCAGCATGGCTCTGCTTTGGTCAGTCCTGAGATGCAGCTCTGGTAAGTCTTAATTGATTAGAACCCAATTCAGATTGCTCTAAGTATCATAAGAAATTTTCAAGAAGTAAGCTTGGAATCAATACTTAAACCTATATGAGAATATATGTCCCCTGCAGAAATTATATGAAGATAGACCCAATTGGCAATAGATAGATAGAGGAGGGAAGAAATCTTGATTCCTGCAATTCAAGAGAATTTCCAGGAAAGTTTGGCTTTGGCAACTCACCAGTGCTTAAGGAATGAAAGGATCTTATGAAGAAGCAGCTCAGTTTAAAAAGTTTAAAAATGACAAACTTTAAAAAGTGACAAATTCCCAAACATGAGAGTAATGTGCAATGTGTCCGTAAAACAACACCTAGAATTCACTTCAACTACGCTTGACTGTGTCCAGACTCATCTTGCATCTGGAAAGAATAAAGGAAGGGAACAAGAATTCATAAGTACTTACTATATCCAGGACTCTGTGTTAATTGCTCTAAAAGATCATTTTATTTGATCCTTATTACAAATTTGCAGAGTAGGTCCAATAATGGGTCCCCGTTTTACAGTTGAGGAAACTGAGTTCATGGTCACACAGCTAATAAGTTTCTGAGATCAAATTTAAACTCAGGTCTTCTTGCTAACAGGCACAGCTCTCTGTTCCCTAAGCTTCCTAGCTCAATCCCTTTGGCTGTCCTCCATGCCCCAAATATTCTTTCTTCTTTCTTCTGGCTCTTAATTTCCATCGCTTACTTAAAGATTCAACTCAAATCCAGTCTTCGGAGGGAGGCTTTCATGGTGTCCTCTCCTCTGTCTAGTGTCTTTTTCTTTCATATTACCTTCCATTTACTTTGTGTATATCTCATATGTATCTACATCTTTGACCGTTCCTCTTCAGTACCAATGCAGCTGCACGTATACACTCCTTGAAGGCAGGGACTACTTTTGTCTTTTTCTGTAGCTACTGAGATTAACACAGTGCTTGCCACATAGTAAGTGCTTGATAACCTTTTCAACTAAATGAATTAGTGAGTGCTAGACAATAGCACCATCAAAGAATTTTTTGCTCTTTATGCCCCCCTAGAAACAATACAGAAGAAATCTTGAATGACCCAGATATATTTAAACTACTGGAAAATGTAACAAAATATTAAAAGTAAATTAATAAACCACAGATATGCACTTTTATGTTAAATAATTTAGGACTAACAGATCAAGAGAATTAAATGAGAGAAGCAGGAAATGCATTTTCTTTATAAATATACTTGAAACACTTCTAATACCCAATTGCATAGAAGGTCATAAGGAAGCAATGTTTCAATGTAAAGGGATAAAATACACTAAATATATTTTAAGAATAGAATGGAATAAAATTAAAATCCAATAAATGAATGTCAACAAAATTATAAAATTTTATGCACTTTAAAAATAATTTACTAAGCAATCAAATTAAACTAGCATATTGGATTAAACTTAAAATCAGTAAAATGATATTTTAAAAAGATAATTGAAATAATAATGTCATATATCAAAATATCTGGACTATTGCCAAAGCAGATATTAGAGGGAGATCGATATCACCGAGTATGAACATTATGAGAAAAATAAAAAGTAGAGATGGATGAATGAATTAGACTTACAGCTAAAGGCAAAAGAAAAGAAACAGTTCAATGGCCCAAAAGAATGTGGGGAGGGTGAAGGATGGGATAAGAAAAGTGACGGTGAGAAGAAGTAAAGAGAAAGAGGGAGCAGGAAGTAGAGAATGAGAGAAAGGGAGTTTATCAATAGCAAGAGAGTAAATAAATGTTGAAAGAAAAAATACATAAATGAACCTGAAGCTGGAGTGTTTTTGGGGAGAGGAAGGTTAGAGGAAGGGGGAGTGTGTGTGGGAGGACCAACAAAAGTGAAAACACTGACATACATTTTTTAAAAAATCTGCTAAATGAAAAAAAAAGTACATCCAATGCAAAGGAAATTAAGAATACTATAGATAAAAATAACCTTGAAAGCAGACAAGCATTGACAAAAATGTAAATTACCCAAATGGAAAAAAACAATAGAATATTAGACTTTTAGGTAGCCCAATCTCTGAAGTAAAAATAAGAACTCTATTTTAAAAATTACTTCTCACAAAATCACTTTGTCCATCTGAATTCACAAAGAAAAAAGTCTATGTTATATTCATTATTCATAAAAATGTAAAAATATAGAGTATTGTCTAATTCATTTCATGAGGAAAATATAGTTTTGATTTAAAAGCTTACAGAACTAACACTTAGAAATAATAGACCAATTTTCTTTGAAGGATATGAATTAAACACTAAGTATAATATTTGCTAACACAGTACAACACTAGATTTATAAAATGATTCATCTTGACTGAGTAGTTCATATTAGCTGTAAATCGGTGTTTCAATATAAAAACAATCAATAAAATAAAATATATTTAAAATCACCTTCAAATTATGATTATCAATTAATTTTAAAAACACTTGGAAAAATAAAACATTCATATATGACAAATATGCTAAAAAAAACAGGAACGGAGAGATTTTGCTCAATATTATGAAATAAGGTTACTTTATGACAAATGGTATGACAAGCGGTAATATAATATATAATGGAGAAACTTCTGAATCATTTCTGCTAAAAGCAAATATGAAGAATGCTCACTCAATATTTTTACTTAACAAAGTATATGAAATTCTAGTAAGTTAAATAAGATAGAATTTCTGCATTAATTCAGAGGCAAAATTAATAATAAACATATTTTAACATTAGAATGTAATAAAATTATATTTAGCTTGAGTATCAACATAAATTATAAAACTTTATGTAAATTAAAAAAATAATTTACTGCATAAATTGAATTAGAATGGTAGATTAAACTAAAATTGGGAAAAACAGAAATTTTTAAAAAGACAATACATTTTCTTATTGGAAGAATTAGATTGAAAATAAAAAGGCTATACTATCATACATTTCACATGAAATTCTTATTTATCTGGAAAAATTCAACTATTTCAATCTAAAGCACAAATCTTTAAAACGGGGGAAGGTTATCTATAAAAAAAGTTTAAGGTAATTTTGACAAAATCAAACAAATCCATCCTAGTTTCCAGAAGTAGTAAGCCATTATTTGACAAAAGGCTGTGCATGTACTAACATTCCTAATGTTTTAAAGGTCATCTTAATATTTTTAGAGAAATTCTTGTCAGAAACTTATAGGGCCCCAAAGGGATTTTGGAAACAATAAAATATGCATCCATGAAGCTATTGAGTTTATTTGTTTGTTTTGGAGAGGTGGGAATATTATGAAAACAAGTCATTCTTTTTGAATGAGGTTCTATTTATTAAGTACCTAGTCTATAATGTCCTTTCATTTCAGTCACCAGTTAAAAACAACTTGTAATTCTTTTATTGCAAAAGTTGTATGAATTAAGTTGGTTTTAAGTTCCAACTCTTTGGTCATAAAACTTATATTGATTTTGCTTTATGTGGATTTTCCCCCCTGATATTGGCATCTATGTCAGGCCTAGCACAAAAAAGTAAACTATGAACGTATCAGGTTAAGCTAATACTAAAATTTACATCCTTCGTATCGCATCAAATATATAAGAATTAAATTTTAATGTATTATGAAATGGAAAGAGTTACATAGTAGTTATTCTTTAATACCCATGATTGAAACCACTTCTTCAGAGAGCATCCACTATTCTCCCTGTGTTCTCAAATAGTGCCGGAGACTTTCTGTAGTTTTCACACACAGGTTTCTTTAGTTTTGCCTATCTGAAACATTGGAATTGTTAGATCATAATTTCCCACCCCATTGTACTATTTTCTTTATATCTACTATAACTAGAATTAGTTCAGTTCACAATAAAAAAATATCAGTAATGTACTTATTCAGTGATTTTTCTGTCATGTCTGACTCTTTGTGACCTTATTTGGGGTTTTCTTGGTAAAGATACTGGAGTGGTTTTCCATTTGTTCTCCAGGTGATCTTACAAATGAGGAAACTTAGGCAAACAGGTGACTTGTCCAGGCTCACACAGATAGTAAGTGTCTGGCTGGATTTGAACTAAGGAAGATGAGTTTTCCTGATTCCAGGCCTAGCAGCTCTAATGTATAGTATATATTATATATACACTAATGTATAGTCACCTATAAAAAAAGACCAATGGCTTTCTTTTATACTCTCAGGTCTGACTCTGATCCAAAATAGACAGTGCTAATCATATGCTCCCAAAGTAAGGCCTATTGTGTGCAAGGCATTTTGCTAAGTACTAGCAATAAAGAAAAACTAAAAAAAGGTAAAAATAAAAACAAAACAAAAAAATCCATTCAACAACTATGTATAAACTATGCAGACAGAAATAGAGATAATAACAGGGGGAAGGTACTAGCATTGAGGTGGTTAGAGGAAAGGCTCCTCATAAATGGTGAGATTCCAGTAGGATTAAAGAAAACCAGGCAAGAAAAGAGACAGAGGAAAAAAAGAAGAAAATGCTTAGAATTGGGAGATGGACAGTCTTCTGTGAGGTGCAGCAAGGAGGCCACTGTCACTGGATCAAACTCCTTCTGCCGGAAGTAAGGGATAAAAAGAATGGAAAGGTAAGAGCTTTATGAAGGTTATGAAGGACTTTAAAGGTCAAACAGACAATTTTATATCTGACCCTGCAATTGGAGTTTACTAGGCAAGGGGTAACATGGTCATACCTGCACTTAAGAAAGAGCAATTTGATAGCGGAATAATGGGTGAATTGGAGTCAGAAGAGGGAGAAAAAGGTCCACAAGTAAATCTTAGGGTACACCTACTGTTAGGGGGTACAACATGAACAAATCCCCAACAAAGGAAAGAGAAGAAACAATCAGACAGGTAGGAGGAGGAGAATAGTGTCATGAAAATCTGAAAGAAAGATTATCCATGAGAAGAGAGTGATTGACAGTGTCAGATGTTGTGAAGAGATCAAGAAAAATGAGGACTGAGAAGAACCATTAGATTGGGTAATTAAGAGATCATTGGTAACTTTGGAGATAGCCATTTCAGTTGAATTATTAGGTCAGACTGCAGAGAGTTATTAAAAAAAAAGAAAAGAAAGTAGAATCTACATTTGCAGATGACCCATCAAAAGGATTTAGCCATCAAAAAGGAAGAGAAAGAGGACAATAGCAAGAGTGGAGGGATAAATCAAGTGAAAAATTTGAAGATCAAATAATCGATCAATAAGTATTTATTAAATGCCTAGTATGTGGCAGGCACTGTGCTAAGCAGTGGATGTGTTTATAGGAACTTGAAAAAAAGCCAGTAGAGAGAGAGACTGAAAATAAGTTCATATTTGGGTTGGATAGAAGGGTCAATCTGCTGGAGAAGGTGTGATAGAATGGGATTACTTTTGAATGTAGAATCGTTTACCCTAGAAATGGGTTGGGTTAGGTGGTGATAGTCCAGTAAGACATCTGTTTGATATGAGAACAGGAGGAAGAGGAAGATCTTGGCTAGTGGCTTTAATTGTTTCAGTGAAATACAAGGCAAAATTCTTAGCTGGGAGAGTAAAGGATTGGAAGACACAGGAGGTTTGAGGAAGTTTATAAGATTTAGAAAAGATGCTGCAGTGGGTGGCAGAGTGAATCAAATGAGTAGGTATAAATAGACTGCTTTTGTTATTGTAATGGTAATTTAAAGACCCTTTTTTGTATTGCCATAATGTAATGCCATGCATGAGCAGCTTTCCAGAAGAATGCTACTGAGAACAGCCTTTAAGGTTCTGATTACATAGTATAGTGAACACCCTATTTATTCCATAACAAATCAAAGCAAAACATTTACAGAAAATCAAGGTACAGCATTCACAACATTACAACTTATCACAGAAAATCTCTACATAGTATTCACATCAGCTTATCATTAAAATGGCCACATAGTTTCCACCATAGTGGCCACAAAGTTTTGAACAAAGAACAATCATCTCAAAATAAAATAGTCAGTCTTCCACTCATGGAGCACACTAAATTAAATCAATCAGTCACTTATTCATCAATCAATTACTAAGTATCATTAATAACTAAGTACAATCATTAGAAAATACACAAACTCTCTACCACTAGGTCACTAGTAAACTACAATTTCATCATTACTCAGTATTTCACCATAAATTTGAAGTGGGCCTGATCACAAGCATATTGTGACTTTCCCCAGGTTCCTACAACATTGAATGAGTAAGAACTACATAATGAAGCTTACTCATTCCTCCTTAACAAAGTGTTTGAATGTGTAGACAAAGCATTTATACACAGAATATTCCCTATGGCATACCACAGAGATATGATTGATCACCTCAGTAAGGTATTTTCAGCTGTATTTATATCCCCTATAGGAAGATGTGATCACTTCACAAAAGGATCTCACCTTATTGCCCAAACTTTATCTTGATCGTACCCTCTATATTTTATTTAAAATAAATATGAAACAATTTTGCTAGAAGAAAAAGAACTAGAAACTGGATGTATGAGCAAAGACCTTTTGTAGGAGGTTGTACTTGACCTATGTCTTGAAAGAAACCAAAGTTTCAAAGAGAAGGGGAGGAGAGTAAACTTTCAAAATATGGAGGATAGTGTTTAAAAACACAGAAATCAGAAATATATTGCACAAGGGGAAAATTTTGAAGTAGTTTGGAATAAGTATAGAGTATATGATGGAGAGTAATATATAATGTGAAAAGATCATTTGGAGTTATATTGTGAAGGTCTTTTAAACGCCAAGCAGGGGAGTTCATAAACTTTATCTTAAAGGCAATAGGAAGTCACTAAAGTCTTTTGAGCAAGAGGAAAGACGTCCTTAAGAATATCAGTTTGGCCAAAAAACTATTTGATAGAGCTAGAAAAAATAGTAGCAAAATTCATTTGGAAGAACAAAAGGTCCAGAATATCAAAGGAATTAATGAAAAGAAATGCTAGGGAAGGTGGGCTAGCTATACCAGATTTCAATCTGTATTATAAAGCAGCAGTCATCAAAACTACTTGGTACTGGCTGAGAAATAGAGGAGTGGATCAATGGAATAGATTAGGCACATGAGATTCAGAAGTCAATGACTATAGTAATCTATTGTTTGATAAACCCCAAGACCTTGGTTTTTGGGATAAGAACTCACTATTTGACAAAAACTGCTGGGAAAACTGGAATAGAGTATGGCAGAAACTGGGCATAGACCATTATCTAACACCATATACAAAATCAAGTTTAAATGGATGCATGATCTAGGTATAAAGGTTGATACTGTAAGCAGTCTCATAAAACAAGGTATAGTTTACCTGTCAGACTTCTGAAGAGGGAAAGACTTTATGACTGAACAAGAATTAGAGAACATTATAAAATGTAAAATGGATAATTTTGACTACATGAAATTGGAAAGCTTCCGTACAAACAAAGCCAATGGAACCAAGATTAAGAGGGAGGTGGAATATTGGGAAAGAATCTTTACAACCTATGTCTCTGACAAAGGACTCATTTCTAAAATATACAGAGAATTGAGTCAAATTTATATGAATACAAGTCATTCCCCAATTGATAAATAGTGAAAGGATATGAACAGAAAATTTCCAGAGAAAGAAATAAACGATATTTATAAGCACACGAAGATTTAGAAGCATTCTCTAAATCACTATTGATTAGAGAAATGCAAATCAAAACAACTCTGAGGTACCACATCTCACCAGTCAGATTGGCTAAGATGGCAAAACAGGAAAATGACAAATGCTGGAGAGGCTGTGGGCAAATTGGAACACTAATGCATTGGTGGTGGAGTTGTGAACTGATCCAGCCTTTCTGGACAGCAATCTGGAATTATGCCTAAAGGGCTATAAATACTTTCATATCCTTTGACCCAGCAATACCACTCCTAGGGTTATATCCCAAAGAGATCATAGAAGTGGGAGGAAGACCCATATGCACAAAAATGTTTATAGCAGATCTTTTTGTGGAGGCAAAGAATTGGAAATTAAGGGGGTGCCCATCAATTGGGGAATGGCTGAACAAGTTGTGGTACATGCATATTATGGAATACTATTGTGCTATAAGAAACAAGGAGCAGATGGACTTCATATTTACCTGGAGAGGCTTATACAAACTGATGCTGAGTGAGAAGAGTAGAACCAGGAGAAATTTGTACACAATTACAGACACAACGTATGTGTGATGACCAACTTTGATAAACTGGATTCTTCTCAGCAATGCAGTGACATGCAGTCAATCCCAAAAGACTCATGATGGAGAGAAATATGTGCATCCAGGGAAAGAACTAGAAAGAACTGAGTTTATATCCAGGTGGAAGCAAAATGCCTGATCTTTTTCCTTCTGTTGTTTGGTTTTATGTCCTCTTTACCAGTTTTCATTCCATCTGATACAATCCATCTTTATAACCTGACTAATGTATAATGTGAATGTATTTACAGATCCTGTACTTGACTATATGCCTCCATGGGGAGTAGGGGAGGGAGGGGGCAAAATGTGAAACTCAAGGAATTGTGGAATTGAATCTTGTAAACTAAAAGGAAACAAACAAATTAATTTTAAAAAATAAAAAAATATATTAGTTTGGTAGTTCAATGGAGAATGGATTCGAGAGAGAGAGAGAAATATCTAAGCAAAAGGTGATGAGAGCCTGAAACAGGGTGATAGTATGTGAATCAAGAGAAACTAACATATGAAAGAGCGTTTTAGAGCTGGAATCAAGAATTCTTGGCAACTGATTGAATATGGGTGGGGACTGGCACAATAAAGTAAAGGAATTTACCTAAACCCGATAATAGCCCAATCAAACCCTCCACCTAACCCTCATGATAATAATAAATAAAATTAGCTCCCTCTATTAGACTATCCAATTGATAACCCAAAGGTAAAACTCTTTTCAGGCAATTTAAAACAGCATAATTGAAAAATGTTCTTTTCCAATGGACAACAAAATAAAATAGAAAATCAGTGAGCTCTGAAAAAAAATAACTGGAAAGATTTAATCAATAGAAAAGCAAAATCAATGAAGCAGATAAAATTATAAAGTAATTAAGATAATTAATTTCCTTGACCTGAGGTTCTTTCATAATGTTAGTTTGAAATAATTAACAATTGAAAAATGAAATTAACTTGATATTAAAACTAATTACTAAGTTATAAAGAAACTCATGACAGGAGAAATCAAAATACCATCTAATCATCCACAATAATCAATACTTCAAGGCTCTTGGACAATGTTCATATGACTACTTCCTCCTCTAGTACAGATTGCAATCCCTTATTTCTCAAACAGTCTTTTTTATCTCTCTGTGGCTGAAAAATTAATTAGTTCCCATTCTACATGAAAATGAGCTTTTCTCAACCTCACTAGAGTCTGGTTCTCAGTGGACAGACATATACAGTCTATTGCTACATATATTCTCAAAACTTAGTAAATTTTGTTCTCCCAGACCTCCTAGAGCTTGTATTCCATTAAGATAATCTTGAGAAAGAAGAGTCCTCTCTATATAGTAATGACGTACTACAGTTAACACTTTAGGGGAGGGTCCACCTTGTTTATTCTTCCAGAAGGCCTCCCCATTCCCAAAATGACAGCCAACCAATTTCTTGTTTACCATGAGAATATCTAAGCTTTCTAGTATATATTGGATACCGACAAGCCTTGAAGCCAGGTAAGCCTAAATTCACCTCCTACTTCTGATTCCTACTAATGTTTGGTGTTGGGTAGTCTCTCAACTTTTCAATGTTCTAAGCTATTCTCTAGAATTAATTTTTGTATCTTTTTTATTTTTATATTTTTGTTATTTAGTATTTTATTTTTCCCAGTCACACATAAAAATAATTTTTAGCATTTATTTTTAAAACTTTGAGTTCCAAATTCTCTCCCTTCCTCCTTACACTCCCATCTCATTCACCCTCACTGAGAAGGCAAGCAATTTAATATATTCATGTGTAGTCATGCAAAACATTTTCATAATAGTCATGTTGTAAAAGAAAAATTTTAGGATTAAAAATTTTGAAAAAATTTCTGACCTGCATTGGTAGGAGTTTCCTCACCTGATATCTCCTTATATCAATGAAGTCACTAGTTCAGTCCATATCCCCACTTGTTCTTTACTAAAAATAGGCTTGATTAGACACACCTAACACTTCCCAGCATTGATTATTCTTTTTTTTTTTTTGGAGGGAAATTGAGGTTAAGTGACTTGCCCAAAGTCACATGGCTAGTGTGTCAAATGTCTGAGGCCAAATTTGAACTCAGGTCCTCCTGACTCCAGGACAGGTGCTTCCCCTAGCCATGCCAAGCATTGATTATTCTTAATAAGTGTTTTGTTTCTCAGTATTTGGGGTTTTACTTAGAGCAAAATGGAATTTCAAGTTATGTTGCTCCTACTTGAGAAATAATTTTCAAATCAAATATGTAAACATATATATAAATAATAGGGACTATTTTGGAAAGATTCATTGTTATCTGGCTTCAGATTAAAAAAAATAAATTTAAAAATAAATCAAAATGAAACACGGTCAGAATTTTGCTAATGTATGAGACTGTGCCATTTGTCAACATCAACTATTTGAAACCATATGCCAAGTTTGAAATAATTTTGATGCTATTGAAATCAGTGAAGAATTTTAGGAATGATATGTAGTATCAATACAGATTTGAAAGACCATTTATTGTGAAATGTAGATTCCTTAAAGAAGATCAATTTATTGAGTGTTTAAAGTTTCCTGCTGATTAGTTAGATTTCCTACAGAGCAATTAAAAAGGCTTTTGATCACCATCAGTCTGGATGAACAGGAAAAAAAAAAAAAACCTCAGTTCTAACAACACAATTAAATCTGTGGTACTGGTTTAAATAGGATCAGTTGTTCACATCATAGAATCATGGAGTTAGACCAATGTGGGACCTTAGCAGCCATCTCATCAAAGCTGCTCATTTTTGTAGATTAGGAACCTGAGGCCCGGAAAAGAGAAATGTATTGCCCAAGATAGCAAGTGGCAGAGTGGAGAGGATCTTGTAACAGAATGAATAATTAGAATTAAGGAGATCTGAGTTCAAATCCTGTCTCATATACATATTAGTTGTGTGAACTTGACACTCCACTGAACCTCTCTGCATTGTTTCATTATCTTTAAAATACAGACACTAATAGCATCTACTTTAAAGGTTGCTTGAGAATGAACTAAGATTACATATGTAATGTACTTTGCAAACCATAATGTATCATACAATATTAGGAGTTATTTATTATTATTATTAATTATTCATTTTTAGGAATTTCATGTGAATAAACTGTCCAAACCAATCAGGTACAGATCAAGTAATTCATAGGTGGCTTATAGTTTTAGAGTGTTGATACATTATCCTGATGCAACAAGCCTTCTTTGCCACCCCCCATTGCTATAGAACTTTCTCACTAATTATCTTCTATTAACTATTAAAGAAAATATGAGTTTTTATTGGTCTCTTTATATTTGTTCTGTAAATATCTGTTATGTATACATATTTTCTTTCCAATAGAATATAATTTCCTTGACAGTAAGGGTTGTTCCACATGCTAATATCTATTACAGTGTCTGAGATACAGTAAATGTTTAATAAATGCTTTGAGAAGGGAAAGGACTTTTTCAGGGTTATACATCAAGTGTATTGAGAAGCAATATTTGTACTTAGATCTTCCTGAATCCAATATCAGTTATTTATCCACTATACCATGTTATCTCATTTGTTAAAATATTATTATTATTATTCATGGTATTTATTATTATTATCATTGGAACAGAACCCTGATGTAGTAGATAAGTCACTGACATTGGTTCAAATACTGCCTCTGACACATATAAGCTATACAACCTGAGACTGTTCAATGAACCTGCCATGGACCCAGGCAGCTATCTCAAATAAGTTACGGAGGCATTGCAAAGTGAATCAGTAGTGAGATTTTTCAATCAAATAATCATGCATTTGAAAACTCTTTGTTGTGTATCAGACATTGTATAAGGCACTAAGGATGTAGATACAACAAAGGAAACAACCCCTACCCTCAGGGAGATGACATTTCTGCTGGGAAAGACAAATATATGCAAAGTTAATATCAAGAGAATGAATAGCAATACATACAAGGTTGTTAGGGATAGATGAACTGGAAGTGAAAGTGATAAAGAAAGGTTTGCTATAGAAGATGGTGCTTGAGATGTGTTTTGAAGGAAGACAAAAATGCAAAGAATAGAGACATGTTTATATATAATGGTCCTTGTATAATGAGGCTGGAAAGATAGGTTGGGACCAAGATATAAAGGGCTATTAAAAAGATTAATGAATTTATATTTTTTATCCTTGAGGCAATAGGAAGCCATTGGAGTTTATGAAGTAGAGAAGTGACATGGTAGGATATGTGACATAGGAAGCTAATTTTGGCAGCAAGTTGGAAATTGGGAGGCCAATTAGGAGATCAATGCAATGGTCTACTTAGACTATTGGGGGAAAAAAGGCAATGAAAGCATGAACTAAACTGTATGAGTAGAGATAAATGGGACTGGGAGTCCCTGGGAGTCATAAAATCACACTCTGAGTCATGAAATCATATTTAAAAATCACACATCCAAACCAAAACAAAACAATTATTGCTCCCCCTTCATTCAGTCTTTAATAGAAATGATAATTTTAACTATATAATATCTTTCAAATATTTGAAAAAGGTTTTAAAATGCATCTCATCATCTCTTCTCCAGATTTAACCCTAATTACTTTGACATTTTGCCATAGGTTTCTTTTTCTAAAATTCTTATAATTTTAATAACTCTATTCTCTAACTAAAATAACTTCTAGTCTACCAAGACATTTTTTTAAATATGGGAACAAAAGAATAGATCCTTCCATTACATTTTTTTAATTGCCTTATTTCTTTTCATAGGCAAGGGTTATGTATTTTGAGCTATTAAATCACAGTTTAGAGGGAAATTTTTTTGGCAATATGCCTTTTTAAAAAATCACCTATTATTTTACATTTTAAAAATTTAAGGTTTAAAAGGAAAAAAAAGTACCCTCTTTTTAAAAACTTTTCTTAAGAAATAAAATGGAAGGGGAAAGTAAGCCATCTTTCCAGTTTCAACAGAAGCAAAAAAAAAAAATCTGTTTTGTCTGAAAATGCCTGCATGACAGCTAAGAATTGGAATTACAAGAGTCATCAAGACTGAGTAATGATATAAGGTAGAAGTAAGAGTACTTCACACTTAGCCATGTATCTAGTTTATATCTCTGTCTCTGTCAGTTTGTCTATATCACTGTCTGTCTCTTTGTCTCTGCCTATCTGTCTCTATTTCTCTCAGTCTCAGGCTCTCTGTATCTCTGTCTCTATCTCTGTCTCTGTCTCTGTCTCTCTCTGTCTCTGTCTCTGTCTCTCTGTCTCTCTCTCTCTCTGTCTCTGCCTCTCTCTGTCTCTCTCTCTGTCTCTCTCTCTCTCTCTGTCTCTCTCTGTCTCTGTCTCTCTCTCTGTCTCTCTCTCTCTCTGTCTCTCTCTCTCTCTCTCTGTCTCTCTCTGTCTCTGTCTCTCT
>NW_027187324.1:6154706-6182199 GCF_028583685.1 Petaurus breviceps papuanus
TCAGTGTTTATTTTGCTGGTTCAAATGCCTTCTTCATTTGCATAATTCTATAATGCAATATTGGGACCTATTGAAATGTGAGGAGAGTTTAGTTTAAGATGAATAGGTGCTAAAATGTTTTACAAGGCTTACTTTTTCCACCAATGCCATAATGTTTTGTTACTAGACAAAATAATGAAAAACATCACCATTAAGATGGAGGGAAAAAAAGCATCCTGAGGCTAAGATGTTTGCTTTTACTGTGATGTATTGAATATGATTTGGTATGACAGCAGTACAAAGCAAATAGAGACTAAAATAGGGGTAAACATTGCTTTACTTTTGTTCACAAGGCATACCGGAAAAAAACACAGACAACACAATTGTATTTTACAGTAGCTTGCAGGGGTATATGTTCCTTGAATGGAGTGAACACCACTTCTCAGAAGTGGCTGTGGAAAATATTATCTTATGGAAAAGTATAAGATATCTCTTCTGGGTATTTAGTATGGTGATGCTCTGTGTGGTAGGAATGTGTTGTTTTTAAAGCTAACTTTAACTATTTTTAGACCACTCTATTGGAGGAGGCAAAGGGCATCATGAAACCTAACTTCACAGTCAGAAACATCTGCGTTAAGTCTCAGATCTGATGTTATCTGCTCTGTGACATTGAGCACTTAATTTCATTACCTCTAATTTAAGGTAATTCTTTAAAAACAGAAATTGCAATGA
The DNA here is from genome assembly GCF_028583685.1 of Petaurus breviceps papuanus. NCBI lineage: Eukaryota > Metazoa > Chordata > Mammalia > Diprotodontia > Petauridae > Petaurus > Petaurus breviceps. The sequence continues at coordinate 6,155,418 of NW_027187324.1, forward strand.
TGTGCTGTTATGTAGTGGTAGAGGGATTGAAACCAGGAGCTCCCTCAAAGAGTGATATCTCAGGTATGTTAAAAAAACAAAAATGTTTATGTACATGTAGATAGATAGACATAGATATGTAACTGTATACATTAAATGGGACAGTATATGTACATGTATGTGTAGGTATGTATACAGATAAATAAGCATGTATGTTTAAGAGTTTATACTATTGAAGCAATATTCACATATTGGAGAGTTTATATATGAAATATAAGTATGCACAAATGTGTATGTGTATATATCACTGTATATGTGCATTGTGTATATGTATAAAGACATACCCATGTTTCCCCGATAATAAGACACTGTCTTATTAAATTTTTGGACAGAAAAACACCAGAGGGCTTATTTTCAGGGGAGGGCTTATTTTAATGAACATTGACAGCAATTTTAATAAACAGGTAAATGTGAACAAAAAAATGTACCTTTATTCAATAAGCAAATTGCTGGGGAAGAACAAGATGATGCGCTCACTGCTGCAGCTCTGATTGGATGCAGCTTGGAGCGTGGCGTGCGTTTCACGGGGTGGGGGGGGAGACGGTGCATACAGAGGGTACCGTAATATAGCGTGTAGTGCAGGGGATCACTTTCAATACAGTAGCAATCTCAATAGGGCTTATTTTCAGGGGAGGGCTTATTTTAGAGAAATCTTACACAGTAAGGGGAGGGCTTATTTTCGGGATAGGTCTTATTATCGGGGAAACACGGTATACACATACACACAAATGTATATTTGAAAAACCAGACCTGTGAAACTGTGATGTCAATTGTACTTAGTGAGCAATATTATTCTATCAGTTCAGACTGGCATCTGGTCAGTAACTTAAAGCCATAGAGAGTTACCAGGGGTAAATGGGAGTTTTAGTGACTAGCCCAGGGTCACACAGTCCATACATGTCAGAGTCAGAATTTCATCCTACATTTCTTTGATTGACTCCCAGGCTAGATCTCCGTGGTGACTTTCTGTACATATAAAACAACATAATATGTACCGATGCCTACATGAACACATGCACATATACATATATACATACACACATGTGTATATCTTCCATCATGATCAAGGGAAAACATGGGGATCACTGTAAGTCATGGGAAGAATGAGTAGGCTATCAGAGGGGAAATATCTGACAGAGATGAAGGGAGCTTATATTAAATTCATCTTATTGATGCTCTTGCAACAATGTGGTGTTAAACAAGCATGTAAAAATAGGAAGCTAAAGCTTACATTAGGCTTGGCAACATAAATAAGGAGGATAAGTGACTGCCTGCATGCAACATCCCAATTCCTTCTTTTAGTATCCTCCCATGGCATTGGATTTCTCTAATACTAGAAACATTCAGGAACTAACTTTTTTTATAACTTTCAAAATGTCTTCATTTGATGTAATCCTATGCAAGATGGGAAGGCGATCATTACTGTATCTACACAGGTGCATTTATAAGATTAGTTAGCTGCTGCCTATTGGAAAATACACTTTAAGGAAATGAGACAAAAGGTCCCCATTTTGTGCGGGAAATAGAGGAAGAAAAGGGAGTCTATCTGAAGCATATGATACTGCCACAGATGATGGATGATGACTTATGGACTACAAGAACTGAAGTATGGAGAATGCAACTAGCAACAAAGAGTTCTGTTTACAAAAACAAAGTGTTAGAATTATTCAAAAAAGTTTGTTTATTATTTTTAGGGGGGTTTTTTGGTTGGTTGCTTTTGCCTATCAGGGGTGGGGAACCTGTGGACTTGAGGCAACATATGGCCTTCTAGGTCCTCAAGTGTGACCCTTATTCAGTCAAAGGACCACACTTGATGACCATAGAGGGTCATGTGTGGCCTCAAGGACAGAGGTTCTCCACCTCTGGCCCTAGTTTATAATTGCATCTAATTCTAACCCTGGTTAGGACACAAACAATATCCATGAACATAGGCCGTGCTTATATCCCCAAATCTGAGAAAAATGCATTTTTAATTTTGTTTTTAATGTATGAAACAACACAAGGAACTCCATAATATGCTGTAATGAAAAAGATGATTGTATATGAAACTACAAATCTATGCCACAAAGTTGAATACAATCCTGAAGAAAATGCACTTTTGAAAATTTACATTAAAAAATGCAAAACTAGTAAAGTAAGAAAAGGTATTTTCCACAATACCATGACTAGGAAAACATATTATTTATGTTAGGTATTTATTTTTAGGTCATTTATTCTTGCAGTACAGTGCCTCTCTCATCACCTCTAATTATACCACCTCATTTTACATCAAAATCAATATACACTTATTAAATATCTACCATATATGAGGCATTGTGGGATACAAAGGCAAAAAAAGACATTCTTTGCCTTCAAAGAGCATACAGTCTAACCTTATATGGATGTTTGTTTTGTTTAAAATACACTTTTAGGGGGTGGCTAGGTGGCGCAGTGAATAGAGCACCGGCCCTGGAGTCAGGAGGACTTGAGTTCAAATGCAGCCTTAGACACTTAACACAAAAAACTAGCTGTGTGACCTTGGGCAAGTCACTTAACCCCAATTGCCCTCCCAAAAAAGGCAATAAATAAAATAAATTAAATATACTTTTAAGTTTCTTCAACTTGTGCATTCAATTCATATAGGCTGTCAATTAGCAAATTCAAGATCTAGACTTGAGAATGTAAGAGTTTCAGATCAGTAACTAACTTAATCAATGAATGTCTTATCTCTCTTCTAAACTGACTACAGATTCCTTTTTTTTTTGGGGGGGGGGGGAGTTGTTAGCTGTAATTAGCCATTGTTTTCATTTTTAAAAAATCACCTAGCAGACTCTAAATAGATTAAATTACCATGCTTATCATTTCCTACATTGTCTATTGTTAACTGGTCCAGTGAATCAGGCAGACTATGTGCTTGTTTCTTGCTGATATGGATGACTGTTCTTTCTCCTACAAAAATACTGCTTGCTGTGATATGCCTTCTGTCTTGTAATGAGGCTTAAGTAGCAAGTTGTTGTTGTTCAGTCATTTCCGTTGTATATGACTCTTAGTGACCCTATTTGGGGTTTTTCTGGCAAAGATACTGCAATGGTTTGCCATTTCTTTCTCCAGCTCATTTTACAGATGAGGAAACTGAAGCCAACAGGGTTAAGTGACTTCCCCAGGGTCACACAGCTAGTGTTTGGGGTCAGATATGAACTCAGGAAGATGAGTATTTCTGAATCCAGGTGTGACACTCTGTGACACTTGCTGCCTTTAAGTTGAAAATACCAGTGTTTTTTAGAGGAAAAAATGACATCGTAGATAAAAAAAATTGATGGGTGCTCCAAAACAACATATAAAAAAGTAAAACATTGGCGAGTGTTGAACAGGAAAGCAATTATTGGCTGCTTCTGCATACTGCCTTTGACCAAAGCTACAACTGTTCTAATTTAATTGGCTCCATTTCAGGGCTAGCCCTGGTCACAGTCTCAGAATCCCACAAAGGTGATTGCCATAAACCCAACACTAGTCCCAAAAGAACAACTAGAAAGCTCAGGACTCTAATAGTATGATTTGTACAATAAAGTTAGTTGAAGTTTCATGTCTTATAACTTAGATAAGTATCTTTTCAGATAAAATTCATAGTCAATATCTTGGGCAACCCAGAATTTTTTTCATTTTTCAAATGTTTTATTAACTTCTGATTTACATCATTCATTTGTGCCAGATTTTGAGTTACAAATTTTCTCCCCATTTTTCCCCTACCCACCACCCCCAAATAGAAGTCCCACAGGATATCCCCTCCTCCAATCGACTCTCTCCCATATTTTCTCCTATACCCCTTTCAACTTTTCCAGTAGGGCATGGTGGATCTCTATGCCCCAGTGCCTTTTATATCTTATTTCCCAATTACATATAAAATAGTATTAATAATAGTATATACATATATATATTTAAGCATTTTATTTTTAAACTGAATTCTAGATTCATTCCCTTCCTCCCTTGTCACCCACCTTTACTGGTAAGATAAGCATTTCAGTATAGGTTGTACATGTGAGGCTAATGCAAAACAATAATATAACAGATATATTGTAAAAGACGGACTATATTTCCCTCCCTCCTATACCACCTCCTACTTGTTCTGTTCTCTACTTTGATCCCATCCCTTTTCAAAAGTGGGTGCCTCCAACTCCCATCCCCCCAACAGCCTGCCCTACTTTCCATCATCCCCCCTCTCATCCCTTTGCCCCTACTCCTTTGCAGAGTGAAATACACTATTTAGTGTGTATTTCATTCCCTCCTCAAGATAAATTCAATGGCGATAAGGTTGACCCATTCCCTTTTGCCTTCTTCTTCCCCTCCATTGTAACCATTTTCCCTTGACTCTTCTAAATGAGATAGTTTACCCCATTCTGTCTCTCCCCATCTCCTCTCATTATATTCCTCTCTCACCTCTTAATTTCACCTTTTAAATATCATGTCTTCCTGTTAAATTGGTCCTGTGCCCTCTATCTATGTATACTTGTAAACATATATAAACACATTCACATATGTATTCATATACCCATATACCCTCACATACAGACATATATATATATATATATTATCTATCTGTCTATCTATACACATATTTCTATTCCCTTCAACTATTTTCATATTGAAAAAAAGTTTCATTAGTTGCAATTATTGTTTTTCCATGTAGGAATGTTAATAGTTCAACTTTGATAAATTCCTTATGATTTCTTTTCCCTGTTTACTTTCTCATACTTCTCTTACTTCTTGTATCTGAATGTCAAATTTTCTATTAAACTATGGTTTTTTCAGCAAGAATGCTTGAAAGTCCTCTATTCCACTGAATGACCACATTTTCCCCTGTAACATGACACTCAGTTTTGCTGGGTAGGTGACTCTTGGTTTTAGTCCCAGCTCCTTTGACATCAGGAATATCATATTCCAAGCCCTTTGATCCTTCAGTGTAGAAGCTGCCAGATCCTGGGTTATCCTGATTGTGTTTCCACAATATTCAAATTGTTTCTTCCTGGCTCCTTGTAATATTCTCTCCTTAATCTGGGAATTTTAGAACCTGGCTATAATATTCCTAGGAGTTTTCTTTTTGGGATCTTTTCCAGGAGGTGATCAGTGGATTCTTTCAAATTCTATTTTGCCCTCTGGTTCTAAAACATAAAGGCAGTTTTTTTTGAGAATTTCCTGGAGGATGATTTCTAGGTTCTTACTTTGATCATAGCTTTCAGGTAGTCCAATAATTTTTAAATTCTCTCTCCTGTATCTATTTTTCAGGTCAGTGATTTTTCCCTTGAGATATTTCACATTGCCTTCTATTTTTCATTTATTTGGATCTGTTTAACAGCATCCTGATTTCTCATAAAGCTTCCATTTGCTTTAATCCAATTCTGAATCAATGATTCTCCTCAGTGAGCTTTTGAGATTCTTTTTCCATCTGGCAAATTCAGCTTTTTAAGACCTTATTCTCCTCATTGCTTTTTTTGAGCCTCTTTTTGCAATTTGAGTTAGTCTATTTTTTATGGTGTGATTTTCCTCAGTTAGGCTGTTGACTCTCATTTTCTTAAGGTCCTCTATGGCCTGTAATCAGCTAGTATTTTCCTTTGAAGCTTTTGGTGCATGAGTTCTGACTTCACTATCTTCCTCCTGTTCCATGCTTTGCTCCTTTTTGACCCCAAATAGGAGTCTAATGTTGGAATCTTCTGTCTGCTTTGTTTCCTTTACCTGGTCATGTTGCCCCTCAGTCACTTGACTCCTGTGCTTTTTGCCGTAGTATGACTCTGCCACAAGACAGGGGAACTTTTGTCCCAAAAGCTGGGGTTTTCTGAGCTGCCGGAGGTATTAGATGGGTGCCCTCTCTGAGGCCTCCACAAGCTCTGGCAAGCTGGACACACACCCCAGAACCTCCACCCCAGACTGTAATCCAGATCCAAGCAGGTTAAAGCAAGAGCAATTACCCCTTAGACTGGTTGCTTGGTCCCCCTACACTCTGCAGGCCAGGAGCTAAAGCTGCTATGTGGCACTGGCTGGCTGTGCCAGTGTTTCAGCAGCTTCTCGCCCCAGGGGCAAAAGCTGACATATTCCCTCTTACTGGGTCCCAAAGTCAATACTGCACTGACCTATTACTTTGTCCTTAGCTTCTGTGTGTTGATAATTCTGGAAATGGTCACAGCTGCTGCTGATCTGGGGTCCCTCTGGCTGGCAGCTGGTCAGACCTTCCCTGGGGGTCTAACCTCTGGCTCACAAGGGCCTGGGCTTAGCTCTCAGAGCGCTGTGCTGGACAATTCCTGCCGGCCCGCCGAGCTGTCCTCAGCAGGAAGTTAGCTTCTCTGTGTCATTTTGTGGGTTCTGCAGCTCCAAAGTTTGTTCAGAGTCCCCTTTTTACAGTGATTGGGGAAGGTGGAAGCCAGAGCCACTCAGAGGTCATGCTTCTACTCCGCCATCTTGACTCTACCCCCCTTCATTTAAAAAAAAAAAAAAACAGAATTTAGTAAAATGCAGTTTCTAAACCTAGAGTTGTATAATTACATAATCAACCACTGGAGCTTCATAATATCACTTCAGCCATTTAAGAAATGTTGTGGTTCTAGTACTCATGGTCAGGGCTAGATCTAACTGTAAAAACATAGTGTTTATGAGAAATGTTTTAGAAAAAAAAATTATTCTCATGAGTCTCCCACTTTAGTGTCGTATATGTTAATACTCCAAAAAAGCAGAGTAGCAAACATTTGGATTTGTTCAGTGAGACAACATCTAGGTTCTTCATGAGCATTTACTTTATGCATGAGGCATTGTGGCTAGACACTGGGATACAAAGACAAGAGTGAAATATTCACTAAATTTAAGGAATTTATATTCGTTCATGAGAGACACCATCTATAGCTATAGCTATAGACAGGACACTATCAAAAAAGGCACAGTGTGACTTTGGATTGGGAAGGCAATCAGTTCAGGGGATCAGGAAAGTCCCACTGAAGATAATGCTTCCCATGAATCTCGAAGGAAACCAGGGATTCCAAGAACCAGAGATGTGAAGGGTAAACATTCCAAGAAAGGGGGGGAAGATTCCCAGTGCAAGGACCAGGAGATGAGAGATGGAACATATGATGAACAGCAAATAAGCCTCCAGGGACTGTGGAGTGTATGTAGGTAAATAATGTTTAAGGATACTGGAAAAGAAGGAAGGAAGGAAGGAAGGAAGGAAGGAAGGAAGGAAGGAAGGAAAGACTAATTAATTATCTATTTGTGCTATAAAGCACTTAGTACTGTGCCTGACATATAAGTGCTATATAAATGTTAACTATCATTATTATTTTATTTTACAAGTCTGGAAGATAAGTATTATTATCTTCATTTTGCAATTGAGGAAACTGATAGGCAGTGCTTATGTGACTTGTTGAAGGTCACAGATCTAGTAGATAATCTGAGACTGAATTTGAACTCAGGTTTTCTTGACTACAGACCCAGCATGGTAATCACTGTACTTCCTAGGTTCCTAGCTGGCCTTATGAAGGCGCCAGACTGTGAAAAACTTCAGATGACCAACAGAAGAGGTTATATTTAATAATTATGGTAATAGGAAGTTATTGGTATTTCTTGAATGTGAATGTGTGATGAGGGTGGGAGGAGTGAGTTAGAATGACATGTTCACATCTGCATTATAAAGAAATTGCTTGGGCAGCTGTGCAGAAGACAGAATGTAGTGGGAAAGGGCTGGAGGCTAGGGACTCAGCAGTTAACTAGTTTATTGATCAAAGCTAGCTTTATTCAATGCTACTTTATTTCCATTAGGGAGTCCTCCTAAGGAATTTCAGGAAAAGATTTCATAGGTCATAGTCTTCATACTCTCGCATCACTATCCCTCAGAATAGCCTGTGAATTTCAAAAAGAGATCCCAAAGGTCCAAATTTGGTAAGATTCTCAGACTTAAATTAGTCAATCACCACTCTTTCCTTTCACCACTGTCTCTGGCTCCCTTCAAGCTGAACAATCAAAAAACAATTTAAAAAAAAAAACAACTGTTCATATTCTTTTTAAAATTTTCATTTCTATCAATGGCTCCTCATTTTATGCAACTGCTTTGTAATTTAAAATTGTTGCTAGTAATAAAGCTTCAATTTTTATAGGCTTGAAATACCAACCCAATTCCTTCATGATTTAATATTCAGTATTTTCTTATTTTATGCTAATTTTCAGTGGAAGAATAATCATGATCAAGTCCCCGATACAATTAATATTGAATTGATCATCAGAGATAAGAAGGGACTCAAAGTATATTTTCTTGTTACAGACTGTGTTTATTCAGGTAAAATATCTTATCTTTCCTTCCTTGCCATCTTTGGCTATCATTGACCAGCAATTCTAGTAGGTCTTAGAACACAACACATTTGGAAGACCTTACTTTGTCACTGTCTCATAGCAGTATTTATAGCTAAGGTTTATTTCCAAATGGTTAACATGAAGAGCAGATAAAACAAATCACATAATAACACATTCAAAGTGCACAATTAGTAACAATGGAACATTTTGCTTTTGATCCTATGCCAAGCACAAATTTGGGCATTTGTTATGAAAGCTGCTAATTGGAATATGATCAGACAGAAATTTCATTTTTTTTAAATCCCTGACATTTCTGTCATGAATCGTCATGTTCAACTCCATCACATTAGTTTATAACAAGAGAGTATAAACATGACACAATTTGTCAACATAATCTAATACAAGGAGAATGTCATACTATATGTCATCAAGTTGAAAGAAAAAAAAAAACAAACCTTCAAATGAGACACTGATTATCAATTACCAGAAGAACCTAACCTGATCTTCCTGTGACAGGAAAAATCTGGTTAAACTTCCCTTAATGATGAAATCAAAACATTCCCTGAAATATAATCTTGTTGTTATCATTGGTTATCCTCAGTGCCTAGGTTAGTGCCTAGCTTATGGTAAAAAATAAATAGAGATTTTTTTACTGACTGACAATGGCTTCTATCTTTCCTCCGCTTCAGCTACCCACCTATAAAGCCACAACCTACAACAAATCCTCACCCAGTACTGGAGAAAATCCATGATCCTCATCTTTGAAATTTTACACTGACAAAAGTCTCCTCTCCTAGGTCTCCAATTCTTTCACTCACAATAAAATAGAACTTAATCCTTCCTATGACCCCTAGTTTCTTGGACTTTTCCAATTCTTCCAGTCTTTGCCTTTCACTCTACCCTTTCTTGACTTCTTTCTCAGTCCTCTCTCCATGGTCAGCCACATCAGTTGTTTGTTAAAAACTCTATGCCACTTCATGCTTTTCACATTCTGCTAATCTTTAATCTCAGGCAACCTGGACTGATCTGTTCCTTCCCATTGCTGCTGAGCTTTGCTAAAGAAACTCATGACATTTCAGTTATTTTATCCATGATACACTCAGGTCATATAACCTTAAACAGATCTACATGGACAATAAGACATCCTTTCATTCTACTCTTATTTATTGCCTACCACTTTACCAAAGAGGTGACATAGCAGATAGAGAGCCAGACCTGGAGTCAGGAAGACCTAGGTTTAAATCTGACCTCAGACACTTACTAGCTGTGTGACCTTGGGCAGACAAGTCATTTAACTCTGCCTCAGTTTCCTCATCTGTAAAATGAGCTGGAGGAGGAAATGGCAAACCACTCCAGGATCTTTGCTAAAACAAACAACAAAAAATAAAAACAAACCTAAATATTATCGTGAAGAGTCATACACGACTGACCAACTCTTCCAGAATTTTTCCTTCCCCCTCAAGGCTCCAATTGTGTTTTTGATCCTTTATATTTCCAGCAAATAATCTCAGTGGATGTTTTACTTGTTGCAACCATTCAATGAGTGCCTTGAAGATAGTAGGTCCTCAATATTCTTTTTTTTTTTAATTCAATTAATTCCTCTCCACACTGCCAAGCTTTTTGGTACCTTCTCCCATTCTCTCTTATTTTTTTCCTGTTACAGAGGAAAGCATATTTCTAGGCATTCACAAAAATAATTCCTGATTCTGTCCTTTCCCATCCCCAAGACCTTAGTCCATGTACTATCTTCTCTGCCTGATACATCTTGAGAGGCAGCATTATGCTTGAAATGAGCTTTGTAGGAAACTGAGTTTTGTGAAAGGTGGAGGTAAGGACAGGGTGATTTTCAGGCATAATTTAGCCTGTGCAAAAGGGTGGAGAAAGAAGATGGAAGTGATGATTGAGGAACAAGAAAGTCAGTTTACCTCTACCACAGAGTAAATATAAACTTCTCTTCTTGTCTTTTAGAATACCTCACGATCTGACTCAGGCTACCATTCTAGCCATAAAAGCATGACTCCTCTTCCTATACTCTGTGCTGTAGCCAAATTCACCTTTGTACTGTTCCTCTCCCACAGTAGTCATTATCTGACCTCTGTTCAATTTAACAGGCCATCCCTATATCCCATGCCTAGAATGTGCTCCATCCTCATCTCTCCTTTAGAATACCAGGGTTTTTTTTTCTCATATTTCCATTAAAACACTATATCCTATATGAAAGATTTCTTGACTTCCTCCCCCAGATACTAGTACCTACCCCCCAAACAAATTACCTAACATTTATTTTATACAATAGCTAGAATTCATATAATACTTTCATGTTTGCAAAGTCCACCTGTGTTATCTCATTTGATCCTCACAATTCTGTAAGGAATCTGCTATTATTATTCTCATTATGATGAAACAAGAAATTGAGATTGAGAGTTAAATTACCTGTCCTGGGACCTAGAGTTTGTAAACAACTGGTATTGGATTTGAACTCAGATCTTACTGCCTCCAAGTCCAATGCTCTTTTCCACTGTATGACCTGAGTGTGTATATTTTATGTGTACTTGTTTTTCATATGCTTGAAAATACGTATACATGAAATCTCCCCAGTTAAAATGTAAACCACTAGGGGTGGCCAGGTGGCGCAGTGAGTAAGAACTCCGGCCCCAGCTTCGGGAGACCTGGGATCGGTTCCGACCTCAGATACTCGGCACCCACACAAAAAATAACTGGCAGTGTAATATTGAGCAAGTTACTTAACCCTGATTGCTTAAAAAAAAAAGGTAAACCCCTTGGGGGCAGGGCTATTTCACTGAATTCTTTGTATCTCCATCACATAGCACAAGTTGTCACACAGCAGGAGCTTAATGAATGTTTGTGGATTTAATTGAGTGATTGATAGTGTAATAGAAAGCATACTGGATTTAGCATCAGAAATTTAGTGCTTGTTTACAACTCTGAGAATTACTATCTCTATGAAGATCAACAAATTGCAACCTCATTCTATGTCAATTTTATATAAAATGGGGATAATATTGTTTACTCTATATACCTCACAGAGATGTGAGGAAAGCCCTTGTAAGCCCTAAAATGCAGTATATATGTGAGTTGCTCTCTACAATGGTTCCTTCCCATCTGCCTACAAATATCCTCAATTCTTGTAGTGCTTTAAAGATTTTTCCTTGGCTCTTAGAACTCCGGAGCTACTATCATTCTGCTCCCTTTTATTGCAAAACTTCTTAGAAGAGTGAATAAATCAAGATCCAACATGTCTGAAAGCAAACTTATTATCTTTCCTCTAAAGCCTACTCCTTCTCTTGACTGCTTGAATCCTATGTCAACTTTGACTCTTCCTTCTCCCTCACCTTGCACATTCAATCAATTATCAAGATTTGTTCCTTCTACCTCATCAATAACCCTTGTCTTCCTCCCCCTCTTTCTATTTCCACTGGTGCTAACCTTGTCCAGGTTGACATTCCCACTCACTTGGACTATTAAAATAGTTTCCTAACTAGTGTCCCTGCCTCCAGTCTGTCCTTTCTCCAATCTGTCCTGTTTTGCTTTCAGATACATTTTCCTTAGGCTCATGTGATCCTCAAAACTTTGGAGTAGACAAAACCAAACCAAACCAAAAAAAGATTCCAAGCTGCTTGAGGGAAAGAACAATGTTTTACTTTTTGTATCTATGCCAGCAATTAGGACAGTGCTCTGCAATTATCAATTGCTTAATAAATGGATGTTGAATTGATTGTCTTTCCTGACAGATTCTCTTTCCCCATTAAAAATCGCTTTAGGGGCAGCTAGGTGGAACATTGAATAGAGTACCAGACCTTTAGTCAGGAGGACCTGAGTTAAAATTCAACCTCAGATACAACACAAAAAGTAGCTGTGTGACCTTGGGCAAGTCACTTAATCCAATTGCCCTACTTTCCCCCTCCATAAAGCAAAAAAACAAAAACAAAGGAAAAACAACAAAAAAAAAGAAAAATCTCTTGAGAAATTGCAATTCTTCAGAAAAACGACCCAACAAACTAGACTTTCTGCTTAGATTAGATTAGAACCTTCCTAAACCAGAATATGCTGTCTTGTGACTTAGTTGCTAAACATTGGTTCAAGAAAAAGTAAGCTAAACTACATATCAACAATTTTATAGAGGGTTTTTTTTCCTGCAAATGGTGGGTATTTGCAGTAAATGTCAAATATCCTACCACACTTTTAAGTATAATAAAAATCATCCAACTGTAAGATGTTGGGATCCAATGTCTTACTTTTCAATGAATGATACTAAACAGGGAAACAAAATAAGACAAACATAGTATAGGTCACTTTGACCAAATCCAAACTTCAAATCCTTTAGGGATTTGTTCTGTGAAGATGGATTCAGTCAAAAGACTGTACCTGAGGAAATAGAGGGCCACATGTTTCCTTGAGGCCGCAGGTTCCCCATCCATGGTTTAAGCTATAATAAAATATTTTGGTTTAGCTTTTGCCCATTGAATATAAGTAACTCATACTTATCAATAATAACAGTTTCCTATGAGTTTTATCTGATTTTAAAGTGTAAGGAAATTGTAAGGCCATGGTATCAGTGTTCCATGTATCAAAGAGTCAATCATTTATTCAGTCCATTTATGTTCAAACACAAATTCTTTTCATGTATGGCCAGTTTCCTCCCTCACAAAGTCATGCTATCTCCTCTTTTATGATCTAAATCAAGAAAGAATGTGAAGTGGCAGGAATCAAGTATAGCAGCTCACATGGAGTAGAAAACTAATGTACCAGATGCTTGATGCAATATGTAAAACCTGTCACACAGAGTAATAGAAAAGTTATTTTTTAAAGAATCCTTGAGTATATAACACCCATTAATCTTCTTGTTGTAGAATTTGCACAGACTTTTATATAAATTATAAAAGGTGATAGCCCAGAAAAAAAAAGCTGTGTGTAATTTGTGGAGACCATTTTCTTATCAACTGGTAGTCTTTGCTGGGTTTTTGTTATTAGGTGATACAATGAAAGTATGCTCACAGGATGGTACATATGCTAAGGACACAATCTGTACGTGTTCTCATCTGTTCATTACCTTTAGACCATTGGTTATTTTTGTTGCTGTCGTTGTTGTTTTGCCTGACTTGGGGTAGTGGGTTCACTTTTTTAATAAGAGTTTTGTGTTAAAACTGGCATGTTGAAATGCCTGACATGAGAATTCTTAAACTGTCTTAACTAGATTTTGGCATTTAATAAGCTGTAAACTGCTGAAGCTATTTGCAGATGAAGTCTCATTTTTGTCCATCAGCAGGGGGCTGGAAGCATAATTAATTGAGTGAAAGTTAAAAGACGGACAGCACGGTTACATTTATGCAAATATTACAGCGGAACATCTAACAGAAGAGAAAAATAGCTTGTAACTGATTGGTTTGGTTGCAGACCAAAATCCACAGGGTCCATTTAAACATTGCAGATTGTGTGTCTGACAATTAAGACTTATAGTGTTTTTAATACTGGTTTCAGTGATAGGGATAATAGAAGGAAACTCTAATAGTCAAAGTTTGAAGTCCAGTGAGACGATTCTATTTCTGCTCTAATCTTTTCACCCCTCATGAATGTTAAAATACACTTGCAAAAAATCAAAATCAAAATCAAATGATGCATGTGTGTGCAACCATATGCCAGGCTCGGCTGTTTGTTTCTTTTATTCATATCCCAGGCATATGCACCCTTGTACACCAAAGGTTCTATTTAATTAAAGTTAGTTAAAAGCTTAGACCACAGAGATCAGGACAGCTGCTTGAGATATTAACCTGGGTACTGTTCAGGGATGGCATCAAGCTACGGCTGGTATTCTGCCCCACATTATACATGTTGGTGGGCTCTTTCCCCATAACTGTTTGCCTCTGAGGGACCCCTGAATTCCCTGTAATGTAAATAAGCTGAAAAACTTCCTGAACGGTCACAGAAATCTCGAATTGAAATTTTGTGCGTTCATCATCATTTGTATTTTTTCTCCGTTGTCTGCAAGGATCCGCATGACTACCTTAGTGATGGATTCTTGGCTATTCCCTTTGTGTATGAGTTTGATTTGTAGGATATTCAGCAAGAGAATGTTTCCCCATAGAGAAATCTACTGCGTAGTCCCTTCTCCCCCTTCTCATTCTTCTTCTGTCCTTAAGGTATCTTTAGTTATGTATTTTATCCCAGCAATCCTGTCAATTGGCATAGTTGCTAATCTCATTTTATTAGCAAAAACTAATACACTCCACTGTTGATTTTTTTTTGCTTTCAGAAAACAATGCAATTGTATAATATTGAGACAGATTAAATTCCATTCAATTTAAATCAATTGAACAAATATATATTGTAACTTCTTCATGTATGTGTGTGTGTGTGTGCGTGTACTTCAGAATATTCACAGTTCCTTTAGAATTCCCTTTGCAAGGGACAATTTTCAAGAAACAATTGTTCCTTGAAATGTTAAGTAGTGGTGGGGGAATGAAAATATATTCTTTCTGACTCCTGTAAACAATTCAGTGTACAACTAAAGAGTTGTCTCCCAACTAACTTCCCCTACACACACACACACACACACACACACACACACACACACACACACACACTGTCATTCATCTTTTCAGTACATGGCTAGGAAGGGTTTTAGAATGATAAGACATAGGACACAAAATGATTTCTACATTTGGATCTGACAGATGAGAAATCTGAAACTTCATGAAAATTAATTATTTTTAATGCTTGCAGATTTAGCTGCATTTTCTAGATTCTTCAGAGTTAATCAAAGATAACTGAAATTGATATTTCTTGTGGAAAAGATGTATTTGTTGATGTATAAATAAAAAAATAAACATAGGAGCTCTTGAATCAGTTAAACATTGTTATCAATGGAAACTGTTCATGTGGACAGATTCCTTCCATTCATCTTCAAGGTATTAACTTTAAAGATGGGTTATGATGACGTAAGGTATCAACACTAATAGCCATTTTATTACAGACTAATTGGATATAGTTATGTAGATATATGATTATACAAAGTGTGCTATGCTTTGTCATTCATTAAATTTATAATAACGTTTAAACTAAATTTTGATGTGAAATACCAAAGTGTTCATTTTCCAGGATAATTAGGGCTGGCTAGGAAGGTAAAGAGTCTGGGTTCAAATCTCAACCTTGATACTGACTATCTGTGGACAAATCTTGCATCTTAATTTCCTCATTTGTCAATTTAGTGTTTGAACTACATGCTTTAGGTGTCTGAACTTATAATTCTAGGATATTAAGTACATGGAAGAGATAGCTGGTAATTATTGTTGAAAGAGTGATAGACAAAAACAATTGGACACAATTCATGTTTCAGATATTTATTGAATATGTGACCACTGAGCAAGACCTTTCAGGGTCTAAGTCTCCTTATTTGAAAAATGGCAATAATGATACTTGTACTACCACTTTACAAGTTTGTGACTGAAATGCCTTTCAAATTTCATAGAGTTACATAAAGTCAATTATTATTATAGATGTATTATTTTTATTATAGTTTAATTTATGGCATGTAGGCAGATAGATACCACAGTGCTAAACTTGGAGTCAGAAAGATCTGAGTTCAAATTTGACCTCAGATATTTGCTAGCTATGTGACCCTGAGGAAGTCATTTAACCTTTGTCTGCTTCAGTTACCTCATTTGGAAAATGGGGATCATAAGGGCATCTACCTCCCTAGGTTATAAGTATCAAATGAGATCCTATTTATAAAGTGCTTTGCAAATCTTAAAGCACTGTGTGTTTTTTGTTGTTGCTTAGTAGTCATTTTCAGTTGTATCTGACTCTTTGTGATCCCTTTTTGGGGGGCTGTCTTAGTAAAGATACTGGAGAAGTTTGCCATTTCCTTTTCCAGTTCATTTTGTAGATGAGGAAACAGAGGCAGACAGGGTTAAGGGACTTGCCCAGGGTCATAGAGCTATTAAGTGTCTGAGGTCAGATTTGAATTCAGATCTTCCAGACTCTAGACCCAGGGCTCTATCCAATGTGTGACCTACCTTCCCTGAAAGCGCTATAAAATTCTAGCTATTATTATTAGTGTTATAGATCAATGTTTCCTCTCAAACTTGTCTCTATACTGAATTGTTTTATTTGGAAGCCTCTTTAAATAGGGAGTAAGCCTTTTTGAAAGGAATGATTTTATAAAGTTTATCCTTTTTTTCTTATAAAGCATGATTTTATATCTCCAGGACCCCTCTATCTATCTACTTTCTCAAAAGGGGTGACACTACTTTAGGCATTTGCACGAAATTGCTTTTCATTTCAACATGATCAGCTCTTGGTAGTTTATATCTTATATCACTGACAGGGAAGAACCTTGATTGGGGGAGGGGGATCATTTTTAAAATATGTTTAAATAGATGATATCATTATCTGCTTGTGGTGAAAAATGTAGAATTATAGTAGATAAGCAAGACATGTAGGGAACAAAAGTATAATCTCCCCATGTTGCTGACAAAATATTCTTTTCTTCAATATGAAGACACATAATCTGGAGTAAACAACTAGTATCCTGGCCTCTTTGATATTGAACAAGAAACCTAAAGTTGTAACTGATTTCTTTCTTATTGTGTGGCCATTTTTCTATCAAAGTATAGATTGAACTAGATTAATGGGTGCCAAGTAACCTCTATTGCTGTTATATACATATATATATATATACATATATACACACATATTTTTTATCTGAATGAATTTAGAGGGAAATTTGCTTTATTTTCACAAAATGCCCTATTTGAAGAGAAAAATCTGGAGGAGATGGTAGTTTTAAGTTGCAACTAGTTTAAATGACATTCATTCTGTCTGTACTGAATTTAACAGGCACACCTCGAATTACTCATGCCACAGAGACTAATAAGAGGTTAAGTGATAAGGGTACATCCTCTAAGCATCTTATAGACCATAATTATACAGAACATAAGTTACATTTGAGTCATAAATGGAAATTTCCAGCCTAAGGAAAAAGAAAAAGGAATCAACAAACATCTGTCTTTTAGTGTATATCCCTCTGGGATAAGTATCAGTTAAAACTACTAAAAAGACTGGCAATAAAATTTCTGCTGGTTGTGAGTCAGTCGAGCTTGTAACCCCTCTTTCTTGAAAACCTCATGAAATAGGAACGTGATAAATAGAAAACCACTTCTAAAAGAGCCTTTTGCCAAAATTGCTCTATCAAGGTAGATTACAGAATGCTATGTACAGTATGTTTTAAGTGGCACTAAATACTATACTTATGGGAATGATTAGATGGGTTACTATTTGTTATTTTGTTGAAATTAGAGTATTTCCAGAAAAAGTAAATCTGAGGAAGATGACCAGACCAGAAGCATGGTTGCCACTTATTTGTTCCCATGGTACATTAATTGATCTCCAAGTTATTGAGGAAAATTAATGGGGGAATTGTCCATTTATTCATATATCCCAAGAGCTTTTATTAAGTAGTTCTTCAGTGTATATATGGAAAATCACTCCTACCAACATATTTAGAACATGTATTTTCTCAGCCATAGGACTCTCAAAAAGCATATAGCCTATACAGAATGTGGAAGAGCTACCACAATTAGTGGATTCCACAAATCAAGCTAGTGCCACAATAAATAGAAATCTGGACAGTCAGGAAAACCTGGTTTCAAATCATGTTTCAGATACCACTTAGTTATATAGCACTGGATAGGTCACCTAATGTTTCTCAGCCTTAGTTTAACCAACTGTAAAATGGGGGGTAATAATAGTATCCTCTTCACAGAGTTGTGTGAATTAAGTGATATAACAGATGCAAAGTATTTCACAAACCTTAAAATGCCATATAAATGCAAGTTATACCCAGCAACTAAATTATGTGGAGGTTTTCTGATAGTGAAAAACAACAATTGCTTATAAATTATCATAACTCATATTTCCAATCAGAAAGTTCCAGTAGTACAATGGAAACAGCACTGTAAGAGTCAGAAGACCTTGGTTGAAATTCTGCTTCAGAAAAATGTAAATTTGTTCAAGTCACTTCATGAGTCTTGCCTTAGCTCCTTCATATGTTATAGGAAGAAGATGAGTTACATAGCTGCTAAGGTCCCTTCCAGATTTAACTGTGATTTTGTCACCCAGTTATCATCCTAGCCAAGTTTAAAGAAATTTATTATGTAAATGGATTTTTCAGCTGTGGCAATTCTGAAAATCTCTAAGGGGATGATGGTGAGGTGGAAGAGAAGGAGGGGGATGATGATGATGATGGTGATGGCGATGGTGATGGTGATGGTGAAGGTGATGGTGATGATTACATTCATGATGATGATAGTAATGACAATGCTATCTTGTATTTACATATCGCTTCAAGGTTTTGTATAGATTATCTCACTTAAGCCCCACAGCAAAACTGTGATACAAATACTACAAGTATTGTTAGCCACATTTTATAAATGAGGAAACTAAGGCTCAGGAAGATTAAGACTGTGGCCACACAACTATAAACTCTTGGAGGCACAGTTTGTACCAATTGGGCAGATTCCAAGTTGAACAACTTATCCACCCAAAGAAGCAAAAGAGTTGATTGCCATCAGTAACTTCATTGCCAACATCTGATATGCTAAGAGAAATAATCACTACTCACTTATATTGTAGATGTGCATATGCTTTATCTCCTAAACTAGGCTATATATATTTTAAAGGCAGAGACACTGTTTTGTAAGTTATAGTTCCCTACACATAGTAGATGATCATAAAATACCTGTTGAATTAATAAATGAGAAAATTAATTAAGAACTATTCTTTCCCCATCTATTCCCTGAAAGTGCCCATCCCAGTATATATTGAAATGCTTTTTTAAAACCAATTTTACAAAGCCTACCATATTTCCATATACATGGTGAAGGTTTAGTAAATAATTCTGAATTAATATTTTCACAATTATATGAAATATTAATGATTATCAAATATTTTTCACCCCCCCCATATTTCATAGTACCAAAGAGCATTAACTATTGAGATGATTTCAGAAAATTACTAAATTATTTCTAACTAGTTCATTATCTTGGCATTGATCAAAGCAAGGTGTTTACAAGTTAATCATTTAGTAATGTAACAATACACACAGATAGCCATGTAGACAATAAGATTGCAGCAATCTATACCCATCATATAGGCAAGCAGATGTGAATTCCAAGTGTCAGCAACTGAACCTTTGGTGACTGCTAGTACAGAACAAGTTGTTGGAACAGGGAGAATGGAGAGAAACCTGAGAGAATAGTAGATGGCAGACATAATGTTGTTTAAGCCCTGGAAAACTATTCCAGATCCATCTTTCAAAATGGATTTATGGATTAGGAATCAGGATAGCAAGGAATACTGGGTGGAGATTCAATCAAGCACTGTAGATCAGAATAAGAAAGTGAGTCAATCAAGGCAGGCAGACAATTTAAGGCACAGAGAAGGTAAGTATCAGCTATACAAAGGTAGAACTTTGGAAGAATTAGAACCACCAAATAATGAATAAGTTGCCTTGAAAAGTCGCTAAGACCCCATCACTTAAATGTTTAAGCAGAGCCTGAATATTTGTATGTAAGGAAAATTAGCAAACACATTTCTGCATTGAGTGATAGATTGTGTCTGATGTTCTTTTCAGCCCTCTCTTAATTCTAAGACATTATGAGATAGAAATACTAAAAATAACTTGTGAGTGAGAAGTTGGGCAGGCAGACAGGACACAAGAAATTTTTTTAAAAGACTCAAAAGGTAGGCAAGTGTTTGCATTGGGTGATGGAGAATAAGGTAGCTTATTTTCCTATGCTCACATGGTTAGTAAACTGGATTTCAACTCCTGGTCCATTGAAACAAAATTTACTCTATACTACAATGTCTTTCTAACTCTGAAGTATTTTGAGATATAATGAAAGATAACAGTTAAATTTACACTAAAACTTATTAGTAGCTTCTAATTTACCAGTAAAAAGGTGAAGTGGATTTAAAGAATTTCAACAGAGAAATGAAAATGTGTTAATTTAATGCTATGGCATGAATACATGTGTGTGTGTGTGTATAATTTTAGTGGAAAGTCACTTTTTATATTCCATTATATGAAACCTAAAATATGTACTAGAAATAAGTATTTATTCAGCCCAAGAAAGGTAAAAGATACTCAGGAATCCTGATATCTATTCTATACAATATTAAGTACTCTTAGAATATCTGGAAGGATAGAAAATGCAAAATTCCCCAGTAGCATTTCATCTTTTGGCCAGTGGTGTTCTTCTTCTCATTCTCTTCCTCCTCCTTTTCCTTCTTCTCCTACTCTTTCTTCATCTTCTTCTCCTTCTCCTCTTTCTCTTCCTCCTCCTCCTTCTTATTCTGGAAGTGAGTAGGAATAGGATTGTATGATCATGCCATCTTAGATTTAGAACTAGAAACAACTTTTGAAGTCGGTTAGTATAATATCCTCATTATATGGATGAAGAAACTGAAGACAGAGACAGAGAGAGACAGAAATGGAGACAGAGAGATAAAGACAGAGTCAGAAAGAGCTAAAGACAAAAAGAGAAATAGAGAAGACAAAGAGACAGAGGCAAAGACAGAGCAACAAAACATTCATTTAGCTTTCCCTTTAACGCATTTCTGATACTGAAAATTGTCATCAAAGAAAATGAGCGCAACTCCAAGAAACTTTCTATCTATAACTCTTATATTGGCTATAAGCTATATACCTGGAAAAAATACAAGGACATTAATATGAATTTGGAAAAGGTAGAATAATAAAAGATAACCCATAACAGATAAAGAAAATAAGAATCACAGTTCACCTCAAGGAAATTAAAATACAGCTGAAATAAATAAAATATTGAGAGACTATCTAATTGACAGATTAACAGTAAACAGTAATAAATATGCTTTTTTGTTGATATGTTGGTTAAATTTGAGTGAGGATTTGGACATGGATATTTATTAAAGGATAAATGTGTAGATATGCTTAAATATACTCATGGAAATGGATATATTTATAAAGTCAGGAGATTTCAGGAAAACTTTGAATCATATTTTAAAAGCATTTTGTAAACTAGATTATATTTTTACTTGTTACAGTCTGAATAATGCATAAAATCTATATGCATTTATAGTTCCTGTAGCACTAAATACCACAAAATTAATTTCTATTAAATCTAATACCTGAAGTATTAGCACAGTTTTCTTCTAGGTAAAAATCTAAAAAAATCGTATGAAGTTTTGAATGATTTGCTCCAGGTTTCCTAGAGATACTCTTGCTATATTGACAAACTTTACTAAATGTTAAATTATTCAGAGAAACTTAAAAGCTTTAATGAAGTAAATGTGTAAAAGCAAGGCTTCTTTCTCGTGTCTGTGATTAGAGTGCTTTGCTTTTGAATAAAACAGAAAATTACTTTCAGTCCATTTGCAGACAACCAATACACTTCTGCTGATGGAAAAGTGGTAACAGATTAAACATGAAAAGAGCAACCCATCTGGTATAAAGCTCCAAAGTCTAAGAAGTCTGTAAAAAATGATTAGAAAAGGGAAATATATTATACACTCATTTTTAAGCACAGTATATCAAATGTCATTGGCGTAAATAGTTGCGTGTGCATATGAACACGTGTTGTGTAAGCCTTTCCTTTTCTTTTTTTCCCCATGGCTGGTCACTTCCCTTTGAAATGACTTTTCATTTACATTGTAGGCATCTTGGATTTACCTAGTTATTTGCATCATGTCTCCTTCATTAAAATATATATGCTTTGAGAGAAGGAACAAAGTTTTTACCTTTCTTTATGCTCAGAGCTTAACACATTGCTAGGTACATAGTAAAGAATAAATTCTTGTTGATTACTGACTGACAATCCTTTCTGAGGCTTTTTTGTCAGAAAAAAAAATTCTCTATGTTCATCAGACTAGAGTCCAGTAAAGTGGATGAATTTGTCACTTGAACATTGAAATGTGAGGTGGCTTTTGAGTTCTCCAGAGGATTACATTGATTTGAGATAATTCAGTTCCTAAAAAAAGCCTTTCATATGGAGGGTATGGGGTGTGTGTTTTTTTGGGAGGGAGGGAATTCTCTGGGTTCCAGTAGGACCTATTGATACTTTCTGGAGAAGATTAAGAAGATGGGGGTAAATATGAATAATTCATAAAAGTAAATATATCTGGATCTATATAGATATAGATATATAAATGAATTAGCATTATTCTGCATTGTCATATAGAACTCTATAATTCATCGTGCAATATGTTGAGTATTCTCAATATTCTAAGTTAGCTTTCATATTTCAAATGTTTAAAACCTGAACTGATTCATAAACTCTCTATTCTTCATAGAAATTCTTGGGAAGAGTGTTAAATATAAGTTAAATTTAGCCCAGCTCTCATAGTTTAGAACTGGCTCTCTTTCCTGAGATACCCAATATGAAGGGCTTCAGGAATATTCCCTAAAACCATATGCTAAGGGGATGATTTGAAAACTTCTTTGGCATCATATCTTTGTGAGATATGTCGATTTTAATGAAGAATTACTGCAGTAATTAAGATATCAACTTTCCTGAAAATGGTACAAATAAGTCAATGGTGAAAGAATTGCAAAAGTTCTAATTCCCCTAAACCTCCAATCAGGAAGTTATATTAATATAAACAAAAAGCAGAACTAGTACTAACTTCTTAGCTTGGCTAAAGGATTTCATTCTTCAAAAAGTGAATCACAAATCAAAGAGATATTCTGTACCTAATCTGATTGTCACTAATAGGCAGGAACCAGTTGTTGGGACAGAAATGATAGGAACATAAAATCTGTTAAGGGGGAGGGGAAAACTGGGAATATTATGATGTTTACCTTACATTTTAGGATGGTAGATATCAAAGGGTATAGAGGAATATTAGGTAGGATCTTATGGACTGAAACAATGCAGGAGATGGCAAACATTCAAGAATGAAATGCTGAAGCAATTAGAGTGATAAGAAAAACCAAAATTGCCTGAAACAATCAATATGAATGCACAGAGAACTACCAATAAACTTAGAGGAAGAAAAAAAGTGTACTAAAGAGGAAGGAGGGGAAGCTAATACAGGATGCATATAAGAACATATAAAGTCTTGTGAATAGCATCAGGAATTGTAAAGTTCAGAATAAATTAAATCTATCAAGGAAGGGTAGGGGCAGCAAAATCATTTTTGTTTTATTTTTATGTGTGTGTGTGTGTGTGTGTGTGTGTAATTGTAACTATATTGGAGGGGAAAAGTTTGATCAAATAAAGACTAGAAGCCCATTTTAGGGTGAATCAGGATACCAAATCTCACAACAAAGAGAAAGCAGAGACACAATTGTTATTTTTGCTTCTCTTTTCTCTATGAAAGAGAATTTGTGCTGGAAAGAAGAGAACAAAATTGACTAATGGCATGTTGATTCCTAAGTAAAGAGAGAGTTTACTACACTTCTTTGCCCTCAGTGAATACTAGTCACCTGACCCAGTTGAACTACATCCCTAGGTACTAAAATACTTGACACATATTTCTGAGTCTCTATAAGTGATATCAGAAAGATAGTGGAAAACAGAGGGTCTTCTACAAAACTAAAGTCGGGAAAACCCCTTTAAAAAAAAAGACAGAGTTGAAAAATTATAGTCCAGTGTCTGATCCTTGTCCAAGTCTCTGATCCTTGAAGAGATTCTACAGCAGATCATTAAAGAAGTAATTTGTAACCATCTAGCCCAGGAAGTAATAATTACAGAGTCAATATGGTCTCACCAAGAAGAAATCCTGGCAGGTTAACCTCAATTTTTTCAACAGAGTTAACAAAGTGAGATCAAGATAGTGCTATATAAATATGGTTTACCAACATTTTAGCAAAGCATTTATAAAAGTATTTCATATATTTCTTGTGTAAAACATGGATAAATGTGAACTTGACAAGAATATTATTAAATGTTTTCTGAGCTGGTTGTATGGACAAATTCCAAGTGTAGCTGTTAACGGTTCAATGTCAACTTGGCAGGAGGTCTCCAGTGGAAGGACCCAGGAATTTTTGCTTTGTCCTTTACTATTTCTTAATTTTATGAATGATTCTGATAAAGACGTAGATGAAATGCTCATTAAACTTGTACATGACACAATTCTAGGAGAAATAGGTTAAACATTTCATAACAGAATGGGCATCAAACAATATGTTGACAGGCTACTGGCTTATATTTATTAAAAAGAAATTCAACAGATATAAGTGTAAAATCATACACTTTGGTTCAAAAATTACAAAAAATAGAATGGGTGAGGCATGATTTAACAGTAATTTGACTGAAAATAATAACAGAGTTTTAGCAACCTACAAGGTCAATATGAGTTAGGAATATGATATGTCAATCAAAAAGCTAATGTGATCTTGAGCTGTGTTAAAAGAGGCATAGTTTCCAGCAATAAGGAGGTAACGTTTCTCTCTACACTGACCTGGATAGACCACATTTGTAGCACTGTGTCCAGTTCTGGGCCACCCAGTTTAACAAGAACATTAGTAAACTGGAGAGCATCCACAGGAGGACAACCATGGTGATAAAGGGCCATGAGAACAAGTCATAAAAGTATCAGTTGAAGAAACCGAAGATGTGTAGCTCAGAGAAGAAAAGACACAGAGGTTGAGGGTGTGGAAGAGGAAAGAGAACCATCCATGAATAGTCAAAGATTTTTCATGTATAAAAGAGATTAGACTTCTGTTTGGCTTCCAAAGGTAAACAAGGAATCATAGATTGATGTTGCCAAAACAAAACAAAACAAGTGTAAGTCTGATATCAGGAAACAAAGAACTATTCAGAGGTAGAATGGGGTGCCTTAAGAGGTGGTAGGTCCTTCCTCATTGGAGAGCTTCAAAGAGAGACTTCAGGAATACACACCATGTATATTAGAGTTGGGAATCCTTATGGCCATGGTTTGAACTGAGGGGAGGCAGTTAGGTGACTCAGTGGAGAGAACACTGGGGCCAGGGTGGGGAGGTCAGCAGCAGAGTCACAGGTCTGAGGTAAAGTCTTGTCTGAGACCTGTGACCCTGTGCTCAAATTCTTTCTAGCACAGATTTCTGAGCTGTAAAATTGGGATATTTATAATACCTTTCAAACGTTCTCTGTGCAGATCAAAACAGATAATATACAAAGAAATTTGCAAATTTTATAGATATAAGATATAGAAACAGATAAATATTTATTATGTCCTTACCAAATGTGAGGCACCATGCTAAGTGCTGCTGAAGACTTCTAAATGAAAATGAAGTAGGGCTACAGTCACTCATTTTAGTTTTGTATAGCAGAACAATTTTAAATTCAGTTATACATATATCTATACATATTTACATGTGGTCAGGGTCTTTTGATCTAAAAGTCAATAAGATACCTCTACCTTCAAAGAGAAGAAAACTGTACACTCAGTCCAGATATGAGTTAGGCAAAGCATTGCTGAAGACATTCAGCATCAAGGGCCCTAGGGAGAGTCAACAATCTGGAGGGTAGATTCTTATTTTGAAGATAACTCCAAGGTTGCATACTAGGTAAAGAGAAAGTAGGGGAATCCAGAGAATGAATGTAGGCATGAGTGAGCTTAATCTATTGCGATTTTTACTATTGTTATTAACTCTAAAATTTCATGATTCTATAAAAGTCAAGAAACACAGAAAACACAAAGGATAAAAATTAATTAATTAATTAAAATTAACCTTTCCTTGGGAAAATAATTATTGTTTTAAATGAGATAATAAATAAGATATAAAATAATAGCTGCTTGAGTTCATAAAAATCAAAAAGTAAACCTCAGTTTTCTTTTGAATCCAAATAAATGCCAAATAAATGTCCCCATTACAATAGAAATTTCCCTAAATAAAGAATATAATACATGTTTTTATCACTTTGGAAAAAAAAAACAGCAATCTGTTGATTAGGCTGTCATCAGTACCTCCAAGAGATCCATGGCACAAATTAGTGATAGAAAGAAATAGGGGCAAGAATCTTCCTGGTCTGTTTCTCTGAAAAGAGTTCTTATGGCTAAACCATTCTAAGGCAGATATTAACGAACTTTTATTGTCTGATGCCTCATTTTTCCTTAAGAGTAGAAACCATCATTAAATAATTCAGCAGAAAGAATATTGAAACATCATAAAAATCCATCTGCCTAATTCTAGACAAACTATATTGAAAGCCTCACAAAAATTGTCTACCCAACTGTTAAAAATACCCAGCAAAAATTACTCAACTTCCCTTTTTGATATGGCCTTAAACTAACTTCTTCATTGTATAGCTTATTTCCCATGAACTTCTAAATGGAAATGGAGGAGGGCTACAGTCACTCATTGTCCTTTTGTATAGCAGAACAATTTTAAATTCAGTTATACATATCTATACATTTTTACATGTGGTCATTTAAATTCAGTTATACATATCTATACATATTT
>NW_027187324.1:6182209-6222707 GCF_028583685.1 Petaurus breviceps papuanus
ATTTAAATTCAGTTATACATATCTATACATATTTACATGTGGTCATTACTACTTTGCCGCATAGTAGAATCTATCTCCTACAGACCAAAGGCATTTTCATCTTTGTCTTTTTGTCCCCAGAACTTAGTATAGTGCAAGAAGCAGAAGCAGTGCTAAGAAAGTCTTGGTTGAATTTATTTGATTTAAATTTAATTTCTGAATACCAAACAAGTCAGTTCAAATCAGAAAAAAAAATCATGTATGAGTACGACTACCCCTGCTACACTTATAATAACTTTCATTTATATAGTGTTTTAAAGTTTGCAAAGAACTTTATAAATATTATTTCATTTGTTCCTCACAACCATGGGAGATGGTTGCTATTTTTTCCCCATTTCATACATGAAGTAACTGAGGCAAATAGAGGTTGAGACTTGCCTGGTCAATTCACAGTTTTTCCTTGATAGAGTTATATAATATTTGGTTAATTAAAATCTGAGCTATATGTGACACATCATATAATACAATATATACTTTTATGATTATATTTGTAAATTATGAAATGGCTAAAGAGTCAAAATCAGGCTATCCAGGCTTTCCCAAATTGAATACCACTGTCCTGGAAGCAATTTTGTCTTGATTTTAAAATCAGCACCTTTTTTTAGGAGGGAGGAAACTTAAACCAAGTATTGGTAAACAGATGGGCTGTTGAATAGAAAATAATCATAACTATTTTCATCAGCCTAACAACTCTATCAGCAAAGAGCAGATTTTTCAGTTGATAGGAAATGTCTTGCCTGGCAGATCTTGTCAGGAAAGGGATATGTCCTGGAACTACAGCCGCTGAGGGCCACCATCAGAAAAACAACATGGAGGAAAAAAATAATCATAACAGCATGACAAAGTGCACTTGAGGGATATATCCATATGATCCTACCCAGTACACTTAGACTTTTAAACTTTTATCTATTTGTTTATTTCAGCATTTCCATATCCAGAATGGAAAGGGCCAAGCCAAGTTTTAAATAACTGGCAACTCAGCTTGCCATGTAATTATAAGAGCACAGAGCAATCCATGTAAACATTTTATGAACAACTTAAAACACACAAGGGAGCAAAGCTGTTCAATTTCTTTGATACTTATGTGTCTCCTGCACTCCAACCTAACCAAGTGCCAACAAGCCACAGGTGCAAAAAGAATGAGCAGGTGAACAAAATAAAATGCTATTGTGAAAGGAATGGATATGTTTCTTGTTTGTCCATAATGTATATTCATCTTAGGATGCATGAACACGTCTGTTATATATTTTCCAGAGATGTTATTTTATAACAGAAAGCTCTGTTAAATCAAGAGTCCCCGTTTACTCCCTTCATAAGATTAAGCAATGCTGAGTCGGGCTTGTTATTTCTGAGATGCTCTTTATCTAAGGCCCTCCTTTAGTTACACTTCAGGGGAAGAAGGTGATGCTGGGTTCACAAGAGCTATGCTATCAGAATATGGAGTCTGGCGGGATGTGTCAAACCAGAAAGGCTTTCAGTATAGAGCTGGTTATGAACTTTATCCATTGTCATTTGGGGATCACCCTACATAGGTTCCAAGAGGTTGATCACAAGTGGTTTGGCCATAAGGTAAATGATGGTTTTGATTTGTTTATTTTTCCTCTGAAAATCTTGAAACTCTCTACTAAGGTAAGGTGTGCTTATCTCCACCAACAGCAGGAGCACAGTCCTAACATAACTTGAGTAAGGTTTGGAGTTCCAAGGCATAGATCAAAGAAGAGCAGGAGTACCAACAGAACACCAGCAGAAGACTACAGGAGTGAGAAGTCAGAAGAGAGAAACTGGGTCAGCTACCTTGACTAAAGGGAACTACTTGGGAGAAAGACAGTAAGGGACAACGGGAAGAGGCCAAGTGAATTGGCAACCTGGCAGAAGAGGCCGCCAAGGTCTTACAAGTTTTCACAGGATTCTTATCTGGTCAAGCAGGAGCAGCTACTGGAGGAGGGAGTGGGAAAGCTGGACCTGATGCGCAGGTCAAGATACAGGGATTGTTACCGATTCATGATTTGGGGAAATGAGGGGAATTAACAGCTAGCTGATATTCAAACAACCTGCATGTAGGGAAAAAGGGCCATTATCACAGACCTTGTTTCAAATGAGTGACTCACAGATTTGAATTTTCATGGGACCTTATTTGCTTGGTGGGACAGGCAGGATTTTGATGTTCTTGCAAGCACACATACCAATTAATGAAGAGATCCTTGGTGTATTAAAATAGAATAACCCTTTACAAAATAATTGTGTTTTCTTTAGGCTCACAAAATATAACAATAGAAAATGAAAACACTAATATAAGGATTTGCAGATCTGTCTCTGAAAGATAGAGTTAAACTGGGCACTGGATGTAATGAAGTGGCCAAACCATTTCAATATAGAATTTTGAATGAATAAAACAATCTAAAATTGGTTTAAATTGTTATTCTTATTGTTATTTTATTATCCCCAATTCACCTAATATCATTGAAAGTTGTCTTAATCGACATATACCATATTCTCATGTACCTTAACCCTATTTACAAATTTTATAATCCAGCCAAAGTTTATGTGGTCTGTGAACATGTTCTACCAAAGGATTTGATTTAACAGTATAGCAGTAGAGGTGCAGAGCCTGGCTAAGACAGCCCTCATGATGCTTCAGTCTTGTTTTGATCAAAGAGATGGTCAGACACTGATGAACTGGTAGTTACACAGCTTAAGATGATCAGGGATAGGAAGGGATGGATTTTTGTTTGTGACAGTGTTATAGGTCCTCTTGTTGTTCAGTCATTCATTTGCATCCGACCTTTGTGGCGCCTTATGGGGTTTTCTTGGCAAAGCTACTGGAGTGATTTGCCATTTCCTTCTTCAGTGGATTATGTTAAGTGACTTGTCCAGGGTCACACAGCTAGTGCATGTCTGAGAAAGGATTTGAACTTATGTCTTCTTTACTCCAAAACCAGCACTCTATTAACTGAGCCACCTAGCAGATTCCAAGGCAAGCAGAAGTTAAGTGACTTGCCCACGGTCATACAGCTAGTAATTGTCTGAGGCTGAATTTGAACTCAGGTCTTCCTGACTTCAGGAATAGCACTCTATATCCACTGAGCCATATAACTGCTTCTGTTATATACCCGAGGTGTAGGAAATTACTTGGAGAAAATAGTCAAAGCTGAACTGGGCCAGATGAGATGAAGAGGCTGGTAGATAAAAGTACTATTCTAAATGTGCAAAAAGTATCATCACCTCTTTTCTGGCCTATAGTAGACCCTTAAGTGGTCTCCCTTTATCCAGTCTTTTCACTCTCTAATAAATCTTTCTCAAAGCTGCCAAATGACTATTCATGAAGCATGATCTAACCATGTCAATCACCTTCTACTGCCTCCATATTCACTCTGGGGTAAAATACAATCTCTGGGGCTTGGCATTTAAAGCTTTTCATAGCTGGGCTTCCCTACTTTACCTCTGTGGGATAATTCCTCTTACACACTTTCTGATATACCATAACTGCTTCTCCTGTTTGCTGTTCCCCATAAGTGACGATGTTTCTCCAAATTTACAGAATTTCCCCCATACCTGGAAACTAAGTGCTTCTTCTTCATTTCTGCCACCTGGAACCTCTAAAAGCTTATCTAAATTGTCACTTCCTTCAAGAGGCCTTTCCTGATTACCCTAGTTTTCAGTGTGTTCTCCTAATTAATTTTCCTTCCTTTGTTCCTTCCTTCCTTCCTTCTTTTCTTCTTTCCTTTCCTTCCTTCCTTCCTTCCTTTCTATCTATCCTTTTTTAATTTCTATTTTTTAAACCCGTAAATATCATATCTTCCTAGTAAAATGTCACCTCCTTAAGGACAGGGAATATCTCACTTTTTTATTTGAATCTCTGGAGTCTAGCACTGGTTAACTGGCACATAGTAATCAAGTAATGAAGGTCAATAGGCTAATATGATTAAACATATCCTAGTGTTAAATGGTTATTTTTAATAACCAGTGTGAACTGCAGTAATCAGGGTTTAAAATTATCCTTTAGATTTACAAATTGTATGTACAATGGCAAAATTGTATAGTTATCCCTTCTACATCATGAAAGTTAGGGGTACAGCACCCCCATGATTTGGAAAATCTGCACAAAATATTTTTGACTTTCCCTTTGTACCAGAGAAGTATGTTTTTTTTTCTTTTTCTTTTATGGGGTTTTTACAACACCTTATTGTAAAATTTGGGTTAACTATCTGATAATAGGCTCTGCATCATCTGCTGGCCTTCACATGTCATCTGAACCTTCTGCAAACCTTCCCCAAAATTTCCATTTTAATTTCTTATACTGACCCATGATATGTTGAAATGATGGGGCAAGATGTGATGTGGAACGGATAACTATATACCTGTTGTCCAAGGATCAGCCAAGCTAATTTCAGAGTTACATCACCAGATTGCACTATAATCTATATTGTGAGAGGAGTACTCACATTGATAATTAAATCACCAGGTCTAGAATTATTAAAGAACTACCAACCCACTTCAAAGACAAGTTGGACTGGATCCTCTAAAGTGCCTTCCACATGTCACCAAATAGGGATTGGTAGTTGAGTGACTCAGTGGATATAGCACTGGACTTAGAGTCAGATAGACCCAAGTTAAAATATAGCTTCAGACTTTGGTTGAATGATCTTAGGCAAGTCAATTAACCACTGTTATTTCTGTGAAATGGGGATAATAATAGCCCCTACCTTCTAGATTTGGGAGGATCAGAATTAATGATTATAAAATTTAAGCATAATACCAGACACAAAGTGAGTGCTATATAAATATTAGCTGTTATTACTTATGCCATATAATAAAATTGTAGTAGGATGGTAGGGAATATTCTGGTAATAACCTCATAGTAATGAGACAATGGCAGATTAGGTAGTACAGTAGCTAGAAAACTGAATAGGGAGTCAGGGAGATAAATTCCAATCCTGCCTCAGATAAGAGAAATGTGATCTTGGGCAAGTTACTTATTCATCACTTGCCTCAGTTTACCCATCTGTAAAATGATGAAAATAATAACATCTACCTCACAGGATGGTTATCAACATCAAATGAGATAATATGTATGAAGAGTATTGCAAACCTTAATTTGCTACATGAATGCTAACTTATAGGCATTATCTTAAATTATATTATGTTATGCTATGCTATGTTTTATTATATTATATTGTATTGTATTATACTACCCTACATTATGTTACATTATATCATATAATGTCATATTATGCTATATTGTACTACATAATATCATATCATATATCATACCATATTATTTATGTGCTTCAAGTGTAGTAGATGAAATTTATTACATTTTTGGACAACTAGGTAACACGGTGGAGAGAGTGCTGAACCTGGAATCAGGAAGATTCCTCTTTCTGAGTTTTAATATGGCCTAAGGCAATTGTTAGCTTGTGACCCTGAGCAAGTCACTTAACTCTGTCTGTCTCAGCTATGTCATCTGTAAAATGAGCTGGAGAAGAAAATGCAAACTATTCCAGTATCTTTGCCAAGATAACCCATATGGGATCACGACAAGTCAGACACAATTGAAATGACCAAACAACAACAACTAAATTACATTTATACATTTAAAAAAACACACTCCATTTTACTGAAAAAGAGGTGACAGCTCCATCACATATAGATTCTGTACTGGTCAGGATATGCTTGAAATATTCTTTTAACTTCAGGTACTATACTTTAAGTGGAATAAGCTCTATCACATCCAGAGGAGGGAGCAAAAATTGAAAGAGTAGTAGGGATGTTTAACATGGAAAAGAAAAGACTTAAAGCTGACAATTAGGTGCTTTAAAATATCTGAATAGCTATACTGTATATGGATGGGAAGTTGTAGTTATTTAGCATGGGGAAGCACTAGGAGAAACAGGTGGAAGTTAGAGAAAACAAGCTGTGTCTCAATGCAATGAACTTTCCAAAAATTATTGCTGCCCATTAATGGGATGTGCTCACTCAGTCAGAGAGTTTACTGACCCCATTCAAGCAGATTGGATGATCATTGATAATCACAGCACTTTAATATTTACAAAACAATTTACCTGTTCTAGCACACATGAGCCAACCTTTGTGGTCTGTGCAAATATAAACTGTTATATAAATGTTTTGTCACTATTATTTTATTGGGAGAGTTAAGATAGTATAATGGATAGGGAGCTGGCTTCAATCTTGAATCCAAAGTGGGACTCTAGTTCTGCCAAGAGTTGTGTGTGGTTTGTCTTTTGCTCTCAAAGAGGGCTGCGACATCAGTGAGATTATTACATGACTTGTGATTGACTTTGATTTGATTAAAAGAGGATTATACACAGTCACCAGTCTTACTTTCTCCTACAGTCATCTGGTTCCAGTGACTAGATATTGATCAGGTGACTAGAGATGGCCCAGGACGCAGTGGGAGACCTTGGCCTTTTTAAGTTAAGGAGATTTGCTCTGTGAAGTTTGTATTTAGTCAAAGTCCACCTGTGAGAACCTAGATAGCCACATGTAGCCTTGAGCCTGCAGCTTCCCCACCCCTGTAAGACTATAAATTGTAGAGCAATTGGGAATCTGTACCTGTAAAGGAAGTTGCTAAGCAAGAACTTACTATTAGGATAAAATCACAGGCCTAGTCAAGGCACAAAATGTTTAATAGGGTGAGAATTGAACTAGATGACCTTTAAGTTACTTCCTGACTCTAAGATTTTATGATTCAATCTTTCTAGTAAATAAGTGGCAAAAAAACTTTACATAATGCCAGTAAACTAAGGTTACTATTTTAATTTAAAGAACAACCAATACAGATGATAAAATCAGTGAATAATGGGGTGTACAATGTAAGTTGTCACCATCCCCCCTCTTTTTCTGTCTAGTACAAGGTTCACTCAGAAAACGCTGGTGCTATGTAGGTTATTAAGCAGACTGATACTATCTCTTCATTTTCTGTGTTATAAAGCTGCCTTTCTCCAATATTGACAAAGGAGAAACCAACAGTGTTTAAGTTTCTTGATTCCCTATGATTTGTGGAATGCTTGACTGAAGAGTAGCCCTTTGAGCAAACTAGCTTCCCCTATATCATTCAGTGTGGTTATATGTTTACATTCACATAAAAACACAATGCCTCCCGGGCCCCTGCTTTTCTTCAGTGGTATGAGGTAATGTGGTATAATAAGAAAAAAAGTGGACCAGAAATTAGGATACCCAGTTTGACTTTCTGGATCTGCCACCTATTAGCTATGTGAATGGTGGACAAGTCATGAGATCTCTTTGATACTCAGTTTCCTCATCTCTTAAAACTGATATCTTTATATGTGTGTGCGTAGAAAGTGTTGGGGAAGAGAAAAGAAGTATTGAACTTGACAATCTCTATGGTTCCTTATACCTCTAAAGAATCATTTAGAAGGTAGGGAATAATTTCAGTACCCTAATGCAAAGACATTAGAGAGTCAAATGAGGTTATTAGGAAGTTTGAAATCTTATTTGAATGTTGGTTTTACCCATGTATCTTGAAACAATTAACATTATCTTTTGCCGTGTGATTTAATGTAATGTAATAGCCACAATGTTGTCAGAAAACAGGGAATTTTCCCTAGGGAAAGGTTTAGCAACCTTCCTATGAGGAAAAAAAACTCAAAACAAAGCAAAAAATGAAAACAAAGATGGAAACATTTTCTAAATTGTCTATGTAAATGAAAATGTTATCCATGCGTGGGTATGTACATATATATGTTTATATAAAATGCTTAGGAAATATTTTTGAACAGAAGGTACCCAGCATATACAATATGCTGCTATGAAATAGATAATTGAAATAGATGAGACTAATCAGACTAAGATATAAAGTGATACTTTGTCCTTTTCAAACCTCTGAAAAAAAGTGATTTTAATTTTTGAAATTCTAAAAATTAATTCTCTCCCTAACCCATTTTTTAAAATTTATCCATGGAAATTGTATAATGTTTTGCTTTTTGTTGATAGAGAACCAAGTTTGAGGGCAGAGATATGCTACTTTTAATGAAAATGTTCTTATTTTAAATCTGTTGGCTCACTCAATATTCTTTCTTATTGTGAATTTTCTGCCAACCATGCTAACCACAATGTCTGGCTTCAGATTAACAAAAGAAAAAAAAGAAAAAAAAAACTTTTGGTCTCAGAGAATGATTCCTAAGCTCAAAGATCATGTGGTTCATCTCATTTCTCTTTATCTACTTGAAAAACTCTTATCAAAAATCAATATGGATTAGGTTGTGTCTACATGAAGTTAAAAGATTGAGTCAAGATCAAAAATCTGATCAATCTGTCCGATGTAAACAAGGTCATTCTCATGGTATTGAGAACTTCCCAAGGCCCATGCATAGTTCAGAATACAATTTCTTGTTTCAAGAGAATTCTTGTCCCTAGAGGAAAACTTCTGACTATGACAAGCTGACATAAATGAAGGAGAAATTTGGATGATGATAAGATCTGGTGGTGATCACAAGAATGTACATAGAAGGAACTTTGAGATCATGTAGTCCAGTCATCTCATTTTACAGATGCTGACATTGAGGACCAGGGAGGTGAAGCATTTCATTCGAAGTCACTTACCCAGACACAGCTTGGATTTGGTCAAAGCAACTCTGACTCCAGTTCAGCAACCTTTTCATTTCACTGTGCTAATGATATGTAGACATAGATTAAATTAACTGACTAGATGATAATGATCTAAGAACTCAACTCTTTGTTGGACAACCTGAGGCAAAAGATAACCTATAGGTAGTGCAAGATCTTTTCAGGATTAATGGACAGTTGAGACACTTAGCTGTGAGGGACAGATCTGTAAAAGTTTGCTGAAAATAAGCAAACTTTGAAATGCCCTCTTTTATTATATTAATAGTCTGAATTTCTGTGATGATTACCAGATTACCTACTTTAAACCACCTGCATAGTAACTATTTTAATGGTCTTCATTAGGTAAGAATTTTGCAGTGCTTTTTTTTTCTTATCACAATAGTAAAGTTGTGATTTTAAAATACCTTAGAGAGCAAAATATTATAAATTATAATTGTGATGATTATGATGTGGCAATTTATAGAAAGGCAAGTACAGCACAGAATGACACAAAGATTAAATAGATAAATTGATTCTAAATGAAGCCACCTACTCCACCTCTCTGGGGTTCAGTTGATCTTTTCTGTTGTCATTGCATTTAAGGAATAGATAGTTAGGTCATACCAGCGATGTTTTGCTTAATAACTAAAGTAACCAGAATCATCCAGTTATTTTGCTCTTAGAAAATGATCAGATCGGGGCATCCAGGTAGCACAGTGAGTAAGAGCACTGGCTCCAGTGTCGGGATGACCTGGGGATCAAATCCAGGCTCAGATACTTAGCACCACAACCAGAAATAACTGGCCATGTAACCTTGAGCAAGTTACTTGACCCCGATTGCTTTAAAAAAAAAAAAAGAAGAAGAAGAAAAAGAAAATGATCAGACTGTACTGACCATTTACCTCTTGATTATCAACTGCTTAATTTAACACTGATCAGCTAGATTTGAAGGTACACAATAGAAAAGTTTATTTTACCTAAGCAGGAATAGCTATCCATATAGAGATAGAGTCTTGGACTTCCATTTTCAAACAGCCTAGTACAACAGATTAGATTACAAAAGGATCTGGGTTCAAATGCCAACTCTGCTTTTTATTATCTGTGTCACATTAGGCAAGTCACTTAACCCCTGTTGAATTCTGTTTTCTCAATTGTATAATAAAAGGATCTAATGAGATTCCCTGTAAGTTCCTTTCCAAGTCTATATGAGATTTCTTTTCAATTACTTTCTGCAATAACCCATTTATTGGAGGAACAATTATTAATGAATCTACTATTCTTCAGGTTCCATGCCAAAATTGTATGTGTCAAATGGAGACATTCTTTACAAACACTGAACAAGTTGCAAGATAAATCATAAACCAGAAGATAATTCTAATAAAAATGCTTAATTATCTGCACACACAACTATTATGGGTATAGAAGGCTTGAGGCGTGTGCTTTGTCCCACTAGGAACAGTGCGTAGTTCCCATGATTTATTGACAGCTGCTGCAGACGGTTCTTTATTTTCTACTCATCCCGACCCTGGTCAAACAATACAACCCTCCTGCTTTTTTCAATATTTTCCTAATATCTCAGCTCATTTAATTCTATTGATCCACTGAAGAGTATAATGGTACGGAAACTGGAATTAATAGCACCTCCCTTTCCCCATGCTAAGAGCTTTCCTATTGAGTCTGTGGACCATCACACGAAATCATAAAAGTAGACAAAAAAAAAAGTCGGGTGACCTTTATCGGCTACTATTCCTCTGAAAAATCCAGCAAACCCCACAACATCATTTTCAATTTTATGGCACTGTTTTCTTAAATAATAAGAGAGGGAGGGTGGGAAGGAACAACTGACCCCTGTTCAGCATTTACTTAAGCAGAATTGGCATTAATAGAGTATTCTGTCAAAAATTCAAGCTCAAGAAAATGTATGGCTTTGTCCACAGCAGCAGCTATCTTAGCAGATTGTACTGTCACTGCTTCACACAAAGAGCATTGCAACACCATTAGTGGACATAAATAATGCACAAGCTCTTATGCAGTACTCAGCTAAGTGCATGGAAACCTTGGGCTCCTGTTGTCAGAAATTCAATGGATTAGTACCTAGATTTATTTTAAGTCTGTAAAGCACTTTGTTCTTGACAGCGTTCAAAGTAGAAAGAGTGCTATCCTGAATGTGCATCTTAATACTGTCATTCCTGTCTTGTAAGAGCAGATGATATATGGGCTCCAATACTTCGTTTTAATATTTAAAAGTTTTCTCTATGCCGATGCAAAGAAATATATTAATAGTTATCTACTGTTGCTTTATTGATCTGGAAAAAAAAGAACAAAGGTGATCTGTAAAGTTTCACAGAGAGGCTAGTAAAATGGAGGCTTTCCAATTATACTTGAGTAAAACCGATGATACACAAATTGCTCTCATCGTCATGTCTTCCTTAGAAAATTGGTGTGCCCCAATGTCAGACTCTAATATGAATATCATTCACATATGTCTACTACTCCATTCATTACTTATATTTTAAAATGAACATTACATTAAAATATCATTTGGTTAACTGATATAATTATGCATTTTAATCTAATTACTAATATTTCAAGTTACAAAATTTCTTCATGTAATATGCCTCTCCTTTTCAAACTGCCCAGGCTTTCAAATATTTTCTCTTAGTGAAAAATAAAAGAACAATTAGAAAATTTTTCCTTTTTTTTTTTGCTTTCTTCCCCCCCCCCCCCAAAAAAAATGCTTTTCTATAGCTATAGAAACTTGGGGCAGATTTTGCCTATAGACATGTTGGAGAATTAAGCACAATAATCCCCCATGCATTCAGAGGATAAGAGAACCTTTTGTGTAGATTAAAAACAGTTTTCTATTGATATCTGAGTGGCACTGCAACAACAGCAATATCTCATGTGAAGGTCAATCTTTCAGAATTCTGGTATGACATAAAATCTTATTTTGAAATAATAACAGTTACCTTTTTTCTCAGTCTGCATGGCCCATGAATTTCCATACAATTCATTCAACTGGCAGTCAATGAACTATTCATTATTAAGCCCCAAGATTACAAAGTCATACCATGTAAGTCATTAATAGGCATTTAGGGGGGGAAAAAAAGACAAATTCCAGCGATTCTAAAACAGGCATTATACTACAGTTATGGCATAATGTCACGTGATTTGTATTTGCCCACGATGACCTTTTCAATTAAATCCTCATGTTTCTGTTAGGTAGAGATGCTTTCCAAGCCTGTGGTAGACACATTTTCTCTCATTCACAAAGTGCATTTCCCACTGCAGGCAGACCCACTATATATTTATGTTCCATTATTCCAAGGGACAATCTATAAAACCTCCTGTGGCGATGCCTGTTATTTGTACATAAAGGCAAGGTGGTGAAAAGTGGGTTTAGTACAGAATTCCAGGTCATATTGAATATATTCTCACATATAAAGATCTTGTTCTTGAGAATGAAATTGACTTAAAGGCTTTTTAGCTTTGAGGATCTAAAATCTCTTACCTGGTAATAAATTCTCAGACCCCAAATGCAAGCTTATCCAGGCTTTAAATGCGACAAGTTCAAAGCCCAGCAATTTGCATATAATGATCAATAGGTGGCGCTTTTCCCCTTTCTGACAGTCCTTATCACATACTCCTAGTAGAGCAAACAGTGTTATTAAGTAGTTTTGAATATTTAACATTCCTTATAAAAATACAGAAAATTTCAAGTACTTTATAGTCAATTTTCTTTCTATGTCTCTGGATATTCTAGGGACGTGAATCATTGCTGTACCTTTCTCTTGGATACATCATTAATCCTTTGCTAGTAAAGTTTATTTTAAAGAAATTATTTTCCCAGTACAGTTATAAGACACACAAATATTATTTGGTTTCTTCTTTTTAGCTTTGAAAATTATGAACGAATATAAAAGAAAAAAAAAGACCACTTCTGGACCAGACTCTATACTTGTCATCTACTACTAACACCATTTCAAAATAACTGTAATGCTATATAATTTTTTTTAATGATATCTAAGAATATATAGCTCCCAAGGATAGTATTGCCAGGGAACACTCTCCAAAAATAAATACCATATTTGATGTTAAAATTATTCGGGTAATTCATG
Organism: Petaurus breviceps papuanus; assembly: GCF_028583685.1. NCBI lineage: Eukaryota > Metazoa > Chordata > Mammalia > Diprotodontia > Petauridae > Petaurus > Petaurus breviceps. The sequence goes on from NW_027187324.1 coordinate 6,194,953, forward strand.
AACAGTAATTTACAGTAGGAATTTTAAAGGATAAAGTCTGTCAAATTTAAAAAGAAATGAACTTAAATACTCCACAGATTATTTCTAACTGTCTTACTACATTAGGAATTCACAATAAAAGGAGGCTATATTCTATTAAAAATACAAAATGTAAAATTAGGTACCATAGATAATTCTGTCATGTAGTTCTCAGACAGATTTCATGTCTGAAAATTTTAACTCATTCAGATATAAAGAACCTTAAGTTTTAGTTAAATTTTGCTGATTGTCATCCATAAAAATTGGGCACATTTTTCTAACAAGATATATATGGTAGATTAATATGAATATGATCCCCACATAAAGTTTTCCATGATTTTTCCTACTTAAAATGAGAGTTTATGGAGTATGTTTATATGGTTGTGAGTCCACATACATACTTAAATAACCATGTACACTTTTTAAACTTTCATTATAGAAATGGAAAATTCATTTCTCATAACATAATTGATTAGTAACAGAAGATATTTCAATGGCTTAAGGGCAAAATAACAAACTTTATCTGATTCCAGTTGCTATATTTACATTTTACAATACAAATTATATCATGATAAAGCCCTTGGGTAAAAATTGGGGTCCTTACTTAAAAAACAAAACAAAACAAAAAAAACCTTGTTAGACAGTCACTGAAAACTGTTAGCTCTCAGTTCAAGTCTTATTAAAAACTAGTTGACATTTTTATTTCTCAATTATTTTTCTCATGGTCCTTTCTACTCTCAATTATTATCATATTTTTTTCCTCTATAAACTCAAATATATACACATATGTATATATGTGCATATATACATAATTTACGTAGACATAGACCCTTCATCCCAAAATGTACTTTAACATCTATATGAACATTTAGAAACATTTAGAAAGTATCAATATTTTCCATTTCATTTAAGCCTCTTTTTATTTTTTAAATAGCTAATTTAAAAATATATAATTATATATATGTATATATATAAATTTAAATATATATGTTTTCTATAGGTAAACTTTTCAATCAGGAAAAGACTTGTCTGGAAGAAATAAAATCATGAGAAGCATAGGCACTCCATTCAATATGTCTGTATTTTGCCTTTAAAGGGAAAGCTATCAAGGGCAGCTAGGTGATGCAGTGGAAAAAACAACCCAGAAGTCAAGAGGACCTGAGTTCAAAACTAGCCTCAGACACTTACTAGCTGTGTGACCATGGGGAAGTCATTTAGCCCCAATTGTCTCCCCCTGCCCCCCAAAAGGAAAGAATGTATTAGGAGGTAATTGGGTAGCACAGTGTATAGAGCACTGGCCCTGGAGTCAAATCTAACCTCAGATATGTACTAGCTGTGTGAGCTTGGGCAAGTCACTTAACCCCAATTGTCTCCCCCCAAGCCCAAAAAAAGAAAGAAATGAAAAGGGAGTTTTCTTATGATAGGAGATTCCAGTATGGATCTTATTGTACCCTTGATATTCCTAACTTTTCCCTCAATTTTACAATGGGATACTTAAAGCACTCTGCAAATCCTAGAGTGCTATACAAATGTTAGCTGTCACAACCACTAATACCAACTCCAGCATCACCACCACCACTAGTATTATCATCACCAACAGTGCTTTCATCTTTTTCACTAGTCAGGACCAAATCTCAATAGACATAGAAGAATCCTCAGAGTTATGTACTTCACCCAACACCAGAGGTTTCTCTGATTTAATTTCCAACTGTTATTTTGGGCAGAGAACTGCCTACTTTTCTTTTCTTATTCGTCTCACCTTTTGTGAGCAGCAAAACTTGCCTTTTTGGCTAATAGTTAAGCATGGATTTATCTAATCTGACCTTTGATGGCTCAGTCCCCATTCCACGAGAGATTAAAAAAAAAAGCAAAACGCTCCTCTGCTTTATACTGCTAGATTTCATTTGCAGTCACTTGTGTACAATTGTAAAATCGTACTATTTAAAAAAAAAGAAGTAAGCCAAATAACTAAAATGCAATCAGTTTAACTACATTTAATCCCCAAACTGAACAGCCACCCTCATTACAGCCAGCCAATCAAAATTGAGAAGTTGAGGGGAAAAAATCGTTCCAGTGCTCAAATTTGAGCCCTCCACGTCCTTCTCCTGATGCAAACAGGGAAAGACATGAGTGACCCATGGGTCACCATAGCTCAGTCGAACACTGGAGGTCCTTTCAAGCTTATGCTCTCTGTTTTTTGTTTGCTAAACCTTCCCTATAATCCTAGCTTTGTTCTGGCATTACCTCCCAATTCCAGAGGCAACATGTATTTACCCATTGTCCCTGAGTCTGCTCATGGCCAAAGTATGAATCTTCACTCTTAAAGCCTTATCACAAGAGAGAGGTGAGAACAGATTAGCAATGCTGACTGGCATCTGATTACTCCCTTTCCTTGAGCTATACCCTCCTCTACCTCCCAAAATCTAGCCCATGATACAATAATTAATTGTCTTCACCGTCCCCACTGCCCTCACCACCAATGTAGACATCAAATTGACCTAAACTGTTTGTTTAAATGCTTAAGTTCTTAACTTAGCTGGGTTTTTTTCTTACTTTTCTTTTTCTCAGAAGATTTTTCAGTGAAGTAGGGGCACTAAACATACATCGCTGAGGGACTAGCCTTCTTCTGAGGCATCTCCAATATATTAAGATCACTAGGTCACAAAAATACAAAATCTAAAAATGGAAAGCACCTCAGTGGTCATCCATTTTCACTGATATCTAGACAAGAATTTTCAATCCCTCTGTTAAATGGGCATTTAGCCTTTACTTGAAAACTTCCAATAAAAGAGAACCAAATATTTCCCAAACAAAATATTTCCCCAATTCTTCTTTTGAACAGCAAAAAGATTCATTCCTTAATGACTCATATTTTGCTTAAAATTGGACTCCTTGTCAATTTTGACCCATCATTCCTAAAATTGTTCATAGTTTCAAAATACCATAATAAGCCCTCCCCTGCCTGATACATAAAATAAGACTTTTTTTTTTAAGAAACAGATGTTCAAATGAATCCATGATCTTTTTCATGTGAATATTTTCTCCAGTGATATTTATTGTAGACTATCCATGTGTGTCCATCTCTGAGACATTTCTATGTCCTTCCACACAAAGGAGAGCCTTTCTAAATTTCTCCTGTTCTCATGACATCACCAATGAACTTCATGAACTCCAGATTCAGAACTGGTTGAATGACTGGATACAACTGATGAATCAAAAAAAAAATTGATGGAAATTATAAATACATACATACACACATACACATGTATGTGTGGGATTATATACATACTAATGAAATAAAACCAAAAAAAGATTTTAGAAAATTCTCCTTACAGAATGATATCTACAAAACATATACAGAAGGAAGCAATGATCAGAAAGAACTAGCAGGGTTTTATCAAAAACTGAAATTGATCAAATAACTTTATTTCCAAGTTTGACAAGATTGCTAGATTGGCAGATGATAGAAATGCCCTAAATCTACTTACTTTTGGGGAGCACATTTTAGAATATCCATTATGATATTTTTTAGAATATCCCCCCATACATGTGTGTATAAATGTATGTGAATATATACATATATACATACCTGTACATATATACATACATGAATGCATAAACATGGGCACACACACACTAAACAATTGTTCAATTAAATTAGAACAAGAGTGGCTGAATGATTGGTGCCAAAGAATAAAGGTTCAAAGTAACTTGGAGCTCTCATCTCCCAAGGATTCTTGAATCTATACTGACTTTATACAGTTTGACATTGATATCAAAGACTCAAATAGTCTTTGATATAAATATATAAAGACATAAGTGGTACATACGTATATCTATAATGACACAACATTAAGTGGAATAGTTACCAGTTTAGTAATGCTTTGTGTATGGGATGACATAGATATTACCATGGACAAAATACAATTACAGGACCAAATACAATCTCAACACTAGATTCAAAGACAATTAGTAAATATTTAACAAAATAAATACAAAGCATAATAACACATTCATAATATACTTTGTGATTTCCAAAGGCAATATGTGGCCAGTAGAGATCATTTTCTTTTTGAGTTTGACACTACTACACTTCAACCCCTTTCCTAAATGGAAAAAGTTAAGCTGGTTTCAGATGCTTTAGCTCTCTGGTCATATTCTATTCAGGCCTGTGGCTACCACACTAGATGACAGAATCAAGAATGAAAATATCTTTGATAGACTGGCATTGGGCTACTTCAAATGAGTTAAAATTTAATAGAGGTACTATATAAATTCTTGAATTGAAAAAACATTCTATATCACAAATATATTATGGGGATCTGTGAGCTTTATTGAACTGAAATATTAACAGCCTTATATGGTAAAAGTAATGCAATCTTTGACTTCATTAGGACACAGTTTCCAGGGCTAGAGAGGTGATAGTCCCACCCCATTCTATCCTGGTCAGATTATATCTGAGTAGTTTGTGTTCAGTTCTGAGAATCAAGTTGTAAAAATAACAGTGGTATGGGCTATGTAGAGCCAGAGTAGACTTTCTCTCCCTGGGTCCAGAGGACTTAACTAGAAGCTACAAAAGTGCAAATTTAGACTGGCTGTTAAGGACAATCTTCCTCACAATGAGAGCTCCCTACATTTGGAATGGGCTACCTTTGGAGATAATAAGTTCCCCCACACTATAAGTATTTACACAAAGCCTTGTTGACCACTTGTCGAGTATCTCATAGAGGCAATTCATGTTCATTTATAAATTGGACTTGAAAACCTCTGAGATTTATTCAAAATCCGAGGTGAAATTCAATAATTCTCTTTAATTCTGTGAATCTCATAGAAAGAATAAGCATGCAATTCATTCAGTATTTATTCAGTATTCAGATTACCTAAAGAAAAATCATTCTCAACATCATAGTTTTAGTGCTGGAAAACACTTTAGACTTCAAAGATTCCACCTACTTAAAAGGAAACTGAAGCCCAGAGAAGTAACATGGCTATGTGACTTGTCTCTGAGTGATGAGGACACAATATAGTAAGTAGTGAAATTAAGATTTGTACCAACGTCCTCTGGCTCCAAGTCCAGCATTCTTATTGGTATACCAAGCTGCCTCATATTAACTAAGAACATCTGGGAATGAGATTAGCAGTATTTCATGCTGAAAATACACTACGGTATACAGTGATGGCATAGAACAATAAGTGGAATGCAGCTTTGACCAATTTTCCATGTTTCTAGGTTCTCATGGTCGAGAAACATATTGCAATCTGTCAGTAAGTGGGACACTTGAAAAACATTTTTGTGATCAGTGCCTTCAGATTTTTCATTATGCATAGGTTATACCATGTCAGGACTCTTAAACTATTAGGAATGTCTAAGTATTCCACTCTATCATTCCTGCCTCCATAACATTGTATTGGACTTAGATAGATCTTGGCATTATTAGATAAATTTACAAAGGAGAAAAAAAGTATTTTCATCAAATGTAAATCCCCTTCACTCACAATGCCCAAGAAGCACTATAATTCTGATAAACACCAAGTATCAATGGTATTATGCTTAAACAATCTAGAAGACAACAAAAACAGTGATCTGTATAAACCCAACACAACATTAAGGAGACAGCGATGACAAAGTATAATACTTACAGATGTTGCTAACAGTTTAAGAGTCCTGGCACAGGCATGCCAATATATAATGAGGCTCCTAAATGCTCTGCTCACTGAACTTGCATCTGAGAAGATAGAACACTTTACAAACTGTATTTCATTAATCTTTACAACATCTCTGTGAAGAATTATGAACACCAATCAACGGATTAAGGAATGAAGTCACTGAAAGATTGAGTGAATCACCCACCATCTTGCAGGGAGGCTTAGCATCTCCTTACATGGAGATTTTTTTTATTCTGGTACAAGCAAAGAAAGACCAAACTAATGTATTAAGCCTTGCAATGAATCAATATTAACTGCCTTTTGGGAACAAAAGAGAAAAGTAGGACCACTTTACCAAAGCAACAACAACAAAAAACAACTTGGATTCTCAATGTTTGAAAGTTAAAATTTGGGATTTGAAGGAAATTTTGACGCCATAAAACTTGACTGTATTTTTATAAGTTTACTGAAAAAAAATGGAACATAATTTCTCTCTCATAGGTGCACTAAGGTCTCTATATTACCAATGGCCATGAATTTCAGTCCTACAGGAAATTAAGCTAAACATGTTATTAAACAACAGATCCAAGTGGTTTTCGATAGCATACTGTTTTTTTGTTGCATTATTAAAAACTCTTGAAAGGGCAGGCAGCATCATCTCCGTCAATAAATTTCTATTGACCATTCACTGTATGTGAGAGGCTACTCTGAGAGCACATAGTCTATTGTAATCCCCTTTCATGAGTTTTAAATCAGTAGATGTGTGTGGTGTGCTGTCAGAGAATGGATTCTACCTTATTGCCATCCCCCAGATTACCAGGACAGGAATAGCAGGGTACTGAAAACAAACAAACAAACAAACTGGTCTCTCTTGAGGTTTATAACTACTCAGGAAGGTTCAGCCCCAACTATGATCTTTCTTTCATTCCCTTGAGGATAGAAAACTGGTTTATGAGCATGCTTTTGGCCTAAGGCCTTATGAAAACATAGCCTATGGTTGGGAGAAGCAGGGTAGAAAAAAAAAGGAGATGAAATTGTTGAAAGCCTTAGGTGATTTCCATACTCCCCTTCAAGGATTTTAAGAATACTTATCAAGATGTAGAACAGGGACATAAAACAAACCTGCCCCTACCAGCCTTCCAGACTCCTAGAACCAGATTAAAATGTAATTGAGAAATCTTTAACAAAACAAATATAAATGCAATAAAACACGGATAATTTTTATTTGTTTCTTTTTAAAGTCAATATATAGCCTGCAGGGATCTGTTTCTAATTTTTCACTTGTATACTATCTTTCCTCTAGTGAAAGAGATTCATCCCCTGAAATACTGTCTGAATTTTGAGTCACCGTCTCCGAACCTCAAGTTTGTGGCACACTCCCAACAGGACTGAAATGACTCAACATCAAAAAATGACTACATTCACACCTCTTTACATGTGGAATGAAGCTAGGGAAAATCACTAAAATATGTTGACAAATTTGTTATCTAGTCTCAATTTGGCCCTCCCTCAGACAAGGATAATGCCTTTATACCTCCTTAAGTGATTCACTATCTCTCTAACCACAGTGACTTTTCCAAGCCCTTTCATGCCTCCTTAAATCTCCTAAGACTCCCACTTCCCCTGCCTTCTCAGTTGGGACACTTGCCTCACATTTCACAGAAAATATTGAGGTCATTGATCCAGAGCTCGCACTTTCCCCCTGTTCTTCATATCAGTTGCCTTTCCCTACTATCTCCTTTTTAAAGCCCCATCTCACATTACAAGATGGCTCCTCTTTCCAAATTAAACCCCTCTACATCCAAATGTGATCCCATTACTTCCTATTTTCTCCAGCAGGTTACCCTTATAATTTCATTGTTACAGATAGCCCTTATAGAAGATATTCCTTTTACCAACACACATCTCGGTAATTTATAGCCTTAGAAAGTTGCCTGACACATTAAGAAGTAAAGTGACTTACCCATAGTCACCCAGCAGGATGTATCAAAAGTAGAACCAACATCCAGATATTTCTGTCCCGGAAGGCCAGCCTTCTATCTAATGTACTACACTTCCTTTCTGAAAGACATGTTGAAAATTAAAGGGCATCAAAATTAAAGAATATCAAAAATTATTGAAATGATGAATTTCACTATAAAAAAAATCTTCCTCTTAACTATAGATTTACCTGTCCAACCCCTGATCTTTACTGATAAAGAAATTGAGGTTAAATGACTTGCCCAAAGTCATGCAGATAAGTGGAGGACCTGTGTCCTCCAACATTGACTCCATTACTCTTTCCATTGCACCAAATTGCTTCCCAGTTAGAATTGAACAACTTCAATTTTGTTCTCTAAGAAAAGGTCCTCTGACAATTACAGAAATGCAATCAGAAAAATTATAGAATTAATGCAGAAATGAATAACACCCCTCTCCAAAAACTTCCTCACACAAATTCTGGAAAAAATGATTCAATCATATTCTTATCTTAATTTTGTCATTTATCACTATACCCTTTACAAGTGAGTTTCTTTTTTATTTCTGACCTTCAGTATTCTCAACTGTAAAATAGAGTTATTAATAACTACCTTACCTGTGTGGGCAATGGCTAAATAAACTGTGGCATATGAATATAGTATAACATTATTATACAATAAGGTCATCATAGATTTAGAGCTGATAGGGAACTTGGAGACCAATGAATCATATGAGGAATTCAGAGAAACATACTATATGAACTGATTCATCAAAATATTCAGAACCAAAAGAATAATATGCCCAGTGACTGCAACAATGGAAATGAAAAGTTCACTAAAAGAAAATTATACTGAGTGAATGGAAAATTTATTACAGTGTCAAAAAATGAATAATGAAATATACCTACCTTTTCTCTGTAGACAGGTAAGGTATTTCTAGGGTATATCATTATGTCCCTTTCCAGAAAGGGTCACTGGGCCAGGTGTTTGCATCGTAAATTATTAATCACTGATCCCACAAAAAAAAATGTATATACTCCTAACATACTTTTAAGCCTAATCTGTATTATTTAAAAAAAAAAACCATACAATTTTCCCTTACTTTCTTAAATCTAGACAATCAATAAAATTATAAATCAAGCCCTGATTTGTAGCCAATTTCTGAGGTGTAAATACACTGAAAACTTAACAATCAGTTTTGGAGAGACTATTCAAAATGACTTTAGCATACTCAAATGGTAACAGGAATTTGAAGATCTTTCTTGCCCCTTAATAACCCTAAGGGAAACCCTTCCCTGTTTTGAAAATAAACTCTGGCCCCTAATAGGCTGAAATGCCTATCTCCTGGAGCCTGTGGTGGGAGGAGTTTGCTGAAGGGTGGAGCAGAGCCCACAGGAAGCTGGGAGTCAGAGCAAGCTAGCTGGTTGGGAGGAGAAGATGCTTCCCAGGGAGACAGATAGGCTTGTGAGTAAGTATTGTTCTTATACTGTTTTGTGGGAAGGCTAAAGGATGGTGTGGCTCTCTGTGCTGTTATGGCTTATTAGCTTCTTTGCTACTATGATGGAATCAGCTTAATGGTTGTAGATTTGCTTTCCTGGTGTCCGAATATGTTTTACTTCCATCTTCTGCAGGGAGAGTCTGTTATATTTTGCACTTGAGCACCATGGAAGTATATTTCTAGTAACCATGTGCACTGTGAATATTGCATTGTCACTATAGCACTCCACCAGGATGGGAAAAATGAGTGGATATTTCCAGAAATGATTGAAATGGAAAAAAAATTAAGATTACTACTATTTTTTTAAAGGATAATTAACAAGCCTATCTCATAAGGTTCTTGAAAAACTGAAATGAAATAATAGATGTAAAAGTTCTATTTTATATTGTTGGTGTTATTATTCCATCAAAATTATTAAAAATGGAGACCACATTTTATAGAATATAATCAGAGATCATAAAACAATAGTAGAAACTCCCTATCATCCTTATCATAGGATCCATTGTTAGTATAAAGATTACAAATGAAATAATAGATGGTAACAGCTGGACGGAACCTAATACAATTTCTACCTGAGCAGGAAATATCCCTTGCTCTGCTTTATATAAAACATTTCTAATAAATTATAACTAGAAGCTTCTTTCAATAAAATAGTTTTGGAAAAATGGGTTAAGAATTGTAGAGGGAAGCATTCAGGTAACTGTTAATTTGATTTTATAGTCAAAGATACTACTTGAACTGCGAAGCCATGAGTTAATCCCCCACATCCACATCAACCAGGATTGTTGCAAGCAAAGATATTATGGTGCTGACCTGGGGCAGCTCTAGTTAACTTTCTGGGTTGATTGTTTTAGTGCCTTGTTGTGGGCCATTTGGGAAAGAAGAATATAAAGGTGACTTTTCAGATTTTAGCAGGGAACTCCTGAGACCCCCAGCAAATGTACTTACCAGCTGTTTTTAACCCCCTTGTCAGAAACTTTACCTGTCCCAAATTGCTTTTGGCATTGCTTTTAGCTTGGGTTATTTGAATACATTTTTGTTAAATAGATTTTCAGATGCAGAACAACAAATAGACAAATAGGTTATAGTCCTATGGGAGCCACTTACTAGTTATGTGAACTTGCACAAATGACCTCATTTATCCGAATCTCATCTTCCTCTTCTGTAAAATGAGGGGCTTGTGTCAAATCATCTCTAAAATTCCTTCCAATTCTAACATTCTGTGACTCTGAGCCCACAAGGTCTCTTTCTATATGCACCATGAAGTAGTCAATTAATAGATAGTAAAAGGTAAACTATTTGAAACAAGTACGGAAAGACCATATTTGGTCAATTACTTAATCTCACTAAGAAGATACTTCAATGTTTTTGACACCTGTCAAAAAACTTAGTTGACAGTTTTCTTTCTTCAATCTATTACACTTTCTAGGATCTACTCAATGTGTCCAATTTACTATTCATAATTTGCATAGCCTACTCATGGCTTTAATCCTCCATTTTCTCATCATCAACTTTCAATGTTCATCTGGTATATGAATGGGACTCATCACTCGTTCCATACATTGTTATATATTTTTGCTTTTCAAATATAGGGGAAACATGAAGAAGAAAAAAAAATCATTGGGATAAGGAAGCTTTTGGTCTAATTTAGAAGCGATTAAAAGAGGAAGATATAGATTTATTTACATTGTATCATAAATTTCATGCTAATTACTTTCCATCATTTTCTACCCTGTATGATCTAGGCAATTGAAAGGTTTTTTGAAGTTCTTCTTGTTCAAGGACATTTTTATAATAAATTGCTAGAGAACTAGCCTCCATATATATCTGGTCCTCTTATATTAGAGATATATTTTAATATGGTGGAATCTATAATTGACTGAAAAAAATGGGTCAGATGCAGGCAAGGTACAAAAATAAAGTAAATTGATTTAAAAGGGCTTATTTTTGCTTATATATTTCTTTATTTGTGAAGTTCTCATTTAATTTTACTATCCTTAAATCTTTTAAGATGACTAAAACTTGAGAAATTTTAGAATCTGATATCTAGTTTTCTACATGTTATTTAATATTATACATGTTAATGCTTTGTTATTTCCATGGGCAAGTAGAAATTGTATATATGTATGCATAAGTGTACATGTATTGCTGTGTACATATGTAATTTTAATGTGTTCTTTCTCACCATGTACCTGAAATTTATTCATCTTTCTGTATGGCAGGGTAGAAATTAGCATTTTCTATATTATTTTTCATGACTTTTTTTTTACTATTTTACTTTTGGTTGAAATAATATTCAGCAAAGTTAAATAATACATAGAGTGTCAATTTCAGTCCTAAGTATAGGATGAAAATACAGTATTTGACAAAAAAGTCCAGTGGATTTAACCTTCAACCATTGCAATTTAAATAGTCCTAGTAGATCTGCTTGGTAATTCATGAAATTGTTGAGAAATCAGAGTTCAACTCAGACTAAATTAAAGCGACATCTCTGGGTGCTGACTGCTGGATTTTCTTAGTACAGGGCCAGAGGCAGAGACATGTTTCTCTTTGTAGAAAATATGTAAGCTTCATTTCCCCTACCCAATCAGTCCTCACCACACTCTTCTCTTGACACAAACTCTGTTATTGTAATTTAACAGTTATGGGTTATGGTATTTGCTTATAAAAGAATAAATAAAATATAAAAAGAAAGTCCTTTTGAGATTCTGCTCCAAATTTAGCCCTGCAGTGCATAACACATCCGAGCTTCAGTGTTATTCCTATACTATAATACACACTGTCATGTCTAATTGCTTAATTATATTCTGACAATAAGATGTGGAGAGGGATGGGAGTCATTCTGAGCATCCCTGCTGGATGTCAGGAGTCTCATTCAGAAGTTAACATATCCTTCAACTTTGAAAAAAAGTGAAGGATGTTCAACTGATAATAGCTAAATTCTTATTAATGCAATGTGCACATAGCTGTGTGATGCTGATTGGGGAGATAAAATTTTTTATCAGTTGGAAACTTGGACAATTAGGAAATAAATCTGACAAGCCAAGAAAAGGAAAACAAAGAAAGGGGCAGTTAGTGGAAGTTTTCTTATGATAAGCCATTTTAATGATATAAAAATATAGAATGACATACAACATATATCAGTGAATGCAAATATAGTGGAAATTTTTTTAGAAATAAAATAGAAATGTTTTATTTAAAAGTAATATATACCTGAGTATTTTATTTCATCACTTATAATTCTAAGAATTCTTGGAATATTATTTAGTAATTTGGGATAATGAGGCAGTATCTGACACCAGAGCCAGGGCAGGCATTGTAGTAAGGAAGACCAGGATTTTAGACCAAACTGTTATACAGACTAGCTGTATGCTCTGATGTAATGGGAAAAATGCTGAATTTGGCATGACAGGACCTAGGTTTGAATCTCTGCTCTACTACTTACTGTCTGTGTGACCTTGGAAAAATTTACTTACCATGCCTCAGCATCTGTTTTCTCATCTATAAAGTGAGACGAGTGACCTCTTAGCTCTCCTCTATCTCAAAATCTATGAACCTCTGACTGTGAGTGAGTTTCTGAATCTCTTAGTGCCTCAGGAAGCTCTCCATTACTACAAGTTGCCCATGAGTTGTCGGCTCATTCTCTCCACAAGGGGAATTTCTCTCCTAGGAATTTCCTTAACCTATGGAGTTTGCAGATTCCAAAACAAAAAGTATGAGGGAAATGTATCACACTGAAAGTAATGCTAAGGAGCACAAATATTCAAATGCATTCTGAGTTTTCTGGTTTTCTCTTCAAGACTACAATTATTGGGGCAACTAGGTGGTGCAGTGAATAGAGCACCAGCCCTGGAGTCAGGAAGACCTGAGTTCAAATCCGGCCTCAGACACAACACAAAAACTAGCCCTGTGACCTTGGGCAAGTCACTTAACCCCAATTGCCCTCCAAAAAGAAAAAAAAAAGACTACAATTATTTCTGTGTTGTAAGGGCCTGTAATGTTAAGGGAATTTGAAGATCTTCCCTGCCCTTTAATAGGCCCATGAGACATGCTTTGAGCTCTAGCCCAGCCTACAGCTGAGTCACATAGAGCTCCGTGTGGGAGGAGTTTACTCAACAGAGCATGAGCAGAGAACAGAAAGAGTGGAATGGGAAGAGAGAATGAGGCAGAGGTGGGAGAGAATGGAGACAGAGCAGCTAGTGTGAGTGAGAGAGGGAGGCATTTTGCCTAAGGGAGATTGTTTGTCGGGAGGCCTGATGGAGGGAAGGCTGGGAATGGTGATGCTTCCTGTGCTAGTAATATGTACCAACTTCTTTATTACCATGGTGGGTTTGGCTTTCCAGCATATGAATAAATATTTTGGCTCTGTCTTCAAAGAAGAGAATCTGTTATATCTTGCGATTCAAACCTGGAAATATGCCTGCATTTTAATATCAACCACTGTGAGTATCACATTGGTGCTATAGGGCCGCTGAATATTGCCTTTTAATAAAAATCTGTGCTTCTTTAATAATTTAACCCAATCATGAAATTTGGAATTCCTGTGTATGTCCTCTCTGTTTCCATTGGTACCTCCCTAGCTCAGTTTGTCCCATATCTTGTATAATGTTGTGTTTAGGTATTGCTGAAACAACAGCACTCTAACTAGCCTTCCTGATTCAAATCCTGCACACTGTAGTTCATCCACTCTAATTCAACTTGCAAAGAAAATGGAAAAATCATCTTCCTCAAACAACATTTTCATGTATGCATAGGTTCACCAATTTTGAGTGGTACCCCATTTCTTACCATATCAAGTCTAAAATCCTCTAACTGATTTGCAGTAATTTTTCTACCACTATCTATTAAAACTCATTTTACACTAGGATCCTTTATCCAGTTAGGCCACTCAACTCAATGTTCTATAGAACTTCCTTGTACATTCAGTAAATGCAAATATAGTAGAAAATTATAATATTTTATTTAAAAGCAATAAATACCTGAGTATATCATCTCATCAATCACAGTTCTCAGAGTGTTATTTATAATTTGGAATAATGAGGTAGTGTATAAAATAGGAAATAGGGCAGACCTTGGAGTGAAGAAGATCAGGATTTTAGTTCAACCTGTTATACAGACTAGCTATATATTCTTGTGTCTTTGCCCATATTGTAGTCCCTCTCCACTGGATTTCTCTTCTCCTCCCCTATAATTCTTCAAATTCTGATGCATTTTTCAATGACCTTTCAAGTCATCTCACCTTTTCCCTGACAATAGGTGGCATAGTTCAGTGTTAGACTTGGCATCCAGAAGACCTTAATTTCTACAATGCCTTGCATTCTTCTGTAATAGTAATGGGATTTAAACATGCCCTGTATTGGCTTGTTTTTCAGTTGATGGTGTTAAAACCCAGAGCTTGTAAATCTCACTTGTGGGATGGACTTGTTGATGTGAAAAGAGAGGGCTGAACTGGGAGGAGCTGGTGACATAAATTTAGAGAGGCACAAGCAGAGAGAGAGGCAGAAGAAATTTTTTGGAAGCAGCATTGTGGAGACAGAGAGACAAGATGGAGAGGATTGCTGAGGGCCAGTTCAAACTGCCCAGGACTTTTGAGAGCTGCCACTCAGAGCTGCCAAAGACTGAGGAGACATGGCTATTATGCTGGTACTTTGTCTGTTTTGATGTTGTTTTGCCAGATTCATCCACTGGTGAAGGACAGTCCTGTTGTTGCAGAGGTTCTGGAACCTTGCTGTTGGTTCAGAGCTCCTGAGACTGTTCTGCAGACAGAGAGTGAATTGTGCCCGCTGGTGAAGGCCAATGCTGTTGTTGCAGAGGTTCTGAAACCTTGCTGTTGGTTCAGAAGCCCTGAAGAAGTATTTTCTTGTTGTACATTTACAGGAATCCTGGAAGAGGGTTTTGCTAAAGTTTTCAGGGGTCCTAGGGCTGTTCTACAGACAGAGAATGAATTAATAAGGACACTGGCAATGTATCTTGGGCCTTGCTAAGCTTTGTCTCCCTAGGAACAAAGATTGCTGAGAACTTGCCTCAGGTCAAGATGAAGAAAACACATCTCTTTGTGTATTAAATGATGTGCTTAATCTTGTTGTAACTCTGGAGTAGATGGCCTATTCAATTGTGATCCAAGGGTGGGAAATTTTTGACTTTTTTGTACTCTGGGACTGACCAAATGAATATACTTTGCTTATGATTGGAAACTAATCTCAATTTGAGAAGAGGGGCTTTGTGATTGACTAAATGAATGCACTGCCTAGGGGTGGAGTAGTACTTGGAAGAGGGAATGTGATTGACTAAATGAATGTAATGTCCAGGGGTGGAGTAGTACTTAGAATTATTGAATTACACTTGGTAAATGCTGTATTTTGAATTATGCTATATTTTGATTTTTTTTCTGTTCTTAATTTGTCACTGAATAAAATGGAGAGCAGTTATGCTAGTATTTTGAACCTTGGGAAGTTGCCTTTGCTTGGCATTACATCTTGCTATTCTTCACAACATGATGCTTTCTCTCCTTACACTGTATTTTCATTATATGTCCCCCATGATGGGTACATTCTTCATCTTCATTTGGTTCCTACCTTCTAGGCTTCCTTCAAGAATCATTGAAAATCCCAACTCCTACAGTAAGCCTTCCTTAGTCTCCTTACTTTTGGTCACTTCCCTCTAAAATTAACGTGTGTGTGCATGCAGACATATACATATATTTATGCCTACATGTATGTATATATGTATACACGCATCAAAATATGTTCCCAACCTTAAAGAAGCTCACTTTCTAAGGGATAAGATAGAACACAAGTAACTGTGTATAATATATATGTGTATACACACACACACACACAAACACACACACACACACACACACACACACAGAAATTCATTTTATAGGGAAGGGACCAATAGTAAGGAGACCAGGGAATGCTGCCTACAGGAGTTGTAATTTTCAATGAATCTTGAAGCCAAGAAGGTAGGAGCCAAATGAAGATGGAGAATGTTCCTATCATGGGGGGCATATAATGCAAGCACAGAATAAGGAGAGAATATATCATGTGTGAAGAATAGCAAATAGGCCAGTAAAACTACATAGTCTAGTTTTTAGGGAAGAGTAAAGCTATAAAGAAACCAGAGAGATTAAGAGGAATGAAGTTGTCTAGGCTTTACATAAAAAAAAAGAATTTCATATTTAATCCTGGAAAAATGGGGAATCACTGGAGTTTATCAAAGGGGAATGGGTATAACATAGTTAGACCTGTACTTTTGGAAAGGTTACTTTGACATCTGATTTGAAGAATAGGAGGATAAAGACAATAAAACCAATTAAAATTTTTAATTATTAAAGTAGTCCAAGCATGAAGTGATGACAGCCTGCACCCGAATGGTGTCTGTGTGAAGGGAGAGAATGGGGAATCCAAAAGAAATGTTGTGGAGGCAAAAAAAAGGCAAGGTTTGATAACATATTGAGTGTATTGTAAGCAAGGCATCAAGGTAGACATTGAGTTTGCAAACCTGGATGGCTTGGGTGGGTGGGGGTGGTCAGTAACAGGTGAGTTTGGAAGAGGGGAGAGTTTAAATTCTGAGAGTCTAAATTCAGAAATGTTATGAGAAATAAGTGAAATTTATTTGAAATGCTAAAGAACTCAAAGTAGAACATTGAAAAAACAAAAATATCTTCCAAAGAGCAATCATTTCCCAAAGATCTGCATAAATCCTGTTGGTCACTATTCTTTTTAAACTGGACCTATGATTTCATAGGTTTGTAAATTTTAAATTTAAATTTGAATAATAAAGTGGCAAGAGTTGCTGGTAAGGAACTTCCTCTATAGAAGCAGAACTCTTTTCTTCTCTGCAATGAATCTTAGAAAGTTACCTAGGGCACTGAGAGGGTAAGTAACTTATCCATGGTCATATAACTAGTAGGTGTCAGAAATGGGAATTGAACTCAGGTCTTCCTGGCCAGGATTCTACCTTGTTAACTACTAGACCACATGACTTTTTCAGTGGCACTTACAGTTCTTAAACTGAAATATTCCACATCTTCTGCCCTTCCCATATGATTCCAATAGGTACAGCTAATTAGTCATAATTGTTGTGATATTGATATTTTTGTACTTCCTCATAGGCCCAGGAAGGTATTGCTAAATAAGGCATTTTCTTTTTTCTCTTTCTTTTTGGGGAAGTAGGGTAAATATGGAGGGCAAGGATAAGAAAAGAAGATAGGGCTCTCTGTTTCAGTCTCCCCATTATTTTGGGTGGGATTTCCTTGGCCAGACCAGAATTATCTCTTGACACAAGTCTATCTCTGTTGTTGGATGAAGTCTTAGTCACTAGAAATGAAAGGCCTTCAGTACCTTCCTCAATCCCCAAGTAAAAGACCAACAGAATATAGACTCAATGATATGTGGGGCTACTTTCTTTATAGTTATTCTAGCTGACTTCTGTTGTCACAAAACTTTCAAGGGAACACGTCCCTGTTGCTTTCTAACTTTAAGAAAGTCCCTCTTACTCCCAGTTCAAATATAATGATTCTTGTGTTTCCCTTTGCTCTCTGACATGTGGGAAACTACTTCTCCTTAATCAGAAACCAATATTGAATCCTAGTTTCTACCTAATCATCTCTTGGTTATAGAGGAATCTTTCAAGCATTAGGATAGGATTATTCAAATGATCAAACATTGTCACTAATTCCAATTTACTATGAGTCTAGCTCAAGGAAAAGGCAGCTGGTGAAAAGGCTGTTCATTTTCCTAATTGTCTGTAAGGTTTTCCCTTAAAAACACCATTCATCAAGAGATATTATGAGATAAAGGTAAAGGGAAAAGTTCCAGTGCCCCCTATACATCCTTATAACCTATAATTTTTTTCATGAGCCCTGTATTCTTAGGGAAAGTTTGGGGTAGGGGGAGCTATACTTGAACATAATATTTACACATGCAGCTATTTAAATTAAAGTTACTATTACTGCTCAGGTAATGATATTCAGGGGCTTGTTTGTTGAGTTTACTTTCCCAACTAAATGCAATTTACAAAATGATATATCATAGAGGTATTATTATTTGTAGCTGCCTTTCTCCCCAATGCCTTTTGATGACCCCAAACTTCTATTTGAAAGAAAACCAATTCTTTTAACCTCAATATTCTTCAGATAATTCTATATGGCTATGACTTACGGAATATCATAATCTTCCAGGAGTCAATATCATGGGTCACCTAAAGGGCAAAGTAAAAACGCGTAAATAGGTTACCACGAATTACCAACTATGAACTGCACACAGAAAGTAGCAAAAAAGTATTGCCCAAAGGATATGTTATCAGAAAAGGAGGCTGACTTAAATGAAGAGCTTATCCATATATATTGCTAATGGAAAGGATAAGTACTGGACATTCTGCATGCTTGATACTAATGTAAAGTTGAGAAAACTGAAACATTAGCCATCACTGGAGGATTTACATAATGAAGCACTGAGCCATGCTTCCCAAAATATTTGTTAAATGCCATTCTATCCTGATCCAGTGCTATCACATCACACCAATGGCAAATTTTCACAGATACTTCCCAATCCTCATCAGAGAAGAAATGACCAAAAACCAAAACAATGAAACCTCAGAAATTCAGGAATGTCTAAGTTTTCCAACATGACTATATGTGCTTTTTGCTACATATGAAAACTTACCAAATTAGAATCTATGCCAATATTTTAAAAGATTAATTTTCTAGGTTTGAAGAATAAGAATTTTGCACCCCTACTCCAAAAAGTTATCTTATAATTTTATTAAAACATATTTATTAAGTCACTGAAATCAGATATAAGTTCTACTTTTAATAAGATTGATAAAATTATTTTGTTAAGGATAAAAAATATTATAATTATGAAGAACATTGTTTATTTGCCTTTACTAATGTGAAGGAAAGCAAAGTTATATCAAGTACAATGTCTCTACCTATCTGATTTAAAGCTTAGGCAAATTAAATAAAACTATATAAAGTTATTGAAATTAGGTTGATTATTTTACAAGTGGGATAGAAGAAATAAAGAAAAGATGCTGAATGGAATATTTAATCCATCATCGTGTAGCATATGTATTTATTTGGAAATACAAATGAACTTTCTTTTAAAATTAAATTTTGCCATCAAAATTGTTGTACTGAAATAAAATATCACATTATTTTACCAAAGCTGTAGCTTTTAGTTTTTACTATGAAGTATTTTATTTTACATATTATGTAGCCTATGTAGAAATGACGATCTCTCTTTTAATTATATCACTTTGTCTGGAATGAACTCTTAAACAGTAAATTACAACTAGCATGTTGGATTATAATATAATTATTTATTCTTTCTAAGACCTTTAATATGTTTGATTGGCAATTAGTATTACCCTCTAATTTTATTACAGCAGCAACTGTACTATACAGCTGTATTGTAACTGCTAGTTAGTGACATTTTGGAATGTGTGGCAAAAAGTCAAAAGGCAAAATAGTTTTTAAAATAGTTTATTTATAAATATATAAAGCTATTTTGTCATATATATATATATATATATATATATATTTCATTGACACATAAGAATTTGACTATTTCTCCCTATATTCTGTTTTAGAAAAAGTATACTGTTCACACAATCTTGTTCTGTTTCAATGAAGTTTGATTGGAAGTGATAATTTGGTAGCTTTTTTCCCTCTTTCTAAATATGATTTACAATTGGACAGAGAACAGAGCACTGAAGTCTCCAGAATGCCTATTCCCTAAAGATTCAGAAATGTCCCAGGAGTATCCTAGGATCTCTTATCAATACTGTTATGCTGTACATTCCACCTAATTAAGTCATCTTTCTTTTTTCTGCTCAAATGAGGAAATGATAGCGCAGAAATGCTAAGAAAACAGTCCACTGTCTATCTCTCTGTTTCTCTCTCTATTTCCATTTTTCCCACTGGTTCTGTGGCTCTCTATATCTCTGTTTTCATGTGTGTGTCCTGAGAATTGGGCCTTAGCCTTAAAAAGAAATCTAAATGGCTGATTGGGCAACTTCTGTGGAACAATTTAAAATCCTAAATTCTCTTTTGCACATTTTTTCAACTGCATGTTTCTTGTTGTTTTGTCTGCTCCTAAAATTGGAAAAATCTATAATTAGGAAGATTAAAAGAAAGTTCTACTTAACCCAGAAATTATTAATTTAGAGAATTTAGCAGACAATTAAGTGGTATCTAACAAGTAGCTAAATAAATAACTTCTAGAAGGTTTTACCACATCCACTGTGTTCTATTCACTTCTGGCTGACACATTTTTAAAAGGATAATGATAAACTGATGTTTATCCTCAAGGAGTGACCAGGAGGATGAATGGTTTGGAAACTATTTCTTATGACAAACTGTTTGAGGAACTGGAAATATTTAACCTGAAGAAGAGAAAGCAGAAGTGTGATAGGGACAATGCATCTTCAAACATTCATTTGAATGGTTTTTATGTGGAAGAAAGATGAGATTTATTCTGTGTTATACTAGAAGGTGGAATTATTAACAATGGATAAAAATTAATTATAAGAAGGATGATTTTTGACAACACATGAAGAACTTTATAATAATTAAAAATATCCCTTGATCAAATGGGCCATTTCCAAAGTATTAAAGTGTCCATCAATGGAAATATTCAAACAAAGGATAGGTGAACATCTGTAAGGAATATTGTAGAGAGAATTGAGCTTTGAGTGAGAGATTAGATTTAGATACCTGCTAAGACCCTTTCTGACTCTAAGATTTATTACTTAATATCCAAAGGTAAGGTATTGCATTGGACAGTCCAGATCTGAGCTAGTTAAGAAAATAAAACAACTATTAAATCAACATTATTATGTTTTTAGTCTCAATTGCATTATATTGTAAGAAAATTCCTAATTGGGAAACATAGCACAATAATCTTAGACACATAGACATGCTTTTATTTAATGTATTAAACCACCATCTCATGGAATTTGGTAGCATTGGGCATGAGAAACAAATAATTTATCTTTTTCTATTAAAAAAACTAATTTTATATGTAATGTAACATAAAAAGCCTAGATTATCATAATTTGTTTTAAATAAACTTTACTTTAACTGTTATCCATTTTTAACAGCATGATCAAGTGGGAAAACATAGAAAACCACATGAAACCTCATATGGGGTTCTGTGGCAAATTTTCAGTTGTTTGTTTCTCAAATGAATAAATGTACATTTGATAGAAATATAGATTCAACATTCATTAAGCTCCTATTAAAATTATTTACTTATCAACTTACTAATTTTAAGCATATTTACATACTCAAACCATTTATATGCTTTGGAATTCATATTCTGTATAGGTTGACAATTGTGATAATAAAATCAATGGCCCCATATCATTAGGTCTGAGCCTCTAACACATCAGACAATATAAGTCTTGAAAGATATTTCTCAAAATCTCTTTGATCAATGGATGTCTCTATCCTTCAGAGAGTGTGAGCTACAGGATTTGGCACATTCAGCATTGGAACTCCTGCCCTGGGTATTATCAGTCTGTCCTGATTGTTGACAAAGGAAGTATAATTTACATAGCACACTATATATAGTTGGCCCCAGACCATGCTTCCTGCTTTCCCCCCTAGTTTTATTCTTGACAATACCATGTCATCCAATACTCTTCCCCTTTATCTCATACTTATGGAAATTATGATTATATATATAATAAATTGTGTAATAATATTATATATAACAATATGTAATGTGATAATATATTATATAATAATATTATATCTAACAATATATGATATGTGATAATATATAATTGTATTACATATAACAATATGTAATTATATGCTATATATAATCATGCATACTACCACGACTTCTAGAAAGGACATATTAACCTACTCACATGTGCCTCCACTCATTTCTGTGACTTACCAGACCAAATGATTGTTCTGTTACTTGATTCACAAAAAGGGTGAAGCTGAGATTTTTTTTCTCCTACATGCAAGGATCTCAAGATTCTTCCTCCCCATTGGAAGCCACAGGATGGTTTAACTTATTGCCCTCTCTCCATGTCTGAGAGAGGCTGAGACACTCCTCTCCCCCCTTGTCTAAGTAAAGCACCAGACTGTTTGTCTTCTTTCTGTTCTTGAAGCTCTGTATCTCCTCAGGGAACTTTATCACCTGCCCTTTAACTACATAGTGTTCTTGGTGGAGGTCCCACGATTACAAGGGTCTCTCTCTAGGTCCTGGAAGCTCAGTAACTCTGTGACTGTGTCTCTCTCTGTCTCTAGATCATTTTGTGTCACTTCTCCTTTTAAAACACAAATCAAAGGGCCAGTTTCTATTATTCTCATGGTGTCAACTTAGTATTCTTTCAGTTTTGAAGTTGTGAAAGAGGACAACTTGGATACGGAACAAAGAGACTTTTGCAAAAATGATTTTCTTAAAGCATAGGTCATGTCCCTCCTCAATAAACTGCAATGCCTCCCTCTCACTTTTAGTATCAAATGCAGAATCCTTTGTTTGGCATTCAAAGGACACCCATTTCCTTCCACATACCTTTCCAGTCATCTAACACCTTAATCCATACCATGTACTCTGATCCAGTGACACTGGCCTTCTTTCTGTTTCTTAAACAAGACATTCCATCTCCAGCTCCTGGCATTTTCTCTAACTCTTGCCCATGACTGGCCCATGACTCTCTCCTCGTCTTTGCCTTTTGGCTTCCCTGGCTTCCTTTAAGTCCCAATTAAAATCTCATATTCTAAAGAAATCCTTTATCAATCCCTCTTAAATCTAGTATCTTCACTCTTTTGATTATTATATTGTCTCTCCCATTAGACTGTGAGTTCCTAGAGGACAGGGATTGTCTTTTGACCCTCCTCAGCTCTTGGCATAGAGCCTTTTACATAATAGGTACTTAATAAATGTTTATTGACTGACTAACAATGTTTATTGCTGCTTCTTATCTGGTGGAAGAAATTAACTTCTTGTACTCTTGCCTACTACAATCATAGAGTCATAGGTTTAGAGTTTAATTTGATCTCAGAAGTAATAGATGGCATACTTGTGACTTTATGCTTTTGTTCTCTAGCGCATATATATATATATATATATATATATATATATATATATAAAATTTGATCAAGTTAAAAGATATTTAATATTCAATTTATTTGAATCTTTAAATTACTTTTAAATTGGATTTTGTGTAAGGCATTTAAACTATCTTAAAGTGTGAATTGCTAGCATTATCACTAAGTTTGCAAATCTGGGTACTAAGCTAATCCTGGTTATATCTGATAACTTTAGTTCAAAAACATATTTAAATGTTCTCCATAAATATATAAAATACTCAACTCATCTTAGAGCCCATATTTTTAATCTTAAATAAGTTATGTTTTCCCTAATGTTTTAAACAATGGTGCATAATTCTTATTTTTATACTTATATAAATAGTCTGCATAATTACCATTTTATCAAGGTTACTGAATTGGAAGATTTGACTAATATTAAATATGTATGAATTTCCAGCTATTCCCCAGGGCTGTCAAAAACAAGATGCATCTCAAGAGATGGCTAGGCAAAATCTCTGTTCATGAAGAAAGCCTGAAGGATGGCATCTTTTGGAATGTTCTGAGTCTAATTCTACTTATCAAATAAGCATTTAGTAAATTATTATTACCTGAGTATTTACAAACAGTACCAATGTAAAGTGAATTAATTCTGTGTGTCTTTAAAAAAAAATCTATGGACAGCTCTACATCTGCATGAACAATGGACATGACATGATTGATCTTAACTGTATTGACTTTTTACTTCACCAAACATGCTGATGAATCTCAAAAAAATCCAGTAAAGCCAACCCAATAACTAAGCATTTGTTGCAGCCTTAGAGAAGTAATATCCTTATAATCATATCCCTTGAGAGCCTTAAATGACATTGCTGAAGATAATGAACAATGAGAGTGTTAATGTTTATTTGGAAAAGGGACATTCATCATTGGTATTTCTAAGAGACTCTTCAAATACACTATAAGTTTGTTTGTAGGGGAGAAGACTGGACCTATTACTTCAATGATAGGAGAGGGGAAAGGAACAAGCAGGTATTAATTGCCTACTATGTGTGAAGCACTGTGCTATGGACTTTACAAATATTTTCCCTTTTAATCATCACAACAGCCCTGTGAGTTATTATCCCCATTTTATAGCTGAGGAAACAGAGATGAATAGAAGTTCAATATCTTTCCCAGGGTCACACAGTTAATAAATGTCTGAGGCTGGATTTGAATTTAGGTTTTCTTGACTCCAGGCACCTGCTGCCTTATTTAAAGAACTCCAAGATTAAAAAAAAAAAGTCCCCCTACCAGTTCAGGTAAAAATTTTATAATTTATTTGTGGAGAATTTCCTACAAGTCTAAGAGATAAAAATGACTTGCCTGGGGGCAAAACCAGTCTGTGTCTTAAGAAAGACAGGAATCTAGGTGTCAGATGGCTCTCAAAGGATGGCTCTAAATCAGGCCTGAACAACATGGGGCCCACCAGTCATTTGCACCCAACAAAGGATTTCAGGAGGGGCTATGCCATTTTTAGCAGCCTGCCTGAAATCCTTCAGGGGGCCACAAGCAGCCTCCCCCTTATGTTATGAAAGTCTGCTCTATATCCATCTTAGTATTGTAAAGAACAGGTCTTTAAAAAGATATTTAATATGAATAGTAATGGTTAAGCCACTTTTTTGTCAAACAAGTCAATGAGTTACTGCATATGTTCTTTACAAAACAGTTGTTGAAATGTTGGAGATCAGCGACAATTCCCATGTTATTTTCACACATATGAATTTTTCTCCTATAAAAATTTTAAATGATTCATTTTATTAGATCTTTCTGATAAAACTGTTTTAATATAAGTGGTGAACACCTATTTCACTGACAGATTTGGGGAGTTGTCACTAATTCTACTTAATGACCTGATTTTTTTCACTACCTCTGGTCCCTACATGTTTGAGATAGAGAAAAGAATTTTAGGGCAAATAAACCCCCCAAATGGAATCTTTGATATTATTCTTTGAGATGTCTTAACTTGGGAGTCTATAAATATTTTTCGTTTCATTGTGACAAGTATTACAATTACAAATAGGTTCTTTTGTATTCCTTTACATTTTATTTTATGTCTTAAAAAGTATTCTGAGGTGGCATCCTTACACTTCACAATACAACCAAATGGCTCCATGCAGGCATATCCTGGTAAATCTTTAATAATCAGCTCTCTGAGGAAAAAATTTATGTATACTTACACATTTTAATTTCAAACTTCATTATTAACATTTTTTTCATCTCATTCTTAAGCCTAGACAATCAACAACAAAAAAAAATATTTGTAGCATTTGGCAATTTTAGAGGTTTAAATGCTCACACTGGAAATTAAATAATCAGTTACCTTGAGTCAGTCTATACTGATTCCATCATGCCCTGAGTGCATGACACAAACAAAAAACAAAACTTTTTTTGTTTGTTTTTATTTTGCCTTGAGAACTGTTAACAAGTAGTACGATTCCAAATTCTAGCTTCCTACACATACTGCAAATTCCTACTGATTTTATAGGAGGCCTTTATAGGAATTCAATGGTAAAATTCAAGCTACAAAACATTCCAAAATCAAGTATCTCAACAGAAGCCAAAAATTATTCATACAATATGTAGGAAAAAATAAAAATAAAATCTGAGGTGACTTCAATGTGAGCCAAATGGTGTAATGAACCTATAAAATGCTTAGTGAAATGCAGCCAGGCTTGTAGATGTGTTTACAAAAAAAGGAACGTTCTGCTTTCATATTTATTATGATCTTTCACTGATTTAAGTCTCATATATCCTGAAACCCAGTAAACATCTTTTATTTACATAAACTGAAGCATAACAAATTTATAAAATGGATTCAAGAAATAGCATTTTCTTCCATCAGTCTCTACAATTAGAAGAGAAAGAGAAATCATTGAGAATAAAAGAACCTTAATAAAGAATATTATACAAATATATATTTCCTTTAAAGATAATAAGGTCAGGATGGGATTTGAAAATGCTGCCTATTCTATTCTCATTGCTCAAAACCATTGAAGTGGAGCTTTGGAGCAAAATTTCAATAGCATATTTGAGAGGCAAATAAGCACCATTTTAAATCCAAATACCTTGGAAGGATAAAAATGAGACCCTAGTTTACTTGTAGGCAGTTTGATCTAAGTGAGTTTTTACTTTTCAGACTGTTGGGCTAATGATTAATGCCACATACTGTACATCTTCGTCCCGAAACTATGGTGTCTATTAAATGTAATTACCTTTCCCCATGGCTTTAAATTGACGGCAGATTCAAAATGAAGGTGGCTTCTATTAAATTTAATTACTTCCCCCTGAAGCTTACTTGGCAAAACTGGAACTAGTAATGAGAGTGGCTTCCATAAAAAACTGCATGGTCAAGGTGTGGCTATTAAATTAGCCTTGATTATTAGTGGGGGTGGGGAGAATGTGAAGTATAATATTTGAAATAGGCTATTGTCAAATTTATGTAAACTTACACAGTATGGAAGGCAAGCTACATAGGCAGATCTTTGATTCTGTTAGTTTTGGAGTTTATCTTTGGTCTGATAGATGACAGACAAGAATTTTAGAGCTAAATGGTTTTCTTATACCATGACCAATTATTACTATAAAGAGAGAAGGTTTGTTTAAATATATTTTATTCTCTTCATTGTATGTGAAAGAAAATGGTGGACAATAGTTCCATTTAGAGCCATGAAAATTTTAGGAAATAACTCCACTTAACTCCAAAGGCAAAAACAACATTAAAAAATTTTTAATTAAACTCATTTATCATTTCCACATTCAGTTCTTTTGATTTGGTTTATTTACTACCCATATGAACTTGGGCAAATCACTTAAACTGTCCCTCTTTCCTACAATTTCTTATTTATAAAATGAGGTAATTTAAGTAAACTAGATGATAGCTAAGGTCCTTTTCATCCCTAGTACTATATCTCATGTGATTTCTTAGATATAGGGAATTCCCAGGGTAGAAACTTCCTCTATTAGTTGTATAAATACAGTTCAACAACCCTTATACAACTTTTGGTCTTAGAAAGTTCCCAGAGGCAACAAAAGGCTGAATGACTTGCCTATGGCTACAAAATGGATATGAGTATTTAATCAATAGTAATATCAATTTAATCAATAGCAATCAACAATTGCTTATTAAGTACCTACTGGATGCTTGTCTACTCCTGACTTGCAGTTGACTTTGATTTGAGTGAGGCAGGGCTATGCAGGTTCACCAGACTCACTTTCTCCTCCAGAGCCAATCAGAGTGACCAGATATTCGTCAGGATGACCCAGAATGCAATGGGAAACCCTGCCCTTTTTTAGGCTAAGGGCTTTTCAAGTACTTACTTAGAGTGAGGAAATGCCCATTCTGTAAATATGTCTCTTTAAGAAGTGAGTCCAGAGATATCTCCTGTAATTAGGGGGAAAAAATCAAGCTGGGAGCAGAAGAGCCTCAGGGTTGCTGTTCCAAAGAGAAAAGGAGAAAGAAAGGAGGAAAGAAATAGAGAAAAGAAAGGAAAGAAGGAAGGAAGGAAGGAAGGAAGGAAGGAAGGAAGGAAGGAAGGAA
>NW_027187324.1:6222717-6242457 GCF_028583685.1 Petaurus breviceps papuanus
GAAGGAAGGAAGGAAGGAAGGAAGGAAGGAAGGAAGGAAGGAAGGAAGGAAGGAAATTTACCCAGTAAACCCCAAGTTAAGTGGGCATCTTCTGGTCATCAAAATTTACCTTCCTTTGGAGAGGAAGAGGATGAGTTGAGTTGCCCAACTACTGGGTGCTACTTACCTTCCTAAGAATACAAAGATTAAAATGAAATAGTTCCTCCCCTCAAGGAGCTTACTTTCTATTTAAGAAAGATAATGTGTACCTAAATAAGTAGTATTCAAATCTTGGTCTTCCTGGATCCAAAGACAGTTCTCTATTCATTACTATTACAACTACCACTACCACCACTACCATTACTACTACTACTACTACTACTACTATTACCATGTTTCCCCGATAATAAGACCTATCCCGAAAATAAGCCCTCCCCTTACTGTGCAAGATTCCTCTAAAATAAGCCCTCCCCCCGAAAATAAGCCCTATTGATATTGCTACTGTAGTGAAGGTGATCCCCTGCGCTACATGCTACATTACGGTACCCTCTGTATGCACTGTCCACCCCCCCCCCCGGGTGAAACGCACGCCGCGCTCCAAGCTGCATCCAATCAGAGCTGCAGCAGTGAGCGCGTCATCCTGTTCTTTATTGAATTCATTATTGAATAAAGGTACATTTTTTTGTTCACATTTACCTGTTTATTAAAATTGCTGTCAATGTTCATTAAAATAAGCCCTCCCCTGAAAATAAGCCCTCTGGTGTTTTTCTGTCCAAAAAAATTGATAAGACAGTGTCTTATTATCGGGGAAACACGGTACTACTGTTACTTCTACTACTGCTGCTATTGCTGCTATTTCTGCTACTGCTCCTATTCCTCCCCCTCCTCCTCCTCTTCCTACTACTACTACTACTACTACTACTACTACTACCACAAGCTAACTAGCTAGCTAGCTAGAATTCACATAGCACATTAAAATTCACAAAGATCTTTACAAATATTTAATTTTACCCTCATATCTACCCTGGGAGGTAAGTGCTATAATTATCCTCATTTTATAGATGAAGATACTGAGGCAGAAAAAGGTTAAGTGACTTGCCCAATGTCACAAGAAAATAATTTTCTGAGGCTGAATTTAATATCAGGTGATCCTGACTCTAGGTCCAGTGTTCTATCTATCGCGTCATCCAGCTACCTATCTAATCAAAAATGTCTCTCTTTCAATCAATAATGAATAGTTAATAATATTGCTTGATTATAAAGAAATCTGCAGTTTACAAAGTATCTCTTCTTACAAATAATATTTTCTTCTTTTCTTCCTTCCTTCCTCTCTTCCTTCCTTTCTTTCTCCCTTCCTTCATATCTTTTATTTTGGAGGCAACTGAGATTAACTATCTTGCCTATGGTCACACATCTACTTAGTGTTTGAAGTTGGATTTGAACTCAGGTCTTCCCAAGTCCAGGTCCTGTACTTTCTCTTCTGCACCACCTGGCTATCCCAAATCACATATTTTTTTCCTACTGCCTTTCATTTAATTAATTTTTTTTAAACAACTCACTGTTTCCATTATTTGTACAAAATAGTCAATAATCATACCCTGACTGGGAAAAAAAAAAAAAGTGTGGTTTAGGTTGAAACAAGTCCTTCTATCCTGAAGCATCTATTTGGAAGGCTTGGGAATAGCAACTTACTCCCAGCATCTTTGGGTTTGTACTTGGCCAATTTAGGGTCAGTAAGCTTAGCAGCCTTAGAATGAAACTTGGCTGCCTTGGGATCAGACTGGGAAACCTTGGCATCAAACTTGGCGACCTTGGCATCAGATTTGGTGATCTTTGGGCCAGATTTGGTAGCCTTGGGATCAGACTTACTGACCTTGGCAGCAGATGTGGTGACCTTGGGGTCAGTGGGCTTGGCAGCTTTGGAGTCAGTGGGCTTTATAGACTTGGGATCAGTAGTTCTGGCAACCTTAGAGTCAAGCTTCATGATCCTGTAGCCTGGACACTTGGTGGTCATCTTCTGGCCAGTGTACTGGGTGCTGGCCTTGGGGATCTTGGGCCTGAGGAGCTTGGGTTTAGAGGCCTTGGTGCCCAGGCCTTCATGGCTTTTATGTTATTGGCTTGCACCTTCTTCAGCCCCTTCTTATTATGTTTCTTGGCAAAGCTCATGTTTCTCAGAAACTTGGGGTTAACCTCTTTCAGAGACTCATATCTCTGTGACCTAGTTTTTTTTTTTTAATGTTGTTTCTGTGCCTTGTTCATGATTGCTGTGAGTGGTATGGTTTTGGGACTTAGTCATCTTTATAATGCAGCCTTTGCTAATAGGTACTTCACCGACCATTTCATTTTAAAAGATATGCACAATGAATATTGATCATACATGATGAGAGAAAGGAGAAAAATAAAAAGGGAAGGGGACTGAAAAGAATCATAAGATACTAATCACACATAAAAAAGAAACACAGATTTCTATTTAATTTTTTAAAAGCTTCTGTTTTTAAATACTCTATACAGATTAGAAATTCCTATTAGTGATTTTTACTGAATATTAGATGACAAGAATAACTCATTTTACAATTTATTTTTTTCTCTAGCCCTTCTACACTCTCCTCAGCCCTAAGTGTTGACATGCTAATATTATTACATTTTTCTGTCTCTCTGACTCTCTCTCTTTCTGTCTATCTGTGGTTTGTCTCTATGTCTCTGTCTGTTTCTCTCTGTCTTTGTCTCTAACTCTGTCTGTCTCTGTGTCTTTCTGTCTGTCTTTCCCCCTTTCCCTGCCTTGATCCTTGATCATTTCATCTACTCCAAAAGTTTAATTTACACTTCTATGTAGTTGACTTCTATTTCCATACTTCCCTCCCTTATATATCTTCTTAATTCTAATTTCCACTTGAATGTTCATAGTATCACGTAGATATTTCAATGACAAAAACACCACCACCACCAACAAACCCAATGCAGCCTGTTTAAAACTAGTCACCATCTTCCCTTAAAATGTGGGCACAGACAAACCCTCTTTACTCTCTCATGTCCCTGCCTTACCAAATTCATACATTTTTGAATACTTCTGTCGTACCCTAACCCAAATCATATGCCACCTGATTCGGAGTCCACCATTAAATTCCTTTATATTTTTCTTTGTCTCTATCCTAAACCCTGTAACCATTCTACTGTAACCATCTCAAACAGCTTAAAGGAATAGTCCTAGGTAAAGTGAATCACCCAAGGCATAGTCCCCAGCTTCCTTATCTTTCCCTGAGTTAGTACTTCCCTAAATCAGTAAGCCTTGAAGCAAGTCTGTATAAAGATCATGGGGCAAGTCTATCCCATGCAAGAGACCACCCTGTTCTGGGATATTGACCAAGCAAGGTCCCCACCCAGAATGCTAACCAAGCAGGGTCCCCCACACCTTCCAAACAGAACATGACCCTTGCCTGTTCTATGACCCCAGCCTGTTCTGGGAATTCCACTCCCTCTGTACCCTCCTCTGCTCTAGGAGGGATCACTGTCACAAGAAAGGTCACGCCCTTATACCCTTGCACCATGATTCCCAAATTAGCCCAGAGCTACAGATCCAACCAATGGCTGTTCTTGGCTTCTATACGTCATTGCTTATGCTAGCTTCCCTCCCCAAATGTGGGTTTTGTGGGTTTTGCCTTTATAAGCATTGTATTGTCCCTTATTCAGGACTGCCTGATTTGAGTGTATATTCCAGGTAGTCACACACTTGATCAAAAAATCCACACCTAAATTTAGCTGAAACCCAGGTCTTGGTCTCGTTCTTATTCTCTTCACAACATTTTATCTGCCTGTTATCTAAAAATCATTCTTACATCTACATCTCCTGTCTTCAGCTAGTATTAGAACCCATACTCAGGTCTCTAACTGCTTTGAAAAGAAGCAAGGTATAGTACAAAGCCTGCTGGACTTGAAATAAGGAGAGACCTAGGTTACAATCTTGGTCCTGATACTAGCCATGTGACAAAAGGCAAGCTATTTTGATCAGTACTTTCCTTAACTCTTTACAAATCTTTGAAAACTTTGTGTTTGTCTTCTCTTGGTCTAGCCCTTGGGGATTGTCTACATATGTACAACAAGTTAAATGTCAGAGGCAGGATTTGAACCCAGATTTACCTGACTCCAAATACAGAAATATAACAATAATTACTCACTGTATTCACTCCTCATATGTAAAATGGGAATAATAATATTAGTAATACCTGATTCACAAAGTTGTTTTGAGGATCAAATGAGATATATTGTATAGATTTAAATCATATCATGTCATGTTATATTATTCTACATCATTTTATTTTGTCATTATATTTTGCTTTCTATTAGAAAGTGCAAAGAGTCTAGCTTTGGAGAAAAGTTTGTATTTTTGTTTTACTTATTACCTATGGGACCCTATGCCATCAAGATCGATTATAAAATACTCCTCTTGGCTTTTAAAACCTTTCATAAAATGGGCCTTCTCCTAACTTTCCAGTCTTTTACACCTTACTCTGCTCCACGTTCTCTTTGATCCAGTGACACTGAAATATTTTTGTAGAAGACACTCTACCTCAGGAGTTCTTGCATTTTCAGTAGTTGGACCCCAGACATGAATGTTCTCTCTCCTTGTCTCCAATTCCTCCCTTCCCTGGCTCCCTTCAAGTTAGTTAAATCCCCAGCTGCTTTAAGAAGCCCTTCTTGATCTCTCTTTATGCTACTGCCTTAGGTTATATCGTATTTGTCCTGTATATATCTTGATTGCCCATAGTTGTTCACATGCTCTCTCCCATTTGGCTGTGAATTCCTTAAGAACAGAGACTGATTTTTGCCTCTTTTTAAATCCATAGCACTTAGGAAAGTACTTGGCAACTCATAGTTGTTTAATGAATGATTCTTGACTTGACTCCAATTCACTCTGGCCCCAGTATCTTCATCTGTAAAGGAAGAAATTTGTTAGTAGATGATCTCTATGGTTGCTTTCACTTCTAATGTTATGACCCTATCCTTATAACCCAATATAAATGTTCACTATTATGATTGACACCTCCTCTGAATATCCAACAAACACATCATATCCAATATATCCCAAACACTGTACATTATCTTTTCTTTTCAGTTTAACAACCATTTATGGCTGTGGTGCCATCCACCTGGTATCCCGTATTTGTAATATTAAGGTTGATGATAGCTCTTCATGGGGCAACTAAGGGGCATAGTAGATAGAGTGCTGGACCTGGAGTCAAGAAGCCTCATCTTTGTGAGTTCAAATCTGTCCTTAGACACTAACTGTGTGACCCTGGACAAGTCACTTAATCCTGTTTGTCTCAGTTTCCTCATCTGTAAAAAGATTTGGAGAAGTGGCAAACCCCTCCAACATCTCTGCCAAGAGAACTCCAAATGGATTCATGAAGAGTTGGATATCACTAAAAATGATTAAAGAACAACACAACTCTTGCTACTCCCCCAGTTATCACATCCAATTTATTAGTAGGTTTTATTGGTTTCATTTCTCTAAAACATCCCCTCTTCTTTACTCCCACTGCAGCCAAACTAATACAGGATCTTATTACCACCCATGTGGACTATTGTACTATCTTTCTTACAAGCTATCCTGCTTCCCCTTGTTTTCCATTCCATCTATCCTTTATAATGCTGCCAAAATAATTTTTCTTATGCATCCATCTGGTTGTCATTCTTCTGCTCAAACATTTCCTGTAACTCCATGAATTGTATTTTTTGTTGTTGGTTTCCTGTCTATTGTGGTTGCATTATGAACATTTTTATACTGACTGAAGGCGATGGCAGATTGAAGGAAAAAAAAAGTTTGATTTGTTTGTTTTTTAATTTAATTTTTTTTTGTTGTTGCTTTCCAGAGGAGAACATTGCTGTCTAAACACTTTAGACAGTAGGGAAGGAGCCAGTAGTTAGATATTGATTGCTTCTGAAGGAGATAGAAAGCTTTAGAATAAGTAATGCAAGCATAGGAGTTAACATTAGCAAGAGGAAAGGCTTCCTCATCATCTACAACTGTAGAATTTTTTTTAATAATAGTATATATATTTTTTAACATTTGATTTTAAACTTTGAATTCCAGATTCATTCCCTTCCTCACTTGTCACCCACCCTTACTGGGAAGATAAGCAGTTCAATATAGGTTGTACATGTGTAGCTAATGCAAATCATTAACACAGTAGGTATATTGTAAAAGACTGACTATATTCCCTCCCTCCTTTCCCACCACCCACTTGTTCTGTTCTCTACTTTGATCCCATACCTTTTCAAAAGTGTTTGCTTCCAACTTCCCTCTTCACCCCAGACTGCCCTCCCTTCCATATTCCTTCCTCTCATCCCTTTCCCCCTTATTTTGCTGTAAGGTGACATACCCTATTTAGTGTGTATTTCATTCCCTCCCCAAGCCAAATTCAATGAGAATAAGGTTGACCCATTCTCTTTTGCCTTCCTATTCTTCCCCTCCATTGTAACCATTTTCCCTTGCCTCTTCTATGTGAGATACTTTACCCCATTCTGTCTCTCTCCATCTCCTCTCATTATATTCCTCTCTCACCTCTTAATTTCACCTTTTAAGTATCATCCCTTCCTATTAAATCGGTCCTGTGCCCTCTATCTATGTATACCTGTAAATATACATACACACATTCACATATGTGTTCATATGCCCCTATACCTTCATATATAGACACACACACATATATATATTATATATATTTATATTACCTTCAATTATTTTCATACTGAGAGAAGTTTCATCAGTTACAATTATTGTTTTTCCATGTAGGAATGTTAATAGTTCAACTTTGATAACTTCCTTATGATTTCTTTTCCCTGTTTACCTTCTCATACTTCTCTTGTTCTTGTATCTGAATGTCAAATTTTCTATTCATCTCTGGTTTTTTCATCAAGAATGCTTGAAAGTCCTCTATTCCACTGAATGACCATATTTTCCCTTGAACCATGATACTCAGTTTTGCTGGGTAGGTGATTCTTGGTTTTAATCCCAGCTCCTTTGACCTCTGGAATATCACATTCCAAGCCCTTCTATCCCTCAGTGTAGAAGCTGCCAGATCTTGTGTTATCCTGATTGTGTTTCCACAATATTCAAATTGTTTCTTCCTGGCTGCTTGTAATATTCTCTCCTTAATCTGGGAATTCCAGAACATGGCTATAATATTCCTAGGAGTTTTCGTTTTTGGATCTTTTTCAGGAGGTGATCAGTGGATTCTTTCAACCTCTATTTTGCCCTTAAGTCCTAAAACATCAGGGCAGTTTTCCTTGAGGATTTCTTGAAGGATGATTTCTAGGTTCTTTCTTTGATCATGGCTTTCAGGTAGTCCAATAATTTTTAAATTCTCTCTCCTGGATCTATTTTCCAGGTCAGTGGTTTTTCCCATGAGATATTTCATATTGCCTTCTATTCTTTCCTTTGTTTGGATATGTTTAACAGCATCTTGATTTCTCAGAAAGTCATTAGCTTCCATTTGCTCCAATCTAATTCTGAAGGAATGATTCTCCTCAGTGAGCTTTTGAGCTTCTTTTTCCATTTGGCAAATCGACTTTTTAAGGCATTCTTCTCCTCGTTGCCTTTTGGAGCCTCTTTTGCCATTTGAGTTAGTCTATTTTTTAAGGTGTTATATTCTTTAGTCAAGCTGTTGACTCTCATTTTGTAATTTTCTTGTATCATTCTCATTTCTCTTCCCAATGTTTCCTCCACTTCTCTTATCTGCTTCTTAAAGTCCTCTATGGACTATAACCAGCTCGTATATTCCTTTGAAGCTATGGTGCAGGAGTTCTGACTTCACTGTCTTCCTACTGTTCCATGCTTTGATCCTTTTTGTCACCAAAATAGTAATCTAATGTTGGGTTCTTCTGTCTGCTTTGTTTCCTTTGCCTGGTCATTTTGTCACTCAATTACTTGACTTCTGGCCTTTTTCCACAGTAGGACTCTGCCACTAGACAGGGGAGCTTCGTACCAAACGCTGGGGTTTTCTCAGCTGCCGGAGGTATTAGTTGGGTGCCCTTGCTGAAGTCTCCACACATTCTGGCAAACTTGTCGCACACCCAGGACCTCCACCCTCGACTGCAATCCAGATCTAAATAGGTAAAAGCAAGAGCGATTACCCCTCAGACTGGTGCTTGGTCCCCCTACACTCTGCAGGCCAGGAGCTGAAGCTGCCATGTGGCACTGGCTGGCTGTGCTGGTGTTTCAGTGGCTTCTTGCCTGGGGGACAAAAGCCTGGGTCCCAAAGTCCAGACTGCACTGACCTCTCACTTTGTCCTTGGCATCTGTATTTATAATTCTGGAAACGGCCACAGCTGCTGGTGATCTGGGGTCCTTCCAGCCAGTGGCTGGTCAGGCCCTCCCTGGGGCTATAGCCTCCCAGTGGGGCTGGGCTCCCAGAGCCCTGTGCTGGCTGATTTCTGCTGGCCTGCCGGGCTGTCCTCAGCAGGAGGTTAGCTTCTCTGTGTCATTTTTTGGGTTTGTTCAAAAGTTTGTTCAGAGTCCCCTTTTACATGAATTGGGGAAGGTGGAACACAGAGCCTTGCAGAAGACCTGCTTCTAGTCTGCCATCTTGACTCCACCCCTTGTAGAAAACTTTTATGTGGAAATGAAGGCAGAGGAAGTAAATGAATTCATATTACAAAAACTTAATTTTTTCATAAAAAGGGATTTGAGCTCATCTATTGAGAAAGAAGGGAGTGAGGGTAAATTTAGGAGCTCAAGGAGAGAAAGAAAGGTTTGAAATAGCCACTGTGGTAGTGTAATAGGAAGTTAATCAGAGATTAATTAATTAACTTAAAAATAAGACTTTGGGAAAAAAATGAATGATAGTCTAACTGCCATTAGAAAACTTGAATTTATAGTGGAACCAATCAACATGGTTCTATTACTTTCTCCAGTAATGTTCAACAACTTGGAGCAAATAGGAAGAAGGTTAATTATAAGAGTGACTCAAGGTTGAGGATTAGAAATGTTGAGCAGCAAAAAGACAAGTTGGAAATTAAACACTGTTTAGAATCAAACATCAAGGATTTATTATCTTAAAAAAATTCAAACCCAAACCAGACTTCATCTGAGAACATCATAGAAGTACATATTACCTCTAGAATTTAGGTCCTAAGGAACTAGATATTTATCTTTATATAACATACTCTTTGACTATTATATATATATGCATATATATATATATGTTATGATATTTTAGGTTCTTTTTTAATTTCTGTTGATATGAACATCTTGGAATATATTCAATTGACCAATAAAAATTTAAAAAGAATAAATGTTTGAAAATTGCCTCTAAATTTAAATACTCAATTTAGTGATGAATAAAACTTCTCATTTTCAAACAAACATGTTCAGGCTGCAAATGGGCATTAAAATGAGAGAGAGAGATAAAGAGACAGAGACATAGGAGACAGAAAGATGGAGATAAAGAGAGGTAGAGAAAAAGCCAAAGATATTGGGGGGGGGGGGGCAGAGGTGGAGGGAGGTATACTGTTAATACTATCAGTGTGTAAGGATAAGAGAAAGTCTATTTCCTGAAGGTAGGAATACTTCAATATCTATTTTTGATTAAAGATATTAAAATAATATTTTTAAAGTGATGATTGCAGTATGCTAAAAATATAAATTGTTTGCTTAGTTTCATGGCAATCCTATTTTATGTATCAACTTGACTCTCTCTTTAAAGTTTATATCAAATTATCTATTTTAGACAGATTATCTTTTAAAACAAGAGACATAGCAAATCAGTAAATGAGGTTATATTACTAATTAGCATACTGTCTCCACTACCTATAGTACATTACAAAAATGTGACTTCCATTTTATCACATAGATGAAACAGTTATCTTTCAGGGTTTGAAATTTCTGTGATCTTTATGCTTAATAAGCTCAGTAAAAGGCATTCAAATTACATCACTTTTGTCTTGGAAGTTAAATTGGGAAATATTGCATTTTCTGAGATGATAAACTCTGCAGAAGATAAATTATCATGAGAAATAGTTTTAATTGATTTACCATAATAAAAGTTATGTGACTTTGAAGTGCAAATGACACATTAAAATGAATCTACAGTATGTTGATAATAAAGTGGTTTCTTTGTTAATGGAACTACTGACACTGCAGATGCTTATAGAAAGTTGTCTTCTATTGTTAATCAAGGAACATCAACTTACAATGAAGATGCTGTTTGTCTAAAGTCAAGCTAACTCTCTTAACTTTCTTGGAATGATCTGTAATGTAAGAATCTCAAAATCAGTTGCTTCAACAGTCAAATTTTTTTAACTGTTATTTTTTTTGTAATTTTAGGTCCCACATGGTTCTATATAATCATATAAAATAGTTGTCTAGCCAATTCAACTGAACAAGCACTCCCTATTTGGAAGGGCTATGTGGAGTAGTGGTTAAAGAGCTAGGCTTGGAATCAGGTTACAGTGAGAATTCAAGTTCCCCCTTCCATGCAGATTAGCAGTATCTCACCATGGTAGAGGTTACTTAACAAGAAATGCTCTAAAACTAGGTTTTATAGAAGAATTGTCTATCTGCATCAGCAGAAATTGTTTCCATACCAAGAATTCTCCACATGGAAGAAATCAGAGCTCTGCATTTTTTTGTCCACTATGGGGGGAAATTAAATATGTGTCTGTGTGTATGTATGTCTGTATGTGTATATATGTATGTGTGTATGTCTATATATCTATAGACAGATTGGATATAGATATAGATATCTATCTATAAATTAGTTTTCAGTCCAGTGCTCTAATATGTCAAGATCTTTTTTGGATTGTCAGACAAACCGGAACCTGTGAATGACCAGAGTTGGACAAAGCAGGCCAGAAACAGGAGAGTCAGGAATCAAACAAAAGTTTAATTTCAAAGTGAGGGAAACAACTAGCAAGCAAGGACACATGTGCTAGAACCCGCTTCCTAGTAGGGGGGTCCAAGGCAGTATGGGAACATCTCAATATTTATATCTGTGGCTACCCAGTGAACTGTATGGCCTTGATAGTGGTGCGTCACAGAAACGTGACAAGTTTGATTCATAATAGGGCTTCATGACAGGAACGTGGGTACTACAGGTGCTTGTCCACAGTCAGAGACCATCGCATACTCATGTGAAACAACTCTGGGGTTTTGCTGGGGGTTAAATCATCTAGAGGGTGAGTGTAAAGGATTGTTGTTATGCCAAGATCAGGGCAAAGCCTGCTTGCCAGGCCTTAATTCTTGAAAAGAGGATATTTCATAATATCTAGAAATTTCCCCATTTTGACCAAAGGGAGGAGGTCTAAAAGAACCTCTACCCTTAAAACCAATAGGTATAAGACAGGCTGCCATAAGAGGCCAGTTAGGCCAGGATGAGATGTCCAGGTGGTTAGTTCCTTAAGGGGATGTACTGGGAAAGTGTGTCCAAGTATCATTGCTACTCAGTGTTTACTTACAAGTAGCAAAGGGTGGGTGTGGGGGGCAAGAATGTAAAGGGAGAAAATGCCAACATAGCCTTGAATCAGGGCCTTGGTGGTTGGGCACATAACCAAAAGGAAGAGGGAATAAACTAGAACAGTGTACTTAGCCCTCAACCAGAATTTTGGGACAGCTGTCTGATCTGGATGTCAGATGCTTGTGGGTTTGTTCTAGAAAAACCTTGAGGTCCCTGGAGGATTCTGCTCTTCACTCAGGAGTAGGGGCTTTCTTCAAATGATCCAAGAGTTTTAACAGTATCAGGTCTTGAACCATATTATAAGGTAGTAATGACTAAAACTGGCCGGTGCTGGCTAAGAAATAAAAAAAATAGTATATATAGTATGTATGTATGTATATATGTATGTATATAGGTGTATATATGTATATATGGAGAGAGAGAGAGAGAGAGAGAGAGAGAGAGAGAGAGAGAGAGAGAGGGAGAGATTCTTATATTGGGCACAGGATTTAGGTAAACAAGGATTAGGTAAACCCACAAGTTTCACAGCTGTGGGAGTGGTCAGAAGGACCTTGTAGGGGCACTCTGACACAATAGGGTCAGTATAGGGCCAATTTTCAGATAAGAATATCCCTTCCATCAATCTTAGATCTGAGTTTCTGGTCAGCACGAAATAGGTTTTTAGTTTAGTCTCTAAACAACACAAAGATAATCCAGTTTCTCAGACACACAGGGCTCTTTTCAAGTAATGCAAAAAAAGTTTTGTTTTTATTTTTTCCCTCACAATTCCCATAATTGCATAATTACATTAAGTCAGGTACAGATCAAACTACTTAGAGGTCTTACAATGAACTAATTCTGAGAAGGGGGATTTACATATCACCAAGGTAACCAAGAAAACTTAAACATAAACATCTTGAAGCAAAAGACCAAAGCAATACAATGTTATCACCAATATTAACTGACATCAAGTCTGCTTGTATCCTAGTAACCCATTCTCAATATCCATTCAATCAGTATATTTTGAGTCCCAGATGTCTTATCTAATCTTTAGATATTCTTTCTTGGACAATAAGCTTTATTCTCAGGATGGTTCTAAAAGGGACTCTGCTTCTCTGGTTCCAAATCTAGACGTTCCTAAATAATTCTGTTAGTAATATCATTTAAATTTGGCACTCCAATTTTGAAACTTCAGGGAATTTCATTTTATTTACCATTTCTTGTTTCTCTCCTTAACTAAAGGAGAGAAACTGCCTGCTATAAGAATTTTTTTTCCATTTTTCAAATGCTTTATTAACTTCTGATTTACATCATTCATTTCCGCCAGATTTTGAGTTACAAATTTTCGCCCCGTTTTTCCCCTACCCACCATCCCAGAATAGCAGTCCCATAGGATATCCCCTCCTCCAAACTGCTCTCTCCCATATTTTCTCCCATACCCCTTTCAACTTTTCCAGTAGGGCATGGTGGATTTCTATGCCCCAGTGCCTGTATATCTTAATTCCCGATTATGTCTAAAATAGTATACATATATATATATATATATGTATATGTATGTACATATATTTTTTAATGTAATTTAAGCATTTGATTTTAAAACTTTGAAAATCAGATTCATTCCCTTCTTCCCTTGTCACCTACCCTTACTGGGAAGATAAGCAGTTCAGTATAGGTTGTACATGTGTAGCTAATGCAAAACATTAACATAGTAGATAAATTGTAAAAGACTGACTATATTTCCTTCACTCCTATTCCACCTCCCACTTCTATTCTCTACTTCGATCTCGTACCTTTTCAAAAGTGGGTGCTTCCAACTTCCCTCCTACCCAGCCTGCCCTACCTTCCATCATCCCCCCTAAGAATTTTTTTTTAAAGCAGCTACTTTTCTTTTTCTTAGCCAACAGCAGACAGTTTTGGTAATTACTGCCTTATAGTATAGTTTAAGACCTCATATTGCTTAACCTACTTCCTTTACTTTTTTAAAAATTAGTTCCTTTGCTACCCTTGACTTTTTCTTCTTTATTTTTATTATACTAGCCCTGCCTACACATGAACAATTTCTATTTCTCCAATTACTTAATTTTTTTTAAGTTCTTGGATTTGTTTAGATAGTTTTATTCTCTATTATTTTTACTTCCATTTCTTTTTCTTCTCTTATTGCTATTGCTAGGATTTCCAATACAATACTGAATAATGTTGGTGACAATGGACAGCCTTGTTTCACACCTGATCTTAGTAGGAAGTCTTCTAACTTATCCCCCTTACAAATAATGTTTCCTGATGGTTTTAGATAAACATGTTTTTTTTTTTCCTATCAATTTAAGGAATCACTTATGTTAATATTTTTAAAGCATCCCTGCATTCCTGGTATAAATCCCACTTGGTCAGAATATGTAATCTTTGTAATATGTTGTTGTAATCTTTTAGGTCGTATTTTACTTAGTATTTTTGCATCTATAGTCACTTATGAAATTGGTTTATAATTTTTTTCTCTATTTTTACTCTTTTTGATTTTAGGTATCAGTATTATAATAATTTGGTTCATAAAAGGAGTCTGGTAGATTTCCTTCTTTGCCTATTATTCCAAATAATTTGTTTAATAATTGGAATTGGTTGATCTTTAAATGTTTGATAGAATTCATTTGTGAATCTGTCTAGTCCTAGTTCTTTTTCCTAGGAAGTTTCATTTATGGCCTGTTATTCTGCCTTTTAAAATTATCAGACAGATACTTTAAAATGGGAAAATAATTTCACTTTCTTTACCATTATCAGTACCATTTATGTGTAAAATCCTTAATCCTTAATTAACAAATCCTTAATCTTATTCTGAGAACTTATCACTAAAACATACTCAAAGCCTGAATTTCCATGATAGATAAATTTTGGAAGCCAGTCATATACATATGTATATAGTTTTGAGAAACACAATCTAATCCCATTGATTTTCTAAATATTTACTATTCCATTTAATTAGAAAACTTTTACATTACATCTTTGTCTTACTGACTTGTCTAGTCATTCCCCCTCTTGGGAGGATGTCATTCCTGTATTGTAATTTGACCAAAATATAGGTTAAAATTTTAAGATGTTCATACTTAAATCCTTTTATAGTTACTCAGACATTCCAATGTCAATCTATTATTTAATAGATTCAGTATTGTACTTATTATTGTACTTGATTATAGAAATTTTCTAGAAAAGTTAAAAGAGGGACAAAGTTATAGCAATGTAACATGGGCATGTGGCAGGTGGGAACTCCCTTAACTCTGTTTGATACCAGGTAGGAATCATATCTCACAGCCAATCATATAGTCACAGGGCATCAAAGGCAAGGTTCAGGATTAACCAGGTAGGAATTTTCCTTTATTAGAAAAGAAATAGC
Source organism: Petaurus breviceps papuanus (assembly GCF_028583685.1). Lineage (NCBI taxonomy): Eukaryota > Metazoa > Chordata > Mammalia > Diprotodontia > Petauridae > Petaurus > Petaurus breviceps. The sequence continues at coordinate 6,237,508 of NW_027187324.1, forward strand.
CCAATGGGAAAATAGAGTCAAGAGAATCCTACCTAGGCCCTGACGTCCTTCCCAAAACTTTCCCAGGTACAGACATCCACCATTAGCAGTTCCCAGACTGCAATGAGTGCCACTTTCTCTTATTGGCTTGATGACAGTTCAGACAATTATCCCTGCAATCAAAGCTCAAAACAATAGTAAATTGCAGTCCCAGAAATGTTTACCTCAAATAGCAACACAAACCACAACTTAGGGCTTGAATGAATATCTTTCCTGATGTTTCTCTAACACTTAACATTTCATTTATCCTTTACTTGTAAATTACAACTACACATATTTTGGGCCTTCAGACATATAACAAATATATGATAGTTGGCTCATCATTAATATGTTGAACCTACAGTTTAAACTACTTTTTATACTCTCCTAATGGCCAAGAATTTTCAAGTGAAAATTTGCTATTATATATTATTATCTGCTTTATAACAAAATATACTGACTGCAGAATCCCAGGATCTGGGGTGACTGGTGCTTGGACCTTCCCATTGGTGGTAGTTCCTGGTATCAGGTGGGCTGTAGGATGTCCAGGGCCATAGTCTTGCAGTTTAAATCCAGGAATGGCGGAAAAAAAAAAAAAAGCTTCTTGTGGTGGGTGCTTTGTATACCCCAAAACTTTTGGGGTTTCATGACATGTTGTGATAGCATCTCAAAGAATTCAGAGTCAGACCACCTCTAATCCAAGTATAGGCATTTATTGAGATTGAGGCCTCTCATGAAACAGGCTAAATTCCAAGATGAACCAGCAACTTCAGAGAAAGCAAGATAGATTTTTATAGGGTAAAGATGCAATTACATAACAGAATCATGACAATTAAAAAGGCAGGAGGGGTTTGTTATGGGATTAGGGAATGGAAGAGGGGTCCCATCTATAGTTTGGTGGTTAAACATTTTGGTCATGCCGCCCTCCTAGCTATTGGTCCTGTCTTGGGTTAGATGGATGATTCGATTATGATTGAGTACAAGAACACACCTGTTTCTGTGGGAATGGGTCTGGCGGCAGTGACTAGGTAGAGGCAGTAACTGGGTTCTCCTCACATGGATACACCTGCTGTTTCTGTGGGAACTAAGAGTTCAGGGACACACCTGTTGTTCTAGTGAGCAGTGAGGCATATATAAAGAAGTTAGGATATTGGCAGGGGTGCTAGGTAGGTACAGTGGGGTCTATAATGAAGTTAGAATATTGGTACTGGGGGCCATTTTATTAGGATTCCATCAATAGGGCTGTTGATGGTTGCTAAGAGGGCGGGGGGGGCTTGCTGCAACTGTGCCCCCCCTTCACCAAATGAGGCAGAAAATAAATTTAAGTTTCCTTACATTAGTTCAGCATTTTTTTTTTCCAACACCTGTATTTTGGGAATGTGGTCTGACATGAAAGGGGTTAACAGAGAGAGGGAAAGAGTCTTTGACCTGGAGGAGTTACAGGGGATAGTAGATCACAACCTAGTAAATGACTAGGGACCTTAGGGACCAGGATGAAGGGATTAAAGGCACTAATCCCTCCAATAAAAAGTAAAAGGGGCTCTGAGACATGGATTGTAATGTGTAATGATCTTGTTAGCAATTCCCACAACTGAGATATACTCCTGACTCTGGGGGAAAGGAGTGGGGAAGGCAGAGGGGTTTAAAACTGAGAGTGTGGCATTAGTGTCAACAAAAGTGGATACCTTTTGCCTCTGAATGAGCAAGGAGACATTTCCAACACAAGAATGTTCATAATATCCCCCTCCCTTTATCACTCCTCCTGCCAACCTCCCCCCAGAGCTACATCGTGCTGAGTGATAGGGTTGTGGTGATGGCCCCTTAATACTTTCTGGTGTGCTTTCCTTTTTTCAACATCCACTCTAGCCTTCATTCTGCACACTGTCTTACAGTGACCAGGTTTTTCTTTTCTTTTTATTAAAGGTAGAAACAGACTCATTATTTGCATCTCTTGTTGATTAAAGGAAACATACCTTACTGTCCTAATGGTACAGAAGGGACATGGAGGAGGATAGTGCCAATGCAATATTCACAGCACCCACAGTCACTATAAATATACCTGCATGGAGCTAGATCACAAAATATAACAGACTTTCCATATAGAAGAAAGAAGCAAAACATTTATTCAGACACCAGAAAACCAAATCCCAATACCAGGAAACCAAAGTCATCCTAGCAACATAGAAGTTAATGCACCACAACATAGCAGATTTACACCATCGTTTAACCTTCCCACAAACCAACACAAGACCAATATTTACTCACAAGCCTGTCTCCCTCAGATGTGTCCTTTCCTCCCAACAATCTAGTGTACTCTTCTAAAGGAGAACTCAAATGCTGTAATGCAGCTAATTCCCTTTGTTATTTTCTTTTGTAATAGTTTGTCTCTACTCTTACACATAATATGATAACCTATTAGTAAAACCTAACCCCTTCTAGATATTGCCTTCATCTCTCTTCTAGGTTTTATTGGTATTCTTTGCAAACATGTTTCTAAATCTCTTGGTTCTCCCTACTGTAACCTCATTTCCCAGTTTTCAGAGTCCTGTACTTTTAGACCACTCCCTTGCTAGGGAGGAATATGGTAAATCATCCCATCCTGGGATAGTCATTTCTTCTTCCAAATCCTTCCTGCTTCTAAATAGAGGTCTGGTACCTTGCAATCCAAGCCTAAGGGAATTTAAAGACCTTTCCTACTTTGAAAATATACTCTGCCCCCTATTAGGCTGAATGTAATCATAAGGAGCCTGTGACAGGAAGAGTCTGCTGAAGGGTGGGGAAGAGTCCACTGGTTACTGGGAGTCAGAGCAAGCTAGATGATTGGGAGGAGAGGATGCTTTGGAGGCAGACAGATAGACTTGTGAGTAAATATTGGTCTTGTGTGGGTTTGTGGGAAGTTTAAGGATGGTGTGGCTCTTTGTGCTTTTATTGCTTATTACTTTGCTTCTAGGATGAAATTAGCTTGCTGGTTTTGGGTCTCAGTTTTCTGGTGTCTGAAAAAATGTTTTACTTCTGTCTTTAATATGTAGAGTCTTATATTTTGTGATCGAGCACTATGCAAGTATATTTATAGTCACTGGCAGTGCTGTAAATATTGCACTGGTACTACAGGGAGCAATGGGTTGTTGTAAGGAAAAATTATCTTTAACATTTGTAAATTCTTTCTTAATAATTTCATCTTTCTCTGCTAGGGTGACTGTCAGTCGTGCTGCAGTCTCAAGGAGGAACCCAATGTCAGAATGTTGCCAATCAGAGATAGTCTGCTTAATTTGTTTAGAGAGAGGTGGGTGAAGATTATTAACAAAATTGGATAAAAACTAAAATGTCAGGGAAGGGTTAGCAAGAGGTGCAAACCATTTACCCTTTTTTTTCTTTTTTCACTCTAGTATTACTTCCAAACTATCTCTCTTCCTTTATTTCCCTGGAACAGTGAAGCTATTAATCTTGTCATTTATTTTTTTTTCTTTTTGGAGGAGGGAAGTCGGGGTAATTGGGGTTAAGTGACTTGCCCAAGGTCACATGGCTAGTAAGGGTTAAGTGTCTGAGGCCGAATTTAACCTCAGGACCTCCTGACTCCAGGGCTGGTGCTCTATTCACTGCGCCACCCAGTCACCCCTTGTCATTTACTTTAAAAAAACTTTTATAAAACTTAATTCTTATTTTTGCTCAAAATGAATTCTCCAAATTGGTACTCCAAAACTTACTAAGGTATTTCAGAACAGAATGAGTTCCTGGAGTTAATGAAAATCTCAGGAGTTCTCTTGTGCAATCTTAAAATGATTAATCTTTAAACCTCATGAAACTTCTAAGATGTTTTTAATGTTTCTACAAACTTTGATTATCTCATTTTATTTCTGTAATTTCAAGTTGGCCAGTGTTGAAATGACAGAAAAAAAAGAAGTGTTTTACTAGATTTTTCCCCCTCTTTTCTTATAAACTAATTTCCCACAGAAAGCTGAAAGTAAGGGTTAGCCCCTTAGGTCATTAATCTTTCCCAGTGTTCTAAACTCTCTAGCTATATCCCTCAGAAGTTTTTCTGGCTGGCTACATTTTAAATCTTTCAAGGCAACAGAATCTAGCTCGCAACACATACAGGCATTTTACATTCAACATATACAGATACAAACACTGACAAAATGACAAGACAAAGATAGACACAAATAACTAAAGTATTCAATTATAATTCTGATTTTAACCATTTCTAAGGCACACAGGTCAAAGGCATATGAAATTTGCAAATTTATCAGGAGTGTGCAGTAAGGACCAGACACATGCAGAGAGTCCAGTTAACAAGAGGCATGCAGTTAAAGGATAGCCTTACCAAAGTGATCTGGGATGAACCAGGTCAAAGAAGGAGCCCTGGAGTTTTCCTCACAAAGAAAAGCAAGTTCCACCAAAGCCTCAGCCCAGAGGATTAGAGCAGGAACAAAGACAGCAGACTCACCAGATGAGGGAGGAGTAAGACTCTGGAGCAATCTCTCATGGTGCCTGGTCTACATGTACCAGTACCGGAAAGTCTGCTTGGCCTGGTTCTGTCCAATACCACTTATGACACCAACTTAAATGTCATCTTGACTGGAACCAGCCTTGCTTAACCTGGGGTGGCCAGAGCCAAACCAATCAGGTTAGAAACAGGAGAGTTAGGAATCAAACAGAAGTTTTAGTTATCCTTAAGCCAATCATCCTTAAGGGGTAGTAAAAAGTACAAATACCATCCACCCAGAGGTCACAGCAATTTACCATCACTTCAGTCAATACAGAGTATCCAAAGTAAAGTTGACTTTCATCTTGACTCAAGGCTGGCTTCCAAACCCCAGGGCTCTTCCTCCATGGACCGATTTCTCCCAGCTCTTACCTGAATTCACATGTAGACAGCCCAATGGAAAGAGAGAGAGAGAGAGAGAGAGAGAGAGAGAGAGAGAGAGAGAGAGA
>NW_027187324.1:6242467-6269939 GCF_028583685.1 Petaurus breviceps papuanus
AGAGAGAGAGAGAGAGAGAGAGAGAGAGAGAGAGAGAGAGAGAGAGAGAGAGATGAGCAAGGATGGGCAGAGGGAGGAATTTGCCTAGGGGAATTTGTTTATAGGGAGGCCATGCAGAAAGAATGCTTAAAATGTCAGCACTCCCTGCATTGGTGATGATGAGTACCTTACTAAATCTTACCTCCTGTTATCCTAATAGTGATGCTCTAAATAAATATTTTGATTTTGCCTTTGAGGAAGAATATACCCTAGAAGTATATATGTATATTCATATCAGCTGCTGTGGGTATCACATTGGCACTACATTTGATGATGAGAATGGGATCAGAAATATAAAACCTCTATCTGGAGACAGGAAGGGTCTAGGGAAGGAAATAGGTATCCTGGGATGGGATTATTTATCTTATTTCTCCCTGGCAAAAGAATATGCTAAGGGGCAGCTAGGTGGTGCAGTGAGTAAAGAACCTGCCTAGGAGTCAGGAGGACCCAAGTTCGATTCCGGCCTCATACACTTAACACCCACAGAAAAAAAACTAGCTGTGTAAACTTGGGCAAGTTACTTAACCCCAATTGCCCTCCAAAAAGGCAAAAAAAAAAAAAAAAAAAGGAATATGCTAAAACCACCAGATTTTGTAAAAACTGGGAACTGAGACAACAGAAGGAATAACCCAGAGATTCTGAAAATTTTTTGCAAGGAATACCAATAGAACTGGGGAAAGAAATGAGAAATGGCAGGGGTATGTAGAAGAGGTTGGATATTGTTAACAAGTTATCTTATTATATGTAAAAGTAGAGCCAAATTGCTGGAGGAAAAGGTTCAACTGGGAAAGGAGGTAGCTGATTTGCATGAGAAGCTTTCTATACTACATCATCAGAACTTTCCTTTAGAAGAACAAGCTAGAAAGTATCAGGTGGTAGCAGAAAAGACAATTGTAAGTTTAGATTGGAAAAAGAAGAGAAAAGTTAACAAGAGGAAGGTGCATGTAGCCCTTGCATCTGCTGGGCCAGATTAGGACACAGAGACATGGGATGAAGACATAGGGGAAAAAGATGAAGCAAATTCAGATGAGGAGGCTTCTAGGAATGTGTATGTTCATCTAGTACAATGAAGAAAGTAGGAGAACCAGGAGGCTTTACAGTTTAAAGGAAGTAGCCTAAGATTTTACTCATCGAGAGGTTACATTGGAGAATCACTAGTATCATGGATGGTTAGAATCAGTGACAAAGGGACTGGAGGAATATGGATAGATAACAAAGACTGGTTAAAATTCATAGGTGTTAGTCAGAATCCCTTTATAAAGAAAGTTTTTAGGGAGTGCCATATTCAAAGAGGTAACAATGGAACTCATTTGTTACCTTTAGCTGCCAAGGGATGGAACAAACAGTATCCTACCGACTCTATATGGACTAGGGCAGATATACCCTGGTATTCACTTAGAAACTCTATGAGAAGGTTAAAGGAAGCAGTAATGCAATAATGGTGGTAGATGTAGATGTGTATCACAGCACTCCCTTACCAGTTCCTCATTATAAATTATTATAAATTGTATTCTTTAGAGTTCCCCATTCCTCCATGACTTACTTCCTCCTAAAAAAAGTTCCCTCCATGGGATCATATCTATCTTTCCCCAACATCCATTAGATTCAGCTTTCCCATAACTTAGGGTAACTATCAGACTAAGCTATTTTCATTTTCTTTTCTATAATTAACTCTAAGGTGTAGTCACTTGTCTCCAAAGTTCTCATTGTTTCTCTCTATGCAGACAAAAAAGCACAACTAATAAAAATGTTCTCCTTTACTTTTTAAAGAATGAAAGAATCATTTTAAAAAGTCAGAAAGTTATTACCTGATCTTTTTTTTTGGTGTATTTCCTCTCAAAGGTGATTTCTACAGTAGGGTAAGCAATTAATCCCCAGGGAGATTAATTATCTAACACCATATACCAAAATCAAGTCTAAATGGGTTCATGATCTAGGTATAAAGGTTGATACTGTAAGCAGTCTGCTAAAACAAGGAATAGTTTACCTATCAGACTTGTGGAGAGGGAATGACTTTATGACGAAATGGGAATTAGAGAACATTATAAAATGTAAAATAGATCATTTTGACTACTTGAAATTGAAAAGTTTCTGTACAAATAAAGCCAATGTAACCAAGATTAAGAGGGAGGTGGCAAATTGGGAAAGAATCTTTACAACCTATGTCTCTGACAAAGGACTCATCTCTAAAATATACAGAGAACGGAGTCAAATTTATAAGAATACAAGTCATTCCCCAATTGATAAATGGTCAAAGGATATGAACAGGCAGTTTTCAGAGAAAGAAATTAAAGCTATCTATAAGCACATGAAGAAATGCTCTAATTCACTATTGATTAGAGAAATGCAAATCAAAACAACTCTGAGGTACCACATCTCACCAGTCAGATTGGCTAAGATGACAAAACAGGAAAATGACAAATGCTGGAGATGATGTGGGCAAACTGGAACACTAATGCATTGTTGGTGGAGCTGTGAACTGATCCAGCCTTTCTGGAGAGCAATCTGGAACTATGCCCAAAGGGCTATAAATACTTTCATACCCTTTGATCCAGCAATAACACTCCTAGGGTTATATCCCAAAGAGATCATAGAAATGGGAGAAAGACCCATATGTACAAAAATGTTTATAGCAGCTCTTTTTGTTGTGGCAAAGAATTGGAAAGTAAGGGGGTGTCCATCAATTGGGGAATGGCTGAACAAGTTGTGGTATATGCATGTTATGGAATATTATTGCGCTATAAGAAACGGGGAGCAGGAAGTCTTCATATTTACCTGGAGAGGCTTAAAAGAACTGATGCTGAGTGAGAAGAGTAGAACCAGGAGAAATTTGTACACAATTACGGACACAACATATGTGTGATGACCAACTTTGATAGACTGGACTCTTCTCAACAATGCAGGGATATAAGTCAATCCCAAAAGACGCATGATGGAGAGAAAAACGTGCATCCAGAGAAAGAACTAGAAAGAACTAAATTTATATCCAGGTGGAAGCAAAATACCTGATCTTTTTTGTTCTCTTATTTGATTTTATGTCCTCTATACCATTTTTCATCCCAGCTGGTACAATCCATCCTTATAACCTGACCATTGTATAATGTGAAAGTATCTACAGATCCTATACTTGATTATAAGACGCCATGGGGGGGGAGGGGAGGAAGGGGGACAAAATGTGAAATTCAAGGAATTGTGGAATTGAATCCTGTAAATTAAAAGGAAACAAACAAATTAATAAATTAAAGAATTAATTAAAAAAAATCCCCAGGGAGAGCATTTTTTCCCCCAACAAAGACCACTAGTCCCTTACCTACCATTAATCCCATGCCTATCATTCTCTCTGCATCTTTCAAGTACTAGACTTTGGCATAATCATAGTCCCTGGTCAACAGGGGCACCTTCCTCTGTAATCCCTAAAAGGTGTAGGGTAAACTATAGTCTTTGCAAGAGTGACTGCACACATGGTCCAATAATCCTTGCTCTACCCTCATTCTTACCCTCACTTCCCTGCCTGAGTGTATTTCTATGTTCATTTCTCTTATCTTCCTTTGAAAGATCCTATCTTGTTTCTCCACAATATCATCATCTCATACTCAGTCCCTCATTCTTGTTTGCTCAAAAATCAAAGGGACATAACAGGCCACCCAGTCACACCTCTACCTGATTGTGACAACTCCCACAAATGGTTATCTAACTTTTATGTGAAGATGTTTATGAAAGGGCAATCTGCTATGTCCTGAATTATCCCATTTTCATTTTGGATAATTCCAAGTTGTAGAAAGTTTTTCCTTAAGTTTAAATTAGCTTCTTTGGAATTGTTTCCCCCATTTCTTCTGGGTTTGCACTGTGGAGTCAAATAATAAAAGCAAAAAGAAAGCCAAAACTAAAAATTTTAATTCCTCTTTGTGTGATAGCATTGCCAAATATCTAAATACAACTATCATCTTACTCTGTCAGTCACTAACTGTTTGATCAAAGGGTTAATCAAGGTACCTTTCTGAGTCTCATTTTCTGTATCTGCAAAGTTGGAACATGTGAGATTAGAAAAAGAACTGAGGGGCGGCCAGGTTGCACAGCGAGTAAGAGCACCGGCTCCAGTGTTGAGAAGACCTGGAGATCGAATCCCGGGCTCAGACACTTAGCACCCACCCAGAAACACCTGGCCATGTAACCTTGAGCAAGTTGCTTAACCCCAATTGCTTAGGGGCAGCCAGGTGGCTCAGGGAGTAAGAGCACCGGCTCCAGTGTCGGGATGACCTGGATCAAATCCGGGCTCGCATACTCAGCACCACACCCAGAAATAACTGGCCGTGTAACCTTGAGCAAGTTACTTAATCCCAATTGCTTTAAAAAAAAAAAAGAAAGAAAAAGAACTGAATTTGGAGCCAGAGGAATTTGTTCAAATTCCAGCTCTAAAACTTGCTAGTTATATGTGACTATGGACAAGTGACCCACTCTCAGTCCCCAAAAGAACTATTTGTGTTTCAGTTGAAAATATTTCTAGTGATGACTGTCATATTCTCTTTTCTTTATCTGAGTACTGCTACATTTAGATATTAGATCTAATCTTATGCCTCACTAATTAGTGCAAACATTTTCATTTCACTATTAAACTTTTCTAACTATAGCTTCACTTACTTATTCATCTTTTTCCCTGGCCCTCCCTATATTGTGTAAATGGATATCAAATGATAAGAATAATAATACTAAAGATGTATAAAAGTCCAATTGAGGCTAATACATCAGAAGTTTGAAAATGACTTTGATTGCAAAATCTAATTAAAAATATCTGCATTTTCTCAGTAGCCATTAATCTATAAATACTTACCTTATAAATAAATGCCCTATAATAATAAAAGTCTGTAGAATATTTATTTTAAATCCTTAAAAAGTAATATCATTATGAGCTTATTAAATAGTAAGAACTTAACAAGGAAAACTGTTCTCAGAGGTAACAATATAACTCACCATTTAGTTAGATTCCTTTAGGATATCAGCCTATGGATGGAAAGGAAAGCAGTTATGAAGCTATATTACCAACATATCTCACAGGGGTATTGTGAAGAATATCTTCTGAATGTAAAATGCTCTATAAATGCTAAATAATAATAATTTTATTAGGGCCATTGCTAAACTAAGCAACAAGTTCTTTGTACTATAACATTTTATCTATGATAGAAATGAAATCTAAAGGCAAGAATGAATAAATAATTCACATCTAGAGAACTTAGAGATTCCCCCCCCCCCCAACGGACTTCAGATAATGTGTCTTTAAAAAGAATACCACCCCCTTAATCTATCTTACTGGTATTTATATTGTCCCAAGGAAGTTGCATGCAGGTTTATTCTTTAAAAGAGTCATTATTTAATTCTGGACTATGCTCAAATGTAGTTAAAATTGTAGAGGCAAACATCAGAAGTTTTCCAGTGTGCATTCATTTCTCAATTTGCACCACTCATGCATTCTATATCCTTTCAGCTGGGAAAGCTTCTATCTGATTTTTAGTGGCTGTTTAAACAAAAATAGATGTTTATCTCTTTAAAATTTTGCCAGGAAGCTGTCACTTTCCCATTTACTCAAGCTATGTTGTGACAGAATGTGTCAGATTCTCACACAAATGAAAAGAGATATAGACTTGTATTTACTTTAGCTGAAAAATAAGTAGTCATCAATTCAGAGAAAAGTGTTTTCCCATCTGAAAAGATGGAGTAAATAGGAGTGGTTGAGAGAAGGAAGTATTTTCTAATGCTTAAAAGGCAGATTACACTAAGCAAATAGGGGACTGATTCATTTCTAGTTAGCATCCAGAAAGGGGATAATCTCATGATATGTAGACATGGGTAGTCTACTCAGTACCTTTTACAGCACATGACTTTTTTTTAAAAAAGGATGAATGTTCTTGGCTCTCCATCCTTCCTTCCCAATTCTCTTTAGCTACTATAGTGTTTGTGCTACTGTAGTGTGTGCACTACTGTAGTGTGTGCATGTACACACACACACAAACACACTTTCTTATACACTAAATAAAAGAAATTGAAATGAAGTATAACAGACAATTTATCTTTACAGACCTAATTTCTACTATAATGTTGGGGGCAGAATTGGCAAAAAAAAAAAGTGGTGGTAAGTGGGTCAAACTTCATTAAAGTATTTGGATTGATAACACTTATTATACCACCTATTGAATTTGAGCTAAGCATTTCCCTAATTGAATGTTGTAGATGGAAAAGAAAAGATTTTTAATGTCCCTCTAAATAATCCTTTCTTTTATGTTAGTAGGAAAACTATTACCATGATGCTATTCTGCAATCACTATTTTTCCAAAATCATTGCCTTGATTAATAATAATGATAATAAAAATAATAATAATAATGATTTCCCTAGACCAGCTACCTGTTTTTTCTTTGACTTCATACCACTTTATATTTCTTAGTGTATTTATAATTCAATAATATATCTTATAGGTTTTTTGTTTGTATCTTATCCCAATTCTATAGTCCATGAGAACAGGGACGATATCTTACCTTAATTCTATATCTTCCTCAGTGCCTACATGATGCTCTCTGCATGGCAAGGGCAGATGGGTGGTGTAGTGCGTAGAGTTATGGGGTTGGAACAAGGAAGAACTGAGTGCCAATCTGGTCTCAGATACATGAGCACTATGTCTCTAAATGGACACATCACTCAACTCCTTAGCTTCAGATTCCTTCTCCATAAAATAGGGATAATAAGAATGTTTATTTTACAGATTTGTTGTGATTATTAAATGGGATGATAATTTATGAAGTGCTTGTCAAAACTGAAAGCACTATAAAGGTACTAGATAGCATTATAGGAAGTACTTGATAAATATTTGTTGACTGCAGGTGCTGAATGAAAGAAAAATTGTTCTGGTAATGCCTCTGTACTGGAACTGTCATTTTCAGTAGTTAATGTGAGTGAGCACATCTCCTTAAGCAATGTGAGTATTTTTAAAGAGTTCTATAACTATGTGTTTATAGGTATATATGCATATATTCATGTGATATTATAGACAAACATATGTTATATACATACACATATGTATTAGATATAAATATGTTGCCAGCTTTTGAGATGGATCCATAGATATATTGGAGACAGATCAAATCATCTCTTAAGAGGCAATTGTAAAATTTTTAAGGTAAACATTTATATATTTGAAATCAGTAAATATTACAAAGGGAAAGCTCAGTGGCATAGCTAATAGAATGAATGCCAGGCCTGAAGTCAGGAAGACCCATCTTCTTGAATTCAAATCTGGCCTCTGATACTTACTTAGCTATATGACCCTGAGTGAGTCACTTAACCTCATTTGTCTCAATTTCCTCATCTATAAAATGGGCTGGAGAAGGAAATGGAAAACCACTCTAGTGTGTTTGGCAAGAAAACCCCAAATGGGGTCACGTAGAGTTAGACAAGGTTGAACAACAACAGCAGCAGAAGCAACAACAAAATGCAACAAAAAGGGTTTGCCTTACTGTCTTGTTGATGTCTACATTTAAGAAAATGTTAATTCTGAGTAAATTTAAAAGTGCTTCATGTCTAAATTTTCTCTTTCTCTGTCCCTCTGTCTCTGTCTCTTTCTAGTTGTTAAATATTTACCAACATACCCATTCATGGACAGCCTGATATGCAGAAGGGGATGAATGTGTGGACTGGTCACTTCAGGCCTTGTCTTTTTGCTCATTTCTAAAGGACACGAATACTTTTAAATGACAAAATGATATATTCTTTCAGCGATTGCAAATAGATCTTGATGAGAGACTGCTAAAGTAGCAGTTGGCGGTTGCAGGAGCAGCAATTGTGTGCATTTAAAGCTACCAAGAATGTGAAATGGAAACTGTAGCGGGAGATGGGAGGTGAGCATTGAGGAACAGCAGTCTGCAGGGCGCTGATGTTGGAGGCCTGATGATAGTAACCTGCGGAGCTGTTGCCAGAGACCCAGGTGCTATAGTCTCTATCCTCTCTCAAGGGCCAGAATGGAACAGTGGTTGCTAACTTTCCATTTGAAAAAATAGATACCAGACTGGGAAGTATAGTCTCCCCTCTTTCTCTATCAAAATAGAGTAGAACCTGACCCCAAAGCTTATTCTATCTAATAAAGTTAATTTCCTGATTTTTTAAAAAATATTTTGTATTTCTTTTGCTGGCTCAATAAAGACAATAAAATAAAGACACACAATAAGACAATTGACTACATGTCATTGAAATTATGATACTGATGAGGTATGCGCTCTGGGAGACCCCTGGAGCTCTCCTTGAGTCCTTGAGGTACAGGCTCTGGGAACCCCCCCCCCCCCTTGAACTCTGATTAAATCATCCCATTTAATGAGGCATTTGCATGAGGCCATAAACCTTACTTTGTGGCTGAGCCTTTCTCTGTTACTAGACTTCCCACCCTTGAGCCTATCAAAATATGGATCCACCCTTGAACTGGCCTAGCTCACCATTGTCTGTAGCCTCCAGAAATCTCCCACCCTTAATCACTCATTGACTTCATTAACTCCTGAAAACCCTCCCCAAACTCCTCCTCTATGCCATGCCTAGATTCCTCCCCCAAATTTCTCTATATAAAACCCCATCTTGTCTCGAGAGTGCCATATAATAGTGAGAGCGCCATAGAATGGCCTAGCACAGGCTTACTCTGTGCCTAATACAAGCAAGCTTTTAATAAACTTTACTTTTGTTTAGCTGAGAAGACTTGAGTCAAATTCATTTGTCAGGATCCGGTGTGTTGGTATTTTGGGGTCTCCAGAGCAACCCTAACTCTCTTTATGGGTAACCTCTTCGATACAAGGATATCTCTGTTTCCTCTGTATAGCATATAAGTCCCACTATTCAAGACAATGTCTGATCCTAAGCATCCTGTCCTTTAGTGGTTACAAACAGGAAAAATACTCTTTCGGCCTCATCTGGTCTTAAAGTTGCTGACACAGGAAAAGGACATTTTTGGAGCAAAGCAAAGAATGTCTGGTTGGTTAGTTCAGGTTTTGGCCCTTATTGGGGTCCAAATGATCTTAAATGATTATCAAGATGCAAGGTAATCTCAAAAGAATTCACTCAGGCTTTCTTCAAATCAAGTAAAGGCATTTATTGCAGATAACACACACACCAAAAAGGCTCCTATGCTCCTTAAGGGAGACTCAGATTAAGGGAAACCCTAGCTTAAAAGGAGGGGGTGGCAACCCCCTAAGAAAGGCAGCTCCCCACTCCCCAAGGGAGGATACCAGTTAAAGGGATATGCCCTGTTAAAGGGGGACACCTGCTCTTCCATAGAGGCTCAGGATTCTTATAGAGGAAAACCTTCTTTGGGTGGGGAGATGAGGTAATCAGGGACATGTAGGCAAGGAGGTAGGAGCAGTTCAGAGTTTAGTTTTAAATCATATCTAGGCACATGATTTTTCCATTGTTCAGTCCAGGGTGGAGGGCCCTCTGTTAGTTTCAGGATTTTATTTACCAGTACACTTGAATTTCATTGTCTCCTAAAGTGACTTTAAGTGGTACTTGAGATAATGGGCTCAACATTGACCAGTCCATTTGAATCTCATCACTACTCACTAAAATCCAGTAGCTCCAAGTGGCCTCTGGGATAAAGTCATTTAAATCCCCTCACATCCCAGCTCCAACTAACCTTTCTAGTCTTCTTCTATACATCAATTTTCTCATACTTTATATTTGCAACCAAATTGGTCTTTTTTGGTGTACTATGTACAAAGTACTTCATTTCCCATCTCTATGCCTTTGCATTTTACCTTCCTACATACCCCCTTATCTCTAAGACTTAGTCTTTTGTTTCCTTTAAGATATAGCAAAAATTGTTTCTTTTGCTCTTCTCAGTTTTCAGTGGTCTCCCTTTCAAAAGTAAGTATCTTGCACACACACACACACACACATACATACCCATATATGTATGTATATATGCACATATGGGTACACATATTAGATATAGTTATATGTTGCATGTATTTATGTGCATGTTGTCTCCTGAAATTGAATGTAAGCTTTATGACAATGGGGACTACATTTTTTGCCTTTACAATTTCAGCATTTAGCATAGTAGGAGCCTAGCAAATGTTTGCTGATTGATGAATTGATGATAGTTAGTATGTTGCAGCAGGTGCTTAACAACCACAGCTGGGATATGAACATTGCTACTACAGAGTCTGAGGCTCCTGGATAACTAAACTGCAGTTGAACTAAAATTGATTTAGTACCAAAATTAAGTCTGGTATCAAGACAGTAAGTCAGTCCCTGGCGTTGGATACCACTGTTGAGGTTTAAGGTTTAGGGGTGCATGAGACCCCCAAAATACCAACATGCTGGGTCCTGCTGAATGAATTACACTCAAGCCTTCTCTCAACCAAAGTAAGGCAAAGTTTATTAAAGGTTCACCATAATGGGTAGACTCTTAAGGAGCCTAGGAATCTGTGACGCTTGTGTTGGACAAACAGGTCAGAATAATCTGACACAATGAGTCTGTGATAGATAATTCTCAGTTTCTTCATGGAGGCAAGATGGAGTTTATATTCAGAAAGATTGTGGGAGGCTTCTAGGAGTGGTCTAGAGGAGGAGCTTGGGGACAGTCTTCAGAAGTCAAATGAGGTCAGACTCCAGTAATGAGAGAGTAAGGGTGGAAAACTGTTGGAGGTGACCTGGAGATGACAGAAAATGGAGGGCTAGGCTAGTTTAAGGGTAACAGATTTGGGTATAGTTATTTTGGGAAAGGTGGGGAGGAGCTGGACTATGGAGGGCTAGGCTAGTAACAGAGATTTGGGTGTGGTGATAATGAAAGGCTTATGGCCTCAGGCAAATGCTTCATCAAATGGGAAGATTCAAGGAGAGTCAAGGGGGTTCCCAGAGCCTGTACCCCATCACCAAAAGGATACTTAAGGAAAGGGAAAAGGATCAGATCATCTCTAAGAGGTGCCTCTATTTTCTCTCCTCTCTCATTAACCCCTTTCAATCTGGTTTCTGACCTAATTGTGCCAACAAAACTGTTCTCTCCAAAATTACTAATGATCTCTTAGTTCCCCAATCCAATGAACTTCTCTCAATTCTAATTCTTCTTTACCTCTCTGCAGCCTTTCCTTGATCTCTTTTCTATAAGTTTTCAGCATACCAGTCTCAGCTGGTTTTTCTTCTACCTAATTGACCACTTATTTATTCTCAGTCTCCTTCCTTGATCCTCATTCAGATCATGCCCTCTAGTGAGAGTTGTTACTCAGGCTTCTTTCTGGGGACCTGTTCACTACTCCCTGCATGAGTCTTTACCTGGTGATCCCATCACCTCCCATGGATTTAATTGCCAGCTCTATACTATTGATTCTTATCTATCTCTCCTATCTCTCCCCAATCTCTCTACTAATCTCCAATCTCACATCTCCAACCACCTTTCAGAACACTTGAATTGAATGCCTAGTAGTTAGGTTAAAATTATTATGTCTAAAGCAGAAGTCCTTATCTTTTACCCTACCCTGCACCACCCCACCCACATCTCCTGTAGTGTTGTAGAGGGCGGCATAACCCTTCTAATCCCTCAGGCTCACAACCTAGGAATCATCCTGGCTTGTTCACTCTCTCCCTACATATTCAAATTGTTCCTTTGCAACATCTCTAGAATACACCCCCTTCTCCCCACTGAAACTTTCCCCACTCATGTATAGACCTTTTCACCTAATGCCTGAATTAATACAGTAGCCTGCTGACAGGTCTCCCCCTGCCTCAAGTCTCTCCCTTATCCAAACCATCTACTATTCAGTCACTAAAGCAATTTTCCTAAAATACAGGTCTGACCATGTCACCATACTACTCAATAAACTCCAGTGATTTCTTGTCTCCAGGAGTAAAAAAAAATGCTCTGTTGGCATTCAAAGTCCTTGGTAACCTAGACCCCTTCTACCTTTTTAATCTTCTTAATCTTTTACTGGCTGACACATACTATTCAATCCAATCAGTCTGGCCTCCTGGTTGTTCCACAAACTAGAAACTCCTCTGAGCTCCAGGCTCTCTTTGTAGTTACAGCCCATATTTGGAGTGGTCTTCATCCTCTGCTCAGACTGCTGATTTCAGTGGCTTCCCTTTAGCTCCAATTAAAGTCTCATCTTTTACAAGCAGCCTTTTTCAGGCCCTCTTCATTCCAAAATCTTCACTCTGTTAATAATTTCCTATTTGTGTAGTATTTTGATCTTCTGGCATATATTTGTATGTATAGTGTCTCCCCATTATATTTTAAGCTTCTGGAAGTCAGGGAGCTTCTAATACAGTACTTGACACATAGTAGGTGCTTAAAAAATACTCATCCACTGATTGATTGAGGTTATGGATGGAGGGTGTCAAAGTTCTCAGGCCAGTCAGTGGTAGTCAGCCCAAGTATGACTGCTATACTTCTGGGTGGGGCAAGATTAGTGGGGAAACCAGCCTCTAAATGAATAAAAGAATAAATGAGCAGATAGATAGAGAGATAGATAGATGGATGGATGGATGGATGGATGGATGGATGGATAGACAGACAGATAGATATAGATAGACAGACAGACAGACAGACAGATAGATAGATAGACAGACAGACAGACAGATGAGGTACAAATGTTCAGAACAAGAGAGGGATCAGTCACTTAGTAAGAATGAGGGGCATCGTAGACAGCCATAGTTCTATACTAGTGTTTGTGAAATGTTAAAAGAGTCAGAGGAATTCATAAGATAAAGACACATGGATATTGTCTTTCATAGAGTGACAAAGATCACAGATATAGACTTGGAAGAGACGTTCCATGAAGCCATCTAGTCAAATATACTAATTTTATAGTTGAATAAACTAAACCTAAGAGTGACTTATCCACACAGTTAGTAATTAGGATTAGCGGACTCTTACCGGTCTGATCATGGATACGCTGAAGCTAATATCTCCATAGGTTATTCAACCTGCCATGATCCCACCCAACCTCAAGATTTCAGGTCACCAAGATTCTACTTGACCTTAAATTAGGGGAAAAAAACAAACAACAATATCTTTATCCCCAGAACCTTTTCCCCTCAACCAGTCTGCTATATCCCCAACCCACACTCCATGTCCTGCCACATTAGGGCTGTTGTTAATGGTTGCTTTGGATGAAGTATCTTTACTTAGGTTCCAGTTTTAGTTTCACACACAGCTATTCAGAAAACCTGATTACTAGAAAATTTGGGACAGTTTTCTCATTTAATAACTACCTAAGTAATCACCCACTTACTTCCTTATGGACACAGGCTAATTAAGTAACCTCCATGTCCCTCTCTCATGGGAAGTTATCAAATAATCTTTGACACAGCAATAAAGCAACTGGCAGTTCCTAATATCAGAGGTATGGAGGTATGCCCCAAGGACCTCTCCTGTTGAGGTTTAAGGTTTCGGTGTTCTCAAGACTCCAAAATACCAACAGACCAGGGCCTGCCAAATGAATTTGACCCAAGTCTTTTCTCAGCCAAAATAAAGCAAAATTTATTAAGGATTCACCATAATGGGTAGACTCTTAAGGAGTCTATGTATCTGTGATGCTTGTATTGGACAAGAACATCCGAATAATCTGATACAGAGTGAGTGTGCACTAGATAATTCTCAGCCCCTTCATGGAGGCAAAATGGAGTTTATATACAGAAAGAATGTGGAAGGATCTAGGGGTGGTCCAGAGGAGGAGTTTGGGGAGGGTCTTGAAGAGGAGTCTAAGGAGGATATTTGATGCAACTGAGGTCAGACTCCAGTAATGAGATTAAGGGGATGAAATAGCTGAAGGTGACAGAAATACCTAGAGATGACAGACAAGGGAAGGCTAGGCTAGTTTAAGGGTAACAAATTTGGGTATAGATATTTTGATAGTATCAAGTGTGGAAAGTAGCTGGACAATGGAGGGCTAGACTAGTAAAAATAAGAGATTAGGGCCTACCTGTAATGAAAGGCTTGTGGTTTCAGGCAAATGCCTCATCAAGTGGAAAGATTTAATCAGAGTTCAAGGGGTTTCCCAGAGCCTGTACCCCATTGCTCCCACACTCTCTCTTTCTCTTTTGGGAGATACCTTGCTATCAAATTCAATGGACTCGGTTTCTAGAGGTCCAGTCTTCCTTTCATTTCTTTGACAATCCTAGATATTGTTTAGCTTTACTCCAGAAAAAATGTGGGTTATATGGAACACCAGGCATGTTTGAAATTTCATTAAAAATCAGCAAAATTAAATTGCCAAGAGCATCAGCAGGACAAAGTTGCACATCTGCTTTTAATGAATACTGACCTTACTTACCCCTTATGGTTATTTTTGAGTGACTCTGCATTTAGTGAATACACATTAATATGTGTTTGTATATACGTATGTGTATATAAAGGTATATGGAATAAGCACACGCAAATATATTTAGATTAAATATTTATCATGCAATTGTAGGTCTTTATTAGCTTTTATTCACAAGAATAAAAAGCCACTTTTTTTGCTTTTTTTTTTTTGGAGGGCAGTTAGGGTTAAGTGACTTGCCTGAGGTCGCACCTCTAGTTTTTTGTGTTGTGTCTGAGGCCAGATTTGAACTCAGGTCCTCTTGACTCCAGGGCCTGTGCTCTATTCACTGTGCCACCTAGCCTCCCCAAAAAGCCATTTTTTAAAACCACCTTTAATATTTACAGTTATAATAACATTCTTCAAGAAAAATAAAAACCATGCCCAGCAGATTCAATGAATCTAAGAGAGAGTGTGTGCACCAAAAGTAAGTCAATATTCTAATTTTGTGTATTTATGAAGATGTGGGGAGATGTGGTGCTATAAATCTGCCTGCATGTCTATCTGATTAGGATGAACTGAAGGTGATAATCAAAGTTCCAGTTATCCTTATCCACTGAAGGTTAATTTAACACTACGAATAATATTGTATATGTTTTTGACCCAGCTAAATAGGCCTATGCCTCAAAGACATCAAAGAAAGATGAAAATGACTTATGTGTTGAAAAATATTTATAATGTAATGGATATAAGATAAAAAGATAAAATGTATGTCTCTGTGTATGTGTATGTGTTGGCAAATAACTGAAAACCAAAGGAGTGTCCCAAAAATTAACTTTGAATGAACAAAGTATTGCATATAGATGTAAAGGGATATTGTGCCATAAGAAATAATGAAAAGGATAGTTTTCAGAGAAATATTGGAAGATGTATGTAAGCTGATACAAGGTAAAGTGAGCAGAACCAGGGAAGCAATTAGTCTATAATAGCTCAAAACCAACAACTTTGAAAGACAATAATTCTGACCAATGAAATGACCTACCATAATTCCAGAGAACAGTGGTGAAGAATGCTACTTGCTGACAAAAAAAAGATGATAGAATACATATCCAGAATGAGAGACATTTTTGGATCTTGCTGATAGGGGGATTTGATTGACTATTCATATTTGTTACAAGAGTTTTTTTTTTCTTTTTTTTCTATGGGAGCGGTGTAAAAGGGAGAAAAAATGCTAATTAATTGAAAAAAATTAAAATAAATCAAAACATATATAGAATATCCAGCTGTGCCTAAATGCTCCATAGATGAGTTACATTAAATCAAGGCAAATGGATTTTTGAGTCCAGTTTCTTTGTAGTCATTTAGGGAGAAGATTATTGTCCTGTGATCTCTTCATTAAGCTGATTATCTTTTAAATAGCTGTTTCAGCTACAACTTTGGTTTGGGCAGATAGAAACAGAACATACCCCTCCCCATGTAAGAACAAAGTACTGGAACAATTTGAGATTGCCATTTTGCAATGGAGTGCTTTGGGAGGGGTGGGAGAAGTGCACTAAAATATTAGGTATACAGAAATATCTAAGTACTTTGAGAGCATGCAATAATGTACCAAACTCACAGTAGTTCAGATTTGCTCTGTAGGTAACCCCAGAGAAAGTCTCCCTATGGGCTTTTCCCTTTAGAGATACAAAGTGAATTGAGCCTGGTGAAGCACTCATTAAATTAAAAGGCTTCATTTGCTATTCTAAAAGCAATTAATCAGTTTCCCATTCTGCATAGTACAGTACTAGTCACCACATCACAGGAAGGGTATTAGTGCTCTGGGGGGAATGCAGAGTAGTAGAGCAGAAAGTGATAGGGTGTGCCAAGAACCTTACAGACTGAGGTAAGTTTAGAGAGTTGAAATTTCCATTTGAATGCAGAATACCATTGAAGTAAACATTCTGAGAAGTTGTTTGTTTGTTTGTTTGAACAAATAATACACTTGTGCAGTTACTGTTGCTTTTATATAAATGCTGAGATTAATCACCAAAGAAAAAGCTTAAAAACTAGCATAAACATTAATACAAAGTTAGTGGCAAGGAGTGGAATGAGTTTTACAAAAGGAAAAAGTCAGTGCAGTTAAACTGGTCCCCCAAAGACAAACAGTAATAGGGAGTATTTCTGAGTGTGAACAAATACTATTTGCCATTTTTTTCTCCCCATCCCCCAAAGTTTATCTTATAATAACAGTAGGTGTAGAATACTTCTTTTTTTCAGTCACTAGCTGAATCAGATGTCAGTATTTATTGAGAGTTAGAATCAAAGGATGTAAACATTTAACAACATCTTAGTATTATATATAAATCATCTCATTGTTTCAACACAAGGAGTAATGGACAGTCACTTATGTTACTGGATTTCTGTTTATCAGATTTGCAGATGACATAAAACTGTGAGGGGACAGAAAATGACTGATGTGGTGGTAGAATCAGGATTCAAAAATGTCTTTGGACTGAACTGAGTAACATGAAATGTAATAGGAATAAATGTAAAGTCATCCATTTCATAATTATAAGATGGGGCAAGATACCAGGTTGAAAAGAAAAAAGTGAGAATTTCAGTAGCCTGAATGCTTGATTAAAAAATCCATTTGATACTTGCTGGGAAAAAAACATGAACATCAGTGTAAAAACTAGAGAAGCAATAAAAACAATAAATGTAAAATAGTGTCTCCATGTTTGTTAAATTCACAAACATAAATTACCCAGGGATAGTTCCCTCCCACTATTTCTTTTAAACAAGAACTGTAAGGAAAACTGAAAAACATTATAGTAGAAGCTAGGATTAGACCAATATCTTACAGCATTTACCACAATAAAATCAATATTGATATGCAATCTAAAGATAAAAGTTGACATCACTTTAAACAAACAAAAATAAAAGAGAGAGAAGCTATCTTTACAACTAGCACTGGAAAGAAAATTATTGACCAAAGATAAAGTAGAGGAGATGCCCAAAAGGTAACATAGTTGGTTTTAATGATATACAATTAGAAAAACCCATAAAAATACATTTAAAAAGTGTTGAGTGAGAAAATATTTGCATTAAACCTAAATGAAAGACTAATGTACAAGATATGGAGAGAGTTAAGACAAATATAAAATCCCAAGAGTCATTTTTTCCCCAATAAATGCAATTAAAAGCTATAAAACAGTGATGAAATAAAGAAGTTCATGTTTTAAGTGACCACTCAAAAACATTCTTTAAATCACCAATCATAAGAAAATTTAATTTAAAGCAAATTTTAAAAATTCTGATGTCCCATTTTATAATTACAAAAAATGGCAAAGACAAAACAAACAAAAAAAATCAGACAGTCAATTATTGGGTGCAGTGTAAGAAGACATAGACATGAATTGTTGGTAGATTGGTAGGTTGGTAAAATGGTTCAACAATTCTGGATTTTTATTAGGAATTTTGCAAGAAAAACTCCAAACCATACTCTTGTCTAGTGATCCACTAAGAAACAGAAAAGTAAAAGTAAACCAAGTTATTTTTTTTAACTTCAGTAAAAAAGAGTAGCAAATGTCTACTATGGATAAATCATAGTAGTACTCTTCATTCTCTCAAAATAAAATGAAACAAATGCATTGCTATTGGTTAGGGAAAATGCTAAAAAAAAAAACAGGGCATCTATATGTCATGGATTATTATTACATAGCACTGAAAGATTTTTAAGAAAGCAGTTTGGAAGAAATCCAAATCTTCCATTGTATGCCAAGATAAATTCAAAATGGATAAATGATTTAGACATAGAGGGTGATATCTTAAGTAAGTTAGGGGAGCATTGAAAATGTATCTGTCAGATCTATGGATAGGCAAAGAGTTTATGATCAAGTAAGAGTTAGAGAGGAACACAGGACATAAATGGATAATTTTGATTACATGAAATGAAAAAGATTTTGTACAAACAAAACTAAGAATCAAAATTAGAAGCAAAATGGGAAACTGGGAGAAAAATTTATAGCAAGTTTCTCTGATAAAAGCCTTGCTCTCCAACATATAGGTAACTAAGCCAAATTTTTAAAAATAAGAATCATTCTCTAATTGATAAATGGTCAAAGAATATGGACAGGAAGTTTTTAGAAAAAGAAATCAAAGCTATTAATAGTCACATGAAAAAATGTTCAAAATCACTACTGATTAGAGAAATGCAAAATAAAAAAACCCCAAAATACCTTCTCATATTTGATTGGCTAAAATGACGGAAAAGAAAAATGGCAGATATTGGAGGGGAGGTGGAATACTAATGCATTGTTGGTGAAGTTGTGAACTGTTTCAACCATTCTGAAAAACAATTTGTAAATACTCTTAAAGTACTATCAAACTGTGCATACTCTTTGACCCAGCAATATTACTACTAGGTCTGTCTCCTAAAAAGATGAAAGTAAAGGGAAAGGGAGTTATTTGCACAACAATATTTATATAAGCTTTTTTGTGTTTCTGTTCTGGCAAAAAAAATGGAAATTAAGGGGATACTCATCAGTTGGGGAATGATTGAACACAGTGTGATATTTTATTGTGATGGAATACTACTGTGCTATAAGAAATGATGAATAGGATGCTTCAGGAAAAAAAAAACTGGACTTATGTGAGCTAATGAGGAGTGAAGTGAGCAAAAGGAGATCATTGTACATAGTAAAAGCAACATTGTAACAGTGATCAACAGTGAAAGATTTAGATACTCTGTTCAAAATTATGATCTAGGGGGAGGTAAGTGGTGCAGTTAATAGGGTACCCACCCTAGAGAAAGGGGACTTGAGTTCAAAGCCAGCCTCAGACACTTGACAAGTATTAGCTGTGTGACCTTGGGGAAGGCACTTAACCCCAAATGCCTTTCCTTCCCACATCCACAAAAAACAAAACAGAAACAAAATGATGGTCCAAGACAATTCCAAGGGACCAATGAACTCTGAAAGCAGATGGCAGAATCCTTTTTTTTAAACTTTATTTCTGTCTGTGTATGTGTTTTTTTTTTTTTAATTTTTGGAGGGGGGA
This sequence comes from Petaurus breviceps papuanus, assembly GCF_028583685.1. NCBI lineage: Eukaryota > Metazoa > Chordata > Mammalia > Diprotodontia > Petauridae > Petaurus > Petaurus breviceps. Next base: position 6,261,806 of record NW_027187324.1, read on the forward strand.
AGGCAAGGCAATTGGGATTAAGTGACTTGTCCAAGATCACATGGCTAGTAAGTGTTAAGTGTCTGAGGTCAGGTTTGAACTCAGGAACTCCTGACTCCAGGGCTGGTGCTATATTCACTAAACCACCTAGCTGCCCCTGTGTGTATTTTCTTTTGCAACATGGCTAATATGGACATGTTTTGTATGACTTCACATGTATAATCAATATCAGATTGCTTTCTTAAGGGGTTGGGGAGGAATATGAGGGAAGGAGAGAATTTGAAATTCAAAACTTTTAAAAATGAATGTTATGACTAATGTGGGAATATGTCTAATATGATTGTACATGTATAGTCTATATCAGATTACATGCCGTCTTGCAGATGAGGGAGGGGAGGGGGGGGTCAATCTGGAACTCAAAATCTTATAAAAATGAATGCTGAGTAATGGGGAGGTGTAAGAGTTATGGGATCTAAAGACCTTCCATGCCCCATTGGACTTGCTGATGTAGCAGGAAGGGGTGGGGAAAGAGGAAGTGGAAGCCAAGCAAGAGTTCCTGCGTTGGCTAGCAGTGGTGGTGAGGGCAGCAGCAGCAGCAGAGACAGCGGCAGCAGAAGCACAAACCCCTTTTTAAGTCAGCCAGAATTTCTGCTAAGGACTCCTGCTGAGGACTGCCAGGGGCTGGAGTGGCTGGGAGCACGCTTCCTGGACGCTGGGTGGTTGCTGTGAGTGGGGAGAGGAGGATCTTTGCCTGAGGTAGCCTGTTCTGTTTTAAAGGCTTGAGAATGTGGGTGCTTTCTACTTTATCTACCTGTGCCAATTTCATAACTACTCTTATGGCTTTGACTTTCTGGTTTTGGGACTTAGTCTTTTGGTATTTTAATAAATGTTCCAGCTTTATCCCCCATAGAGAAAGCCTGATATATTTTGTGATTTATAACCACATCAGCATATTTACAATTTCCGTAGGAATTGTGAATATTGCATTGCTGATACAGGAGGCCAGGTAGCACAGCAAGTAAGAGCACCAGCCCCAGTGTCGGAATGACCTGGGGATCAAATCTGGGCTCAGACACTTAGCATGCACCCAGAAACACCTGGCCATGTAACCTTGAGCAAGTTACTTAACCCCAATTGCTTTAAAAAAAATGAATGTTGAAAACTAAAAATAAATGAATAAATGATTTTTAAAAAATTAAAAATAAATGCTATTTTTATACATAATTGGGAAGTAGCCAATGAAATAAATTTTTAAAATATTAAAATAAACCAACAAACAAAATAATAAAAATGACAACAAATGTGCTCATAGTGATCAATATGACCTAATGAATAAAGTGATAGATCTGGAATCAGGAAGACCTAATTTCAAATCCTATTTCTTAAACTTACTGATTGTGTTACCTTGGCCAGGTCACCTGAGGTGTCTGATTATGTTTTTTCATTTATAAGAAGCAAAGCAGACATTAATAATATTTATAATATCCATGTCAGAGGTTGTGAGATTAAAGTGATGGAATATATGTAAAGTGCTTTGTAGACTTCAGAAAAGAAAGATTTGTAAAAATTGATGCAGAGTAACACAAGAACACACACACACAGAGTAACATATCAAAAAAGATTACTAAAAAGCAAGGTGGATTTTTGAGTAATCAAAAAACCATTCAAGATCTCAGATATCATTAAGGAAACAAAGAAAGATAGGTTCCTAGTAGTCTAGAATGTTGTCTATCTAGTCAAATGCATTCATTGTATTGAATGTTTTTATTGATTTAAACAAAATGCTACAAGAAAAGATTCAATCTAAAGAAGTTAGGAGGGCTTTCCTTCCAAAAATTTCTGTGATATAAAGAAAAAACAATGAAACATCAAAAAACAAAATAGAATGAAACAAAATTTAAAAGAATCTACTCCTTAGAAGTGATCATGGAAAATCCTGAAGAAGCAGTAGAAACTCAAGAGATAAAGATAATCGGACTACAACATGCACAGATGGAATAGTAAATAAAAAGAATCTCGACTTGTCTTCTTTAGTTGTTCTATATCAAAAGATAGATTCTACAGATAGCAAACAATTAATTTGTTTAAACTGATTATATGTAGATTATATGTACCCATAGCTAATTCATAGTGTCTATAGGTTGACCTGATAGAAAGAAAACAAATATATCTTGTTTTAATTCTGGTTAGTTTTCATAAATCATTGTTATTATCTTTTTAGAATTTATTTTTGTCATGCTATGAGTTCTAAAATTCTATGCTATTTAAAAAAATTGATATGAGGCATCATTGATTCAAATACATTCTATATTTGAATCACAGTTTACTATTTTTAAAATGGGATTGACCTTTAATTACTACAAAAGAAACAATCAATTTCATAGTAGGCTCTGAGATTGTGAGAAAATGACTTTCAGTCCCCTAGATAATTGCAAACACTGACCAGTTAGCTTAAAAAGAAGGAAAAAAAAGGAAGGAAAAAGGGAACATTCTACAAAGAACTTTGATTAATTCACTTAATAATGATACTGTTAACTAGAGCAAACTGTGATTTGAGAAGCAAATGCAAGCAAACCTAAGAAACCGTGTAGAGTCAAGGTCAGTGTACACTGAGTAGCTCAAGAATAAACACTTGGGGGTTGAGGGTATTTATTCACTGACCCTGAAATGTCAACTTGACACTGATACTAATGTAGCATACCCCTCTCTAGAGGGTATCCTGCTATGCAAAGGTGCCACTGACTGTGAGACTCTTATCTGAGGAGCTCCAACTGCATGCAAGAAACCATCTGCATGTTTTATTTTATGGTAGGCCTAATAAATCAATAGTATAAAGAAAACAACACTGATTTCATACCCTATTAGAACAAGGGGAGACACAAAAAATTCACATTGGTTGCTCTAATGGCACCAGGAGTACAGTACTTACATATGGAATTTTTTATTACACAGCTTGAGGTTATGGGGTTTCTAAACCCCCCAAATTACTTCCTATTAAAACCCTGGAGCATTGACCTATTAAGCTCTGATCACTATAATGTAAAGAGCTGTGAAGATTGTATTTGCTGTTTTGACTGCTTATTATAAGGAAAAGTGAAGAAATCCAAGACTTCATATGAAAAAAAAAAGATTAGAAAGAATCCCAAAACTAAATTAAGATTTTTTTAAGTAATACTTCTATTTCACAGCCTGGACAGAATGTCTCCTGGGATGAATCAACTTTGTCATGTCTGTTTCTCCAGATACTTCCTATATTGCCAATGGCCTTTTAACTTGTGGTTCAAGTTCATTTAAATTAGAACAATCTATAAAAAGATTGCTGAAAATATAAGAACCTATGGAACATGACTTTTATCATAGCATCTGTGTCCTGTTCATCATAGTTGAATATATGTGTATATGTGTGTATGCCTGTGCATGTATATTTGTGTACACACACACACACACACACACACACACACACACACACACATTTGAGAAACAGCATGATATAACAAAAGGAGAGACAGCTTTAAAGTCAGAAAGTGCTTAGTTCAAATCCTGTTTCTGACATATATTAGGTATCAGTGCCTTAGGCAACCTCTAAAAATCTAATTTGAAAGACAGCACACTAATCACAATAATTATGTTTGGAGTCATACTAGATGGTACAAATTATGAGAGATGGCTGTTGGAGCAAGATCCTGGAAAACAGAAAGGAGGAAGGAAGGCAACTAAGGGCATAGATGGAAGGATTAACTTTAAAGCTCAGGAGGAATATGTCATCTTCAGTAGCTGAAGTGAAAGAGAACAGAGTGGGGGCAATGAAACTGAGGTTTAGTGTGGAGAGGAGCCTCATGAGACCATTTTCCATGGAATGGTCTGACTCTTCTCAGTTCCATTTGAGACTAGTTCATCTGTATTAAGTGTTGAGTGTAGATGGTGATTTATGGTTTGTGGCAAGAGAGGAAAACAAATGCTAAGGAATATAGAGGCTGCTAGAAATAAGAGAAATTGAGAAAGTTGGAATAATTACTGAACACCACAAATATTAAGCCTTGTTAATTTTCAGGAAAAACATTAGTTTAATTTATATTTATTCTACTGCGATGGTCAGCATATCAGAAAAAATATATATATATTGAGCTTGTAATGGAATGCTGGCTCTGTCACTTATTTGCTGTGTAACTTTAATCAATATGTTTAACCATTGAGGCCTCAGTTTCTTCACTGGAAAAATGAATTGGTATGACTTGATTTTTCTAAGATCCCTTTCTGTGCTAACATTCTATGATTCTGTACTTTGATTTAGTAAAAAGCAATGGCTTTGTTTAACATTATTTTGGTCACTGCCTATTAAACTTACTTGCTTCTAAGTGATGGTTGATATATTCTAACTCCTTTGCCAATTTTTTGAAGTAGAAATAAGATTTGATTTTTCTCTTGACACACCCCACTCTCATGCCACTTTACTTAAATAATTAGCCTAGAGAAGAAGAAATGTAACTAGAAACATTTATTCTTTCACCAAATGTGAGTGAGGTTCTTGATTACTGTTTGGCCTTCATTCTTCTTCCCTCATAATCCTGGTGCTGTAACACTGACTCCTACTCTTGAGTCCCTTTCTGCCTCATCCCTCCCCTTTTCCTAATATTCTAGTATTAATGCTTTGTGACCTTAACTTCCTGACTTCTCTGCCAATATTCTGTAGCTATTAACCTCTGATGGAGGAAATCATAAAACTGGGCAAACTGGTTTTACAACAAATTCTTGTGATGAACTTCAATTATCTGCTCATGGCTATAAGGCAATTCATTTATCTATCTCTATATAACACAACTGTAACATTACCTACAGGAACTGTTATGAAATTTCTTTCTCCTCAAGCCTTGAATTTTATCCTTGCCTCCAAGGGGTGACCTCAACATCACTTAAATGATTAAGGCAATGCATTGTGAACTCCATAGACTCCGTTTTTCCAATCCCTAGCCATCTCATAATCTTTTATTTTAGCTTCTGAGATTAATATGGTACTCATGATTTTTAAGATTCATTTTTAAATTTTGAGTTCCAAATTCATTCCTTCGCTCCAGCATCTCCCCTATCCATTGAGAAGGTAAATGATATAATACCAATCATACATGTGAAATTAGGCAAAACATATTTCTATATTAGCAATGTTGCAGTAGGGAAAAACAAACAAGAAAATAAGTTAAAAAATGTGCTTTACTCTTCAACTCAGAGTTCCAAAGTTCCCTCACTGGAAGTCAATACCTTTTTTCATCATAAGTCATTTTTCATGGATCATTATACTGATCAGAGCAGCTAAGTCTTTCACAGATGATCATTGTTACAATACTGCCGTTACTATGTACAATATTGTCCTGGTTCTGCACACTTCACTTTACATCAGTTCACATAATACTTGGTACTTCTAATTGACAAGGATTACATCTATATTTCAGTCTTTAGTTCCATCTCCTTGCATTTTCTATGGGAGTATGCTCAATTGATCATGCTCTCTTCTATTTCTGTCTCTCTGTTTTCATCTTTCTTTTCCTTCTTACCTTCCTTTAAGTATTCTTGACTTACCTTCAAAATCACAGAATTTCAGAGATAGTAGAGACCTCTACTAATTTCTTCCTTATTGTTGTTGTTCAATCATTTTAGTTGTGTTCAAATCTTTGTGACCTCATTTGAGGTTTTCTTTCCTTTCAATATTAAAAAAAATAATTACATGTAAGAAAGATTAACTTTGTTGTTTTTTTTTAATTTTGAATTCCAAATTCTCTTGCTTCCTCTCCTCCATCTTTTCCTAAGATGGCAAGCAACTTGATACAGGTTATTCATGTGTAGTCATGCAAAACATATTTCTATGTTACTCAAGTTGTGAAAGAAAATATATCAAAAAGGAAAAAAAGTAAAAAATTGTATGCTTCTATTTGCATTCTGTAAGGGTTATGGGATTTAAAGATCTCCCATGCCCCATGGACGTGCTGACATAGCAGAGCAAGAGAAAGTGAAAAGCCGAGCTAACGGTCCTGCGGTTGGCAGTTGGTGGCAGTTGCCTTTTTTTTTTTTTTTTTTGAGTTAGGACTCCTGCTGAGGACTGCCAGGGGCCGGAGCTGCTGGGAGCGCTCTTCCAGGATGCTGGGTGGTTGCTGTGAGTGGGGAGAGGAGGACCTTTGCCTGAGGTAGCCTGTTCTGTTTTAAAGGCTTGAGAATGTGGGTGCTTTCTACTTTATCTACCTGTGCCAATATCATAACTACTCTGATGGCTTTCACTTTCTGGTTTTGGGACTCAGTCTTTTGGTATCTTAATAAATTTTCTAGTTTATTTCCCCAAATGGCAAACCTGATGTATTTTGTGATGGATAATTATATCAGCATATTTGTAATCTCTATAGGCATTGTGAATATGGCATTGCTGATACAATTCAGATTTGATCAGTTCTTTCTCTGGAAATGGATAGCATTTTATCATTGTATTGCTGAGAATAGCTAAGTCATTCACAGTTATTATTGTATAGTATTGCTGCTATTGTGTACAATGATCTCCTGGTTCTGTTCATTTCACTTTGCATCAGCTCATGTAAGTCTTTCCAGATTTTTCTGAAAGCATACTGTTCATTTCTTATAGCACAATAATGTTCTATCACATGCATATACCATAACTTACTCAACAATTCCCCAACTGATGGACATCACCTCAATATTCAATTCTTTGTTACCACAAAAACAACTGCTATGAACATTTTTCTACATGTAAGTCCTTTTCTATTTTTAAAAATTTCTTTGGTGGGGGGGGCCAGGTAGCACAGTGAGTAAGAGCACCAGCTCCAGTGTTGGGATGACCTGGGGATCGAATCTGGGCTCAGACACTTAGCACCCACCCAGAAACACCTGGCCGTGTAACCTTGAGCAAGTTACTTAACCCCAATTGCTTAGGGGCGGCCAGGTGGCTCAGCAAGTAAGAGCACCGGCTCCAGTGTTGGGATAACCTGGGGATCAAATCCGGGCTCAGATACTTAGCACCACGCCCAGAAATAACTGGCCATGTAAACTTGAGCAAGTTACTTAACCCCGATTGCTTAAAAAAAAAAAAATTCTTTGATATACAGACCTGGTAGTGCTATCATGGGGTCAAAGGCTATGCACAGTTTTATAATACTTTGGGCATTGTTCCAATTTGTTCTGCAGCATGGTTAGATCAGTTCACAACTCAAGTAAGAATGCATTAGTGTCCCATAGCCCCTCCGACATTTGTCATTTTCCTTTTCTGTCATGTTGGCCAATCTTATAGTTGTGAAGTGGTATTTCAGAGTTGTTTCAATTTGCATTTTTCTGATCGATAGAGATTTAGAACATTTTTTCAATGACTATAGTTTTGATTTCTTCAACTGAGAACTGCCTATTCATAACCTTTGACCACTGACTAATTGGAGAATGACTTGTATTCTTGTAAATTTAACTCAGTTCTCTACATATTTGAGAAAAGAGGGCTTTTCAGAGACACTTGCTATAAAATTTCCCTCAGTTTTCTGCTTTCCTTCTAATCTTGGCTTCATTGGTTTTGTGCAAAAACTTTTAAAATTTAATGAAATAAAATTATCCATTTTAAATCATGTAATTCCTTCTATCTCTTGTTTGGTCATAAATTCTTCCCTTATCCATAGATTTGACAGGAAACTATTCCTTGCTCCCCTAATTTACTTACAGTATATCACCTTTTATATCTAAATCATGTACCTATTTTGACCTTATTTTGGCATATAATGGGAGATGTTGGTCTATGCCTAGTTTCTGCCAAATTGCTTTCCATTTTTCCCAGCAATTATTGTGAAATAATGAGTTCTTGTCCCAAAAGTTGGGATCTTTGCATTTATTAAACTCTATATGAGTATGGTCATTATTGCTGTCTATTGTATACCCTATGTATTCCACAGATCAACCCCTCTATCTCTTAGGCAGTACTGAATTCTTTTGATGATTACCACTTTATAATACAGTTAGATATCTGGTATGGCTAGACCACTTTCCCTCACCTTTTTTTTCATTAATTCCCTTCTTATTCTTGACCTTTTCTTCTTCCAGATGAATTTTGTTATTATGTTTGCTAACTCTGTAAACACGTGTGTGTGTGTGTGTGTGTGTGTGTGTGTGTGTGTGTGTGTGT
>NW_027187324.1:6269949-6379794 GCF_028583685.1 Petaurus breviceps papuanus
GTGTGTGTGTGTGTGTGTGTGTGTGTGTGTGTGTGTGTGTGTGTTTGGTAGTTAGATTGGTATGGCACTGCATAAGCCAATTAATTTAGATAGAATTGTTGGTTTAGCCTATCCATTAGTAATTAACTTTTGTTTTTCCAATTGTTCAGGTGTTACTTTTCTAGTGTGAAAAGTGTTTTGCATTTGAGTTCATATAGTTCCTGGGATGGTCTTTGAAGGTAGAGTAAAAGTATTTTATATTGTCTACATTTTTTTTAAATGGAATTTTTTTTTCTTTCTATATCTTGCTACCAGACTTTATGGGTAATAAATAGAAATGTTAATGATTTATGTGGGCTTATTTTTTATTTTGCAATTTTGCTGAAGTTGCTAATTATTACAATTAGTTATTTTAGTAAATCCTCTAGGATTCTCCAAGTATACCATCATATCATCAGCAAAGAGCATATTAATTCAATGGTTTTCTTACCTTCAAACTTATCAATCTCTCCTTTGACTCTTGGAATTTCCAATTTTATGTTTAATTGTTGTTTTTAATTTGTTCTTTTTTCTAGTTTTTTTAATTGTATGCCCAATTAATTTATCTGCTTTTTCTCTATTTTGTTGAGCTAACCATTTAGAGATACAAAATACTGCTTTGACTGCATTACATATATGTTGGTATGTTGTCTCATTGTCATCATTCTCTTTAATTAAATTGTTGGTTATTTCTGTGATTTGTTCTTTAACCTACTCATTCTTTAAGATTAGATTATTTAGTTTCCACTAAATATTTAATCTGTCTTTCCATCACCCTTAATTAAATGTAATTTTTATTGCTTTATGATACGAAAAGGACATATTTAATACTTCTGCTTTTCTTCATTTAAATGAAGCTTTTGCATCCTAGTACATGTTTAGTTTTTGTGTAGGGGCCATGTACCATTGGAGGTAAATTAAAAAAAAAAGTTTATTCCTTCTATCTCCATTCAATTTTCTCCAGAGGTCTACCATATTTAAATTTTCTAATATTCTATTCACCTCCTTAACTTATTTCTTGTTTTTTTTTTGGTTTCATATATCTTGCTTATCTCATTTAATCAGGTCTATTTTTTGCTTTAGCTTTATCTGAGATCATGATTACTACTCATGCTTTTTTTTTCTTTTTACTTCAGCTACATTATAGAATAATGGAATAATAGAATCCACTCCAGTCTCTGTGTGTGTCTGCTTCAAGTGTTTCTTGTAAAAAAAATATAGTGTAAGAATGTTTTTTTTTTTAAATCTACTCATATCCACTTCCATTTTATGAGTAAGTTCATGCCATTCTTATCCATAGTTAGGATTACTAATTGTATTCTTTCCTCTAACCTATATTTCCCTGTTTATCTTTTTTTTCCTCTCTCTCTCTCATTTTACCCTGTCCCCTTCAAAATTGTTTTACTTCTGTCAAGAGCCCTCCCAACTGCCCTCCTTTCTATCAGCCCCCTACCTTCTCTCATTCTTCTCCTTGGGGTAAGATAGATTTCTATACCCAACTGAGTCTTCACCTTATTCTTTCTTTGAGTCAGTTCCAATATGAGTAAGCTTTAACTGTTACTTGCCACCCCCAAACCACAATCTTACTCTCCACTGTTAAAAACACTAGAAATTATTTCTACAAATGGATTTTTCCCTTTAAATTGATAACAAGCATTTATCTACACCCATTAGGAAGCATTACATGTAATGAGAATAAAATAGAAGCCTTTCTATTAAGACCAGGTATGAAACAAGGATGCCCACTATCATCACTATTATTTAATATTGTGTTAGAAATCCTAACAATACAATAAGAGAAGAAAAAGAAATAGAAGCAATCAGAATGGGGACTGATATAATAAAACTGTTTCTTTTTGCTTGTGATATGATGATATACTTGGCAAATCCCAAAGGCTCAACTAAAAAGTTAGTTAAAACAATTAATAAGCTTTAGCAAAATAGTTGAATATAAAGTAAATCCACATAAATCATAATAAGCATTCCTATATGCCACAAATACAACTTTGTAAGAAGAGATAGTAAAAAATAGCCTATTTAAAATAAATCTAGAAATTATAAAATACACAGTATTATTTTTAAAAACTTTTTTATACAAATAAAACCAGATTTAAATAATTGGAGTAATATTAATTGTTCATGGCTTGGCTGTCCAATATAATAAAAATGACAATTTTACCTAAACTAATTTATATATTCCACACTGTAAAACTTTTTTATGCCTCTTTTATATGAAATAATTTAACCTCATTCTACCTCTTCTTTCTTCCTCCTTCTAATGCATCTCCCTTTTTCTCCCTTATTTTTTTATATCATTCCATCCTAGACAGCATACACCTGTGCCCTTTGTCTATGTATACTCATTCTTAGTTACCTAATAAAAAAAGTTATTATGCACTTTAAGTATCATCTTTCCATGTAGGAATGTCTACATTTTAAGCTTATTAAATGCCTTATGATTTCTTTTTTTTCTGTTTATTTTTTATGCTTCTCTTGAATCTTATATTTAAAAGTCATATTTTCTATTCAACTCTGTTTTGTTTTGTGTTTTTTTCCAAATCAGGAATGCTTGAAATTCCTCTATTTAATTAAATATCCATTTTTCCCTGAAGAATTATACTCAGTTTTACTACATAGGTTATTCTTGGTTGTAATCCCAGTTCCTTTTCTTCAGAAATATCATATTCCAAAGCCCTGCAATCCCTTAATATGCATGATACTTAATCTGATGTGATCTTGACTGTGGCTCCATGATGTTTGAATTATTTCTTTCTGTCTATTTGTTATTTTTTCTTCTTTTGCTGGGAGCTCTGCAATTTGACAATAAAGCCTAGACGGTTTCATTTTGGGATCTCTTTCAAGAGGAGATGAGTGGGTTCTTCCAATTTCTATTTCACCTTCAGGTTCTAGGATACCAGGACAGTTTTCCTTTAAAAGAAATTTCAAATATGCTGTCTTGTCTCTTTTTTCTTGGATCTCTCTTTTTTTTTTTAAATCATGGCTTTCAGGTAGTCCAGAATTTCTTAAATTATCTCTCCTCACTCTATTTTCCAGGTCAGTTGTTTTTCCAATCAGGTATTTCATTTTTAAAATTTTGTTTTATTGTTTCTTGATGCATCATGGAGTCATTAACTTCCGCCTACCCAATCCTAATTTGTAAGGAACTTACTTCAATGAGATTTTGTACTTCCTTTTCAATTTGCTCAATACTATTTTTTTTAATGAATTGTTTACTTTAGTGAATTTTTGTATACTTTTCCTCTATTATTTTTGCCTCCTTTTCCAAGCTATTGATTCCTTTTCGTGATTCTCTTGTATCGGTCTCATTTCTTTTCCCACTTTTTCCTCTACCTCTCCTATTTGGTTTTTAAAGTTCTTTTTAAATTTGTCCATTACATCTTGTTGGTCCTGGGAACAATTCACTTTTTTTTTTCATTTGAGTCTTTGCATATATCTATTTTGACATTGTTTTCCTCTTCTGACTTTTGGTTTTAAAGTTCCCAGTCACCATAGTCATTTTTTTCTTTTAAGAAAAAATTATTTATTTTTAGTTTTCCATATTCATTTCTACAAGATTTTTATTTACAATTTTTTTCTCTCACCATATTTGACCATACTCCCACCCCAAAATAGCAAGCCTATTGAATGTCCCTTCCCCCAATCTGTTCTCTCTTATACCCTCCCCCTTCACCACCCTTAACTTTCTAGTAGCGCAAGATGAGTTTCTATACCCTAGTACCTGTATCTTATTTCCCAGTTGAGTGTTTAAAAAAATCAAATTTTTAAACATTTGTTTTTAAAACTTTGAGTTTCAGATTTTTTCCCCTTCTTCACACCTCACCCACCCCACTGAGAAGATAAGCAATTCAATACAGATTGTACATGTGTAGTTACCCACATCATTTATATAATAGTTATATTGTGAAAGACTAACTATATTTCCCTCCATCCTATGCTGCCCCCCACTTAATATATTTTCTCCTTTGACCCTATCTCCTTTCAAAAAGGTTTTCTTCTAATTACCCTCTCCTCCAATCTGCCCTCCATTCTATCCTCCTTCCTCTTATCCCCGACCCCCTTATTTTCTTGTAGGGTAAGATACCCTACTGAGTGTGCATGTTTTTCCTTTCTTAGGCCAAATTCAATGAGAATCAGGTTGTCCCATTCCCTTTCACCTTCCTGCTCTTCTGTTCCATTGTAACAGTTTTCCCTCCCTTCTTTTATATGATATAATTTACCCTAATCTATCTCTCCCTTTCTTCTTCTCCCAATAAATTCCTCTCTTACCTCTTAATTTTATTTTTTAGATATCATTCCTTCATATTCAATGCATCCTGTGCCCTGTCCATGTATACATGAACATACAAATGCCCTCCCTCCCATATATATTTGTATATACATATATCCTCCTATACATACCTATATATGTATGTATATATGTATGTGTGTGTGTATTCCCTTCAATTATCTTTATGCTGAGAAAACTTTTATGAGTTACAATTATTGTTTTTCCATGTAGGAATGTAAATAGTTCAACTTTAATAATTCCTTATGATTTCTTTTTCCTGTTTTCCTTCTCATGCTTCTCTTGTTTCTTGTATTTGAAAGTCAAATTTTCTGTTCAGCTCTGGTTTTTTCATTAAGAATGCTTGAAAGTCCTCTATTTCATTGAATGACCATATTTTCCCCTGTAGCATTATACTTAGTCTTGCTGGGTATGTGATTCTTGGTTTTAGTCCCAGCTCCTTTGACCTCCAGAATAACACATTTCAAGCCCTTCGGTCCCTCAGTGTATAAGCTTCCAGATACTGTGTTATCCTGATTGTATTTCCACAATACTTAAATTGTTTCTTCCAGACTGTTTACAGTATTTTCTCCTTGACCTGGGAAATCTGGAATTTAATTATAATATTCCTAGGGGTTTCCTTTTTGGGATCTTTTTCAAGAGGTGATCAGTGAAATCATTCAATTTCTATTTTGCCCTCTGGTTCTAGAATATCAGGGCAATTTTGCTTGATAATTTCTTGAAAGATGGTGTCTAGGCTCTTTTTTTGATCATGGCTTTCAGGTAGTCCAATAATTTTAAAATTATCATTCCTGAATCTATTTTCCATGTCAGTGGTTTTTCCAATAAGATATTTCACCTTGCCTTCTATTCTTTCATTTCTTTGGATCTGTTTTATAGTATCTTGATTTCTTATAAGGTCATTAGCTTAAAATTGCTCCGATACAATTGTGAAGGAGTTATTCTCTTCATTGACTTTTTGAAATTCCTTTTCCATCTGGCAAATTCAGCTTTTTAAGCATTCTTCTCCTCATTGGCTTTTTGGACCTCTTTTGCCATTTGAACTAGTCTATTTTTCCCCCTTATTTTTATTTTATTTGCTTTTTAGTGGGGAGAAGGAAGGGCAATTGGGGTTAAGTGACTTGCTCAAGGTCACATGGCTAGTAAGTGTTATGTGTCTGAGGTCAGATTTGAATTCAGGTCCTCCTGAGGCCAGGGCTGGTGCTCTATTCGCTGCACCACATAGCCACCCCTGAATTAGTCTATTTATTAAGGTGTTATTTTCTTTAGTGTATTTTTGGGTCTCCTTTAGCAGGCTGTTGACTTGCTTTTCATGATTTTCTTGCATCATTCTCATTTCTCTTCCCAATTTTTCCTCCACTTCTCTTGCTTGATTTTCAAAATCCTTCTTGAGCTCTTCCATGGGCTGTAACTAATTCATATATTTTTCTTGGAAGCTTTTGATGCAAGGGTTCTGACTTTTCTGTCTTCCTCCCACTCCATACATTGATTTTTGTCCAGAAAAAAAGGATTCTATCATCTGTTTTGCTTCTGTTGTTCATATTGGAAGCAAGTTACTTGACTTTTGAGCTCTTTGCCATGGTATAACTCTGCTACCAGAATGGAGAGAGCTCTTCTGTCCTACTCTGGACCAACCAAGTTCCATACTGTCCTTTACTTTGTCTTTGGCATTTATGGATTGAGAAGTCTGGAAACTGCTACAGCTGCTGGTGATTTACTCTCGTGAAGTCTGCTGTAGCCGCCACTTGTCAGGGCCTCCCTGGGGCTAAAACCATGGCTCTGTTGGGACTGCCCTGGGCTCCCAAAATGCTTCAATGGACCCTTCCTGCCAACCTGTCGGGCTTCCTTCAGTAGGAGATTTGTTTCTCTCTGTCACTTTGTGGGTTCTGTAGCTCTAAAGTTTGTTTAGAGTCACTTTTTATATGTATTGGAGGAGGGGGAAGCCAGAGCTACGTGTAAGTTCTGTTTCTACTCTGCTATCTTGGCTCTATCCACCATAGTAATTTTATATGGTCAAGTTCTTTTAATTTTCTTTTTGTTTCTCACTCACTTTTCTAGTCTATCTCTTTACTTTTAACTTTATGTTAAAGTTGGGCTAGAGGAGGCACTGTCCCAAGCTTCAGGATTTTCATATTGTTGATTACAGAGCTAATTCTGAAGACTTGTAAGTTTTCAGTTCTTTCAAAGCGATATGATCAAAGGAGAAGTGTGTGGTCACTGTTCTCCTCATCTGTGCTTTGGTCTGACCACAGGCACTCTTTTCTACCTTGGAATTGTGACCAGAGTCCCTACTCTCTTGTGACTATGAACTCTATTGTTCTAGTGTCCCTCCTTGCCCTGAGACTATGACCCAGATCTGTATTCCTTATCTCCATGTGGGCAATGCAACAGAGTCCTATGCCCAATGCCCATGGAATATTCCCTGTTTGGTTGTCTGATTCCCTTATCAGCTGTGAGCTGAGAGTTCTAGAAGTCATGGCTGATGATTCAGTGTCCTCAGATTGCTTCTGGCTTAGCAGGGCAGTTTACTGCTGATTTGCCAGGACCCTCACCAGGGCTTCCTCGAGTGCTTTCTGCTACTGGCTTGCCAGAAAAGACCTGTCCTTGACTGCCTGCCATTCTCACACCAGTGAGACAGACCTTTCCTCTCAATTTTCTAGGTTGTCTTGTGCTTGAAAATTGTTTCACCTCATTGTTTTGTTGGTTCTACACTCTGGAAATCATTCTGAGATATCTTTTTAAAGTATTTCAGAGGGGAATTTGAGAGAGCTCAGGCAAGTCTCTCCCTTTACTCTACCATATTGGTTCTGGTCCCCATTTTTGGGGGGGGTGGAATGTTATTGGAGTGGTTTTGCCTTTTCCTTTTCCAGCTCATTTTACAGATAAGGAAACTGAGGCAAAATTGGTAAATAACTTGACCATGGTCACAGAGCTAGCAAATGTCTAAGACCTGATTTGAACTCCAGTCTCTATCCATTATACCACCTTGCTGCCCATACATAATAAGAACTCTCTCTAAAACATACAGAAAAATGGTATAGCAGTCTGTGTTTGGAGGTGTTCAGTGAGAGATATATACTACTTATTGTGATAGCTAATTCCATTTTGAGATAGATCTAATTGAAAGAAAAATATATACATACATACACACATAACACATGTGCATGTATATATACATATACACACATATGTGTGTATACCTGTACACATATACATATATGTATATGTTCACATAAACATGTAAATGTATATGTGTATATTAACCTTAAACTTACTCTTTTTAAACTTCTTTTCATTGCTATTTTATTCTCTTCAGGCATAAACATACTTATTCCTTCCATCTTCCCTTTTCTTTGTCTTGACCACATGTTTTAATTCCACGTTTTTTTCTTCTCTCCCTGCTAAGCTTGGAGAAAGATAACTCTTTATTTACCGCTTCTTCCCATTTCCCACCCACTCACACCTCAGTCTTTTGTAATCATGTTAATAATGCTAGCACTCTACTGAATATGGTCTTTTCAAGCAGACCCTTTGATATTAAAACCCATTAATCTTTTTGTTTCTCAATCTTCAATATCTCTTATTTTTTTCAATAAATTTTGACGATATCCACCAGAACCCTCATCTGACTGTACACTTTAGGATCCCTTGCTTTATAAAATACTAGTGTCTTCAGGTTCTCTTTCTCTCTGTGGGATCTCTTCTTTTTCCTCTTCACTGTTTCATCATCCTTATTATTAGATTTCCACTAGAAGAAGTATTACAATTGCCCTCTACTTTAGAAGAATGATTTTTAAAAAGTTCACTCTAAAAAGAAAATCTAGTGGGCAGAGAGTTGGATAGATCAAGAGCTCCATTCTAGGGATAATGTCAATCAATTTTTTTTTTTTGGAATTGAAGAGGAAAAGAATGGTATGCTTTAAGATTTTAAAAAAATGTGTATATGAAAAGATCTGAAGGACTAGATCCTACAGAGTTGACTGAGACTCAAAGTATAAGTAATTTAGGGTCACACAGCAACTAGAGTCTATGTCTTTATGATTCTAAACTCAGTTTTTTTATCTTTATGCTGGACTTGCCATTCAAGTCTGAATAAGTAATTACAAATTAATACAAACTGGTGATGAGGACTTTTAAGAATAGCAATTAGAGGGGTGTCTAGGTGGTGCAGTGAATAGAGCACTGGGCCTGGAGTCAGGAGGACCTGAGTTCAAATCCAGCCTCAGACACTTGACACACTTACTAGCCATGTGACTGGGCAAGTCACTTAACCCCAATTGCCCTCCAAAAAGCAAAAACAAACAAACAAAAAAAAAGAATAGCAACTGGAGTCGAGCTAATATAATAAAAATGACACTTTTACTTAAATCAAATTACATATTTAGTGCCATACCAATCAATCTACCAAAAAATTATTTTATAGAGTTAGAAAAAATAGTAACAAAATTCATTTGGAAGAACAAAAGGTTCAGAATATCAAGAGAATTAATGAAAAGAAATGTTAGAGAAGGTGGCCTAGACATACCAGATTTAATCTGTATTATAAAGCAACAGTCATCAAAACTACTTGGTATTGACTGAGTAATAGAGTAGTGGATCAGTGGAATAGACTGGGTACATGAGACACAACAGTCAATGACTATAGTAATCTACTACTTCATGAACCCAAAGACCCCAGCTTTTGGGATGAGAACTCACTATTTGGGGGTGGCCAAGTGGCAGAGTGAGTAAAAGTTCTGGCCCCAGAGTCAGGAGACCTGGGATCACTTCCAGGCTCAGATACTTAACACCCACACAAAATAACTGGCCATGAAACTTTGAGCAAGCTACTTAACACCAATTGCTTAGCAGTGGCCAGGTGGTGCAGTGAGTAAGAGTGCCGGCCCCAGCATAGGGAGACCTGGGATTGGTTCTGGCCTCAGATACTTGGCACCCACACAAAAATAACTGGCTGTGTAACCTTAACCTCACTTAACCCCAATTGCTTTAAAAAAAAAAAAAAGAACTCACCATTTGACAAAAACTGCTGGGTAAGCTGGAAAATAGTATGACAGAAACTAGACATAGACCAATATCTTATACCAAAATAAAGACTAAATGGGGCCACAATCTAGGTATAAAGACTGATACTGTAAGCAATATGGGAAAGCAAGGAATAGTTTACCTGCCAGTTTTGTAGAGAAGGAAAGATTTTATAACCAAATAAGAATTAGAGAGCATTATGAAATGAAAAATGGATAATTCTTATCACATTAATTTGAAAAGTTTCTCTACAAATAAAGCCAATATAACCAAGATTTAGAGGGAAGTGGAAAATTGGGAAAGAATTTTTTACAACCAATTTTTCTGATAAAGGTATCATTTCTAAAATATACAGACAAGTGAGTCCAATCTATAAGAATACAAGTCATTCCCCAATTGATAAATGGTCAAAGGATTTGAAAAGGCAGTTTTCAGAGTAAGAAATTAAATATATATATAAGCATATAAAAAATTCTCTAAATCACTATTGACTAGAGAAATGCAAATCAAATAACTCTGAGGTACTACATCTCACCAGTCAGATTGGCTAAGATGATAAAACAGGAAAATGATAAATGCTGGAGAGGATGTGGAAAAATTGGAACACTAATGCATTGTTGGTGGAGTTGTGAACTGATTCAACCATTCTGGAGAGCAATCTGGAACTGTGCCCAAAGGGCTATAAATAATTTCATACCCTTTGATGTAGCAATACCACTTTTATGGCTTCAGCCCGAAGAGTTCATAGAAGTGGGAAAGTACAAAAATATTTATAGCTATTTTTGTGGTGGCAAGAATTGGAAATCAAGGGAAGGCCCATCAATTGGGGAATGGCTGAACAAATTGTGGTATATGAATGTAATGGAATACTATTGTGTTATAAGAAATGAGGAGTAGACAGACTTCATAATAACCTGGAGAGATTTATATAAACTGATGATGAGTGAGAAGAGCAGAATCAGGAGAAATTTGTACACAATTATGGATACAATATATGTGTGATGACAATATTTGATAGACTGGGCTCCTGTCAGCAATGCAAGGTTATAAGACAACTTCAAAACACTCATGATGGAAAGAGATATCTACATCCAGAGAAAGAACTACAGAGTCTGAATGCAGATTGAAGCAACTACTTGTTCTCTCCCTTTTTGTTTTGTTTCTTCTTTCTCATTGTTCACTCCATTGGTTATAATCCTTCTTTACAACTTGACTAATAATGTTTAATGTGAAGGTATTTGTATATCCTATATTTGATTGCATGATGCCATGGAGGAGAGGGGGAAGGAAAGGAAGGGGAAGAAAATTTGAAAATCAAGGGATCGTGGAACTGAATGTTGTAAACTAAAAGTAAATAAATAAATTTTTTAAAAAGAATAGCAACTAGAAGTTTAAAGCTTTTATTAGTGGAGGTTAAAACCCGTTTTGAACCGGCACTTATAAGAAATGGTAAGACAAAAGCTTTTTTGAAAGTAATTTTTTATTGTCACTCAGTTGTTTTAATCATGCCAGACTCTTCATGACCCCATTTGGGGTTTTCTTGGCAAATATACTGTACTTGTTTGCCATTTCCTTCTCTAGCTCATCGTATAGGTGAAGAAACTGAGGCAAACAGAGTTAAATGACTTATCCAGCATCACAGAACTAGCAAGTGTCTGAGGCCAGACTTGAATTCACATTTTCCTGACTCCAGGCTGGGTGCTTTATCTATTGCACTACCTAATTGGAAATTATATTTATCGCTGGTTTGTTGGTTGTTGTCTTTTCTTGAAGAGAACTAAAATGACATAACTATGTCAGAGTTAAGTTACAGTGTGTCCGACTATGGTCGATCCGATCATTATGAGCTTGGAATGCCTCTACCACAGGTTGAACACAAATAGTCCATGTGAACATTTGTGGTGGTTTCTCCAAGTTTGCACATCTATTTCTTTTGAGTTACTCTTTTTTTATTTTTTTGCCTTTTGGAGGGCAATTGGGGTTAAGTAACTTGCCCAAGGTTACACGGCTAGTTTTTTTGTGTGGGTGTTAAGTGTCTGAGGCTGGAACCGAACTCTGGTCCTCCTGACTCCGGGTCCAGCGCTTTACTCACTGCAACACCTAGCCACCCTTTTGAGTTACTTTAATTCTGCTTTGTTCAGAGAGCATGGCACCTTTTCTGATGAGGGCATGCCATAATGCGTGTGTCTCCCATGTCATGCAATCAATTCCAAAGTTCTTCAGAGAGACCTTGAGAGTATCCTTGAATTATTACTTCTGACCACCACGTAAGCAAAAGTGTGGTGAATAGTGTTGGGTTTGAAGGCAGAATGACTTGGGTTAAAATGCCACCTTAGACATCTACTGTCTGTCACTGTTACTTTTTTGTCTCATGTAACTAACTCCCTAGGGTTTCTCTACCAAGTCATGGAGAGATTCATTAATACTTTGCCCTGGTCCAATCACAGCTGGATGATTGAGTCCAGTTTTCAAAGCCACATTTTATAAGGAACTTCAGCAAGCTACAACATATCTATAGGGCCTAGAATGGGAATAAAAATGATGGAGACTCCATAGCCATTAAGCAAGAAACAAACATACTGAGAGGCAATGGGGTCACAAAGATAAAATGAAGTAGTTCCCAGCCTCAAGGAACTTGGAATAATGACTGCATGAATTGTGTATTCTTAGGTTAGAGAAAAGAATATTTAGTGGGGAATGTTGAAGTTAAAGCTAGAAAGATGTTAGATAACATTAAGGTTTCTTCATTTTATATTCAATGAAACTGAGAAACCGTGAGGTTAAGTGATTTGTGCAGGGTCATAGAACTAGTAATGACAAGGTGGGATTTGAATCCATGCTTTCTTGGAAAGTACCCTTTTCAAGGGTGTGCTATGTTGTATCCCAGTATCTAAAGAGTTATTAAGTGGAAGAGGTATCAAACTTCTGTTTGGGAGAAGAGGGCAGAGCTAGGATCAATGGGTAGTTGTTTCAGGGAGATATAGCTTATCTCAAAATAAGGAAATGAGTATTATATACACAAGTCCTCAACATAGGTTTCTACAGGTATTGTAAAGCATCTCTGCAATGTGCTTCTTGCATCGTGTACGTTGATGAAAAGGAAGATGCAGTATGAAAAATAATGTCCTCTTATTTTTGGTGGTGGTATTTTTTTCTGTTTTGTTTTGTTTTTCTTTATCTTTCATTTCTGACAGAATTTTGTCTTTGGATATATTTTCCATTTACATATTGATTTGTTCCAGTATTTGTTTTTTTTTTTTATAAAATCCTATTTCCTGTGTTTAAATTGCAAACTCTCAGTTAAAAAAATAGACAAAAAATAGATACTATGGCCATTCACCTTATTTTTAATACATCTCTGCATGGCATCAGGCTCTTACAGATCCTTTCATAAATCAGAGCTACTGTTGATGGTGTCACTCATCTTCCCATCTTCCTCCAACAGCATCTACCACTGGATGCATGATAGATGAACTGTTTCTTTTTACAAATATCTTTTCTGCTTGAAGAGAATTCTGTAGATTTCAAATAAAATAGAATCCCTGAACCTCAATGAGGAGAAATGATTGGAGGCCCAATCGCTCTTCCCCTTGGGCCTAACTATAAGTGAGGACAGGGACTTACTGGATGCTGCAAGTACAAAGTGCATTCCCCCCCCCCCTTTTTTTTTTTCAGTACAGGGCCATTATTGGTTTCCTCAGCTATATTCTAAGCTGATAGAGGAAACACCATCACATATCAAATTATACTCAGCTGCCTGGATTTCTCTAGGCAATTTTGAAAAAAAAAAATCCAAACCCATTTGCATTACCATGTTCCAAAGAGGCTTTATATTGAATATCATACTGTTACAGTGACAATATCAAAAGCAATTGTTGCTGTCTGGCAGTTGCTAGAGAAGGTACTCTAGACTTGTTTCACAGGCTTTATGGTCAGTTATCAAAATATGTTTTTTCCCACATAGGTATGCATGGAATTTTATTATTCCAAGTGTTCCACTTAAGGTCTCTATCTCAAGTGAGGCATAATTTCCATCATTTTCTGTTAAGGTATGAAACACTTGCATAATGGTTTTCCAACTGCTTGTGGAATTCCTGTGCATGCAAGTTGCTTTATTTGGAAGCTGCCTCTGTAAACTTTTGCACTGACAGCCAAGGTTATTGCTACAAGAGGATAAAAATGAGGCCAGGTCTGGCTGCCTATGCTTATGACTCTTCTTGCTTTGCCAAATTCTTCCTTTAGAGATAACAAAATGAAAGAAATAGCCAAATCTAGAAAACGAAACAACAAGGCAGAAACCAGCAGTCAATTTTGAATAATTTATAAGAAAAAATAGGTCAAGCATTTTTATTTGGGAAAGGACTTTTTTCTTTAATTAATAACTGGTTGATTTTGATCTCTATTTAAGTAGTGGCTTTAGAAAGAAACAAAGGAATGCATTTTTCAAATGTGCATGTTTCCTAATTTTCTTCCTGTTTTTTCCTGAGTTTAAGGTGCAGAGTTCATATCTTTTTACTACATCTTTCATAGTAGACAGCTTCTGGATTGTCCAAAAGGAAGAAAGAAACTTACAACAATTATAAGTTTTGGCTCATAATATAACACCAATTACTTGAGTCAATATTTGACAGCAGAAATAAACACCGATAGTATCCCAGATTGATGGCAATAGAAGTTTCTGGTGGAACAAAGGTAAAATAAACTCATTAATGAGGTCAAATGAGATGCAAGTGATTTAGAATCTAACCAAAGTAGCATCCTAATGTCCTTGCAAGAAAAGATTGGAAAAGAATTTTAAGAATTGGTCAGTCGTTCCTTTCTTCTAAGTCTCATAATGTAAAATATTTAGAACAAATAAGAGAAGATACTTCACTCAGCATGAAGTCACCTTGTGAAATTCACTGTCACCATAGGTCACTGGGCTGGATAATTTTATGACCAATAATAACATTTGTATGAATGCATGCTGAGAAAAGGTAATCAAATCTCACACTTTAGGGAATATGCTGCTCATTGCAGAGATGGGGAGGGAATGACTTCCCGAACAATTGGTGAGGCATATTAGGGGGGTTATGGTCACTGTCAGATAGGCTGCCTGCCTTCATGGATCAATACAGGATCACATGCCCTAGTTCATCTTGAACAGCAGGAGCTTTCAGAGAACTACACTGTGGTTAGGTGTATATGGGAAGAAGAGATAAAAACTTCATCATCATTATCATAATCCCAACATCAATATGCATGTCTATTTAAAATAGGTTCTTTTTTAGTCTGTTTATGGGGAGAAGAGCAATGTTTAATTGGGGGTCTTTTGAAATGAGTCACTGTATAAGGAAAAAAAAAGTTTTGCACTTTGGAGCAAGGAGAAGAAGAGAGGGTCGAAATTGAACTGTTATAGAGCTGTTATGAAAATCCAGAAAAAAGGAAACAATTCTCCCTCCAAATCTCTCTCTCGGTCTCTCTCTGTCTCTCTGTCTCTGTTTCTCTCTCTGTCTCTGTATCTCTCTCTCTTAACACACACACACACATACACACATACACAACTATTATCATCCTTATGGGTACCATAGTCTTTACTTACTTAAAACTAATAGCCATATAAAGAAGGGAACTAGAAAGGGGGCAGACCAGAGTAGCTAGTTGGCTCAGTTCTTCCAGTACTGGGTTAGGAGTAAGAAAGACTTGAGTTCAAATTGTGCCTTAGACACATAATAGATAGGTGATCCTGGGCCAGTCACCTAATCTCACTCAACTTTAGTTTACTCACTGCAAAATGAGGGGGTTGAACTCAGTCACCTCTTAGGTCTCTTCCAGATTTAAAAGCTATTATTCCCTTATAATGGGAGACTAGCCAATGAGTCAATATTTGAAAGTGAAAACAATCTATTATGGTAGATCAGACTGATGGCAATAAAAGCTTCTGTTGGAACAAAGGTAAAATTAATTAATGAGGTCAAATGAAATGCATGTGATTTAGAATCTAGCCAAACTGGTTAAAAGTTTAGTTCTTAGTCTGTGAATATTTAATGATTCTGATTATTGAAGTGCTTGAGGATGTAGAATAAATGAATCCAGTTCTGTGCATTAGAGGATACTTCGGTATTCCATAACTGTTTTCTGTCCAATTACCACGTGATTGAAAAGGGGCCTTTTTGATTGGTGGCTGAGCAAGAATTGGAAACATGCACAAAAGAATCATGGAGTGCCTCATTCTCTTTCCTTCTCTGGTGGCACTTCTTGAAAATGGCCAGGAGAAGCCTTGGGACATCTCTCACCTGGAGCTTGCATGAAGTTTTGTGCACATGGCCCAGTGGTCACTGGAAAAAGTTAGTACCAACTCCAGTGGTCTATTATTCCCATTCCTGTCAAATGAAGACATGAATATGTGATACTACTATTGCTTCTGACTGTTCTTTCTCTTCTTTGTCTCTTTTGGTGAAGGAAAATTGGAGATAGAAAGTCCTAGACTGAAAACTTGTAAGCTTTGAGAGGTTGGGAAAGCATCAGGGGGCCAGGACAAAATTCTCTCTCTCTCTTCTTGTTTTCTCTGGTTACCTTCAAGTCTCAAAATCCTACTTTCTACAAGAAGCCTATCCTGGACCCTTAATTCTATAATTATCTCCTAGAAATATCTTGTACAGTTTATCCTCTACATATCTGGTTTGCACATAGTTTTTTCCTCCATTGGGGTGTGAACTCCTTGAGGTCAGGGGCATTTTTTTTTTTGAGAAGGGGAGGGGTTTTGTATTTCTAGTGCCAAGCACAGAGCCTAGCAGATAGTAAGTACTTAATAATGGCATATGAGAGTTTGGAGGCGGCCAAACCAGGGAAGAGTGCCTATTTAAACCAATGTAGTAATGAAATAATAGCAAATTATTCAACAGCTGTTCCACATTCAGAAGTGAGATGGATAGGGACAAATGTTTTGAATCAACAAACTTACCACTTTACCACTTTTAATATGGGCCCACTTTCCCCAGGGGCATAGGTGCTCTAGGAGAGGGTATGTCCCCAGTTCTGGAAGATGTTTATATGTCACACTCTAACTTCCTATCACTTTTGTAAAAGCTAATTGGTATTAATTGCTTACATGATACTAGAATATTAATTCCTAGGTCAAGGGATATACTATTTGCTTGGTTTTTAGTCATTTTTAATTGCAGAGTGGTTTGCCATTTCCTTCTCCAGCTCATTTTATAGATGAAGAAATTGAGACAAACAGGATTAAGTGACTTGTCAAGGGTCATAGAGCCAGTAAGTGTCTGAGAGCAGATTTGGTGTCAGGTCTTCCTGACTCCAGATTTGGCACTATCCACTGTGCCATCTAGCTGCCCCAACACTAAGTATAACTAACTGAAAAGAAGAATGAGAAGAATTCATCAGAATGGGAGTTTGAGCTGCATGCCCCACAGAAAAAATGATCTGAGAAATCAATTTACCTTAAGACATTAATGATTTGGGACTCTAGAAGTTTCCTTTTTTAAAAATCTCTCTCACCCTTATATACTATTTTGTATAGTCAATCATTCAAAAAGCATGTATTAAATACTTACTATATACCAATGATTGCTAAATGCTGAATTTGCAAAGAAAAAACATACTAATTTCTGCCCTCAAAGAGTTAGTTGTTTTAGCTCCTCTGAGAACTTGTAATCCTTTCAAAAATTTGAGTCTAATTTTTATTTTTTAATTTCCTCAGTGTTTTTGCAGAATGGTTCATTCACTTTTCATTCATTCATTCGTTTATTTTTTTTGTTTAATTCTCACCTGTGATTTATTCTGTATAGGAACTCCTAAAAGTTAACAGCTCCTCTAAAAAAAATTTACAGCCTCATAACTTAAGGCACTGAAAGATTAAGTAACTTGCCCAAAGTCACACAGCTAATATTTGACTTGGGCTTGAAAACAGGTCTTCCTGATTCCAGGGCTAGCTTATTATTCACTGCCCCAATACCTCTCATTCATTCACTTATTATAAATTTTTGTTGAATAAATGATTATTTCTATTAGATGTATTAGCATTTTAAATGAGTATTTCAGGAAGAAGTCAATGATTAAGTCCCAAATGATGAATCTCTAATTATTGGTCTTCAATTACTATTATATTAGGATGTGGGAAATATTGGAGGCAAAGAGATTTCTTTGGCATCCCTCAAATCATAATACCTGAATACATGTGTGATAACTCACTTCATCTATATGTTAAGTTAGCTCTACAATTTGGCCACTGCCGCCTTTTCCTTCTGGGATTTCATGATCCTGTTTCTGGGAGTTGTGCATATCACTGCTAGAACTTAGGAAATATTTTCTTTCACTTACATGCCTTGACCAAAGACAATAAAATGTATATTGAGAGTATTTTTCCCCTCTACACCTGGGAAGGCTCATAGGTGCTACTAGGTCCTCTTTAGACTCATAAATTTCTATCTATAAAGAACCTTAGAGGTAATCTAGTGCAATCCCTTTAGTTTCAAGATGAAGAATCTGTTGCAGCATACCAGTGAAGTGATTTGTCCAGTAGTACACATGTTGTGAAGGATCAGTGATCCAAAACCAAGTCTTTACACTCAAAATAACATCACTCTTGCCTTTTATCCTCCCTGCTCCCACTTGTACTGACCCAAATGAAGATGGATTGATTTGGTGACTTCTCTTTCATAGTTCTATATTCTTATCACTTTTCAGGACCCCAAGGAAAAGAAATGCTGCTACCTACTCCTTCCGTTACTTCTCCATTTTACTGATTTCTTTCTTTCTGGAGCTCATAGATTGAACAATAGGTCCCTAACCAAGCATCACTTAATGGCTATATTTTGGGCCCTCTTGGCTCAGAGTGAATGTAAGTAGTAACTGTTTCTCTTTTGGCCAGCAACCCTGAGTGTCTTCACCTCCCAGTTTGATTTTTTTTTTTTTAATTAAAAGAGTCATCTCTTGACTCACTTCTTATAGAGACTTATTCACTAAATGGGCATTACCTCACTCAACATGAGAACCTGAAAAGACCTTAGCCTAAAAGGGCCAGGGTCTTCCACTACATCCTGAGCCAACCTCCAGTCGTCCTGATGAATATCAGGTCACTGAACCCAGGTGGCTCTGGAGGAGAAAGTGAGGCTGGTGACCTTGCATAGCCCTCCCTCACTCAAATCAAAGTCATCTTCAAGTCGTGTCATTATCTCCCTGATCTCATAGTCCTCTTTGGAGATGAAGGACAAACAACTGATTACAATATGATACTAAAGGGTTGCCCTACCAGGAGAGAATATAGACGGACTGGTACTTCATGTCCCACCTAGAAGTACTCCTCTGAAATTATTCATTATATGTCCTTTCCTCCAAACCAGATACCTGTCCTGTCTATGGTAACTTGTTTCAGCTTCTTTTTTTTTTTTTTGTATTGGCTTTCCCTGTTAGAATTTAAGTTTCTTGAGAGCCTGGACTGTCTTTCTTTTTCATATTTGTATTCTCATGCTTAGCACATGGACTGGCACATAACAGTCACCTAAAAATATTTATTGGTTGGCTGACTGATGGGAGAGCTCTCTCACTGTAGCTTTTCAATATCACAAAAATACCTAATGTTAGTCCTATTTGGAGAAACAACATATTTTATTTAACTTCGAATTTCAAATTCCTGAGTTCTAGCTCTGATTTCACTATTAACTAGTTTTGTGACTTTAACCAGTCACGTGACTTTTCTCAAAATTCAAATTTCTAATCTATAAAACCAAGGTGGTCCAGGCCCTGCTTATTTATGGAATATTTAGAGTCTCCAAAGGATAAACTTAAATAAATTGCCTCCAGCCTTTTCTCTTGACTTCCCAATTGGCCAGAGGGCACAATGTGACCAGTACAAACCCCCTGAGAACATTCTATGGGTCACAAAATATCCAGGATTGCACCAATTTCCAGTGGCATGGCATCTCTGTGATACTGTGATATTAAGACCTTGACTAATCTTGCCATTCACCCTCAGATGGCTGCCTCTTCATTCCTCTGTCCCTCATCCTTACACCCCACCTCCATGTCCCACCCCAGACCTTCCCAGCTTTTCCAATATGCCTTCTAGAAAGCTGTTCTTTAATTAAGAAAACTTGAATTTAACAAGTTAACAATTAACATCAAAATTTAACAATTACCAAAATTGTTCATCTTAAAATGCTCTTCTCACTCCCATCTTCTGTCACTTACTGAAACATGGCTCTTTTCTTTTCAAAAAAATGGCTCTCACACTATACTGTTACATTTTTCACTTACTCTTCCCCCCACTAAAAGGCACACATGCGCGCGTGTACACACACACACACACACACACACACACTGGTTGGGGTGATAGATTCAGAATCCTCCTTGTCACTTCCAGACTATCCTTCTACAGCCAAGTAGCACTCAAAAACTTTTCCTTCTTTGAGGCTCATTCAAACTGAACATAACAACCAATCTAGATCCCTGTAGTTGTTATCTACCAGACCCCAGGCATTCTACATTTTTCCTTAGTGTGTTCACTGCCTGACTCACCAACGTCCTCTGCTCCCCAACTCCTTTATTTAGCCTAAGGACTTCAATATCTATGTTTATGTTACCTGAAAGACCTGAACATCCCAGTTCCTCAATCTATTAAACAATGATGTACTTCTCCAACTATACCTCAGCTACAAATAAATGGTCATACCAATATATTCCCTTTCCATGCTCAGTAACTGAATTTTCTTTATTTGTTCATAATTTTTAAAAAATCTTTCCATTTCTCCCTTTGTCTCCTTCTTCTGAATCTACTTGTGTCTTTACCATGGCCGCTGTTCACACCATGCCTCAGGGCTCTCTAAAGCTATCACCCCCTATTCTGGCTCCAATTTCCTCCCTTCACAATCTCGAACATGGTAAACTGATTCAACTCTCCACAATCTTTTAATCTTTAATCCTTTCTTGCCTTCTCCTATTGCCTATTATACCTAGTTAAATTCCACTACTGAATTATATTCACCATCTGCCTCCTTTGTTCCTACTCATATGCTTCTAGACAGAACTATCTAAAATCATGAAGCTGATTTCAAACTTGATTCACTTCAAATTAAAGCTAGCTTTTCTCTCAACTAGACCTTCACTGCAGTAAGGCAGTCTGACAATCCCTTCCTAACTGAATCTGTTCCAAACCTCTTCCTCTCTCCTCAAGCTTCCTACAGCCCTCCCTATCCCCACTATCTCTGCTAAGGACTTTCATGAGCATATTCAGTGCTTTAATTTCCTCTCTTTCCTCTATGTCTCTTCTAAAGCTTCTGCAATACCTATTCTGTTCTCCTCATTTAACTGAGACTGATCTCTCTGGAGCTACCTATGATGTCTTAACTAACAATTTTAATGCTCTCTCTTGATCCTCATATTTCTTGACTTCTTTGCAAAGTTTGACATATTTACACAATCTCCCCTGTATTTTCTGTTTTCTGGGTTTTTGTTCCTGTTTTCTTCTGGTTCTCCTCAAAACTGTCTGACCACTGTGACTGGGTCTCCTTTGCTGAATCTTCATTAATGTCATACACAATAACTATGGGCCTCTCTCAAAGCTCTGTCCTGAACCCTCTTATCTTTCTATGCTCTCTCACTTGGTAATCTTATCAGTTACCATGATTTCAATTGTTATCTTTTTTTTTTGCTTTTTTTTTTGGAGGGCAATTGGGGTTAAGTAACTTGCCCAAGGTTACACGGCTAGCTTTTTTTGTGTGGGTGTTAAGTGTCTGAGGCTGTAACCGAACTTGGGTCCTCCTGACTTCAGGGCCAGCACTTTACTCACTGAGCCACCTAGCTGCCCCCTAAATTGTTATCTTAATGCATATAATTTCTAGATCTATTTATACAGCTTCAGTCTCTTTACAGATCTACAGTAATGCATGACTGATTGAATCTGAGCATTTTAATTCAGTGTCCCATTAGTATACCAATTGCAACTTGTCTGAAACAGAGTTCATTATATATCCTCTCCCAAATTCTCCCCTCTTTTATGCTTCACTATTATTGTTTTATTTTGTTTTTTGGAGGGCAGTTGGGGTCAAATGACTTGCCCAAGGTCACATGGCTAATTTTTGTGTTGTGTCTGAGGCTGGATTTGAACTCAGGTCCTTCTGACTCCAGGGCCAGTGCTGTACTCATGGCGCCACCTATCTGCCCCTTCACTATTATTGTTGAAGAATCTATCCTTCTTGTTACCCAGTTCTGTACCCTTGTTGCTATACTTGACAACTCTGTCTCATGCAACACACCTATAAAATCAGCTAGCAATTCTTGCCATTTCTTTCTCTGCAATATCTCTTATGCACATCTCTCCACTCACATAGCCACTGACCTTAGTCCAGGCCTCCACCTCCTCTCTCCTAGTCTATGACAATATCCTTTTTTAAGTGTCTCCTCATTCCAACCCACCTCTATACAGTCGCCAAAGTCATTTTTAGTACAGTATAGTTCTGTTCAAGTCATTCCACTACTCAGTAAACTCTAGGGGAAGCTCCCTGTTACTTCTAGAATAAATCATAATGTCCTTCGCTACTTAAAGATTTTTTTTTAGAACCTGGCTGCTACATACCTTTCTATTTTATTTAAATTTTCACTTTTCATGCATTCTGCAATCTGGACATCCTGTTTCATTGTCTTCATGCCTGATCTGTTATCCATCCCAATCGAGAATCTCAGAATTCTTAGTTTCTGTAAGACAAAACTCAACTGTCCATTGTTTCATCAGGTGCTTATGCCATATTCTCTAAGATTACCTTCTCTTAACACTCTTTTAATCTTGGATATTCTTGTTTAAGTATGTTTCCTCTCCCATTAGAATTTAAGTTCCTTGAGGTTAGGAGCAATGTTTTTGTTATTTTGTTGTTGTTTTCTTTCTGAAAAAAAAAAAAAAACTTTCTTTTAAAATATTCCTAGCATAGTATCTAGCATATGGTAAGGATTAATAAATAATTATTGATTGATTGTGTGTTAACCTTAATTATCTAAAGTCCCTTTTCAGTACTTGGGGTTTGTGAATTAATATTTAAGTAAGAATGTGTATGTATTATGGTTCTAGGTGTCTAAATATTTATAATATATTTGGTCCTATAGATTCCCAGTGTTCTCCTTAGCCCACATTTTGAATGAAATTAATCAGATCTCTAAACAATAACAAGCTTTGTTTTGTTTTTAATTCTAAGTGCCCAACTTGTTTTAAAATGACTTTGACAAACTTTTGCTCTCAACACTTCTGAACTTTTGTAGTACTAGGTTAAAAAACTTAAAGTTATCACCATTTTCATCACCAATTAACATTCACTATAAAAAAAATAGAAAACCAAATGTGTAATTTAAACAACATGCGGAATGTAGGAGAGCCAATTACTGAGGTTAGGGAGAAAATTATGCTAGGGAAATAAAAATGTGGTAATTAATATAGTTAATGTATAGCTTTCCCACATTCACAGAGATGAACAAAACCCATATAAAAGAACTAGAAGAAAACAAAGAAAGATCTGTATTAAAATGAATAAGGTGACTTTTTTTCTGATACAATTAAGTGTCTAGCCACTGATTTTATCAGAAACTCTAAAAATTCATTAAAGATCAATCATTTTTAATTTTGGAGGAAAAAAATCTCTTTAGTGATATAGGCAATTTAGAAAACCTCAGTTTTTGGAAATAATCCAAACTATAGAGTTACTATTAACAGCAAAAGGCAGAGATGAAAGAGATAAGTATGTAAAATTGAAATGAAGGAAAAATTGTTTTACTTCCTAAGAAATCTGTTCTCAGTATAAAATTTGGACTTCGAGTATTAGGAGATGATTAATAATGTGAAGCAAATAAGAAACATGGTAATATATCTAAAGGAAATATTTGACTTCTGGGTGTTGCTTATGTAATGCTGAAACACAGAAATGTGAAGTGAAAAATGTGGTTACCTAGGTGGTTGCCCAAATCTCAGTATCTGCACATGTATATACTCAGTGTTATCAAGGCCATTGGTCAGGCCTTTGCAGTCACAAGAAAAGATGTTTGATTGTTTTCTTTTAGTTTTGTTTTTCCTTGTTTTTAAAAAGAATATGTCTTTATTGAATTGTTCAACCACATTAGATTCTACTCCTTAGAGTAAAAACTGTCTTTTACCTCTTTTTGTATCCTCAGCACTTAATACAGTTTCCAGCACATAGTAGTCACTTAATAAATGTTTCTTGAATTGAATTCTATGTTCCATATATAATACTTATGAATCAAGTGAAGATGCACTAGTTTGATTCCTATTGATTTAGTCACTTCTCACTTACCAGTAATTCTAAACACATTTTACTCTGTGAATAGTTTTTTTTTTTTAAGGAAGATTATTATCCATTATGTCTTTTATTATTTTAATTTTGATTTCTTTTTTTTTCTTGGGAAATGTTCAAATTTTTACAATCATGAAGGAAAATAGATTATAGTACTATAGGAACTGATTTTAAAGGTCAGCTAGTCCAATCTCTTATTTTGCAGTTGAAGAAATTGGGGCCTAAGTAGGTTAAGTGAATTGCCCAAGGTCACATGAACAGTAAATGGTACAGCTAGAACTTAAGTCTGTGTCCTCTGGACACAAACCCGGTATTCTCCCTGCTATACCACACTAAATGTTTTACTTTTCTTCTGAGTAGTTAAAAGGTTTTGGCAGGGAAAAAAATTCAATGGACTATTTAATGTGCTATTGCTTTCAAAGAGAAAAATAAATTATTTCTTCTGTAACTCCTGCCCCAAAGCTCATTAGTATGGAACTGTCTCCTTATTGGTGGAGATGAATGCTCTGCCTTGAGTGAGGGGTGGGTATTATTGGTAAGAGAACTTCAGTTTTCATCCAATCCTTCTTTAGGCCTCATCAAGCCCATCCCCTTTCAGGACTCTTTAAGCAAGAGTTCTCTTCTGAGTACTGTTTTGGGACTCTTCAGGGCCAATCTGCTTTGGAACTGGTCCTGCTTCAAGTCTTTTGCAAGCATTAAGTTGCTTTTGATGCTCCTGGCTTCAAACTTGAGGCAATAAGATGGAAGAGGCCAAGCCCACTTCAGGGTGCTAAAGGAAAAGACTGGGAAGACATGAGAAGAGCTGGCAGTCCCCACCATGGTCCTGTATCCAGATTTCTAATCTGGAGACTTTGAGGAGTTTCTCCTTGGATGAGCACCAAGACTGTCTCTTCTGGTCTAGCTGACTTACCTCTTTTCCAGTGGGAAAGCTCCTTCACTCTAATATATATTCTCTTGTGTTTACTTTCTCTGATTTCTATTCTGTATCCAATATGAATTGGATCAATGGAGTTCTTTATTACTTGCTATGTGTGGTCATTATGGAAGTAGTTTTCTGTGGGGTAGGAGTCAAGCCTAGGATATAGAAGTTGAGATCTACCCTACCTTCAAAATGACAAAGTGATCAAAAGCTAACTCAAATGTATATACCCTAGACAACCAACATTTAAGAAGTATATATATATATATTCTAGCTCAATACCTCTCTCTCTCTGAGAAAAGCAGAGAGGTGGCCTCTGGAATCACCTTCCTGCTTCATCTTCTGGAATGAATGAAAATCTCCCTTGGAGAAGGGTGAGAGAAAAAGAGGCTAGACCTGCCTGTTCTGCTTCCCTTCAAGCCACACAAACACATGCACACACACACATAGACACATGCACATACTCTCATACACATAATAATAGTATCCTCATCATTCATGTAGTGTCCTATATATGTGATTCCCACTCAGTATCTTTACATTTCTAAAATTAAGGATCTGGTTAAACGGAGACAAGAAGCAATATTATGGTATTGCAGAAACAGCACTCTCGGGAATCAGAGCATGTGGGCTCAAACACCAGTTCTTCCAATGACCAGTATGACTTTTGTCAAGACATATATATGGTCCTCAGATACCTCTGTAAGAGAAGAGCATTTTACTGGGTTCTCTTTGAGCCCTAAGTTTATTATTTTATAAATGCATAAATGAATTTATCTATTGGAAATGTCACAAGAGACTGCACAATGTAATAAAACAAGTGCTGGACCTATGGTCTAGACTTGTGTTCCTCCTTTATGAAGTGAAGGAGCTGGTGTAGGTGCAATCTAGCCCCTTAACTGTGATTCTCTGATACGATGATCCTAAAAGCTGGCTCTAGGTCCTGCCCTTGATGCTTAGGACTTCTTTAGCCATGGTCAAATTTCTTGACTTCTGTCATCTTCGGGCAACTTTCTTACACTCTAGGTTCTAGATTAGTAGAGAACTTTGTGCTCAATGAACATGTATCATCAGTAAACATCAGAACAAGTATCTTCATTTCAAAGCACATATTGCCCAACCATCACTACCCCAAACCTGGGTTCTAAAGGCCACCTAATTGCTTGTTGACATAGAAACCATCTTATTGGAAATATATATCCATTTTCAAAACACTTTGCTGGTTATTTTTTTTAAATCTACAGGAAGTTTATTTTTTAAAGTTATCTACAAATACTTCGCTTTACAGATATTTTAGAACCAATACACACAAACACACTTCAACCTTATGACTGTTAACAGGATCCTGCCATCTGTATGTTTGTATTTTAGGCAGAGCATACTATGGAAATGTAGTAAAAATATACAACAGATGAGAAAACTGAAGCCAATTTCAATAAACTATTTTGTAGCTGAGAACAATTTAGCGTGCCAAAAAATATCATCTGTGGCCCTCCAAAATAATTCTGTAGAATAATAATAGTCATGTTTCTTGCTGCTTACAGTGAATAAATATAGTGAAAAGGAATACAAATGGTCAACAAAGATCATATCTTTATAAAAATGACATTTGGGAAAAGGAATTTATTCCTCACTTTCTGGACATTATCTATATATTGTACAATCTTTTCTTTTGTATTTAGCTATAATGCTATTTATACCAATTTTGTTTCTATGAAGATGGGTGAAAAGTCTAATGCTTGAGCAATAATATTCTTTGCCATATTGCATGTATATAAAAAAATCCTATCTTTTTGCTATTGAAACCACTGCTTACAGCAGCCAGAGCAACATATCGTTACATCATAATCTACCTAATTCTTTTATTCCATTTTGGAGGGGAGAATGAGACAGAGCAGTGAGCTTCAACTTTCCGGACCTAAATTTTCCCATTTGTAAACCGAGGTTGAATGTAGTGACATCTAAGCTCTCTCAAAACTATCATGTTATAATCCTCTAATTCTTTCATGGAAAGATATACCTAAAATCATGTTGCTGAGTCATCTGCTGTCCAAGGTTAATTTCAGGCATTTGGACAAAAATTGAAAAAAAGAATCCAGCAAATTATCTAGATGATTCCTATATGTGATACATAGCATCCATATTATAGGAAGCATCCAAAAACCTCCCTATATTTTCCACATTTTTAAAGGAAATGTAAGAAGCTCTGGTAGTATTTGGTGTCAGAAAAATCTATTTTTAATCAGGTGGCTCCCCCTAGAAAAGTTACAAGCTCCTTAAGGACAGGAGATGGTCAGTTTATATTTTCACTCCCAAGTACCTAGCATTCAGAATATTATGTGAACTTAATAAATGCTTACTTAATATAATGATATGTCTAACAGATTTGGAATATGTAGCTACTAAAAAGATAAAAACAAAACAGCAATGACTTTAAATATGGGATAAACAATAAAGTTTTTTTTTTTCTAATTTGATCCAGCTCTGTTCTCTTTGCAATAGAGGGGAATAAAAGATAATTTTAGGAGGCGGATATCAGCATAATTATATATACTTTGAGTGACAGTGTAGAGAAAGCATTAATTTGAAAGTGTCTCTTAAAATGTGTTTAGGTTCTGCCAGTTTGGCCATAATAGGTTCTGCCAGTTTGTATCATAATAACATCCTAGTTTCCTAAAGGTCAGACCTCCAGCATCTCAACTGTGGAGGACTCTAAATCTAAAATTAAGTTTTATAAAAGGATCTATGTTTTTTCAACATAGTTATCATGAAATCCTAGCACTAACCTCCTGAGGCATTGACATAGAGCCTTATATCATATCATATTACATTATATGAAATTTAAAATAAAATAAAGTATATGTTTCATGATCTGATTTCCTAGTTCTGTAGCAGACTAGAACCAGCAAAATTAAAGGTATGCATTCTTATGTGGTTGGGAAACAGAGGTGGTCAGTAGTTAAGAGATTTTAGAAGTAGATGAAATGATAGCAAAGAGAATTGATAGTCAGGAGGATGGAAGAAAACTCAAAAATTAATACAGAACTATGAGAAATGAAACTAAGTGTTTCTGAGTTCTGGACCTGAATCATCAAGAAAATAATATTCACTAACCTCTATTTAAGGAAAGGAAGAAGGTGATACATTCTTAAGAGATTTCCATAAAATTTTTAAAATAAATACAATTTTGGCACTGGAGGTGATAGATCTCTTATTGGGAACATTCACTTATGTGGAATACTTCATTCTCCAATGTTGCCAGATAAATGAGATATTATTGTATTAGCATCACATCTGCAGTCATCAGCACACAACAGAATTATTTACAGACTCAATTATATTTCTTTAAGGAAACATAAAAATGATTCAAAAAACTATTGCTGTTGTGTCAGTGTCTCAGAAACAAAATGGGATCATTATCATTATGGAGGAGGAATAAAAGAGGACAAAAACCAATAGTTCAGCTATAATGATTTCATTAGGACATATCTGTGGAGAGATGAAAGCAGAAGATCACTAACATATTGCTAGTCAAATGGGGAGTGTGTTGAAGTAGCTGAATGTGATAACACTTACTGAAATGAAAGTAGAAATGCTTTAGAGAATTTTTTTAAAAGCTTAATATTTTCCCTCTGTCTTAGAGCATCAGCAAAAGGGAAAATGCATATTTTGTCAATTCACCCCAGAGTCATTGATCTCTTTTGAGTGCTGAGTCTAATGAGGCAAGTAGGAGAAAAGCATAATGGTCCTTACATATGTGCTTTTCAGGGCTCAGATTATTGGGCAGAACTAAATCATGTTTCATAAGGAAAAGTCTTTGGAAATGGTGACAGAAATCTTATTAGAAACAAAAATATGAATTTTAATTCGTTAGTAGGATGATAAAAGAGACTTGAATGTATTTAGCACCCAGCTTTTACTAAGGATTTAATGGTGAAGATTATTACTATGTTGAAAAAAAAAAGGAAAAAAATGGCTCTGTGTTTTCCATAAACACCAAGCATATGAATCACTTCACTAACTCTGCTCTATAAGATACTCTACATGGTTCTCCACTGCAAGAATTGTGCTTAACTCCTAATATCAATAGAAATAATGCAAAGGGCAGGTCATTCCTTGTATTCCACATCAATCATCCTTAACAAAGCATTCAAGTATATCACAATTAATTGAATCCAGATCAATTAGCAAGAAGACAACATAGCAGCATACACACAGAAACACAGAAAGCTTTGAAATACAAATCAGCTTTTTATTCATCTCTCAACTATAATGATACAATGACAAATTATAGAATATTGACCCTAGATTGGATTTTAGAGATTATCTAATTCACCAACTATCTTTGGCTTTCATAATAATCGTTCCTTAGTGTTCACTAGCATCAGTTTTCTAAAGAACAAAAAGCATGTTATAGCACAAATAAAATCAAATAATCTCTAAACCCTAAATTTACTCAGTTGTCCGAGAGATTGACATCCTGCAGTGAACCATGTCAAAAGAATTTTTCTTTTCATTTTGTAAAAGGAGATGAAATATAAATAGTTTTCAGGAAGCAAATAGGTAGCTTCCCAATTTCTTTAAATTTTCATGCAGTTTTGTTTTCACTCCTATCTGACTCTTTGTGAACTCATTTGAGATTTTATTGCCAAAGATACCAAAAGTGTTTGCCATTTACTTCTCCAGTTAATTTTACAAATGAGAAAACTGAAGCAAACAGGGTTAAGTGACTTGCCCAGGGTCACAAAGATATCCAGAGTCTGGGCTGGATTTGAACCCATGAAAATGAGTCTTCCTAACACCAGGCCTGGCATTCTTTCTGCTGAGACACCTAGCTACAGGTATAAATCTTAAAGCCACAAGAAAGTATGTAACTTCTTAAGTACGTGTTAATGGTCATAGATAGTGATGCTAAGATGGTAAAAAGTGAGAAGCCAAGTGGATTCTCAGGTGAAGCTTCTTGTAATGGCCAAATCTCAGTTGAGTCACCTCATTTAAGGTCTCATTTTTAATTCAGCAAACAATAATTGAGTCAACTTTTTGTAGCTTTCGGCCTTAGACACTGGGGATTCAAAAATAAAAGCAAAATAATCTTAGACATTAAGGGCGTTAAATTATTTTAGCTTCAGATCTGAAAAATTGAAAAATTCAATAATTGAAATTTACCCAAGAGTGAACAGCCTCTATAGGACAATTTAAAACAAACAGAACCCCAAAAACAGACTGGTTTATTAATTATTGTGCCAATTTATTAATTTTAACAGAAATAGAAATACTTGGAACTCCCATTCACTTTGTTAGCTCATTCTCAGAAAAATTAATAACAGAGGAATACTTAATGAACATAAGACTAAAACAATAAGAAGGGTCTTTTCTATCTATCTATCTATATTTTTTTGCTTTTTTGGAGGGAGGAGGGCAGGGCAATTGGGATTAAGTGACTTGCCCATGGTCACATGGCTAGTAAGTGTTATGCGTCTGGTCCTCCTGACTCCAGGATCAGTGCTTTATTCACTGCACCACCTAGCTGCCCCTCTATCCATATTTTTTTCAAGGTTTTAACTTTTGACTATGTCATCCCCTCAATCTACCTGCCACGTATTTTCTCCCATTTATTGACAAATTCCTAGGAGTCTCCCCACAGTCTCAACTTTCTCACTACACATTTAAATGTCAATCCCTATAGATATGTGTTCAGCCCCTCCACTCTCCTGATGCTATTCTCTCAAAGGTCACCAATGATCTCTTGCTACCGCGTACAAAAGAAGTAGCAAGGCATAGTGGGCAAAAGGCTGGCTTTGAAGCCAACAACATCTGAATTCAAATCCAGTCACTAATACATACTCCTGTGGGATCTTGAGCAAAAACCTGGTTCCCTAGGGAATGTCCTAAGACTGAAAATTAAAGATGAACTTCTGATTTACATTTCTGTCAGGGGTTCTCCATATTGATGAAACTACAAGTCCTTCCCCACTTTGCTTCCAAAAAGCATATTCAAAAAGCAAAATAGAAACAAAGACCACACACACATTCTACTGGTGAAAGGAGGCAATGATTTGCAAATGAATAAGTATGTAGACTATTTGAGGAGGAAGAGACCACTAAGTACTAGGGGAAATGAACATGAACTAAGCCTTAAGAGAAGCCAGGAATGTTATAGTATCTCAGTTTTTACTCCAGTAAATTTTCATCAATCCTCATTCTCCTTAACTTTTCTATAATATTTAACTCTTTTGACTATTGCTCTGGATATATTTGTCATCCATGATATCATAAACCTCTCCTATTACTTCTCTAACTTTTCTTCTACCTACTAGTGATTTCTCAGTCTGTGTTGCTAGATCATTATCCATCTCTCATACTTGAATGAGTGATTATCCTCTGGCTCTACAATCTCTCTTAGAGATTTCATTGAATTCTGATTGCTCAATTATTGCTTATTTGAAGATGCCTCCCAAATCCAACTCTCATCTTTATCCTTAATCCCATTAGTAGTGGTAGTACTAGTAGTAGTAGTACCGCCACCACCAATAACAACACTACTATTACAACTACTGCTGCTACTACTACTACTACTACTACTACTGAGTTGAAATCTGGTCACAGACACTTAGTAGCTATGTGACCCTAGGCAAAATATTTAACCTCTCACCTTTAGTTTTCTCATTGGTAAAAAAGGATAATAGCACCTACTTCTTAGAGTTGTTGTAAGGACAGAATAAAATATTATTTGTAAAATACTTTGCAAAGTTTAAAATGTGATATAAATACAAGCTAGTGGTAACAGTAGTGCTAGTAATACTAGTACTAGTGATAGTAGGGCAGTAGTAGTAGAGGTGATGGTGGTGGTAGTAATAATATTAGTAATGGTAGTGGTAGTAAAAATAGTGATGGTGGTGGTAGAAGTAGTAGCAGTGGTAGTGTTGGTAGCAGACAAAGTGGTAGTACTAAACAGGAATGCTACTGGTAGTAGTAGTGGCATTAGTAGTAATACTACTATAGTACACAGTGATGGTAGTAGTAGTAGTAGTAGTAGTAGTAGTAATGTGATAGAATAGGTAGCATAAGCATTTTTAGAGAAGAGTAGAATTTTGGAAAATTCAGGTTGCCCATGGTCATTTACCTTGTAATTGATAGAACTAAGATTAAAACATTGTAAAACCACACATGAGCAGCTTTCCAGAGGACTGCTGCTGTGAACAGCTTTCAAGGATCTTATTACATAATATAGTGAACACTGTATTTATTTAATAACAAATCAGAGCAAAACATTCACAGAGAATCAAGGTACAGCATTCACAATGTCACAACTTGTCACAGAAAATAAAAATACAGCATTCAAAACTTATCATTAAAATGGCCACAGAGTTTCTACCATAGTGGCCACAAAGTCTTGAACAAAGTGTAATCATTTAGTCAATCACAAAATCCTTAATTCAATCACAAGGTACAAAAGTCAAAGTTCTCCACCCCTAGGTCACAGTAAATCATAAACTTCTCAGCCTGCACACAATATCCAAGTACAGTCTTCTTTCAGTTGACTTAAGGCTGGCTCTCAGTTATCATGGTTCCTTTTCCATGGTCCCAGCTCCAACTGTCACCTGGGTTCAAAGGCAGGCAGCTCCCAGTTCCTTGTCCAGTTCTTCGTCCAGTTCTCATTCCATATTGAAGTTCACAGTGTCCAGTCCTCTTCAAGTCCTTCACTGTTCCTCTTTCTGGGAAGACAATGCCTAACAGAGCCACAATAATATCCATCCACATTGCTGGCACCATCACCAAATCACTATCTGCCTGTGAAATCAACTCAGACCCACAAACAAGGTCCAAGAAGTCAGCACAAATCATCAGTAAAGTCCCAGGACCTCCAAAACCCTCCTCCAGGACTTCAGTAAACACACAATCAGAAAATCCTCTTTCAGGGCTCCCAGTAAGGTCCCAGGGCTTCTGTACAATGTATCATTAACAAACATCAACACAGATAGAGCAGACAAACAGGGTTTTCTCTTTCTGGACTCTGCCATCACAAGAGTCCCCTTCTCAGTTCCTGCCGATTGTAGTCCTGGGGCTCTCCTTATATAATCATTAGCTCCTCTCCAGGAGTTCACAAGTTATGGAGTTCACATGTTCTGTTTCTTAACAGACTGAAACAAAGTGTTAATTCAATAGCTAAAACAAGGTGTGAAGTACTTCTGTGCTTGCCTGCCTTTACAAGCATCTCTCTGTTTACTCTTTGTTGTGTCTTGGAAATCTCATAAGAATTCATCTTGGGATCTATATGAGTTACCAAAACCCTGGGTACCAATTTAATTCAATTTAGCAAACATTAATTAAGTGCCAACTATATACCAGGAACTGTACTAAGCTATGGGAATACAAATAGAAAAAATTCTAACCAGTCTCTGGCATCAGAAGATTAGTCTCCATATGCTGATGAATAATTATCTGCCTCATTTAGTGGTATGAATAAGCTGAACTTTGTCCAGCAGAGCATGGAATGAATCTCGCCATCTTGAACTATTCTAAACTCTACTAGGCTTTCAGGAGAAAGTAAATACACCAAATACATATATACACACAAATAAAGCTCTTCTTGTATCAAAATTTTATTTCTGTTTAAGAATTTTTTAATTGGATCTCCCCCAAAGATCTGGAGAAGGGAAGGTTATTATATTCTGCTCTTCTCAGAGCAAAAAAGGGGGCACTGTGTCGTTCCATATTTGAGGAATTATCAACATAGATGTCCAGAGGAGAATGAGCACTATGATGAGACATTAGAAACCGCTTTATAAAAGATTAGCCTTTTATGCTAGGGTTGTTTATCCCAGAAAAGTAAAAAGTTGAGAAGTTTTCTTCCAGTTACTGAAGAACTGTTAAGTAGAAATGATTTGTTTTCAAAAAGTCATCATTGGCCCAATATAAGGGGAAGGAAAATTCTTAACATTTATTGCTGTGCTAAAATG
Organism: Petaurus breviceps papuanus; assembly: GCF_028583685.1. NCBI lineage: Eukaryota > Metazoa > Chordata > Mammalia > Diprotodontia > Petauridae > Petaurus > Petaurus breviceps. Next base: position 6,303,463 of record NW_027187324.1, read on the forward strand.
ACTGCTTCTGAATCCAGTGACTTCCCCATCACTGGAGGTCTTCTAACATTTTTGTTGTTCAGTCATTTCAGCTGTGTCCAAATCTCCATGACCCCATTTGGTGTTTTCTTGGCAAAGATATCGGAATGTTTTTTGCCATTTCCTTCTCTAGCTCATTCTTTACAAATGAGAAAAAGGGCCAAAACAGAAGTAAGTGACTTGTCCAGAATCACACAGCTAGTAAGTATCTGAAGCCAGATTTGTACTCAGGAAGATGAGTTTTCCTGACTCCAGGTCCCACACTCTATCTATTGTGTTACCTAGTTTCCCCTTCTAATAAAGTCTGGATGAGTATTTTCTTTGGACATTCCTGTTCTGTTATGATGACATCAGGTACATAATGTCTGAGATAATTTCCAATTCTGAGACATAGTGTGTCATATAAGAAAGGGCCCTAGATTCCTAATCACAGAATTTTAGCATCAAAAGAGATGGCCTAGTTGTGCCATTTTTTGTTGTTGTTGTTGTAATTGTTTGCTTTTTGTAAGGCATTTGGGGTTAAGTGACTTGACCAAGGTCACACAGCTAGTTTTTGTGTTAAGTGTCTGAGGCCCAATTTGAACTCAGGACCTCCTGATTCCAGGGCCGGGGCTCTATTCACTGTGCCACCTAGCTGCCCCCACCCCCATATTTTTTTCAAATGAGAAAACAGAGGCTTCTGAAGATAAAACAATATATACAAGGTCATATTTTACTGTGGGAGCTGAGGTAAACCAGGCATTCTGATTCTAAACCCAAAGCATTTTCCACCACTCCACAGTGGTCTCACTTTCATCTAGCTAACTTTCTTAGGAGACCTGAGTTTAAATCACACTTCTGATATTCAGAAGCTGTGTGGCCACGAGTAAGCCATTTAAGTTTTCAGTCTCCATTTATTCATCTTTAAAAAAGGCATAATTAAGTTTGTATCTATATTTACATATCATATAAATATTTAATATTGATATATTGTGGTCATGGGATAGTTCAAAAAGTGATTTGTAAACTAAATATGACTTATAATATCATCCTCATATGTCACCATGATATGTAAAAACTAGAAAACAAGAAAATAATATAAACAAATCCTGGTTTCCTTTTGTATCTTTATACACAGAACCTGTGAAAATTATTGTAACATGTATGTCTAATATGGATGAATATAGATATGAAACAAATTTTCTAAAGAGACCTAAATGTGTGGATATTTAATTGTTGGATGAGAATATTTTAGTCTTTCCTTATTTTGCCCTCATGAGAAGTTCCCAATGCTGACTGATCCATAGGGTGTTTGAAGTTATCACAAATATCCCTGAATACACTAGTGTCTATTTTAGGATACTCGACCAACCTCAGATGAGGAGATATTATTAGGCAATTTGGAGCACTGAAGAAATACTTTTGGAGTTCTATTAGGAGCAAGATGTCATATCTGGTGGATAGAAAGTTGACTTTTCAGCTGGAAAGAGCAAGGCTTAAGAACTAGCTGGGACTTGTGTTGTGCTGATATGTGACTGGGCAAGTCCTTCCCCTCTCCCTGGCCCAGGAAGCTCTCTTAGACTAGCAGAATAATTGCTGATTTGCATTGTAAGAAGCAGTTTACCTATGGGAAATGCTCTGTATCAATTCAATTTCAGTCATTTGTCTTCTTCTCAGACTTTGGGACCATAGATCATACCCTGGAGAAAGTAACTTTTCTATCTCAATAATTCCCATCCCTGGAGCCCCATTGTTCTTTTTGTAGTGACTCATCTGAAATACTACACCAGGCTAAAATTGCTCCAGTCATACTTCCTTTATTCACCTTCTCATCAGTTGCCTCCTTCCTTCCTTCCTTCCTTCCTTCCTTCCTTCCTTCCTTCCTTCCTTCCTTCCTTCCTTCCTTCCTTCCTTCCTTTCTTCCTCCCTCCCTCCCTCCCTCCCCTTCCTTCCTTTCTTTCTTCCTTTTTCTTTTTTTCTTTTTTCCTTCCTTTCTTCCTTCCTTTCTTTCTTCCTTTGTTTCTTTCTTCCTTCCTTCCTTTCTTCCTCTCTTTCTTTCTCTTTCTCTCTTCTTTCCCTTCCCTTCTCTGTCCACATAGAGTATCGTACCCTTATCTGAGGGTGCCCTGTCCAAAGGAATGAAAATTTTGGTTGCTGAAGCCTCACAAGATATCTTGGGGTTTGGAGTCTAGATTTCTTTCTTAAAGACCATGCCTTAAACCTAAATTAATCTGGCTTTCATTGATTGGCCAACAATAGGTGGCAGGCCAAACTCCACTTGGTGATTGGCTCAGAGTGAATAATACCAGTTGTCTCTGTTTTGCCCAGAAACCCTGAGGGTCTTTGCCTCTCAGAAGGATTTTTTTTTTTTTTTGGAAGCAGGTAAAAGAAGCCAGTCTCTGCCTCATTTCTTACCTTACCTTAATCACTGAACAGGTATTGCTTCAGTCAAACTGAGACCTATTAAAGACCTTAGCTTAAAAAGACCAAGGTCTCCCCTGTATCCAAGGCCATCCAAGACAACCAGTTGTCCTGATCTATGTCTTGCCACTGGACCCAGATGGCTCTGGAGGTGAAAATGAGTCTATTGACTTTGCACAGCCCTCCTTCACTTAAATCCAATTCACTTGCATGTCATGGCATCACCTCCATGATGTCATGTCCTCTCTGAGAAAGGACAAACAACAACTTTACTCACTGTCCTCTCTGCCCCTCATCCGTTCTAGTTTCTGGAAACAGGATATCAATTTATTCTTCTGTCAACCCCATTCACTATTCCTATAACTATCAAAATCCAAATTCCTTTTCCTAGCTGCTATTAATCTTCATGTGCTGTCTTCTCTTATTGGAATGTAACTTCCTTGAGGGCTGGGAGTGTCTTTGCTTCTTTAAAATTTCTATCCTGGATGCTGATCATGGTGGTTGCTCCTGTGTGCATTTGCAAAACCTATGAAAGCCTAGAGAACCAAGTGTTCATGCCCTTTAAAACATGAAAAAAGGCAGTTTAAAGGAAATTAATACTATACCTCCAAGATATACTATATTTCCTTCAAAGTACAGAGACCTCCTCTCCTAAGCCTCTTTAATATACGCACACAATATATGCATAAAATCATTATACATAAATATGTGATATGTATACACACTTATAGAGAAGAGTTGGGGAATGCAAAATAAAGGATATATTATTAGAGGTAATTTTCCTAGTTAGCTTTCTTTTAAAGGACATTATAGTTCATCTTTTCTTTTTGGTTGGATGCAGAGAGAGAGAGAACAAAAAGATTAATTTTCCTAACTAATGAATCATCTTTTGTGTGACACACAAGGAACCCAAATTTAAAGCTAATTGCATTCATAGTAATTCTTTGAAACTATTTATTTGGATTTCCTTTTTTTTTTCTTTGTGAATTTGTTACCTGCCTGTTTAAATATGCTACAGCTGTATTCCTAGAAAGTCACCTTCAACAAGGGGACTGGGTGAATCAATTACCTTAAAATGTATTAGATCAACATCTCAGTTTGGTTTTGGGGTAATGCAGCTGGTCTTGACTCACCTGGGGTTTTTGCATGTCATTCCTAGCATGAACTCATTCTCTGGGGAACCCAAAATGTGAAAGTTACAATGAATCCTCCCAATGCATGACAAAGTATTACATTCTGATGTACATCACCTGAAGATTCGGTGCTAGAGAAAGATTTATGCATCTTCTTTCACTTGAAACCCAGTTTTCCCTTCAATGACACCTTTAGCTTCTGATTATGGTATTCTTTGCAGGACCTAACCTGGACTGTTATTAACAGTCCCACAAAACCTCAAGGAGCCCTCCTAAGCTAGCTGTGCATATGGAGCATGATGAATATTCATGTCTTTGGTGCTGATCTGCAGGATGTGCATTGCTAGCAATTTCTACTCTCTTGATATTTTCAGCAGACTCTTTTTCTTTTCTTCCAATTCTATTTCTCCAACTGCAGACCAGTGAGTGAATCAGGATTCCTTTTGAATCCTAGCTGTTTCATCTCATGTGATCTCTGTGAAGACTGATTAAGAAGACATAACTTCCCTTAGGTGTATGACACTTTCATAAGGAAAGTCTGATGAGTTTGATTTTATGAATATGAGTAATCTTAGAGTAGAGCACTATAGAATACATTTTTGTTATGACAAGAGAGAGTGAATAGAATTTCTAAGGTGTTTAGCCCTGTCTTAGACTTTCTTTTCTCCAAAGTCATCCTACAAACAGCTTGCTAACTAATATTCCTAAAATGTTGTTTGTCCTTTGGTTCCAAAGAGGACCAATGATGTCAGGAAGTGATGACTTACTCATAAATTGGATTTATGTGAGAAAGAATTGCACATTGTCATCCGTCTTATTCTTTCTTCCAGAATCCTTAAAGTTCAGTGGCAGGACAGAAGTCAAGATTACTGAAAATAGCTTGGGGTATAGTGAATGACCTTGGAGTCTTCGCTGTCTGACTGAGCTCTAAGCACTCCACAGAGTCCACTTCAGCCACCTTTAGGGTCACTGGAAAAAAAAAAATTGTTCCCAGCCACTCATTCCTCTGGAGGAAGTCTTCACATATTCCAAAGATATAGATCTGACAATGTCATGTCCCAGCTCAAGTTTTCAAGAGCTCCCTGTTACAACTAGGAAAAATATCTGACATTTAAAGCCCTCAAAAGTCCAATCTACTTTTCCAGTCTTATTATTCTATCTCATACCTCTGTGTTTACCCATTGGTGTCTGTCAGTGCCTGGAATGTAATCACACCTCACCTTTAAGTCTTTGAATCTATATCTCTATTCCAGACTCAAATCAGATTGTACCAACAGTCAACTAGGTGGTATAGATTATTGAGTACTGGATCTGAAATTAGGAAGATATGAATTCAAATCCAACATTAGACACTTGCTAGTTGTGCGACCCAGGGCAGGTCACTTAACATCCTGTGCCTTCATTTCCTCATCTTTAAAATGAGGCTGATAGTGAGAACTACTTTCCAAGTTTGCTATAAGGAGAAAAATGGGATAATAATTGAAAATATGTTGCAAATCTTAAAGTACTATATAAATGCTAGCTATTAATAATTATTATAACCTCCTTTAAGAAGTTGTGCTTTATTCTTTCAGGTGTTAGTTCCTTTCCATCATTGCTATATATTTATAGTGTATATATCTTGTATGTGTGAATATATTACAATCCCACAGCAGAATATATGTTATTTGAGGTCAGGGAGTATCTTATTGCTTTTTCCCCTATAGTGCTTAACATAGTGTCTGGCATATAATATGCACTTAATAAATGCTCATAGATTGATTAGCTAAATAATGAAGTAGCAGGGTAGGACCTTAAACCTAATTTTATCTTATTTCTTATGTAGGGGTCATTCTTCTCTATTTTTGAGGCACTTTTTCACTATGCCAATTATTCTGTGACAGAATAATGGGGGGGGGATATAAATTTAGACCTATATAGACTGTACTGTTTAAGTAAAGTTTTATTTTGAGGAGATGTAGCACCAATGTAATATTCACAGTACCCACAGTCATGATAAATATACCTACATAGTGCTCAATCACAAAACATAGCAGACTCTCCATATAGAAGACAGAAGCAAGACATTTATTCAGACACCAGAAAAGCAAATTTCCAAACCAGTAAGGCAATTCCATCATAGTAGCCAAGAAGTTAATAAGTCATAACAGCACAGAGAGACACACCATCCTCTAGCCTTCCCACAAATCAACACAAGACCAATACTCATAAGCCTATCTGTTTCCCTTGGAAGCATCTTCTCCTCCCAACCATCTAGCTTGCTCTGACTCCAAGCTTCCTGTGTACTCTGCTCCACCCTTTAGCAAACTCTTCTCACCACAGACTCCATGTGATTACATTCAGTCTATTGGGAGCAGGGTTTATTTTCAAAGCAGGGATGGTCTTCAAATTCCTTTAGACTTATTAAGGGGCAGGGAAGATCTTCAAATTTCCATTACCATTACAGGAGAAAATATAATTGCAAATGTATGAAGAAAACAAAAGTATTATATTATTCTCACCTATTGAGGAAAGGTGAGAACATCATTAAAAACATCCACCAAAGACATATAATACAAACATACATGTATATTATGCAGGGTGTACCAGAAGTCTATGAAATCTTAAGTAACATAGTAACGTATTATTTCTGATATTTTAAGCAAATATAGGTCAACACTACATTAAGAACTGTGGGACACCCAGGATAAACACATAAGCAAGTTTTTATACATGTAGGCAATTGCTTTTGATGTTCCTTAAAATATTATGATATTCTTTTTTTTTAAGTGTTTTTGGAGGTTTTTCTTATTTTTTTTTTGCACATAGCAGGTAAGAATGAAAGTAAAAGAATATGATAATTAACAATTAAAAACACTTAGAATATGCTACAGATTGTATTGCTTCTTAAAAATAGACTAGATAAATGAATAACATTTTAGCGACATTTTAAGTTTATATATTAAATTAGATTTTTGGTCTAAACTATATTAATGATTCCTCATTATATCCTTTTACATAATCTTCTCATCTATAATCTTAAAGCATATCAGAAATGTAACATTACTAGGTTATTAGCAAGGTCAAATACATAATTAACATTTGTATGGTATATATCACTTTGCTGAAAAGTAGTGTTAACACCACTTCAAGAGGATATAAACCGAATGGACTTGAAATTGACAGATGGGGGATGCAAAACGGAAAAAAAAAATCAGAAATGAAAGGTTTTCCAAAATGTCAATCTCACTTTCAACTTAGAAACATAGCAGAGAACATTGAAATTAAGTTTATATATGAAAACAATTATAGCTATTTCAGTCTTCAAAACATTTCTGAAAAATGACCCATTTTAGATGGAAATGTTTAAAAAAATTATTCTCAGTTGTTTTTGAGTTGGGGAAAAATTCTTCTTTGGGAGGAAATGGAGAAATGAATAATTTTTAAGCATTTTTTTCACATATGTAGGTTTTGGTTTTTGTTGAAAAATTCTCCAGGAAAGTATCAGAAAAAATCAACAATAACAACAATTTAGCACTTATTATGTATAAGGTGCCATGCTAGGATATTCATAGGGTATATAGATTAAAAGGTAAGAGTCTATCTTCAACAGACTTACAATGTTTATATGAACACATGAAAATAATAAATGTTAAATGTGATAAGTACATAGAAAAAATCCAACAAGTATAAGAGAATTAAGAAGGGAAAGATAGCTTCCAAATATGGAGATTAGTGAAAGCTCCTTCCTGAAAACAGCACAATAGCTAGATCAAAAAAGAAGGAAAGGGAGAGATGAGTATGGTCATCAAATATTCCTGGGTACACTTGAAGAACAAAGCCTTCTGAGGATTTATATGATGATGGTGGGGTCCAATAAGATAGACTATATAGGGTAATAATCCTCCATGATCGTTTATCTTCATGACATACTGTGTAAATACCGAGGCTACAAATGTTCAAAACATCTTAACTGTCAACGTCTCTGTACCCCATATTTCCATCAACCATTAGGCTGGATTTATTTACAGAAAGTGTAGAACAGTGGCTGACAGCTAATTCTCATGTAGTTGTGACTTATTCATTCCTCCAGATAGAGAGACATAGAAAGAAGCTAAGACACAGACATACATATAAATAAAGAAAGAAAGACAGAGAGAAAGACAGAGGCAGAAAAGTAAATAGAGAGAGTATAGCTGGAGAAACTATTTAAAGCTGAGTTGAATTAAATTTTTCTAAAGATGTTCATTTCTAGGCCGTAGCTAACACAAATGACTCCATGTTTGACCACTGATTGTCACACCTATGTACCATAAAGTTTCAATTCACCCAATAACTTGATTTAGTCAGCTCCATTTAAGCTGATCATATTTTATTTAGTGAATTTCATCTAAGCCATATATGCAATGTTAGCAAACTTTCCTAATCACAATGTTCTTAGGATTGATAATGAGGGTTACAGCACAGGGAACCTACTGATTGATTGACTCTAAGATTTTTCTTCCATACAGTAGCTGAGAATCTGCCCAGCTACAACAGTCAGATACAGTTCTGTATTCTCTATGAGGTATGGTCCCCATAGTGCTGCCTGTGTTCACCTGAGCAACTGAAAAACTGGTGACCTGTATGTTTATATGTCTGTGAGAAATAAAATGCCTGAATTATGATCCTCTGGCAACCTCTGTTCCTTCTCATGACCTTACCACAATCTCCTCACAATTTTTAATTCAAAGTATATTTTTAAAAGTTGATGTTACTCCTAAAATAATTGGAAATCCCAAGGTTTTGATAAAACTTCCTCAGCTCCACAAGGTCTGATACCTCATTGTAGCATAAAAATTATGAGGGCTATACCAGCAGCCTGAATCTTTAGAAAAGCTTTGCCATTGTGGAAAGGCTGAGATTCAATCTGAGCTGCTTGTCAATACAAGTATCACAAATGCTTAGGCTCCTTAAGTGTCTACCCAGTATGGCAAATCTTTAATAAACTTTGTTTTACTTTGGCTGAAAGAAGGCTTGGGTCAAATTCATTTGGGTAGGACAAGGTGTGTCAGTATTTTGTGGTCCTGAGCACCCCTAAACCCCAACATTTTAAGCCCCAGAATTTTGATTCCCTGACATTTTGGAAAGGCCTTATGATTTCGAGAATGAGTGTAGCTAAGAACTGAAAGGCTCATTGTTATTCAGCTGATAAATTGGTGATTGATTCTTTGGCTATGAAAACACATAAAAAGAAAGATAAAAAGAAAAAAAATGCTCAGAATCATACAGTTAATAGTACATATAAGAAGAAAGATTTGAATCCAAGCCTTCTGGAATCTCAACACAGCACTCTATCCATTGCATCATGTGGTGAGCTACAATAAATGATATTGAAATTTTTTAATAATAAAAAATAACCTTAATATATCACTTTACACTTTGCTAAATATTTAAACTCTCCTTTGGGTTTCATGACAGCCCTAAAGAAATGGTCCTTGAGTGACATTTGATGACCTTAGTTTAGTAATATATAAAGACTTTTTCAAAGCAACATATCTGTCAACATAAGAGAATCATTATATTCATAATGGCTAATCATAGTAGCTGTATGGTGTTTAAAAGTTCACAAAGCATTGTACATGTTGTCCCACTTGCTCTTCACAACTACCTTGAAAGACAGATGATATAGCATCTCAATTTTAGAAATGAGAAAAAAAATTATACTCCTTCTGTCCTAATAATAATAAAGTTGTTAGGAGTTACAAGTATCATTTCACCATGTAGTAATACAAACAGTTTAACCTTATTGAATTCCTTATGATTTCTCTTTCCTGTTTAGCTTCTTATGTTTCTCTTGAGAGTTGTGTTTGACAATCAAATTTTCAATTCAATTCTGGTCTTTTCATTAGGAATGCTTGAAAGGCCTTAATTTCATTAAATAGCCATTTTTCTCCCTGAAGGATTATACTCAGTTTTTTCTCGGTAAGAGATTCTTGGTTAAAATCCTGGTTCCATTCTCTTCTGGAATATCATCTTCCAAGACCTGCAGTCTTTGGTGTCAAAGCTGTTAGATCATGTGTTATCCTGATTATGGCTTTACAATACTTGAATGGCTTCTTTCTGGATGCTTGTAATATTTTCTCAGGGAGCTCTGGAACTTGACTATAATTATCCTGGAAGTGTGCATTTTAGAATCTCTTTCAGAATTTGATTAGTGGATTGTTTCATTTTCTATTTTACCTTCTAGTTCTAAGCTATTAAGGCAATTTTCCTTAATAATTTTTTGCAATGCGATGTCTAGGTTTTTGTAAATCATAGATTTCAGGTAGACCAATTATATCTTAAATTATATCTCCTGGATCAGTTGGGTTTTTTTAATGATATTTCAATTTTTTTTTTCCTTCTTTCTTCATTATTTTTTGTTTGAATTTTTTCTTGCTGTCATTAGCTTCTACTTGCCCAATTCTAATTTTCAAGGAATTATTTTCTTCAATTAACCTTTTTTTTTTGGAGGAGGGAAGGCACAGCAATTGGGGTTAAGTGACTTGCCCAAGGTCACACAGCTAATAAGTGTGTCAAGTGTCTGAGACCAGATTTGAGCTCTGGTCCTCCTGACTCCAGGGCTAGTGCTTTATTCACTGTGCCACCTAGATGCACCCTTCAATGAACTTTTGTACTTCCTTTTTCCATTTGTCCAGTTGTACTTTTTAAGGAGTTCTACTCTTCAGTTAATTTTTGTACATCTTTTTCCAGTTAGGCAATTCTGTTTTTTTAAAAACTCTTCTCTACAGTGGATTTTTGTGCTTCTTTTGCCATTTGACCTGTGCCCCCTTCAATGCCCCCTTCAATGAACTTTTGTACTTTCTTTTTTCCATTTAGCCATTTTTTTTCATTTAGATTTTCCATCTACTTTTTAAATAGTTCTACTCTTCAGTTAATTTTTCTACATCTTTTTCCAGTTAGGCAATTCTGCTTTTTAAAAAGTTCTTCTCTACAGTGGATTTTTGTGCTTCTTTTGCCATTTGACCTGTTGGCATAGAAGATGCTACAGTCTTGCCTCCAATGTCAGCAAATTTTCCTCCTTCTTTATTCAGTCTTTGCCACTGTTGCTCATTCTCTCCACAGGGTTCTTTCCTGGACCCTCTTCTGTTCTTTTTCCATACTAATTCATGTGGTGATTTCATCACATTCTATGGATTTTATTACCATTTCTATGCTGATGAATTTCAAATCTATCTATTATGCCCTAATCTCTCTTCTGACCTCCAAACTTGTATCTCTAAGGTCTTTTTTTTTGGCAGGCAATTGGGGTTAAGTGACTTACTCAAGGTCACACAGCTGGTGTGTGTGTGTGTGTGTGTGTGTGTGTGTGTGTGTGTGTGTGTGTGTGAAGTGTCTGAGGCTTTATCAGAACCCAGTCCAGGGCCAGTGTGCCACCTAGCCTCCCCTCTCCAAATTCTTTGCAGACATGTTGAAATGAATGTGCAATATACTTCTTAAACTCAATATGTTCAAAATGAAACTTATTATCTTTCTTCCCACTATCACCCCTGTTACTGTAGAGGACATCACCATCCTCCTCATCCCTCAAGCTTGCAACCTAGGAATCCTTGACTCCTCATTATCTCTCAGTGCCCATATCTAAACTGTTTCAAAGAGATTTAAATTTCATCTTTGCAACGTTTCTTGAATATGCCTACTTCCCTTCTCTGCCACAGCTACCACCCTAGTGCAGGCTGTCATTATCTCACAGCTGGACTATTGTAATAGTCTACTCTTCTACACAATAAACTCCAGTTTCTCACTTTTGTCTCCAGGATCAAATACAATATCCTCCATTTGTCCTTTAAAGCTCTTCATAACCAAGCCCCCTCCAAACTTTCATATCTTCTTATATCTTACTCACCACCACATACTTTTTGACCCAGTGATATTGGCTTCCTTGTTTTTCTATGAACAAAAAACTTCTTTTCCCATCTCTGGGCATTTTTTTTTATGGTTGTCTGCCAAACCTAGTATTTTCTCTCTCCTCAATTCTACCTGCTGCCTTCCATTGCATTCATTAAGTCCCAAATGGAATTTCATCTTCTACAGGAAGCCTTTTTCAACCCCTCATGATTTTGGTACCTTCCTTTTCTTATTTACTTCCTGTTTATCCTGTCTATAGCTTGCTTTGTATATATTTGTTTACTTGTTGTCTCCTTGTAAGGTGTCAAGTCCTTGAGGACAAGGACTGTCTTTTGACTTTTTTGGTATCTTCAGCAATTAATCCAGTGCTTGACCATAGTAGGTGCTTAATATCTGTTTATTGACTGACTGGTTGACTTTCAAGACCTGATCATATAAGTAAATAAGACAAACAGTTATATACATTATACGTTTAAGGCTATCAGTTGAAACATTATTTACAAATGCTTCAACAATAACCTCTTAAATCGTGACTCTGGAATCAAACCACAGTCTCTTTTTCCAAAAATCTGGGCTCATATTTGGAATTTCTTACTGAATATACGCAGCTGCATCTCACATTGGAACATTAAGTTGAATTTGTTTGAAATAAAAGTTGTATTAGATGCCTAACCTGTCATTCTTCCTGACTTCCTTACATTTCTTAATAATATACCTTCACTTTACTTCCATTCAACCAGGTTCAGACATTGAGATTAAGCAAAAGAGGTGACTTCTCATTATCTTATATCTTTCCTCTATTCCCTTACAGCCAGTTCCTTTAAGATTCTTAACAACAGAGTTGGAGGCATTTAGGGTTAGAGTTGGAGGGTTAGAATCAGAGGCAGATTTGGAGTTGCAAGTGGTCAAATCTTTTCCATTACCAAAGTCACTGCTCTCACTCAAGTTCACATTAACTGTATGCTATTAAAGCTTCCTAATTTTTCTTCATATTTCTAGCCCTTTCCATCTCCAGTCATCATATAGTCTGCATCCAGAGTAAACATCCCAATGAATAGCAGTGTGCACATCATTATTTTATTTAAAACATTTTAGTGTAACCTTTGCCTTTGGAATAATAATGCCTAAGCTTGCCCTAGCATTCAAAGCTATCCATGATCTGGCAGCAATCTACTTTTCATATATTAAAAACAAAAACAAACAAAATAATTATATTTTATCTAAACTGCATGACTGACCTCTCCCAAACATATACATGATTTCTCCAATCTTTTCCTGGATTATCCTACCCACCTCCCACTATAATCACCTGTTATCTTAAGTTTATATTCTATTCATTATTGAAGACCAAAAACAAATGTTGTCTCTTCTATGAAGCCTTCTCATGATGCTGTCCAGTACTAAAATGTTTGCTTCTTAAGGGAAGAGCAAAACAAATCTATCTTATTTGGAAAGTGCCCTGAGAACCTAGTACAATGCCTTACAGTAGGTGCTTAATAGTTTTCTGTTTATTGACTGAGACAGATGATGTACCTAATGAGTAAATGAATCAAAAAATACTTAAGTACCTACTATGAGCCACTGTGTAAGTACCTACAATTTTATATAATTATCCCTATGTAATATTTGTCATATACACACACATACTTAGGGACATATGCATATATATATATATAATCTGCATCTTTAAAGATTATGTTTTATATAAGATGTATATAAAATATACATATATAATTTCTTACATTATATATGTATGAGAGACACATACACAGAAAGAGAGAGAGAGACAGAGAGAGGGAGAAAGTAAGAGTCAAATAAGTTTTATTTTTGACTAGTCTGTCTGCAGATCATTAAATGGTTCATGTGTTTATATACCTCCATCTTTTGGTCTGTTGTGATGGGTCAGATAGATACATCCAGTTAAGAACTGCTTCTCATAAATTAAACTAAGAAAAGGAATTTTTGCACATTTCCTTAGAATTTAAATTTCTCTGTTCTGTCAAAACAAGAAAACACATCATGGAAAGAAACAGAATTTCAGATACTTCTTTTTTTTGTGCAAGATTTGTTCCTATATTCCCCTAGAGGAGAGACAAATGTGACCTTACAGTATTGTGGGTATTAGAACTTGTGATTTCAGGGGATGACTAAGTCCCAAATTCTATCTCCTTGAAATTTGTTTCCAGGATGTTAACTGCAAAGCAAGTTATATATAGCAGTAAATGCATGCTTAATTTGTGCAGAAATCATGGTGTGATGAATACAATTAAGAGCCTCAGAGGGAATAATTATATTACTGCATAAAGCTGGTGGTTCTCAAATTGCTTGGTGCCTGGACTTTAAATTGGCCTGCGTTCCTGTTGTGAAAGTCATTCATAGCAGAACACAACTGCAGCAGGAGTGAGGGAGTTTCAAAGTCATGTCGAAAGCACATTCTTTCTGATCAATTGCCATCCTTTCTGGTTTAAAGGCAAAACAATTGGCAACAGGCAAGACAAAACTGATTGAACTGATAAAAATAAAAATGCAATAAATATACCCCATGCATTTGTTGGGGTGGTGGTTGGGAGAGACTATACAATGGCTTCAAATAAAGATTTCTAAGCATCATTGTATGCAAATAATTTTTTAATAAGAGAACTAACAATGAAAAATATCTCATTTCAAGAATCAAACTATAAATTCAAACCTGGATTTGTATACATGGAAAAATGATTTTGGCCTGACCCCAAAGATTAACTGCATATAGCAACAGCAGGCTATGACCTGTTTAGGGCTATTCTCCAACATCAGAATTATATTGGAGATTCACCTTATTTTAATAACTCCAAAATGCTGACTGGCTTCATTTGGCTCAGGAAGCACTATTTGTTCTGAAATAGTTTTCTGATATTTGGCTCCTAGCAAGTCAATGCAGTTATTTTTATGGTGCTAAACAATTCACAATTGATTTACATGAGGTTGCTTATTATCCTTGTGATTCTAAATTACAGCACCTGATGCAGAATAACTAAAGAGCCCTCCAGTTTCTAGGAATATCATATGTGAAATAAGTTTTCTCATTCATATTTGGATGTGATTTTGCTGCATCTTGAGTTCATAATTCAGTTTCCCCTGAGGGAAAAGATGGACTTGTCTAAGGAAGAGCCCTGATTTCCAAACTACAGAGCAAAACAAAAGTACATGATCATTTCTGCAAAGGCCAGGAATACTTGATGACTAATCTGCCATTGAGACTTCTATCAGCTTCTCAACCATGGCATTGTTAGACTTTAATACCATCCTTGAAGACTTTCATTTAAAAAATTGTTGCAAGCAGGGGAGCAGTATAGAACTCTTCTACCAACCTTATAGGTGAAACAGAATAGAAACTATCTTTACTCCCATGCCCACCACACAGGTAGGTCAACTCCATATACTCTGTTTTAGAGGTGACAATTCTATTTAAAGTAATTCTCTTGGGAATTTCTCTTTTATTTCATTTTATTGTTGTCTTTAGGTTATTATAAAAATGAGAGGAAAGAAAAACACCTTATGTTGTTGATATACCTGGCTTACAAGGAAAAAAATAATTAAAAAATAATTGTAATGAGTTATGTGAACCTTGGTTTTAAATAACAGATGGGAGAAGTGAAAATTGGCAAGAAACTGATGAAAGAAAATAGATTTCTAGAAAACCCTTCCTCTCCCTTCTCTTCTATTCTTTAAAAATCAATTCATAAGTAACTTATTCCAGGAAGCCTTTCTCATGACCACCTCCCTTCCACCATATTTTTCCATAGAATTCACATACTTTCATTTTTTTTCCTCCATTATATTTATTGTTCAGTACTGTGTATTTCAGCACCATAAGTTAGTGTCCTTTTCTCCCTACTAAAATTAAGGTTAGTTGAGGGGAAAGTTGATATTTTACATAAACTTTGAATCTTCTACCTTGATACCTAACAGAATTCTCTATACACAATAGGGAAGAAAACATTGTCTTTCCTCTCTCCTTTATCTTCATTACCACCTACCAATATGTATCATATTTGTCTGTGACAACATCATATCCTATATACACAAATGGATTGAAAGTAAGGGCAAAATTTTAAAGTTTTTTTATACCCAAATCTTATATATATACAATGTTTTATATTTAGTATGCATTTAATACAGATTAGTAGACATTGAATAAATACTTGTTATGCCCATTTTTATCTATCTATCTATAGTTGAGGAACCAAAAAATAAAGAGTTATCAAATCAGAAGATCTCAGAATGAAAAGGGAAATTAACTATCAATTAGTTCCAACTTCTAATTTCATAGAAAAAGAAACTGATGAAAAAAAGTGAAATAACTTACCCAAAGATTCATAGTGAATGATAATCTCTGACTTTTATATAGATTTTTTTTAAAGCAATTGGTGTTAAGTAACTTGCTCAAGGTTACATGGTCAGTTATTTCTGGGTATGGTGCTAAGTATCTGAGCCTGGCTTCAATCCCAGGTCTCCCAACTCTGGGGCCAGTGCTCTTACTCACTGCACCACCTGGCCGTCCCTTTGATATAGATTTTTAATGTTGTCAAAGAAATTTAGATTTCCTCTATGCTCTCTCATTTCATCCTTACAACAACCCTGGGAGGTACTTGTGGTATAGGTGATTTGATCCATTTTACAGTTGAATAAACTGAAACCCAAATAGGATTGAATATTTTGAGATGGAAAGGCCTATAGAAATCATATAATCTAACCCTCTTATTTTACATAAATGGACCCTAGGGTGCAAATCCATTAAATTGCAGAATTAAGGTTTAAATTCAGGATTGCTAATTCCAAAACTAGTAATCTTTCCACTATTCTAAATTGCTGGCTTGCCATTGGTCACCTTACTAGAAGAAGGATTTGATATTAATTTTCCCAAGACTCAAATCTGACAGTGTTGGCACTACACTATACTATATATTATCTTACTATGAATGCTATAAGCCTTCTCTTCTCAAGCCTTCAACTCTATCCTTTTTCCCTTATTCTCGAAAGGCACATTACTATGATTACAATCCTCTGTACAATTTCAATGCCCCTTCTCCAGTCCTCAAAACATCTCAATGTCCTCTTCTTTTTTCTATCATATCTTCTATTCTCAAGAAAAGTATCCATCCACCTCTTTGTCCTTTCTCCAAGTGTATCTGTAATACATTTACTCTAATGTATTTTTCTGATGAGTTACCTCATTTTTTCTGATTTCTCTAATGAATTTTCTTTATTTCTTTCTATCTCTTTTGAATCCTTTACCTCATCCTACTCTACAAACATTTAAAGATCTTCTCTGTCAAATAAGCAACATTCTGAAACCCCCTCACATTACTTCTTATCTTTTTCCTCTTCACTGCCAAATTTCTAGAAAGAGAAGCCTGAAGAACACTGTTTCTACTTCCTCACAATTCACTTATTCATTTACCCACTTCTTGTCATTTTTTACCTTTCTGCAACATTTGAAACTGTTGACTACTCCCTCCTCTTGTATATTCTCCACTCTCTTGTTTTGTGACACCACTCTCTTCTACTTCTCCTTTTGCCTGGATGATCAGTCTTTCTTAGTCTCTTTTTCAGTATCAACATCCTGTGCACACCAAGACTCTGTCCTATGTCCTCTTCTCTCTCTACACACATTATCTCAGTGATCTCATCAACTGCAATTATGTTGAGCTATCATCTCTTTGCAGATAACTCCCACATCTTCCCTCATTTTTCTCCTAAGTGCAATCCTGTTATCTTCAGCTATGAGCTAGGCATCTTCACTAGAATGTCCAATAGGTATCATTAACTTATCATGTCCAAAAGATGATTCATTACTCCTAGAACTTCTCTTCCTGGTAAGTTGTTTGTTTTCATTAAAAGCATCACCATTTTTTTGGTTGCCCAGGTTGTTAGAGTGGAAAACATCCTTGATTCTTTACTTTATTCATCTCATTCATACATAACCATTTGTCCAGAATTATTGATTCTGATTTCCAACTCTCATATCTTTTCCTTTCTCTACCCCAATTACTTTAATTCAGGACCCAGTCTACCTCTTGTCCAGATTAATGTAATAGCTTGCTGTTTGGTCTCCCTATATTCAACCTCTCCCAATCCAACCCAATTCAATCCAATAAACATTTATCACTTATCTACTATGTGCCAAGCATTGTGCTAAGTGTTGGGGAATACAATTAATGCAAGCAAACAGCCCCTGTTCTCAAGGAATTTGAAGTCTAAAAGAAGAGTCAACACACAAAAGGAGATGAGAAAACACGGTGAGGAGACACCAGCAGGAATCTTGTTTCATGCATATGAAACTAAGTGGGGCAAAAGATGAAAATTGAAATATTTTAAGAATCCAGTTTGTGCCACCTAAAAGGAGGGCATTGGGAGGAGTTTGGTACTCTGTCCTCCACTCTTCCAAACAGGCAGAAGAGGAGACTGAGGGAGTGGAGACAATCAAGGCTTGAAATAACATCTTGGTAGTGATTTTAGAAGTGATGAGCTTATCTAGAGAGGGCATCTGGTTCCTTGAAGTTGAAATCATACAGGGCAGCAGAGGCAAAATGGGTCTCTAGTTCAACATCTGTATAGTTGCTACTCTGAGATTCCTAAGGCTTTCCTAAATTCCTAAAATGCCTTCCTAAAATCCTAAATTCCCAATGTTTAAAGCCTGAATTTGTTACTCACTAAACCAAATTATTTCAATAGCTCCCTATTTTAATTGAAAAGAAATTCCTTCCATTACATTTAAAGGCCTTTAAAATCTGGATCCAAGGTACTTTTGCAGGTTATTCTCATATCATGTACTATATATTCCAGCCAAACTTAATTACTTGCTTTCCCCAACACGGTGTACCACTTCCCATTTCTATGCTTTTGATCAAGCTATTTGCTAATCCTATAATTCTCCTCCTCATCATTCCAACAACTTAAAATTCCTAGTTCCCTCCAAGGTTTAGTTACAATGCTCCCTCTTTTAAACATTAATCTTCTTCTCCCCCAAAAGTCATATTATTATATTTATTTTGTATATATTTGTGTTTACACACATAGAGCATATATATATATATATATATATATATAATATGATATATTAAATAGCTATACATTTGCATACAGGTATACGTGTGTGCGTGTAGTCCTTATCTGAGTACAAGGTATTTCCCCTAGGAGAATGTAATCTTCTTGAAAAAAAGATCGTTTTGTTTCAGTCTCTGTTTTCCCTGTACCTGGTATTGGACCTCAATCTTGGTTGCTGCTAAAACAAAAACAAACACTTCTTGAGTTGAATGGAGTTTGTTCTTTAATCTTTTGAAGAATTGCCAGTGTCAAGGTCACTAATGACTTTTTTATCCAAAAAAAATGTGAATTTTAGGTCTATACCCTCATTGAATTCTCTGAAACATTTAACTCTATCAATCTGAATACTTTTCTGAGTTCTTTCTATTCTTATCTTTCTACGACATCTTGTTAAGATTTTTTTTCCTATTTCCTTTTTGATGACTTCTTTTTTCTCTCTTTTGTTGATTCTTTTCTTCCTCCCATTTCTTCAACATGAGGGTAAGAGTAACCCAAATTAAAGACTCTCCTTCCCTTTCTGTCTGCACATTCTCCCTTGGTGAACTTATCAACTCCCATGCTTCAATACCTGTGTGCCTATATCCTGTGCCCAGGGTGTTACTTTCATCCTAATTGGTTGCCCTATGATTTGTATCAAATGAATTTTAATCTATCTGCACAATCCAGGCATTTTGTTGCTTAGATAGACTTGAAATAAGTTTTTGCATAGACCTAAGAAGATAGGTAGTAGAAAGACTGTTGGTTCAAATAATCTACTTTGACTTTTGTTCAGCGGTTTTAAAATCCCCTGAGATTTTGCCTGACGAGTTGTTTCAATAGAAAGTGAACTATGCAAGGAATGTTCTGCTTGTGTAGATAATGTTTCTATTTTGAAACCCTTTATTTCTGACACATTTCCACCTACAAAATAAGTACTGCGCATAATAATATGTTATCCTTGGGGTACAAAGAGGGCTCTATTGACCCACTGTCAGGAGGGCAAGCACTTTGAGTTGTTTTTCCAGGATTGGTAATGGATTTGCATCCCTGCTCTTTTGCCTGCTTCCCCTTATGACCAATGACATACAATTACTAGACAGCTGGCTGAGGTTAGGGGTGCATCCTGTGGCTGTGGAAGTGAATGAAGCTAACTAGCCTATATGGGGATCAAACCTACAACCTTGGCCTCATTAGCACCAAGCTCTAGCCAAATGAGCTAACTAGTTGCATATACTGTACATACACTTTTGTAGGTTTAACATTTAATACTTTTACCCTTAAAGTACATATACTTTGATGGGGGGAGGACACTAATATATAAGATGAAATTGATTTAAATGAGCAGAGATAATTCTGATATGCCTATCTTGCAAAAACATTTGTACTTTTGCCTCTTTTGTTTAATCTCATTTAAAAAGTAATAATAATATTACCTTGCTTTCAGTAATAGGAGCTTTCAGAGTTTTATTTAGGGGGAAATGGGCTTATTTCACTGACAGTGGGGGGAAAAATATTTTGCCATATAGGAAACATTAAAGCCATAGCTGATTTATGAATTTCAGTAGCAAATGTAGCAAAATGACTTGCCAGATATAGAAAATGGTAGCAGCATCTGGAATTGTATGCTTAATTAGAAACATGTGCTATTTATTTTTCCCTCAGTTGTGACTTTTTTTGTATAAATATTCCACACCACAAATTATATGGGAAAATTTAAATGGTATATGCTTATAATAATGTACTCTCTTTTTATAGATGCATAGTCTACTTGAGGGAACATGGTCTAATGCCAAGAAACTGTTGCCAGGAAATGAGACCTATAAACTAGGCTTATAGCTTCACAACAGAGTACTGCATCATTCTTAAAAGGTAAGGTATAGATAATGACAGTGAATAACATGGTATTTAACCCACTTTCAAACTATTGGAAGAATAAGGAAGTATTAATATAGAATATTATTGCTATAGTTCCACCATACTCAGCATACATACATAGTCATCTCAAATGTGCAAGAAATCATAGCAGTTTCCTTTCTTAAAAGTCCTTCATCCTTGTCCAGACAGAGACGGATTCCTTAAAAATGCTGTAGAAACATTTCAGATAAACAAATACATTTATTTTGGTGCTAGAAGTAATGCCATCAATATGCCTTTAATTGCTGTTTTCCGATGTGTTTTCAGATGAATAAGTTGTCTCCTATATTAAGAATCCTTATATAGGGAACAAACACAGGAAACTTGGAACCTTGATTCTCCTCATCTCTTTACAAATAAGAGGAGTGCAAAAAGCAAATGTTTCCACTTTGAATCTCTTTATCCACAAGACATTATCTCTTAACATATTTCATCATGTTACCCCAATAATGCAAATGTAATATATGTCAAACATGCCAGTGAGTGGAAAATATGCCATTAAAATATTCCAGGGAGTAAATGCCTTCATCAATACATTGTTCATTTTTGAGCAGAAACTGATCACACGCCCACTCAAATCTATGGTTAGGCTTTTCAGTTTATTTCAACATTTATTAAGCACTTTCTACATGTCAGGCTCTGTGCTCAATGCTAAGAATACAATTATTTTTTAAAAAGAAATAAGCTGTCCTTGTCCTTCAAGAGTTTACATTTTTACTGGCACTAGAGAATATAAACAAAGATAAGTGAGTGCAAAGTATATTCATTCTCTTTCAGTGACATTAATGAAGCTTGGTTATAAGTACTACTCCAAAAACTTGTTTTAGCATATGCTGAGCCTGGGTAATCCAGTTTTCTGTCCCACTCCACATTGTGCTACTTGTCCTCATTCTTTCTGGATGGCTTTCACAAGACCCAGATGCTGAGCTGCAAAAATTTCTTTTCCAGCGATAGCATCTGGTTCATTGGCAGCCTCCGTTTGCCCTTGTGTTGGCTTCAGTGCAGTTGTCTCCAGGCTGTGAAATGGTTAGGATGCTGATGTGATATCTTATTCACTTGGTTGCCACTTCTTTTAGCTTACTTACAAGATCTCAACTTTAAATATTTTTTCACACTTATCCACCTTATAAACAAAATATAGCTACACACAATACTTAAAACACCTAAGAGCAAATAAACGGAAATATGTTTTTCCTACTTAAAAATGTAATACTATTGCCAACAAAATGATGATGCAAATGTCATAGTGATACTAAGATTTCTTTATTATTTAGGAATAGAGAGAGAACTTTGCTTTACCCTTTTGCTTTGACATATAAGTATACATTTGTATATGCATATGCACACACATCTATGAATATATGTACATATGCATATGTTTAAACATATATTCATTAATGTTATTTTGCATTGTACACAGATATCTATACAGCTATGTGCATACCTATGTGTGCATATATAATATACTCAGCTATATACATGTATGCATGTGTATATTTAAAGATTATATACATGTACTTACCTTAATACATGTATCTGCATATATGTATATAGAGAGATTTTAAAGGTTTTCTCACTTTGCAAATGAATTTCCTATTAGAAACAAGAACACATCTTTTATTGTGAATAAATACAAAAATTATAAACCTCTGTAGTTAACTTTCAAATTTTTTTACCTTTAGTCTAAAAAGGAGGGACTTATTTTTTCTTTCTTTTTTTTTTTTTTTTTTTTTTTTTGCTTTTTGGAGGGGGAAGGTAGGGTAATTAGGGTTAAGTGATTTGCCCAAGGTCACACGGCTAGTTTTTTTTTTTTATGTTATGTGTCTGAGGCCAGATTTAAACTCAAGTCCTCCTGACTCCAGGGCCAGTGCTCTATTTACTGTACCACCTAGCTGCCCCAAGGGACTCCTTTTTTCTTAAACTAGCTGATAGAGTGATAGACCTGGAGTCAGGTAGATTTGGGTCCAAATCCAGCCTCAGATACTTACTAGCTATGAAAAGGAGTGAAACTGACTACACTATATTAGAATGAAGCCTACAACATTGGCCTGATTAGTATCAAGGTCTAGACAAGTGAACTAATCAGTTGTACACATAAAGTCCTTTTGCAACCTTTCTCAGCCCCAGTTTTCTCATCTGTAAAAATAAGGATAATAATAATACCTATCTCCTGAGGCTGTTATGAGTATAATATGATATAATATTCACAAAATGCATCACAAACTTTAAAGAGCTATATAAATGCTAACTCTTATTATTTCTACCTCCCCTATCCCATTTCTAGAAAGGAGAGGATCATAGTCAAAGAAAGAATGTCAAAGACTTTCTGATATGCTAGGAGGTGATTTTCCCATCTTTTTCTATTTTCAAACCACCTAAATAAAAACCCTCCATTGTGCACCTTAGACATATGCTGACCCCCATGGTTATAATACCAATTTCATCAGATTCACTGATTTTTTTTTCCCTCTTTTCCTTCTCTGTAATTGTTTCTCCCTCTGATATAAGGGATGGTTCCCTGATAAAGGAGAGGTAAATGGTATATTCAGAAGTAATGGTGATGTAAAATGAAAAGACATCATTTTTTAAAATCAACCAAAATAGAAAGGAAGTATATATTAATTGTCTTTTTAAAATAAGAGGTCATATGAAATAATAGGATTTAAAAAATAAACATGGAGAAAATTGGTAATTTGTGATGCAAGTGTGAGAAAGTTGCCTGAGATCTTTGGATGAGGTGAACCTTGAGGATGAACTTTGTCTGCCACTTGATTGGCATTTGCCTGCTTTCTCTACCTTCCACTGTAAATGCCATCTGTAGGGTGAGCCAAAGTGTAAAAGTCAAAAAGTCCTCTATCTCTTGTTCTTGCCTAAGGAAACCAAAAAGGGACTAAACTTAACCTTAAATAATACTACATAACACCTTCTATGATACACAAGAGAACTGGCACTTGGCCCATATGTTTGTCCCATGGGAAAAGACCTCCTAATTCATGCCAGAAATAAAAGTATAGACATTGCCACATTATAAACGGGTGGCAGACAGCCAGCTGCTCACTAGCCAGATGCTACATCTCTGACACTATCTGATGGTTTAGGAGAGAGAAGCCCTCCTCCATGACTGCATTCTCAGGAAAATAACCCCACATTCTCTGATTCTCCTAGTAAGTCATCATATAAGTGACCAGATTTTTGGCTAGTCTTCAAAAGTATGATAATATGCACTGAAAAAATATCAAGTTAAAAATAAAACTTCCCAATGATTAGTGTTGATAAATAGTGGAAAGGGCTGCCACAAAAAAAGGAATGTATTCCTCCCCATTGGATATTTTCGAATAGAAAATAAATGACCACTTAAGTTGTAGATGGGATTCATGTCTTAGACACAAGTTGGAAAGAAAGCCTTCTGAGTTCTGACCTAGCTCTGAAGTCCCATGAGGATTTTTGTTCAGACTGTTTGAAAGCTATATAATCACAAGTAGTAATATTGACAATGACAATGATGATGAGATCTTCCATTATGTTAAACATGGAACACCTGCTTTATATACAGTTTCTCATTTCAAAATATGTTAGAATACCATATTAGTGTATTGATCTAGATCTGGAAGTGACCTCATAAGATATATCATCCAACTTACTGATTTTATTTTTGAAGAACTAGAGCTCAGAGTTTAAGTCATTTGTCAAAAGTTTCACAGTTTGTAAACATAGGTGCCTTAGAAACTAGGTATACATAAAATAAAATAAAATAAAATAAAATTTTAAAAAAGGGGTGGACAGGTAGCACAGCAAGAAGGAGCACCAGCACCAGAGTCGGGATATCCTGGGATTGAATCCAGGCTCAGACACTTAGCACCCACCCAGAAACACCTGGCTGTGTAACCTTGAGAAAGTTACTTAACCCCAATTTCTTAGTGGCAACCAAGTGGTGCAGTAAGTAAGAGCACCTGCCCCAGAATCGGGATGACCTGGGATTGAATCTGGGCGCTGATACTTAGCACCACACCCAGAATAACTGGCTGTGTAACCTTGAGCAAGTTACTTAACCCCAATTGCTTTAAAAAAAAAGAAAGAAACTAGCTATTCTGGCTTCAGAATCAGTGTACTTTGGATTATACAAAACTAAAATGGATGGAAGGAGTTGAGAAAGGAGGAAACACTTTTATTTGATTAGGATATCTGCATAATGGTACGTAGTACAATTTATAATAATACATTAGGGCAAAATAATTTTATTTACAAGGTATAAATGGAACACAATTAGAGTTTACCTTTAAAGGTCACTACTAGTAGTTACATTTGTCTATCTCTGATTGCCTAAATTGTGTCTATCTTCACTGATGTAACTTTGACTGGCAGCTCCCTGAAGATTATTTTTTTCATCCCTTAAGTCTGAATTGATTCTGCTAATTATTCAAGAAGAATGCTTTATTGTTTTAAATTGATGTTATTGGTATGTCTTAATTTTAGACTACCCAAATTTTTCCTCCCCCTCCCAAAGAACCATACTCAGGTCTTTTTTTTTAAATAAGAGAAAAAATAATTAAATTTGATAAACATATTAAAAGAATCTGACATCATGCATGTGTTGGTGTACACTCATGTTGGTGTACACTCCTGCATACCCCAACTTTGCAAAGGAATGGGAGGAAATTTCTTTTCATACCTCTTCTTTGGAGGCAAGCTTTCATTTTGTGGTTGTCCTTTCCATCTACATTGTTGTAGTCATTGTGTTCAATGTTTCTCTTACTCTACATGTTTCACTTCAAATCAGTTCATGTAAATCTTGCCATGATTCTCTGCATTCATCATGTTTATCATTTCTTACAGCATAGCAATATTCCATTTCATTAATGTACCATATTTTTTTTAGCCATTCCCCAATTCATGGGCATCTACTTTTATTTTGGTAGTTCTTTACTACCAAGAAATGTGCTGCTACAAATATTTTGGAGCTTTTTTTTTCATTAATCATCTCCTTAGAGTAAGTATATGCCTAATCATTGAATATCTGGATCAAGATATATGAGCATTTCCCACTCTATTTATATAATTTCAAATTTCTTTCCAGATTGGAATTTAGATGTAATTTATTTTTAATTTCCAACTTAATACGCAGTTTTCTAATGTGACTGTCCTTCCACAAACCCTCTACTGTTGACTATATCCATCCTTTACCATATTTTTCAGGGTTTTTTGCATATGAGATGATTTATTCTTTGATTCACTAGTTTTTAAGTTTTCATTATTGTCTCTATTTAGTTCTATGTCTTTTGTTCTTTCTACTTCAATTGATTATAAGTTTAATAAATTACAGTGTGTGACAGACATGTTGTTACCTATGTCTTTTTTACATTTAGTTGCAAGTTCTATGTGTCAATATATTTCTTTATTTTTTGTAACAATAGTGTGCAGAACTGAGAAATATGTTTATTTTTCTGTTTCCATTTAGAAAGAATTATATGGACTTTTAACTTGAAAGACTGGCAATTTGTTTTATGTTTCTTCTTTCTTATTTTTTTCTTAGATTTTCACAAATATGAGATGTAAACATCTAGGTCTTTTTACAATTCAATTAATCTTTCCTTTATAAATTTAAATGCTATGCTTTTTAGAGTGTATGTTTAATATTGATACTGCTTTGTTACCTCAGACTTCTTTAAATATAATGCAATTTCCTTATGTATCTTTGTTCATATTGTGATTTTTGTTTCATTTTGGTTTAACTAGAAGCATGAATTCAACTCTTCTTTTTTGCCTAAGATGTATATTCTGTTTTGCCAAAATCATTTTTCCATTGTTTTTTTTTTAATTATCCTCTTGGCTTCATTCCACTTTTTTTTCTCATATATATACATTATATACTTGTTCTCGTCTCCCATGACATAGCTATAGTGACAGATGTATTCTTAGTTTTCATCAATACAAAAGAACAATTCAGAGTCTAAAGGGAAAGACAGAGACATCTTCTATTTAGTCAATTTATACTGAAATAAGTATAAGCTTTAACATTTATACCCCCAACAAGGTCAAGTCATAATGTAGATATTAATATTGTAAAAGACCACCCATTACACCTTGGTCTGCATTTTGAGAATCAATTTCATAGGAAAACAAGGAACATTTTTTTCTCCTTCATAATTATTCTCTTTGCCTTTCTTTTTGATTCACCAAACTCAGAGACCTCAAACATACAGGAGAGAATAAGCTGGGAGTAAGAAAAGGTTATTTTAATTCCTTGCTTCTTCCTGAATATTTTGTGATACAAAGGGGGAAAAGTAGTATAGACTGAACTACCATGTTTTATTTAGTGTTAGAATTGGGATGGATTGCTTCATGCCAAAACACAAGTGACAAGTTATGACCCTTTTGCATAGATACTCAGAATCTAGAATATCACCTCCATTTAATGTTTTAAAGTAAATTGAAAAAACAATTTACATTAAGAATCTACCTATATAGAGATTACAGTAAAGTAATTTTTTCTTCCATAAACTTATAATATTAATACCTGACTGTTGTCTTTTTTAAAATGGCCTTCCTCTAGTTATAGTAGTCTAAAGATGATATGAACTATACTATTTTATGTGACACTTATCTTGGTAAAAGTTACTTCCCCTTTACAAAATATAGCATAAAGCTATTTCCTAGTCTTGTAGAATATATTTGTTTTACAATGAACATAAAACAAAAAGGATTTCCAGTTAATGGAAAGGTTCTTTCAAAGCTCCAGTTTCGAAATAATGTCAGACTAACTCTTAGGAGCACAGAGAGATTATATAGCCTCCTTAGTGTATTCCAAAGTAACAGGAAAAAACTGGTCCTTACCATGAATATTTGGAAAATGAAATAGATAGAGATGTACATTTCCCAGATTTTGGCATACCATTAGATGTGCAAGTCATTGACTTAGTCCATGAATATGTGTGTCCTGGATGAGCATTATAAATGGATAATGAGCTGAAACTGAAATTTAAAGAAAGAATCTCATGTTTAATTGTATTTAGGAAATTTTACAGTATTTTCAATAATTCAAACTGCTTTTCATTGAAGAAGCTTGGATATTAAATCTGAATAATCTGAATATGCTGTATGATTGTTAATCTTAAAACAGTACTACCTCACAATTAAAATTATAAATAGACAAAATGGGAATAGAAACATTCATTCTGGGTATAAGTAAGTCATGTGTTACCAGTGATTATTTTTACACCAGCTATGCTACAAAGAACATTATTAAGAATATTTAGGTTTAGAAAACAGAAAGCAAAAAAAGAAAAAGAAAACAGAAAGCATGGATTTACATAGATAGTTCCATCACATGGGAGTTCTCTCTCCTGATTAAATTACAAGTCCAATCCCAGTCTCTATTTTTATCTTTCATATAAAGAAGTGATCTGATTGACAATGTCAGGTAGTATATTTGTACTTCAAAGATAATAAGAGAATAAGAAGAAAAGTTTCAGTACATTCAGTGTGGAGGACTTATATTAAAATATGGATGGGGGGGGTGGCTAGGTGGCACAGTGAATAGAGCACCAGCCCTGGAGTCAGGAGGATCTGAGTTCAAATCCGACCTCAGACACTTAACACAAAAGTAGCTATGTGACTTTGGGCAAGTCACTTAAGCCCAATTGCTCTGCCTTCCTCTTCCATAAAGCAAATAAAATAAAATTTGGGCAAAGATTACACAGGATAAAGACAAATGGAGAAGTTATGAATCTGTTTTAATAGAGAAAATAACTATAAAACAAAATTACAGTGTTTTCTATATATGTAAGCTGGTGCAACAGCAAGTTACATATGTACACATTTGCTTTCTGTTCTATTGTCCCTCAGTCAATTGTAACTGATTTTTTGACATTTTTTAAAAAGAAAAAAAATATTGAATATTTTATGTGACAATTGGAATTGAAAGGCAAGGATGGGATATATACATCAATCAACAGAGATTTTAATGAAGATCTAGCTTAATTAATAAAGCCATGCCTTGTGACAGAGTCAAGATGGTAGAATAGAAGCAGGACCTCCACATGGCTCCGGCTTCCACCTTCCTCAATTCATATAAAAGGGGAGTCTGAACAAACTTTGGAGCTACAGAACCCACAACATGACAAAGAGAAGCTAACCTCCCACAGAAGACAGTCTGGCAGGCTGGCAGAAATTGGCCAGTGTAGCACTCTGAGAGCTGAGCACAAGCATGTATGAGCCGGAGGTTTTAGCCCCAGGGCAGGCCTGACCAACCACCGGCCAGAGGGGCTCCAGATCACCAGCAGCTGTGGCCGTCTCCAGAATTATCAAGACATAGATGTGAAAGAAAAAGTGAGAGGTCAGTGCAGTGTAGACTTTGGGACCCAGTAGTTGGGAGCAAATCGGCTTTTGCCCCCAGACTGAGAAGCTGCTGACCCTGGCCTTGCAGGACCCCCACATGGTAGCTTCAGCTCCTGGCCTGAAGAGTGTAGGGAGACCAAGCAACCAGTCTGAGGGCTAATCACTCTTGCTTTAACCTGCTTGGATTTGGATTGCAGTCTAGGGTTGAGGTCCTGGGGTGTGTGTTCAGCTTACCAGAGCATGTGGAGGCTTCAGCAAGGGCACCCAACTAATATCTCCAGCAGCTGAGAAAACCCCAGCGTTTGGTACAAAGCTCCCCTATCTGGTAGTAGAGTCTTACTGTGGAAAAAGCCCAAAAGTCAAGTAACAGAGTGGCAACATGACCAGGCAAAGGCAACAAAGCAAACAGAAGAATCCAACATTAGACTCCTATTTTGGGGACAAAAAGCATCAAAGCATGAAACAGGGGGAAGACAGTGAAGTCAGAACTCTTGCACCAAAAGCTTTAAAGGAAAATATGAGCTGGTTACAGGTCATAGAGGACCTTAAGAAGCAGATAAAAGAAGTGGAAGAAAAATTGGGAAGAGAAATGAGAATGATGCAAGAAAAATTATGAAATAAAAGTCAACAGCCTGACTGAGGAAAATAACACCTTAAAAACAGATGAACTCAAATGGCAAAAGAGGCTCAAAAAGGCTGTTGAGGAGAGGAATGCCTTATAAAGTCGAATTTGCCAGATATAAAAAGTATTTCCAAAGCTCACTGAGGAGAATCATTCCTTCAGAATTAGATTGGAGCAAATGGACGCTAATGACTTTATGAGAAATCAACATTCTATTAAACAGATCCAAATAAATGAAAGAATATAAGGCTATGTGAAATATCTCATTGGAAAAACCACTGACCTGGAAAATAGATACAGGAGAGATAATTTAAAAATTATTGGACTATCTGAAAGCCATGATCAAAGAAAGAACCTAGAAATCATCCTCCAAGAAATCCTCAAGTAAAACTGCCCTGATGTTTTAGAACCAGAGGGCAAAATAGAGGTTGAAAGATTCCACCCTTCACCTCCTGAAAAAGATCCCCAAAAGAAAACTCCTAGGAATATTATAGCCAGGTTCTGGAATTCCCAGATCAAGGAGAGAATATCCCAAGCAGCCAGGAAGAAACAATTTGAATATTGTGGAAACACAATCAGGATAACCCAGGATCTGGCAGAGGCACCACCCCGATATCCCAGGGCTAGAGTTGATTACAAAAAATAAGCAGTTACAATTAAAAACATATGAGCAGGGAAAGGAGAATTAATTCAGTCCTAGGAAGATTTTATGGGAATAGAGAAGACCAGGATTCATTTTTAGAGGAGGTTATTGAAGGAAAGAAAATCTCTTCCACCCAAAGAGGAATTTCAAGTGGTCACCTGCACAAAAAAGAATTCATATAATTTCTAAAAGACTTTAAAAATTAAATAAGAGAGAGATTGAGGAAAAACGTTTTTAAAAAGAACAATCCAGGATAAACAGGAAAATTATGCAAAGGAAGTCAACCAATTTAAAAAGGTGACCAAGAACCTTACAGAAGAAAACAACTTGATTGGGGAAGGGGAAACCAGTGAAGTCACAAAAATCAAAGCAATAAAACAAAATATAAAAAATAGAAGAGAACATGAAACATCTCATAAGAAAAAACAACTTATTTAAAGAACAGATTAAGAAAAGAAAACATAAGATTAACCAGACTACCTGAAAGTTATGATAAAAAAAAAAGAATCTTACTACAATAAACCAAAAATAATTAAAGAAAATTGTCCTGAAGCATTAAAACAAGAGGAGAAAATAGCAATAGAAACAAAAAATCCACTAATCACCACCTGAAAGAAATCCTATGAGGGAAACCCATAGGAATATCATAGTCAAATTCTGAAAAATACAGCTCAAGGATAAAATACTATGAGCAACAAGGAAAAAAAATTAAATATGGCAGTGCCACAGTTAGAATCACACAAGACCTAGGAGCAATGACCACAGACCTTGGAACATTATATATTGAAGACCAAAAGAACTGGGGTTCTGGCTGAAAATATCATACCAACCAAAGCTAAGAATAATGTTGAAGGGGAAAAAGTGACATTAAATGAATTGTCAAAATTTTAGGATTTTGCTTAAAAAATTAGTAGAGTATTTGACATACAAGAACCAAGAGAAATGTAAGGTATATACCAAAGACTAATTACAAGGTACTCAATGAGGACAGACTGTTTACCTTTTTTATGAGGAAATGTAAAATATGTGTCTAATACTTATTAGCTATGTGACCTTGGGCAAGTCACTGAACCCCAATTGCCCTACTTTCCCCCCTCGAAAAAGACCAAAAAAAATGTGTACATAGACTGTTATTAGTAATTGGGTAGTTCATAAGAAAGCCTGGAGTAGATCTGAGTATGATACAGTTTTAAAAAGTAAAACGGTTTAGGAACAGCTAAAAAAAATTTTAACTCTTATACAAATGAGGTGTGAGAGGAAGAACCAACATAGAGGAATTAGATGGGGGAGGAGGCCTGCTGTTTCTGGAAACCTAGTTTCATTGAAAATAGGTTCAGAAGGGAATAATACATATATATATATATATATATATATGTATATATATATATATATGTGTGTGTATTAGGTGGGGTAGATTAAATAATAGAAGGACAAAGTAGTTGGTAGAAGTAGAAGAGTCAGGAGGGATAGGAAATGAGAGATACACACAAAAATAAAGTAAAATTCAGGAGTAGAATTTTTTAGGGAAAAGGGAGCAGAGGTGGTAATCATGATCTCAGAGAAGGTTAAGGCTAAAATTGGTTTAATCAAAAGAGAAAAATAGAAAAACTACACTATGTGTCAGCCATAGTGATTGATGTTGTTTTGGATTGCAGAAAACAACTAGACAGTATAAGCTTGGAATATTGCTGTGGTATAAGAAATGAGTTGGTGGACTTGGAAAAGTATAGAAATGCTTGGACTTATGAAGGAAGAGGCTATCTGGCCTCAGAGGAACAGAGGACAAATAAATATGGTATGGTCTTTCATAGATGCATATGAATGTATATGTCTATATAATGAGTATGATTATTAGATATCTAAGTATATCTGCATGGTAAGTAAGTGTATGTATGTACAGGTATGTGTATGTATGTGTGTGCATGCATGTATATGTGTGTATCTTTGTGTGTATTGTCTATATACATGTTATATACAGATATATGTATGCTGTTTCTGTGTATATTTCTGTGCTTACTTGTAGCCTTTGGGGGTTGGGGGGAGGAAAGGGATTAAAAGATCAAAGAAAAAAGTACACAGCAGAGAACAAAAGAAATATTACAAGAAAACACAGGTGGACAACTCTCAACATAATTTGTAGTATTTGTTATATAGGTTTTCTTGAAAAGGAAATTTATTGCTGTATATTTTGAATTCTCTCTTACATTCTGCTGTGTACATGACAAAACTCCCCCCCCTTTATTTTGTATTATTTTAGTTTTAGTATTTGTTTCTTTTTTCTTATTTTGTATTTAAATTTAATTTTTTTTAATTAAGAATATGATTTATGAATTTTTTCCAAATATCAGATATCCTTCGCTCTTTCATATATTTTTTGTGAACATTAATCCATCAATGACCATCAATAATCCATCAATGGTATTGACTTTGCTTTGCATATATTTGATCTCACCTTTTTTTCATGTCATTTCAACTTCCTCATGTAGTCCGCAAAGGACTATATCTGCTATTTTGTCACTACCTTGTTACTATCATTGCT
The DNA here is from genome assembly GCF_028583685.1 of Petaurus breviceps papuanus. Taxonomy (NCBI): domain Eukaryota; kingdom Metazoa; phylum Chordata; class Mammalia; order Diprotodontia; family Petauridae; genus Petaurus; species Petaurus breviceps. The sequence goes on from NW_027187324.1 coordinate 6,336,000, forward strand.
ATTGGAAATGAGTCATACACATACACATGCACACTCACACATATATACATATAGGCATATGTGTCTGTGAATGTGTGTTAAAACTTTTTAAACAGAAAATGTTCCAATTTTAAAACAGAATAAATGAAAAATAGGAATTGCAACTTAAGATTTCTATAACCAGATATTTTCTCCAATAAAATGGTATGACCTGCTAACATATTTGGACTCTCAAAAAATAGTAGGACTTAATATCTTGCTATGATTATACTCACTACCTTTCCCGAATGGTAGGCTCTATCAAAAGTTGTCTTCCATCAACATTGCCTTTGAGAATCATAATAGCCATGCCACAAAAAGGCATCAGAATATTACTTTTCAGAGGAATGTATTATATTTTAGGGTGTATTATTTGAAGCAAAGTAATAAAATGTTGAGCTTGATAATTGTGAAGTTCTGAAGTTTGTGGGTACAAATATTATTGAAAGAACAACCTAGAATTGTTCATAGATTTCCACTTAAAACACTATTTGATTTTAATTAAAAGCATTTATTGGGCTATAGGGACAGTCAATAACATACACAGTATTTTAGCAGACAGAGCTACTTTTTTTCATCATAATATAGTATACCATTGCAAGGAGTATTAATCTCCATTAGTTATACAATCAATCAATAGTAAATGCCTCCTATGTGCTGGGTATGCTGTTAAGTGCTTTACATACACATAAATACTATACACCATATATATCTGGTTCATATTGAAAATTTAAATACCTTATTTTGCTCTGCTCTGAAAATTATTTTCAGTTGATGACAAATAAAAAATGGTACAATTATTGCTATGAAAATTTTGCAGAAAGAGCTGTAACATTCCATGGCCTGAAGAGTATGTATCATATTAAACATGCTTATCCATTCAGGTGCCCAGCATACAATAGGAGAAAAGATGCAGCTGATACAAGAGAAGCAGATGGTGAAAGGTACCTGCTGACCAAACGAGAGCAGCAGGATTGAATCTGGGTAGGTCAGCTCATCTGTAATGGATAATCTCAATTGTCATTACACACATCAATTGCTTTTGATACTACTGTATGTCATGCAGTGCCTAGGGGCCGTATGGTGTTCCTTGAAACATTTAACAGAAAACTGCTGAGATATTATCATTTTTGCCTCACATTTTGAATCAAGTTGCTAAATCCCCCCCATAAGAAATTAATGTAGCTAGCTTTGTATTATTTTAAATTAAACATTCTTCACTTTTGTAAAGATACAAGACTGTTGTTTGATATATATCCAATTTGTCTGCTAATTTATGAAAGTATAATGATATTGCATTATTGTTATAAAGTTAATCAAGACTTTAATGGGACAGCTATGTTACTATCAAGGTTTTTTTTAATATAATGTATGTATTCAATGAGCTGATTATGCAGTGTGACAATGAATTCACTAATTACAAAGTTATTACTATATCTCTAATGGGAAGAAATTCCAGTTTCCCAAGTTGCAGATTGAAACTAAAAAAAAAAAAAGGAATTTCTAAGGAGACACAGAAAATAAAAACACTTAGAAAAAAGCTTCACAGAAAATACTGTACTAACTGAATATTTTATTCTAATTTTTTTTGGTCCTGAGCATTTTCTGAAAGCTTTCTTGATCAAGTAAGCTCCCAACAGTGTAAACATTTTGCTTACACTAATATGATTTTTCAATTGATTTATAAAAATGTGACTTTCAACAAATTTACTTACCCACAATAACTAATAACACTAAAATACCATAACTGTAATTTATGTTGTGAAAAACACTATATCCAGTTATGTAGAAGGCTCACGTCACTGCACCAATGTGTATTTCAGGCTTCTTCTTTTTTTGAGGAACAATTGAAAATGATTTTCTTCTTTTCCTCCATTTGACAGAATAGCACAGGCAAATGGCACTGAATTTAGCATTGCTAAGGTCCCTTTTGCTCTAACATTTTATTATTCTGTGTTTTGTTTCTTCTCAGAGTTTCAAGATATTGATTTATCTTTGCTTCCTAATGTAGAAATATTAAGTTAAAAAGTATCCTGACAAATATTTTCTTGTAGAGACTACTTCTGTTTTGTTAAAAAGTCACAATACAACTATGAAAAGCGGCATGAGGGAAAATGACCTTGGTCTTTTAGAAGAAAGTCATCTCCACTCATGTGTCAGTTGCCATCAATGTAGAAAGCTAAAAGGGAAATTGAACCTTATCAGTCTATAATAGGGCTTAGTCCTACATGTAGGCTGCCTTATGCAAATCTCTCCCCACATATTCATGACTTTGAAATGACATAATACCTTTGCAATTTGGTCATCCTGTAGTTCGAGGTATTAAATTTGGCAGTTGCAATTGTTAGGACTTAATATTAATGTCCCCATCATTTTTTACAAGTGCTGATTTTCTGTAGTTGCTCAGTAGAGTCAGCAAGAAGATATCATGAGTACCATTCTCCTCTCCTTATTTGTTTTTTCATTCTAACTAACAGCACTGACAATGTTCTATTTTTTTTGAAGATGTTATTTTAATGGACATTACACTGGTGACTTTGGCAGTAACACAAACAACAGATTTGAGAAGAAAACTGCATACGTCTTTTGGCAGAGGCACAAACCTTAGATTTATTACCCCCCAGTGCCTCATATGATTCTTTATTATTATTATTATTATTGTTATTTTACACAGGATTTTTTTTTAGTTCCCAGAGACCAACCTTAAACTTCCCATCATCCTCATCCCTGTGGGCCATATGTCTGAATTTGCTGTGACCCTTGATGGAACTGCAAAGATTCCCATAAAATCATAGTAATTGGAGCCTTAAAGCACAGATAGCATGTTTCCCTTCCCTTTCTTCTGCTGCTCCAAAGAGTATCTTAGTAATGCTTTTGTTGCCAATTCTGGTGCCTTTGGACTGAGTCCCTAAAGGTTTCTGAGCGGTCTATTCTAGCTCTTGGAAAAATGAGGCGGTTAGATTTGGCAGGGCCTGCCTTCCTCTTCTGATCCTCAGAGAATGAGTATGTAAGTCCTTGTCTTTTATTAGCTTTTGAAGTTTCAGCTGGAGACATCTTCTACTGAAAGGCTGAAAAGGCACCCAAACACCATCTTTGTCATGTAATACATTTCCCGTGCTGTCAATTTTACACTCGAATTTTACCTTAGAAGGTACACAAGAAGCACCTGATGATTCATTCACAGATAATATAAGAAAGAGTGAAAGAACTGATACTACGGGGTCAGGAAGGCCCTAGTTCAAGTCTAGCCTCTGACACATACTAGCTATAGCAGCTTCAGTTGACCCCAGTCATTTGCAGAATGGAGGTAATTTGCACTGAATGAAAGAGTGATGTGGTTAGATTTGTGCTTTAAGAAAATCAGCAATGGAAGTTCATCAGTAGGAGCTCCTTATACCAATGTAATGAGAGAGAGGAAATGAGAGAGAGTCAGAAATAGACAGGCAGACTCAAGAGAGACAAATAAAAGTCAGAGACAGAGTTCTTAACATTAGAGATCTATACATGGATTTCAAAGAGACGGTTCATGGACGGGTAGGCCTCAAATCTGTTGATGAGTTAGGGAGATGTCTACCCCAAGCATATGAAGACTTCCTCCTGTGGAATGAGAAGATGAGAATAATTTGTTCCAATTGCCCTGAGGACAACTGAAGCAGTTATTGTGGAGCAGTTGGAAATCGATGAAACATCAAAGATAGCAAGGTCATCCATTGCATCTTGGGCCATTGCCAGTCCTCTTGACTTTTGTCTTGCCACTGGACTTTGATGACTCAGGAATTGAGAGTGAGGCTGATGACTTTGCACAACTGTACCTCATTTTAACCCAATTCATGCAAATTCAAGTCATCACTCTGTGATATCATTGGTGCTCTTTGAAAATGAAGGATGAATAGAACATGAAAGGGAAAAGAATCATAAATTTTTAGATTTCTTTTTAATCATATATATTCTATTTCTTACATATAAAAATCATTATTCTGAGGAGGGTTCCATAGGCTTTTCCAGACTGCTGAAAGTGCATAATTACATACACACACACACACACACATATGTTAAGAAACCCCGTCACTCAGGAATTGTCAGCTATTAAAAGTTTTGGGTAACCACAGACAAGGAAAAAGACCATTGCTATTTCCCAGTTGTGGATTATTGTACCTTATGCCTTCCACTGGTATTTAAACTGCTGCTTTTTTTTTTTACTAGAGCAGTTCTAAGATCTTTATTGCTCACTGTCTTCGAGTAATACCTAGAATTTAAGTTACCAGAGCCCTAAAGTCACATGGTTGTTGTTTAGAGATTTTTTCGAATGAAAATAATTTTAGAAATTGAAGAGAGAAAACAGAGAGTGTTATTTCATGGATCCACCGTTTTTGGGGACACATATTTTTCTTCTATGGGCTTTTAATAAGATCTTATTTCTGAGAAGAAATAGTACAGAGTACTAATCTACTCATCTATTACTGTTTTTTTTTCTTCATTTTCACAGATAGCACTATATTGCCTTTCCTCAGAATGTTTCTATAGTTTATTATATTGGTGGTTTTAGCAACAACATGAAAGCAGAGTTGCTTATAATTGGAACACAGGTACTTATTCTACATTAAAGTATTCAGAGTAGAAAAAAGTGTCAGAAGTCTGCATGAAATACTTTACATACATTTGATATTGGTATTCCTTGGAATTATACAGTTTGAAAATTAACATCTTCTTGGTATTAAAAAACAAAACCAAGTAGCAGTTAAATGATATAAAGACCACTTTTCCTTTACTCAGAAATATACAAAAAGGAATTACCGAACTCACAAAATCACACGTTTTCATAGTAGTAAGGGACCTCAGCAGCCAACCCAAGTACAAAAGAACTTTCCATACCAAACTAGTGGTCTTCCAGCCTCTATTTGCAAAGCTCCATGGAGAAAAATATAGCAGAAAGACAGACAAGAAGGAAACATGTATACTCAAAGAACATGATTGATGTATCCTCTATTAAAGAACACTTTATTTCTCACCTCACTTTAGCATTTTGTAACTTCTCTGACTTTTCCACCATATCTCAGAAAGTTCATTCTTAGGAAAATCTCATCATTCTTACAGATTCATTGGGCTTCATGGACTCGATCTCATCACCATTCTTGGTTTCTCTGATTGAAGGGCTAAGCCATGAACTCCAAAAGCTCAATTTAAGGAGGAAGTCCAGGTCAGAACATTTCATTTCTCACCTGGATGCACAACTTTGGGACTTCCTTAACTTTCTTACCATACCTTCACATTAGGTACCTTTGTTGAGTGGGTCCTCCATCCCTTACCCCCAACTTTCAGTTTACTGTTGTGTATTTGTCTTCCTCCATTAAACCAAAAGCTCCTTGAAAACAGGAATGATCTCTTTTTGTCTTCTTCATCTTTGTATCCTTAGCACTTAGCACAGTGGCAGTCATGCAGATGCTTAATAAATGTTTTTGGATTGATCAATTAATTAAAGAACACCTGTGTTCAAATAATGTGTATTGAGCCATCTATATAGAAAACATATGTTGTCAATGAACGTGGTTAAAGAAATAATTCACACCTCCAAAACTGAGACAGTGGATGTTCTCCAGTGTTGTTGTCAGGTTGTTCCCTTTGAACCTATTCCCTCCTGATTTCCTATGGTCACTTCTGCGGACCTTGCTTCACTGATCTTACAACATTTAGATATACACATAAGGACATCTACATGTATGTATGTGTGTATATGTGTATGTATATATATATATATATATATATATATATATATATATATGCATGTGCACTGATTGAGTATTAATTGAGCTTTTCTCTCCTACCAATGTCTGAAATTCATCTTTTCCAAGCTATCAGCTGGCTATCTCCTCTCCTGTCTTCCAAGTTATAGTCACTAGAAAGCTTCTCCTTGATAAGGATATGAAAACAGATCTTTAGTAATAGACAAGGCTGTTAGTCACCACACCCAGCTAAAGACCAAAAGTCAAGGAGTATTCCTATAGGTTAAGAAAAGCCTATATTTGAATTTTGTCTGTTGGGAGCTAAATCAAAGCCCTCTCTTAAGAATAATCCTCTCACTTAATGTTAGAAATCCCCAAACTCCTCTCAAGCTTGACATGAAAATGATTTTGATATAGAAAAAAAAGACAAGCAATAGACAAAGTCATTATTTTTCGTTCACCTATATAGCTTTATTATGAGTGGCTGGCAGCAAGCCTTCTACACTTTAATCAACTCTACATAATTATAATGAATTTGACTCAGAAATATTTATAAATAATTCACTAAGGATAAGATTCATGGGCACAACTATTTGCAGAAGACCACTAGGAAGTGCAATTGGCAGTCAATTTTTGTTTTATTTATGAAATTGCATTTCCTTTCATTGTCCATTACTTTCAATTTTTACTTAAATCAGCATAGTTGACTTCTATCAAAGTTTATAATGTTCTTTTTATGAGTTAGGATTATTTGCTTGTTTTTAATTGAAATTTCATATTTTAAATTTAGAAAATATTTTTACTTAACAGAAAACAAGTTCAATTTTAAAAAGCCTGCTAGACTTGGTTAATACACATTAAAAAATCAACATATTTATTTTCATGTCATTTTATTTTTGGTTTCTGTTTGCCTGCTGTTTTGTTTTTTGACAAAAAACTATAATCAATCACTGGGGGAAGGACAGAAACATGTCTACTCTTTCCTATTCTTATGCAATGATTTTTTTAATCTAGCATACATTTTTCTCTAAAAATCTATTTAGTTCTATAACTTCTTTCTTGTTTATTATTAGTTGGATGTATCTAGGTATGAAAGGAGTACATTATTATTTCCTACTACTATATTTTACTATTTCTTCTTATTTCTTCAGTTTTTTCCCCTTTTAATCATTAAGGTACTTTGTGTGTATATATGCTAAGTATTGAAATTAACTTATTTGATCATTGATATTAACTTCTATGGTAACTTTCAGAATATTTTAATTTCTCTATTTATCTTTTTAAATCAAATCTGTTTTTGCTTTTGTTTTGTCTGAGATCATGACTGCAACTCTTGCCTTTTCAAGTTGAGTTTTTCTGAGTTGAGCTAAATCATAATGGGTACTCTAGCAACTTATTTAACTCTAATGTTATGTTGATATTATACATGTTTCTGATAAGCACTGTGTAATTGTGTTGTGCTTTTGAATCCATTCCATTATTCTTTTTTCATTTTATGACTGAATTCATTCTATTCACATTCGCAATTATAATCATTAATTGTGCACACAACCAGCTGAAATGGAAGTTCCTAGAGGGAAAAGACTTTAAATTTTCCCTTTACATCCCATGGAGCTAGTATAGTGTTTGACACATAGATGCTAAGTAAGAAATTTTTTAATGATCAAAAGAGAAATAGAGGGTCCAGTGAACCTGAGAAAAATAGAAGAAAAAATAATCAGTCCAGGTTTGAGAAAATTATTGTGTAGTAAGTCTTGTATTCAATGATAGATTTTGAGATTATATTAAGTTTTGTATGTCCAAAACAGATTAATTTTATTAACTAAAGAAGACAAAGTATTAATTAGCAAAAAATTAGTCAGTTTTAAAATGTTAAAATATTATTACAGTGTAAATGTCAATACTTCAGTAAAGAAAATTAAATTAAGTGATAATTCTCATGAAGTATTCATGAGAAATGATATCTCAAGTTAGCCATATGACAAGATGGAGGCATAAGCACCACACCAGGAATCATTACTTCAGTGTTAGAATGATCTGGAAAGAGCATTGCCTCTGGCATCTGAAAACCTGGGTTCTCATTCTGCTTCTGTTACTTGCTTCTTCTGTGGGCAGAACAAGCCACTTGACTTCCATGGGCCTCAGTCTTCTCATCTGTAAAATGAAAGGATCATAGTAGCTTGTCTCTGAAGTCCTTTCCAGTTCTAGATAAATGTTTCTATGATCCCCAGTAACTACAACAACAAAATTGTTCTGCCTCATCCTCAACATTACCTCTTGGGTCAAACAGAACAAATCAAATTCTTCTGCCATATGAAAATTCTTCATATCTACATTTTAAAGAATTCTATTAGCATTAGGCAAATCAGAAATTTTCATCTCTTCTATTTTAGTCAGAGCTCGAAACTCCAGTTAGTATAAATGTGTTACCCTCTCTGGGTCCTCTCTACCAACTTACACTGGACTAGCAGGTTAGGCACCTAGAGAACTGTATTCTCCTTTTCCCCTCAGGGTCTAGAAACATCTAAAAAGATTTAGACCCTACTACAGTCACTTGTGAGTCCCCATTCATGTGACTCCTATCAATTATCAGTCGATAGCTTCAGTAAACTTTAGAAAAGGATATTTACTAAGGTAATGTAGAAAGAGCCCCAGTGGACGGTAAAACAAAAGTGAAAACTTTACCCTATCACCATACCAATCCCAAGGCATGTTTTCCGATAAGAAGACAGAGTCTGTGGGAAAAGTGGGCTAAGCATTGAGTACAATGGAAGTGAGGAACACATGTAGAAAACATGCATAGCTAAAGGATAAACTCATAACTCCTGGTTAATGGGAGCTTCTTCTTGTCTATTTGTTGTTAGTCAGTTATTTTGGTCATGTCCATCCCTTTGTGATCTCCATTTGGGGTTTTTCTTGGCAAAAATCTTGAAGTGATTTGCCATTTCTTTCTCCAACACATATTATAGATAAGGAAACTGGGGCAGAGTTAAGTGACTTGCCTGGTTTCACACAGTCAATAAGTATCTGAATTTGGATTTGAACTTAGTCTTCCTGGCTCTGGGCCCTGCCCTCTATCTACTGAGCCACACTGCTGCCCTTCTTGTGTCCATAGCCAACAGTTATTTCTATCTCAATGGGTGACATGACTTGAAACTGCTTCCTTTCTTCAGTCCAGTATATTTCTGTATCCATCTGTGTGGAGAGAGAGCAGAATTCTGCAGTCATCCTGATGAATATCCAGTCACTCTATCCAGATGGCTCTGGAGGAGGTAGTGAGATTGGTAGGGGCAGCTAGGTGGTGCAGTGAATAGAGCACCGGCCCTGGAGTCAGGAGAACCTGAGTTCAAATCTGGCCCCAGATACTTAACACAAAACTAGCAGTGTGACCTTGGGCAAGTTACTTAACCCCAATTGCCCTACCTTCCCCCCTCCAAAAAGAAAAAAAAAGTGAGGTTGGTGATCTTGCACAGCCCTCCCTCACTCAAATCAAAGTCAACTGCAAGTCGTGTCATCATTTCCCTGATGCCATGGTCCTCTTCAGAAAATGAAGGACAAAGGCAACCTGTGACAAGGCTGAGAAGCCTGAATGGGGACCCAGCTAATTGGATAACTCAGCTCATACTCTCCCTCTCCTTCTCATCTCCAAAGGAAGAAAGGCCTAGATTTGACTTAAGTCCATGACATGATATTTGTTGGTTTGGTTACCCTGGGTAAGTCACTTAATTTCTCTGAGCCTTAGTCCTCCCTCATCTGGTAATATTAACAGCATTTCTGTATTAAAAATAGTACTAGTTGTGAACATCAAATGAGATAATATATGTAAAGGGATTTTAAATGCCAGCTATTCCTAATTTGGCAACTGTATAGAGTATGGATTTAAAAAGAAAGGAGAAACTATAAGCAGGAAATAGGTCACTCACCATTCATTGTTCCTAGTTTTGCCCTCTGGGGCCAATTAGAATGACTTTAAACTGTCTTCCATATGATAGTCTTGAGAATACTTTTAAAGAGCTATCACATGTAACACAAAGTCTGTTCTCCCAGCTACATATTTTCAGTTAAAATTCCTTTAACACCATAGTCCCAATTCTTCTGACCATTTTGGGTACCTTCCTCTGGATGTATGTACTAAAGTTAGTCAAAGAAAGGCCTTTCTAAAATGTACCACCCCAAACTCAACATAATGTGTTCTAGTCAGAGTAGAGGATATTTTAATGCTAAGATTGCTTTAACTTTTGGGGATTTGTTTTTGTTTTTGGCTCCTACCTTCTATTATTGACTTTTCTTTCAGTTCTGTAAAGCACCACATATTTTTAAAGAGAAATATTTTGCAATCATGTTTCCTCTGTTCTATACTTGAGAAATTGATTTTCTGAGAGTAAAAACTGGCTTCTTGTAAAGGTGTTTGAAAGAAAAAGGAATAACTAGGGAGAATAATAATGACTTGGGTCACACACCTACTAAGTGATAAAGCTTAAACTATATCTCAAATTTTATCACATTTTCCAGGACTCATTTCATGACTTAATCCTGAACACTTCATTTTGTCTGTCTTAATAACCATTCCAGTTTTCTAATTTGACTAAAATGAATAACATTTTCCAAACATTGCATGATCCATAATGTCAGTAAGGAGCTAGAAAATTTTATTTGGGGCAGCTAGTTGGAGTCAGGAAGACCTGAGCTTGGATCCAGTCACAGACACTTACTCGCTATGTGACCCTGGGCAAGTCACTTAAACCTCTTTGCCTCAGTTTCCTGAGCTGAAGAAAGAAATGACAAATCCCTCCAGTATCCTTGCCAAGAAAGCCCAAAGGGATCATGAAGAGTTGGACACAACTGAAAACAGTGAATAATAACAATAACAGGTTTTATTTATATATTTTCTCAAAAGTTGGAATTTCCCTAATTTTAAGTTAAATTTATGAGAATTTTTTTCAGTTTTTACAAAAATAAATAGAAACACACAGCAAGTAAGAGCACCGGCCCCAGTGTCGGGATGACCTGGGGATCAAATCCGGGCTCAGACAGTTAGCATCCACCCAGAAACACCTGGCCATGTAATCTTGAGCAAGTTACTTAACCCCAATTGCTTAAAAAAAAAAGAAACAAAATAACTATTTAAAGAGAGGCACTAGGGGCAGATAGGCAGTGTAGTAAATAGAGCAATGGCCCTGGAGTCAGGAGGACCAGAGTTCAAATCTGGCCTCAGACACTTAGCACAAAACTAGCCATGTGACATTGGTCAAGTCACTTAAACCCAATTGTCCTACTTTCCCCCCTCCAAAAAGCAAAATAAAAAAATAAAGAGAATCAGTGGAGTACAGTAAATAGTGTTCTGGGCTCGTAACAGAAAGATATGGGGCCAAATTGCATCTCTGATTTATCAGCCATGTAACCATTGGCAAATCATTTAACCTCTATGTGCCTCAGATAAGTCCTTGAGATTTATCTATTAAGTAATAGATAATTACTATTTAGATTAAAATCTTGTTGAAGAGAGTTCCCATATTGGGAATGACCCATGATTTGTTTTTTTGTTTTTTTTTTAAGTATATCTTTTGTACATTCAAGTACTAATATACAGAATCTTTAATCATGCCATTAATAAAATGTGATTTGATTTAAAATGAATTGTTAGAAATATTTAAAATAAACCAATAATGTATGGTATAATAAATTAGATTTTATTTTATTATGCATTTTATTATGTTAATTTTATTATAACAAGTTTATGTGCTCACATTTTAATTATTAACAAAATTGTAGATTGAATGCAGTGCAGTTAAAATAATGTCATATAATCATCTATGTATAAGAAGAGGTTAATGTAAAAATAGAAACATTCCTTTGTTAGTAGTGTAGAAATGCCATGATATAGCACCTGGAAATGTCTCGGCTCATTAACATGAGTAACTGGCTTCTACAGTATTACTCTCACCCATACTCTTTGAATTTCACCCCATATGCACATATCAGTGTTTTCTTAGAACATTATTAATTATAGACCATGAATTTATGGAATCCAAAATAGAGACTAATAAAGAAATAGGCATTATGTTGAATAAATGAGAAGATGATTCTATGGTATGCTCCAGTGCCAATAACTTAAGAAAATTATTTTTAAAGAACCAGTAATAGTTTCTTGCTTGGTTGATTACATGATAAATATTTTGGTCCCTACTATGTAACTGTTACCAATAAATGCCAATAATAATTGCAACAAAATCTTTTGCTTTTAGGTCTGTGTAAAAGGCAGAAATAATCATGTAATCATCTTGTAATTATATGGTACTTACTATGCAATTACATAGTAAATACATAGTAAATTCAAAATAATTACATGGTTATTTGCATTATGCGTAGTATCTAATCCAATTTTGACATATAAAACAGTGGTAGGACCTAAAGGATGAAAAAAGGCTGTCATCATCTTCATAAAATGTGTTATCATGGAAACTACTAAGAATACACATTGTATAAACTCTAGAAAGAATGTTGTAGACTTGCCATTCTCAGTGTGATACATGTGAATCTATATCTAGAGAAAAAAGTAGAAAATATACTTTGGTATAAAATATAAATGATTATTATAATGAGAAAATCAACAAAAGTATTTATTATAGACAATTTTTAATCAAGAACAATGAGATCCCCTCTTGCTTTATGAGAAGGAATTAACTAAAATGCTGTATTTCTCTCTTGGTCTGGCACCATTTTTCACCAGCGTATTAATTTAAATTTAAAGAAAAGAAAAAGTTGACCCATTTCACTGGTATTTTTCAAGACCTTAACTAAAGGTCTATCTATTCTGAAGCTTTTTTATTTCCTGAAAGTGATCCTACATGCTTAAAGAATGTGGCAATTGGGGTGGCTAGATGGCACAGTGAATAGAGCACTGGCCCTGGAGTCAGGAAGACCTAGGTTCAAATCCAGCCTCAGACACTTAACACTTACCACCTGTTTGACCTTAGACAAGTCAGTTGACCACAATTGCCCTCCCTCTCCCCCTCCAAAAAGCAAAAAAAGAAAAAAAAGGAATATGGCAATGGAGCAAAGGTGTTTCAATGCAAGATGGACTATGTGAGCCATGGGACAGCAGTGTGGCTATCACCTGAAAACCAGCCTGTCTAAATCCAGAAAGAGTCATCCTCAGATTCATCATAGAGCAAATAATTTTTCAGCTACATTGACTTTGGAAGATGATCCACTAAATCATAGAGGGTTTGGTTTCCATGTTGATTAAAGGATTGTACATATAGATAAAATTAGGTCTCCTTCAAGCATGCATGAAGAGATGTGGACAATTGAATATAATTTTCACTTTTCATCCCAATGTTTCATTGTCATAAGACAAACACTAGGCCTTAATTTTAAGAGGAATCCTCTTTTGTTAAGTAGAAAATGTAATAGCTCCAGCTATGTATCAGTAGTGACATAGCCCTGATTTGCTGAATCAGGTTAGTTAGTACATGTTAGACATGTACTCGGACCCTTTAGTGAGAAACTACAACTTTGCATGTATGACACAAAAAACTCCTAATAGATCCCATTACTGAGGGCCTCTTTCAAAGATTGTTGGAAACTGATAGTCAGGAGGGATGGATTTTTTTTCACCTAGAGGAATGTTTCTTTTATGCAGCCTATAATAGGAGATGAATAAAACCAGTTCAATTTATATTCTCTGAACCCTTTTACATTGTAATAATTTTTTTTTCCTTTCCACTTCTGGAGATTGGAGATTTTCCTCCTTTCTTTTCACAAAATAATTGGGAATAATTCCCAAAAGAAGCACAAGGATAAAGCATAAAGGGTGCCAGAGTCCAGAGAATAAAGGTGCTCCTTCGATGAAGATAACAGTTTTACAGTTAGAAGGAACCTATTGAGTCTACCCCTCTCTTTTGTATATGAGAAAACTGAGGCACAGAGAAATCAAGTCACTTTTCCACTTTCTCCAAGCTCACACAACCACTAGGTGTTTGGGGCAGAGTTTGAACTCAAGTCCTCCTGAACTGAGATCTAGTGCCCCATCCACTGTCATTTTTGGCATACTTTATTCTCAAGTGAAAGGTAACTCTGTGACAAATACAACTCCTCTAATTTCAATAAAGGCATTCTCAAGGGGCCATTTTATTTTAAACACAGGTTATTTTACACTCCTAAAATCAACAGTTTTGCCTAATTTAGTGACCTAGTCTTATGTGGTATGGCCCATGATCCCAATGCTTATTCTTATTAAGTTGACCTGAAAACATTTGGCTAGGGTTAATGGATATTTTCCTACTATGGATCAGATAAAATGTAATTCAGAAATATTTTTCTATAAGAAGAGAATTCGAGATTTTTAAAATGTAATATAAACTTTAAAACTCAGCTTTTCTTATAATTGCTTTTAAGGGAAAGCAAATAACAGAATCTCATGTAAACTTTAAGTTACATTTTTGCTACTATTTTAAAAATGCATCAGCATAATGTATTATAATATAGATTATATCAAATGGCATCATGTTAACATTCAAGTCAATCCACATGTATATGTGTGTGTGTGAGAGTGAGTGTATATATATGGTATTTACCTTTTAAAATATTTAAAAGGCATAAGTGCCCATAAATCAGTTATGACAATCATTGTTAAAGCAATCAATAGTTAGGAATATGCATTAATTCAAATAATATTGATAGCCACATGAACCTGCATCAGTCTTCTGTGAAATAAGAAAAATGAGACATCTTCTTAAAATCAATATTTTCCTTTTTATGTCATTCATTTGGAGAGTATCAATAATACATTATTTTGTACCTTATGTGTCAGTGGTCTCATTTTTAAATATAGGTACCTGTAAAATATTGCATTTAAATTTAGAAAGGAAGATCTTCAAGCCCTGGAATGGTAGAAATTTCAAATTCAGTCATTGGTCATATTTTAGTTAATTCTTAATTTTTATTATTTTAAATATTTCTTAATTTCTAATCATTGTAGGGATTTATGTGGGTATAAATGCATCTTTGTGTGCAATCACATAGAGTGAACATGTGATTTATAATGCAGCACCCCAGAACAGATGTTTGTCACCTACACTGTCCCAGGTAAAATATATTAAGAAACAAGAACCTCAGTGTCCCTATTTTCCCTTTGCCCTTGTGAAGTGGGAAGCTATGCAGGTGTGTAGGAAAGCAAAAATGCCAAATGCGAAATTACAACATCCATTCATCAAAAAAAGAAACATTTTAATTGGTTATAGGTGGAAAATATCTACTTGACAGTCAGTTTCTCACTTTTCACATAAGTGCTTTGCTGCTTGGATGCCTAATCTTGTTTAGTATAGGGAAAGTAATTTGACATGAAAGTACCTAGATGGCTGCCGAAAATTAATTGCCAATTAAAAAAGAAAAATGTTTGTGCTACTCTATAAACAAGCCAACATATAAACCTTTCAGTCTTCTTGCTTTATTTATGTCTTTATAGATCTGGTTTCAACCTATTTGCATACAATTTACAAATTCATATTATAATTCTCTAGTATATTTATGATTTTATAGTTGTATATATTTTACCTCTATGAGAAATATTTATTTCTGTATGCTTCTGTTGCTTATTATTTAACAAAAACATTGCATTACATTTGATAGTTTATGTCTCTTCTTTAGAACAAGACATTTTTATTTGTAAAGGCCCCAGAGAAATATTTTCCAACCTCTTTAAAAGAGAGGGAGAGAGAGAGAGAAAGAGACAGAAAGAGAGAGAGAGAGAGAGAGAGAGAGAGAGAGAGAGAGAGAGAGAGAGAGAGAGAGAGAGAGAGAGAGAGAGAGAGAGAGAGAGAGAGAGAGATGAAACTGTACTTCCATTTTAGGGACTGATGAAAGTTCAATATTTAAACCTTTAGTTTGTAAAATGTCTATTTAGGTTCCAAAGGTTATAGCAGATTTTCAGACATACGCACTTTTCTCAAAGGTACTCAATAGTTTTAGTATTTTTCCCACATATTAGCACTTCCAAAATCTGTGTCCTATGAATCCGCAAATTCCCCACAAAAGGAAACACTCCCAACTTAATTCAAGAGGATTGTCACCTTAATGAAGTTGAATTTAGGAGATCTAGTAGAGAGAAAAGCAATATAAATAGCCCTTAGGGGGTCAGCCTAGAGAATCTCTAAATCCCTTTTCTACTCTAAATTATCTGGTTCTTTGGTTCAAAATAATCAAAATGAGGAAGGAAAGGACTTCAACCTGAAAATCCCTTTGTTCCGATTGGAGAGGAGATCAGTAATTACAGCATTAGGACAGAGGGAGGAATGTAGTTAGCATGAATGATGTTTGAAACCTAAGGGTGAGAATATAGGGCACATTGGATATTCTCAGTAAGAAAAACCAGTGCAGCTCTGTGTGAAAGGGAGCCAAGTAATGAACAAGAAAGTAAAAGTCTTCTTCAGCTGGAATGGTCTGGTGTGTGACCTTGTGCCTTTTTAAAAATGAAAGTCTATGTTATAACCAGTTTAGGAATTCCTTTTCTAATAAAAACAAGGCCTAAAAAAGGCCTTTCTGTTTCAGATCTGTGTTATAGTTTATAATTCTATTGTATGACTATTCATACAATTAACACTATATCATACTTAATACCTACCACTTTAAGGATACCTACTATTTTGTACTTTGGCAGCTTCTCATGGTTTAAAGGAGGAGAAAAAAGCTAATGTGATGAAAGATCATCATTTATCTTAGATTAAGTACTCCCATGTTAAATATATCATGCCGTTTCTTCATAAGTTGCTTCTGATTAAAAATCCAATAGCAATAAAACTCAGGTTCTTCAAAGAATAATGGTAAATAGTTTATAGTAAGTTATAACTTTTAGTTCTATACTGTTTTACATTTTACAAATCTCTTAAATTTGATGCACACAATAATAACCTGTGAGTTAAGTAGTACAACTATTATTGTCCCCATTATATATATATATATATATATATATATATATATATATATATATATATATATGAGGAAAACTGATGTTGAATGGAACTTGCAGTCAGGTCTCATGATTCTTAACTCGAGCTCAGTCTGATGTCCCTCATGTCTATACTCTCACTTTCCAAATCACAAAATCAACATTATGGCTCAGGCTTTCATCACCTCTTGTCTTGGCAATTGTAATAGCTTCCAAATTGTTCTCCCTACTTCTGGCCTCTGCTTTCTCTTATCCATCCTCAAGAGAAATTACAAAAATAATCTTCCAAATGAATAGACATGACCATGGCATTCTCTTGTTTAAAAACTTGTCTTGAGTCAGTATTTCTTCTGGGATAAAATGCCAACTCCTTAGCTAGGCACTTGAATCCTTCAATAATATGTCTCCTACCTACCTCCTCAGTTTTATTTCATATCTGTCCTTTTGTGAAATCCATATTCTAGCCAAGACTAGACTATTAGCTTTTATCTGATCCAACCCTGCATCTTCATCTTCAGTCAATTTGAACAAATCACTCTTAACCTCTGGGTTGCATTCCCTCTTCTTGTTGCCCCTCAGAAGCCTAAATTCAGTTTCTCTGCAAAGCCTCCCTGAATGCTTCGAGTTATTAATTATATGTTTCCTTATCTGACTATGTAGAAACTCGTGTGTGTGTGTGTGTGTGTGTGTGTGTGTGTGTGTGTGTGTGTGTGTGTGTGTGTAATATTCTGCATGACCACTTCTTCCAGGAAAATGTAAGCTTTTTGAGAATGGGCTATTTAGTTTTTGGCTTTGTACTCCCAGTGCCCAACGTGGAGCCTTGCATTTCACAAGTGCTTCATAATTGTTTATAAAATTAATCTAAATTGAATTGAATCCTATCTCTGATATTTACTAGCTGTGTTACTTTAATCAAGTCACCAAATTGGTAGGGGCTTCAATTGTCTCATCCACAAGATGGGGGAGTTGGGTTTCCAACGTCTATTTTAGCATTGTATGTGCAGACTGAATTAAACTGAATGAACATTAAGTAGGCTGGTGTGAGTTAAGGGAAGGGTAACCAGGTTGAAAAGGTGGTCTCAAATCCATGCCATATAAAGATCAGTCAAAAGTTCCAGGACATAGTAATAGTACATATTAGACAGATAACCTTATAGAAAAAGGAATATGCTTCTTCCACACAGTCTTGTCATAGAGAACTGCAACCAATGAATAGAAGTTACCAGGAGGCAGAATTTGATTCAATATAAGGAAACATTTCATCACAACAAGAATTGTATGAAAAATATGTTGCCTGTTTTAGGAGACACTACATTTCCTGTAACTGGAAATCTCTGTGTGGAAACTAAGAACTCGTCAGGAATGCCGTCAGTGCAGTTGGGCTTTTTGCAGATGCCCAGATCACCTAAAATAAAAGAACCTATGCAGGAGATGCTTAATAATTGCCTGTAAGAACCAGAAAGGCATGAAATTCTACATTGGTCTACCATATGGGTCCTTTGTACCAGCCTATTTCCATTGGCTAAGCAGCCAGAATGGTCTGGATTTTTAAATCTACCAGACAGAGGCACAGTCCTGATATCCCAAGACATACAGGAGTGAACTCCACTCACTGAATGGCCCTATGCAGTAAACAGGGACAGGTCTGAGTGCCTCCTTTACGTCTCCCCAGACCATGTGAATTGAGGTTTTGGTCTACTTTGTTTACCCTTTTAAGTGCTAGGTTTAAGGGGTAGAGTTGCTGATTCATTGGGTCCTTGGAGCCCAGGATCCCATTCTGGAAAGAACTGAAATCAGAGTCCTTGGATAAAAGAGGCTGGAATTGTGATGGGATGGTTGGGAGGATGAGGGTGGGGGGGATGTTAGAAGGGAGTCTTTGGACTTGGAAATTGGTGAAACTAATGCTATGAAGGAATTGAGCTAAACTGTGAGCATAATTCTGCTTCTTAGAGATTGAGGTAATATATGGAAGCTTGTGCCCCTGAGGTGATGGGTGAAATATAATTCTGTGTGTTCTTGTTATACTTTCGAAGTAATTCTTTTGTAAAACCTAATCTGACAGTTTTTTTTTTTTAGATTAAATGGAACTAGCATACTTGCTATCCTAAAATTTGGTGGGGAACTGAACCAATGACAAACATGAAAGACCTCAAAGTTACCAAAGAACTCTGAGGAAGAACAAAATATAACATACCTGACTCTGAGACAGAGTGAACAAAGAATTACTGTTGATATCAGGATTCTTGCTTTTCTTATGTGTTGAACTAGATTAAATCTGAATTACTTTCTAATTCTGATGAATAAAAATAATCACTATGAGAAATTCTCATTTTATTGATGCTAGCTTTTATGATTATTGGTATCTGAGAAGTTTATCTTCCTATAGTTCAGATAATCTGGCAAAAATAGATGAACAAAGAAGAAAAATGGAAGAAAAAATATTCCATTCCTCTAAGGTTGAGAGAAGAGCTATTGCCATTACTGTTCAATTAAAAAATCAATGGGGAGAATTAAAGTCATTAATATAGTCCTGGGAATAATGAATATAAAATTCAGGTAGACATTTGGTCTTTGGGTCCTTTTAATGGAATATAACAACAACTGTTCATTTAAACACTACAAAGAGGACAATTACAGATCAGCAGACAAGCTCTATATGTACATTATGGTAGATATAGATGCGCTTGGCTTTTTGGGGACAATGTGACCTTGCATGACTGTATTACATGGTCAGGTGTACTTTTCTCATCACCTGTTTCAATATATTTATATTTGCTTTAGAACTTCTATCAAATTGTATTTCAAAATCATACACCATCAATATTCTGCTTGTCCTCTAGGAAATCTCCATTAATATCAATCATCCCCTCCTGTTCAAAATGTTTTAGGAGCTAGATTTCTCAAGCACAGTTCTCTTTTCCTCACCCCATAGCTCCTTTACCTTTCTAGATTTTTTGCTTTGTTTTGTTTTTTAAGTCTTATCTGTTGTATCTTTCCTGGTGACAATATGAATATAATCAGATTTTAAACTTAAGTCTCTTTTTTTCTCTTTCTGTGTTACATTGCTTATTAATTTCAACATTGAAAGTATTGTAACTTCTTGTGCATCATCCCGCAAATTTATCTTTTTGATAACCCTTACCAGAAGAACACTTCCCTTTCAAAACTGAACTAGCATATGCAATGCAATCATAGAACTGGAATAGCAAATGACCTTAGGTATCAGACAGTCCAGCCCTTCATCTTGCCGTTGAGGAAACTGCCACACAGAATGGTTAAAATGACTTGTCTGAGGTAATGCAGTAGAGTAGCAAATTTGGAATTCAAACATAGGCCTTTTGACTTCAAATTCATTTCTCCTTTTACTGTTCTAGGTATCTCTCACTCATAATTAATTCATTGTCAACATTTCATTGGTTCCACAATCCCATCAGTGCTGGTATTCCCTCCAGTCATGGTCATCAAAATCCATCCATGCTTTCTCAACCAGTGACATTCTTATTCATGTCCTCCCAATATAACAGTCTCTCAAATGAGTCTCTAGTCAATATCTTTTGCCTTGTGTCATATATTTGTATTCTAATACAGTACTCAAAGTATCTATCTAGTGTAAGTTAATAGAATATAAGTTCCTGGAAACAGACTGCCTCCCTCTCTCCCTCTCTCTCTCTCTCTCTCTCTCTCTCTCTGTCTGTCTGTCTGTCTGTCTCTCTGTCTGTCTGTCTGTCTGTCTGTCTCTCTCTCTCTCTCTCTCTCTCTCTCTGTCTCTCTGTCTCTCTGTCTCTCTCTGTCTCTGTCTCTCTCTCTGTCTCTCTGTCTTTCTCTCTCTCTCTCTCTCTGTCTCTCTCTGTGTCTCACTCTCTCTCTCTGTGTGTCTCTCTCTCTCTCTGTCTCTCTCTGTATATTTTTACCCTCAGCATCTAGTATGATGTCTGACATTAGTCAATAAATTGACTGATTCACATCATGCAGTTCCATGATGATATGATATGATATGATATGATATGATATGATATGATTCCCTTCCCTTCCCTTCCCTTCCCTTCCCTTCCCTTCCCTTCCCTTCCCTTCCCTTCCTCTCGATGCAGTTGGGGCTAACTGACTTGCCCAGTCAGGGTCACACAACTAATAAGTGGCAAGTGTCTGAGACCAGATTTGAAATCAGGTCCTCCTGACTCCAGGGGTGGTGCTCTATCTACCCTATGATGAGATGTTTCAATTTTTTTCACACATACCATTATTGTTAATATACTGAAGAATGTATAGGGCCACCATCTTTCCACTAAGCTTTGGGTAATCTGCAATTTTAATCCTGCTGGTGTTCTATGATTACTGGTCAAATAATGTTATGACATCTTTTTTCTTTAAAAGTATTTGTTAATACTGAAAGTTCTACAACATTTTCAAAAGTAATCCATCCTCCTCTTTCTGATATAGAGTCCTTGGCCACTACATTGTCCATATATGCACCAAAACTTGTCCAAAATAAATGTATCACCAGAACAAGTCAATGGGCTTCCTATCCTCCTGAATAGCACAGAGTGGTGACAGTATTCTTCTATGCAATTTTTCCTACTTTAATTCTTAGATTGACTTCATTTGGGTGATTGTTGATCTCACTAACAAGGCGCTATAGTACTCAGACACTCTATTTGGTTAGATCATTGTCCTCCACAAACAAGTACATTAGGAGAACTTTACCATTAATATGTAATCCCTATTCCATTTGAACATAGTGCTGGATATATTCTATAACAGTAGCCAAAAAAAAGCTTTTTCATAAATATGTTTTATATCTGGACAGATAAAATAAATCAAAATATCATTAAATTAAGTTAATTTTTGTTTTTTACACTATGGAGGCATCTTATATGATTTTAAAGTGTGCAGGAGTGATATACTTTCTTGAAGAGACTTTATATCTTAGTTTTGCTCTACAAGTGAAATCTCTTTTTAGGAAGCTAACTAGGTGGCACAATGGATTGAACACTATGCCTGGAGTCATAGAGATCTGAGTCCAAATTCTACCTTAGACACTTAGGAGCTATGTGACCCTGGGGAAATAACTTAGCTCTATTTGCCTCAGTTTTCTAATCTATAAAATGTATACCTACCTCCCTGGGTTTTTGTATGGATTAAATTAACTAATGTTTCCAAAATTATTTATATCTCTTAAAACACTATATAAATATTATTATTTTAAAACATTAACAAATAATAAATGCAACTAGATTTTCTATAAATCTAAAACAATTATTTGTTTGACTATGAGGTACCAGATTCTACTGTAGAAAATCATTTAGAGGAACATACTTGTTCCCTATCCAAATCTCATCAATGATACTACACACACACACACACACACACACACACACAAATGTTAGTGTTCAAGGGGGACTAGTACCTCTAGTGTGAGGGCTTCTGAGCCCTTTTCAGGGCTGCTCATACATCTTTGGTGTCCACTTCACACTCAACTCTCACCTGTGGCTCTAAGAAGCTATAACATTCACAACAGCCACACACAGGTAGACACAGGCATGTTAAACCAGACTGAGGATAACCAATGGACTAGAGAGATACCTGCCCAAACCATGTGAAGATTTTCCTCAGTGGAATGTGTGGATGAGTGTATCTCCAAGGCAATATTCACAGCACCAGGGGTAACTATAAATATGTGAGGGTAGTTCTGAATCACAAAATATAACAGACTCTCCATGTATAAGATAGAGGCAAAACATTTATTCAGACTCTAACAAGTCAAATTCGAAAACCAAAGACATCTTAGCAACAAAGTTAATATACCTTATCACCATAGGAAGCAACACCATCCCAAAGCTTTCCCCCTTCTTGGGCCTTCCCACAAACAAACACTCACAATCCTAGCTGTCTCCTTACCTGTGTCCTCTTTCTCCCTTCACACTGACTACTCTGACCCATTTCCTGCTCTACCCCATCCTGCTCCACCCATTCAGTAAACTCCTCCCACCACAGGCTCCACGTGATTACTTTCAGCCTATTAAGGGGAAGGAAAATCTTCAAATTACCATTACCATTACAGTAAGAGTAATTCATTCCAAAGGCTGCTGAAGCAGGCACTTTGGATCATTTGGAGCTTGGTGAGACATTGAAGATATCAAAATGATCCACTACATCCTGCACCATTGCCCATTGTCTTGACACTGGACTTCAATGACTCTGGAAGAGAGAGTGAGCCTGACAACTTTGTGCAACTTTGTCTCACTTAAATCCAACACATGTGAGAGTCAAGACATCACCTTGTGATGTCATTGATCCTCCTCAAAATGAATGACAAATAACAACACAAAGATTTTCCTTGATGTGAGAAAAAAGACATAAGGGGTTAGTATTTTTTGATGCCCTCTCCATGGCTCCTGCTGATTCCATCACACCAATTCACATGCCCCCCCTCCCAACAATCATTTGTTATTATCATTTTGCTAAGATTTCTTGAAAATCATTCTATTGATGTTTTCACAGTTGTCTAACATGGATTTCTTTTTTTATGTGATTGATTTGATCCTGCTGCTCTTCCTGATTTCATCTCCTTGAGTATAATTATGACTTCCTCACATACAAGAGTACCACTGGGATTGAGGTGGTGGAGTCCAGATGAAGGAGGTTTACTGTTACAAATAAGATGAAAAATGATTATCTTTCATGGGACACTTTTATAATTCCTTTTATTGTAGTCACTAGTGCAAATGGTTGTTTCCCCTTATCTTAAAATGTAAACACCTTGAGGCTAGGGACTTGATTCAAAATTATAACTCCATTTTCTTGCTTTCTCCAGTCTGCATGTGTGAGTTTTCATCTCTACTACAACTGGGACTTTAAAGCTTTTCTGAAACTTACTATCATGTTGGATTCTTGAGGGAAACTTTTCATTAGAGTACTAATCTTGGAGTCAGGAAGATGTGAGTTCAAATGCACCCTAAGACAATTATTAGTTGTGTGACTCTAGGCAAATCACTTAACCTCTGTTGGCCTCAGTTCCCTCAACTATAAAATGAGTTTAATAACAGCACCTACCTCAAGGGGTTGTTGTGAAGCTAAAATGAGTGTAAAACACTTGGAACATAGTAGGCTATATATAAATGCTTATTCCTTTCCCCACTATTTCATGGGCAGCATGGTGTCATAATGATTATCTTGGACCTAGGATAAGAAATTTAGGTCAAGTCTTGACTTGGATAGTCATTAGTAGTGTTATCTTTGTTGGTTAGTTATTTTTAATTATTTTTTCCTATATGGGATATTCTTGGCAAAGATACTAAAGTGGTTTGTCATTTCCTTCTCCAGTACATAAGGCAAACAGAGCTTAAGTGACTTGCCCAGAGTCACATAGCTAGTAAGTGTCTAAGAAAAGATGAACTCAGGAAGATGAATCTTTCTGATGCTAGATCCAGCACAATATCCACTGAGCTACTTACTTCCTCAATGTTATTTTAAGCATGATTTTAACTACTTTTGGACTTAGAGGTACTGATTCTATAAAACAGTGGTAATAATATTGATACTGCCTGCCTTCAAGCCAAATAAATCCCTTTGTAAAACTCAAGGTATAATATAAATGTGAATTATTATTTATGGACTTTCAGTAGGTAGTTCTTTTTTAATAGCCTTAAAGATCTCTTTTTGGCAAAAGTAAAGCTTTTAGAAAACTTTGCCTGTTAAAACTAATGTGTTGCAAGCGTGACTTATTTTTAAAAAGAAAAAAAAGGCAAGTTTCATATAATGATTTTATGATTATTTTTATTTGATTAAGTCATATTCGGAATACCAACTTCTGCTGTTTTAGGATTCAGGACCTATTCTCAGAAATCAAGATCAAAGTAGATGTGCCTATTTAGTATTAAATTCTGTAAAATTCTGATCACCCATCTATAGATATGATAGAATTCAAAAAGGTTCAGAAAAGTGAAACTAAAATTATCATAAGGGCTAGTGGGGAAAGACGGTCTTGAATTGATGTATACCTATAAGAAAGAGCATTCTTTTCAGGAACAGCAAGGATTACAAGGTGATATAAGCAAAATCTATAAAACTATTATTGGTAGGCATAAGGTAAATATTGAATTTACTTACCAATTTCATTCATTCCTTATATTAAATGAAGGAATAGTAGTTGAGCCGTGCTAACATGGTGGGGGTGGGGGAGGCAGAGAGGACAGAATGAAAAATGTGTAGCCTTTCACTCAAAGAATGCATAGTCTGATTGTTAATGCTGTTGTTCAGCTGTGTCCAATTTTCCATGACCCTACGGACCATATACTTTCTGTGGAATTTTCTTGGCAAAGATATTAGAGTGGTTTGCCATTTCCCTTTTTTAGTGGATTAAGGCAAATAGAGGTTAAGTGACTGGCCCTTATACAACCCACACAGGGTGACATAAGTAGGAAGTACCTGAGGCCACATTTGAACTCAGGTCTTCTTGAGTCTAGGCACAGTGCTCTATCCACTGAACTACCCAGTTGACTCATACTCTGGGAGGTTGTGATAAAAAGGAGAATTGTTTAGAATCATTCCTCAAAACTTGAAAGTTGTAAGTTTAAAATAAATAAAAGTCACTCCTGTTTTACAATGTGGAGAAAAGACTTGTCAAAATAAATATTCAATGAATACTTAATATATAGTACATTCTAGAATTTTAAATAATTTCTAAAAGGTTCAAATAAAACAATAAAATTGTTGTGTGGATGGAATAGGGACAATGGTTAGGTGGTTAATCCTGTTAGTGGAACAGATGGGATATTCAAAAAGGATTAGTATTTCTGTTGGGAGGGCTGGCCAAGCCCATTTCAGGACTGTGCAACCACCTTTGGGGTCCACTTAACACTCGCAACTATGGCCCTAAGAAGCTCTAGCAGAGGCCACAACACAGTAAAATCTTCTTATCTAATGGGTTAAACCAGGTTGAGGGTAACCAACCAGCCTCAAAACTGTCAGTGAATTAGGGGAAGTCTACCCCAAGTATGAGAAGACTTCCCCCAGTGGAACATGGGAACATGAGAACAATTAGTCCAACAACCATGAAGGTGGGTGAAGCAAGTGTTGTGGGGAGCTAAGCATTCGGTCAGACATTGAAGATGCCAAGGTCATCCATTGAATTCTGGGCCAGAATTCAATCATCACCAGTCATCTTGACTTTTGTCTTGATACTGTACTCTGATGATGCTGAAAAGGAGCATGAAGCTGAGAACTTTATACAACTCTGCCTCGCTCAAATCCAATTTATGTTCTCAAGTCATCACTCTGTAATGGCTTTGGTCCTCTGAAAACTAAGGATGAACAGCAATCCTATTAGTGACGTCAAGGAGGACAAATAATCTGTTCTTTAGTCTGACCCTGTGTATCAATACCTGAGAAATAATACTCAATTTGAATAGACTACTGTCTGACACAGTGTGATGACTCTAGTGGTTTTATACCTACCATCTTTAATAATTTTTTGTTCTTCCTTACTTGGTTTTTGGACATATTTCATATTCTTGTTCTATTTCTAAGGTCATAATTATGACTTTTGAGTATAGGGATCTTCCAGTGAGCAAAGTCCCTCTACCAATACAAATCAGTCCCTGTTCTGAAACTTAGAGTCTCAGAAAGTTGCTGGAGCACTAAGAGGTTAAATGTCTTGACCAGAGTAACAAAGCCAGTATATGTCAGAGGTGAGGAAGGAGCCCAGGCTATCCTGACTCCAAGGCCAGTTCTCTATCTTCTATACTTTACTACTTCTCTTCTCATACATATTACCTGCTTAGTAAATGTTCATTGTATTATTGAATTATCAGGCAAAATAATCCACATTTCTACTTGAGTTTCTACTAAGAAAGGAACTTAACACAGTCTCTGACGCTTTCTTGAAACAAAATAAGAGGCTTTGGAGGCTGATGTGAGAAGCTCTAGGAATAACAGAACAGTTTTGTGAAGAACAGAGAAATAGTCAAAGTGACCATTTGGATTTTAACAATTCTTTCTCTAAAGAAATAGGGGATCTAATTATAAATTGAATGTGAGGAAGAAAAAAAAAAAACAAGAGAAGCCCTCAAAAATGACTGCAAAGAATTGTGCTCGACAGAGCCAAAAAATAGTCATGTCAACCAAACTGATAATCAATGTAAGAAGAGCTCAGGACTTAGAGAGAAAAATGAAGAGTTTTATCTTTTCCATTTTTAGTGGAGATAGCAAGACCCATATACTGATATGTCAGAGAAATAGCAGATACACAGAAATTCTATTTGGCCTGCCAAATTGCATGTTTATCAACGTCACCCCACCCGCCAACAAGCTGCCCAACTTCTTTCTGTGTCTCTTATATGTATCTATAGGCAGACACAAGTCATGATTCATAAAAGCATCATTTTTCAATTGACAGACCGTTTTAAAAAACAACAACAAAGAAGGAAGAGTAATAGCGACAGAAGGAAAAAATACTTATTTTATACTATTTCCAGTACAAACCACCAACTAAATTTAACATTAATCAATATGTAGCTAATGTAGTAGTTAAAATATCCAATTAAATATAAGTAGTTAATGTAATATTTGGTTGGGGCAGGGGGAAGCTATGAACTTTCGCTGTATTTTCAGCAGTGTAAGAAACTCCTACTACCAATTTAGATAGTCAACACTTCCTTGAGTTTTATTCTTAGTGAATTATAGAAAACACTGAATGTTTATGTGATATTTCCAAGGTCACACTGCTATTAGTGTCAGAGGCAGGGCTTAAACCTCAAATCTTCCTCATTCCAAGACTGGCCTTTAATTCAGTACACCATGGTGCCTTTCATGATGTTTCATGTAAACACATGTATAAAATGTTTAAATGAGATAAATTTTCACCCTCTGAATTGAAAAGGAAAATGCAAGAATCATGAGAAACATAAAGTGCAAGAAAAACAAATTCAGGGCAAATAAAGTATCATTATTATCAGTGGAGGACCGTGGGAAAGATGATTCAATTTGGACATTCCCATTGTCTAGGAACACTTGCAACACAGAAGTCTCATGACAAGTAAATCTTGAGATAGTCAATTATAGCCAACACTGGCATACCTTGTAAAAGAGAAAAGGAATCAAAAGATATTGTCTAGGACAGAGTTTGGTTGATTTTGTCTTTATTATGTAAATCCTTCAGAATACACTGTGCCTAAATCTTCAGGTAGCTTTATAGCACAAAGTCTATCCCCAATAATATTGCTAACACAAAGGAAACCATTCAGGAACAAAAGAACCCTGAAGACATCTCAGATGGCCTTCTCCCAATATCTTTCTGTCCAAGACATTCAATCCATCAACCCCAGTATTATGAGCTAGCCAATAACAATCAAAAGACCCTAGCTCACCCTGCTTCCTGTAGGCTACTTCCTACAGTGGAGAGGTTCATGTCCTCATTAGTTTTATTGTCAGCAACTACTGCCTTTCAACCCACACAGATCCACTCTCTTGACTCCTTAATTCCAGAAATTCCATATTGTACATGTTTATTACAAATTCCCTGTATATTTATGATAGACTCATTTTAGAAGAGCCAGCATCTAAGTGGTCCAATCATAAAACATTATTGTTCTTTTTCATAATCTTATGAAAAATATGAAGTGAAAGTTGCTTTTTTCCTATAATTTTTGGGTGTCTCTGGACCTCTCAAGAATTTGATCCTACTTGTATGTTAAATAAGTGTCCATGTTAATGACTTTCCTAGAAGTCTTATCCTGTATTACCACATTGGGTCACAGATACAAATAAATATTATATTCATCCTGTATCATATTGTTAATTGGGATAATGAATATATGGTTTTGGTTGCTGTTTCTTTAATTTTCCAAAGCAGGATTTCTTAAAAGTTCAAAAGACCGCTTTTTTTGTTTGTTTTTAGGATTACATTACTAGCTTAAATATTTGTGGTGTGTGTGTGTGTGTGTGTGTGTGTGTGTGTGTGTGTGTGTTTTCCCCTATTTCCCCTATATCCACTTGTGGAGTCTAATTGGTTGGATTCTAAAGTACTAAATATATTGTATAAAAAATGTCAAAAGAGTTTCTGTAGTCTATTTTTAACTTTTTATATAATGATCAAATTCTGACCTCATGCATTTTAGTAATAGATTTTTATTTTTGCTTTTTTTTTCTTTTTTGGTATAGATGTGACCTTGTACTGAAGAAAGGCATTGGTCCTCTGATTTCATTCTGCTTGAGAGACTGTTAATGCAGAAGTAACCAAGAGATGCTAACAGGTCACTGGACAGTCCTTCATAAATATTCAGTAGAAATGCACATTATGAAAGACACTAAAGCTGAAAGAAATCAGAGATATGCTAAATTAGAATAAAACATTCCCTATCAAGAACTCCAGTAGGGATTTTATGGCTTTATGCTTTAATGAAGTTACACTTTTGACTAATGGACAAGGATGTCAACATTTTCCCTTTGATTCCATAAATTTCATGTAATTTTTATTGACAAAAATCATCCTTGGAACAAACATGCTCTAAGCTGCATCTTAGCTTCAAAGAAATAAGTGCCTTCCCCATCAATTTTTTAATTGATTTAAAGCTATCTTTGTTAAATAAATGAATATGTAGAAAAAAATGAAATAAACCACAAAGAGTTAATCTATCCAAAAATCTATTTTATCTATATCTATTATCTATATCTATTTCTAAAATATTTGTCTGATTGCACACCAGAAATCTTTCCAGAGAATAGAAGCACCTTGAGACTTGTCCCTTAGGGAAAAGGATAATAAGAAGTAGTGTCCAAACTGTGACTATATGGAGAATCTCTTAGTCGTTAAGGATCATCCAGATTGTAGGTAGAACACTGAGGATTCCATAATAGAGCCAGAGGATGAAGAGGCCAGAAAACTGTTCCAAAGTATTCAGAAAATCAGTAAGAGTGTACAGAGGTATCAGAGAGGCTGACCTACAAGATAGGATTGGTATGTTTTAGAAAGTTTCTTGAGAACAGGCATTGTTTTATTTTTGTCTTTCTACTCCACATGTCAATCAATGTATGCAGAAGGTGCTTAATAACTACTTGAAGGCATAGGTATTTTGATTATAGACCCCAATACATGGTTCTAGTGGTCAGTGTTAGAGTTCCACACAAAAGTACACAAATAACTGTATTACTTAGTGAAAACAGATAATTCCCCCCTCCTACTATAAAGTGTAACGTGTATACATATTGACACTGAAGTATGACTTGCTAATCAAATATCAGTGAATTATTCAAAGAATAAAAAAATGTGTTCACAACTCCTGCCATTTCACTAAGCTCTTCTTTCAAACTGTTCTTTTATCATTTAGCATCACAGTGGGGTCATCTTATTCCATTTATCCTTAAGAAAGTATAAACCACATTCAGCAATCATAGATGGAATTGTGAGAAACACCAATAGTTATCCACTGTCCACTGACCAGAAAATATAGGTCATTTTGGTGTCCACAAAAGAACTGATAGTTGTGGGTAGGTCACTGGGAGACACAGGTCACAAGCAAAGAATAAAAGTCAGTCTGGGTAGAGATCTTGTTTTGGCAGCAGCATGTGTGTATCTGCCAGAATGAAGTGAATTACTGATGCCTAGCTTCATTACCCTGGTCTGCATGGTCACTACAGTGGAGAAGGCCCATATACATTAATAATCTATATTAGGAGGTAGAAGTTTCTATTGGAATTTCTTAAAGTGACTTTTTTTTCATTCTGATCATCTGAAAAACACATGGTACAGTGGAAAGATAGATGGATCTACAGTTTGAGTGTCTAAGCTTAAATTCTAACTTTCCACTTGATTTTGATGTGATTTGAAGCAAGTAACAAGCTCTTTGAGTCTCAGAGAGATGTATGTATGTATATATGTATATGGACATATACATATATACACAAGTATATATGTATGTTGTATGTGCATGTGTGTGTATATATGTGTATACACACATCAAACATTTAATTATTTTCCTTTACATATTTACTTCTGCCCCCCCCCACATATGCATTCACAAAGAAAGCAGGTTTAGCCTACACTAGTCTATACAGATCCTATACAAGGATATAAGATCCTAAGTCAGGATTCAGAACAGGCTCATATCTTGAAGCATGTACTTGTCTTAGTTTGGATGGGTTTCTTAGGACATAAGTGAGGAAAGCTAAAACAAATTAAAAAGAGCAGCGAAGTAGTTTTCATTTTATCTATAACAAAACATGACTGTTTCCCCTCTTTTTAATATTTGCTGGAAGGAAAATAATCTCAGGGCCAAATAGTTTACATGGTTTCTTAATTATTCCTTTAAATTGCCAATGTGTTCTTTGCCTGATGTCCCATGTGCCTTTCACTGATATAACAACAAGACCCCTAAATAACTGGAACAATCCCCAAATATCAAGTAATTACTGCATTTTAGATGTATTTTCTCTCCCAACCTAAGGACTACTAGACACTTACATATTGTATACATGTGAATCTAACTACCTTGAAGGGGGTTAGCAATATTCACTTTAGGTCAATATATCTTTTCCTCCTGCTAATTAGATCACAGGTGTCCTCTCTGCTTTTGACACTAATGTAGCCATCACTAGCTACCAATGCTTCTCTGTGGCAGTCATGCAGGTGTAGTCAATTTCAAATCTCTTTAATGTGGACCACTTGACATTCTTCTTAGGAATGACTCTTACAAACAGTGGTAGTGCAGGAGAAAGTGGTCATGATTGTGTGATGAGAGGAGGGGAACTGTGGGTCACAAGACATTCTTCCCTCATTTATAGGGTATTTTCAAGTCACTTACTCTGTATCCATTTCCTTAAATATAACTTATTTCCATCTCATTGAAATCCCTGAAAGCTTTCATTTATATCTGAAATGGTGACTTTTAGCCCATTCATAAAACAAACAACAAAACATATATTGTGGAAATATTCTATAAAATACATTTAATTTTAAAAATTTTCTTAAAGGGGTGGCCAGGTAGCACAGCAAGTAAGAGCACCGTCTCCAGTGTCGGGATGACCTGGGGATCAAATCCGGGCTCAGATACTTAGCACCACACCCAGAAATAACTGGCTGTACAACCTTGAGCAAGTTACTTAACTCCGATTGCTTTAAAAAAATAATAATAATAAAAAAAATTTTCTTAGAGGTAAGGCTGTGATAGGTAGAATATACATCCATTTACATTTTCATCAGAAGTAGGTTTTTTTTTTTGCTCTTTGTGGAAGTACTGTGTAGAAAAGTGATATTATAAATAAATTAAAATTTTAAAAAAGAAAGCAATATTAGTAATATGCTAAAAATATAATGTTTACAAGAAGCAGCCTTATGAATCAAATATAAACTTTAAATTCTTTCTTCAAACATAATTTTGGAATCCAGAATTATTTCTGCCATTTATTGTCTGGATACTATTAGTTAGGCAGAAGTGTTATGGTGTTCATGAGTCTTTTCTATATCACATAATGAATGAAAGAATCTGCATTACAGGAAAGGGAAGGGAGGGAAGAAGAAAAAAATTTGGAACTCAAAATCTTATAAAAATGAATGTTGAACAAAGCTTAAAAAATTATAAAATAAAATGAAGGAGTTTGACTAAAAAAAAAAAAGAATCCACCCTGGCAACTAATATCCACAGTTTGTGAGTAACTATTGTTAATAAGTAGCCATATGAATTGATAGAGAATTCTGTAAATAATTATCTGAATTTTTCAGAGAATTTTTTGGCAAACTGCCTCCTTTACTTTTAATAGTATGTCAGCTTGAAGAGTGTATTTTATTTATATCTCATCTCTCAGAATGAAGACCAAACCATTATACAACTTTAAAAATGCATGTGTTTGCAGTTGTATCATATTTTATAGGATTGTCTTCACAACCTCATCACATTAACGGTCTCTGCCTTAAAATTCCAAACTACTTACTTAACCGTGCACAGCAATACTGTCCATCAAAGCTCTCCATTTTTTAATGAAATCTACAGACGAATTAGTGCAGACAAATAGTCTTTGAGGCTATCCTCCTTTCTATAACCCACATTTATTAAAAATAAGTTTTAAGCAATTTTTGTCAGAATTATTTAGCCTTTCCTTAGCATCTCTTATTTGCAAAATATTGCCTTATCTTATGCTAATTACCTTCGATCTCCATAGTTGATGTAGTGGTTATGTTTTAAATCTCTTTGGAAAAAAAAATAGAATCCCCGTGCCAAAGACTTGTACTCTGAAGATCTCTTAAGGAAATGAATGAGGATTTTCACTTTAACAATGAGGGTTTCATTTGTTCAATGCTGTTGCATAAAATCAGCTATAAATTTGGAACTTGCATAGAATTACTGTGAATATGTTGCTGGCTGGATTCTCACCTCATGAAAATCAATGGGGACATATACAATATGACCTAATATCCTTAGGGGAAATGATCCTAAGCTCTTTGTCTCACTCAACCTAAATCTTCTTTTGTAAACTTGACTTCCTCAAGAAAAGAGGGATAAAAGACATCCTCAGTGGAATGTGTATGTGTGAAATAGGTGAGCCAGTTATGTGGTATTGAGGGATAACAAAGGGTCAATATGGGGCTGTATTCCAAGATGTGTCTCAGGGATCTGAGGATGGCCTCCAAAATATCTGGTATCTGGCTCTACCAAGAAACCATAATATCACCAAATCTCAATTTTGGGAGAGACCTCACCAGACATCTAGTGCGATCTAAATCTCCATGAGGATCCCCTCTTTCATACATCTGCCAGATAGTTATCTGTTGTTTCCTTGAAGAACTCCAGTGAGCAGGAACTCAGAACCTCCCAAGGAGCTCCCATTCTATTTTTGTATATCGTTAACTGGTTACTTTTCATTACATCAAATCTAAATATGCCTCTCTGTGACTTCTACCCATTGGATCCAATTCTGCCCTTTAGGTACACACAGAACAAATTGAATTCTTCCTTCACATGTATTAAGAATGAAATTTGGCAGCAGCTAGGTGGCATAGTGAATAGAGCACCAGCCCTGGAGTCAGAAGGACCTGAGTTATAATCCAGCCCCAGACACTTAACACAAAAAGTATCCATGTGACTTTGGGCAAATCACTTAACCCCAATTGCCCTCCAAAAAGCAAAAAAACGTAAAAATTAAAAAATAAATAAAAAAGAATGAAATCAAAAGAAATTTAAAAAACAACAACAACAAAACAATATTACCCCAACAATCTCTAGTGATAATGTTCCCTGGAATTGCCTTTGTAAGTGTTTATAGACCCTGCCTCCTCAATGGGAGAGTTCACTTTTTTTTCCAATCATATTCCCTTCCAGAATGCAAGAGTGATGTTTTGACATAAGTGAGATATATCATGGGAGCATCTCATAAGTGGTTAGACCAGGGGTGGGGAAGCTGTGACCTTCAGGCCACATTAAGTCCTTGGATGCAGCCTTTTGACCGAATCCAAGTTTTACAGAACAAATCCTTTTATTAAGGGGATTTATTCTGTGAAATTTGGAATCAGTCAGAAAACCACACTTGATGACCTAGAGGGCCACATGTGACCTTGAGGTCCCAGGTCATCCCTGGGTTATGCTCTAGTGGTCTACTAATCCATGTATCATAGTTAATTAGGTAAACTGTATTTTGCTAAATATCTCATGTGTACTAGATCCTAGGGTTAAAGACCCTGAGTGTAGTAGATACACAGCTCACCTTCATGCAGAACTTTCAGATTTTTAGGAGACTTTCCTCACAATGGCCTTGTGAAGTTAGCAGTGCAAATATTATTTTCCCTCTCCCTTTTCATGGAGGAGGAAACTAAGTTTCAAAATGGTGAAAATTATATAGATAATGATAACAAGGATTAGGGCTTGAACCTAGGTTTTTCTAACTCCAACTTCAGTACTTTGTTCACCATGCAAATGAAGATAATTATTTTGGGCATATCATATACAATAGAATCTGATAAATACTCATAAATCATCCCCTTAATAATGTGTTAGAGAATTTAGCAAGTGATAGAAATCAAGGTTATTGGTCTATAGTCTGTAAAATCTACTTTCTTCCCTTTTGGTGGCAAATTCTTACATTTTTACATCTCTATTGCTAATATATCATTCCCTTTCTCCATAATATTTTGGACTTCATGAACAATAGCACAATAATTCTGTCTGATTTACTCAGTGCTCCACAACATAGTTTGTTCAGTCTTGGCGACTTGAACTCATTGAAGGCATCAAGATGTCACCTGACATGCTCCTCATTTTTCCTCAATTTTCATTTATTGCTAAACAATTTTTATCCTATTTTTAACAGTCCAGAAAAGAAATTCTCCTTGGTGACAAAACAGAAAGAAAATAATAATGACAGTGAATATTTACATAGTGATTTAAGTTTTATAAAACACTTTACAGAAGTCTCATTTAGGGGCAGCTAGGTGGCACAGTGAATAGAGCACTGGCCCTGGAATCAGGAGGATGTGAGTTCAAATCTGACCTCAGATGCTTAACACTTACTAGCCATGTGACCTTGGGCAAGTCATTTAACCCCAATTGCCCCTTCAAAATAAAGGCAAAAAAAAGGCAGAAAAATTGGGGCAGCTAGATGGCACAGTGAATAGAGCACTGGCCCTCAAGTGAGGAGGACCACAGTTCAAATCCAGCCTCAGATACTTAACACAAAAACTATCTGTGTGACCTTGGACAAGTCACTTAACCTTGATTGTTCTACCTTCCCCCTCTGAAAAGCAAAAAAGAAGTCTCATTTGACCTTGACAACGGCCCTATGTGTTCAGGACTATTATTGCCCCCATTTTACAGAAAGATGAATAAAGTTAAGAAGAGATGAATAAATTGTCCAGTATTACATAAGTAGTAAGTATCTGAATCTGGGTTTAGGCTTAGGTCTATCTGATAGCCTAATAAACACTTTTCCTTCTCATTCCTCTAGCTGCTTCTGAAATAATTATTGAGTTTTTGAACCTTTTATTGACGATATCCTATACAATGTGATCAGTCTTAATTTTATTATTATTACCAATATTTATTTTATCTTTTTTATCTCTAACATAGGCTATATAAAATCAAAACAAACCAAAAGGTTTTATTGTTCTTTGAATTCTATTTTTCAGAAAATAATTATGACATCCTAACCTTTTGAATTTTTTCTTCATTATTTGATCTTGCTACCATTGTATCTATGTCTATATTGAGATTCATAAATAATGTATTGTCTTTCTTATATCTATCTATCTATCTATCTATCTATCTATCTATCTATCTATCTATCTATCTATCTATCTATCTATCCATCTGTCTTTCTGTTTGTCTGTATATCTATCTGCCTATCTATCGACATATCAGAGAACATTGTTGTCAGAGTGGATAGAGCTCTGGTCCTGGAGTCAGGAACACCTGAGTTCAAATTTGGCCTCAGAAACTTACTAGCTGTGCAATCCTGGGCAAGTCATACAATATCTGTCTTCCTCAGTTTCCTCAATGGTAAAATGAAGGTAATGAAAAAACCTACCTGGCAAGGATCAAATGATATAATATTTGTAAAAAGCACCTACCACAATGCCTGTCACATAGTAAGAGCTATATAAATGCTCATTCTCTCCTTCCCCAGAGTATGCATATACATACATACCCTTTAATTGGATTGTTTTACTAATAAATTTTGGGTTTTGTGTTATATTTATTTATATAATCCCTCATCTATTTAATGAAAGGAGGAAGGTGAATTTGCTCAGTTAATCTCCATAGAAGAGATTACAAACAGGGTTATTCTGTTTTCCTATATATTATCATTGAACTGGAGAAAGAAGAAACCTCTGAGAGGGATTTCTTTTTATCTTTGACCTTCTTGGAGTACATTTCCAACACTGAAATCTGAGTCATTTCCAAAAGGAATGGAATTCACAGCTTCATCCCTAATTTATTAATTTGCCTTTCTTCCCACAAATTTCTTCAACATTTCCTCTTCCAATTTTCATCAACTTTGCCAATTTTCTGGGTGTAAAATGAATCTTCAGAGTTGTCTTGATTTCATTATCCTTATTAATGAATTTAAGCAACATTTGATCTTATATTTTTTTTGTTAGTTTTCTACATATCTTGGTATCAGACTCTCACCTAAGATTTTACATGTCAAAATTTGTTTTTTTCCCAATTGAGAGTTTCCCTTCACATCCTAGCTGCATTGATTTTTTTTTTATTCAATAGATTTTCAATTTCATATAATCACATTTATGTGATTTTTAAAATAATAATTTTGCTCAATTATAAGTTTGGAAAATCCCTGCACATTTCTTCACTGTTCAGTATTTGAGACCAATAATGCTTATATTTCTAGAAGCCCTAAGTCAGTTGACCTTTCAGTTTGTGCTTCAAAATGTTGTCAATTTATGAGGTAGCTTTCAGGATTGATCTGAAAAGAAATGATTGATTAATATCTTTCAGGTGACCAGGCTCTATTAAAGCAAATGACAATCCCCACTGACTCAGTTCTGATTAAAATCATATTTCAAGATGGTTCAATCTATTTCATGGAGGATCCATTGACATAATTCATTGTATCTCTTTGTTATTTTATTGTGATAACAGTTCAGAAACCCATTATTAAATGTGAAATCTTTAACGCTTGCTTTAGTTGTAAATGTTGTTTAAGAAGATCTTTTTTTATTTGGTTATATTATTTTCCATAGTCTTATTTTTTTCTCAATAACTTTTCTATTCCTAGAGAGCTATAGCTTATCAACAGTTTATTTTAAAGATATTTTCTAACTACTGACCACTGATTATTTCAAATATCTAAAAATATTAAACATTCCTAAAGAAAAAAAGACAGCTTAAAAATAGTTAACATAATCATTTCTTCAAAATGGCTTTTTTTTTCTTCTTTTTTTTTTTTTTTTTTGCTGTTGTTGAAGAGAAAGGAGAAAGAAGAAAGAAGGGTCTTCAAGGAAATCCCGTTCCTTTTGAAAAAAAAAAACTCAGAAAGAATATTGAAAATTTCCTTTCCCTCAATATAAAGATAAAACCTATTCTCATTATGTATATATACATCAAATTTTAAAATGAAGAGAAAATTAGCAGGACATAAAAAATAAAGTCCAAAGGGATCAGAGCTTGGTTATAAAGAAACTAGGACTAATACTAGTATCAAACAACAGCCACAACATCTGCAGACTTACAAACTTTGACCATTTTATTCAAGTTTTTATCTCATGTCAAAGCAATGAGCCCCCAATCAGTCCTTCTTTATGAAAAAGACACCAACGAGAGAGGGAGTCTAATGAGCTTAAACTCATAGCCACAGAGATAATGAGAGCAAGAGACCTGGGTCTGCTAGCAGTATCTCCTTTTGTTTCAACTTGAATACCCTCATCTAGTTATTAGTTCTTCCTCCAGTAATCTGTCAAACAATGAGGGACTAGAATTTTAAAAGGTGCATATTCACAGAAAGCCAGCTAGTGCTGAGCCAGGGAAAAGGTGAGATAATGAGATTGACATTGCTGACACTGGGAGTCTGGTGATATAAAGATTAGTTTACAATCAAATTACTCTCATATTCACTTATAGCCAAATAAGTAAAGAGGCCACCTGTAAACAATTTTCCCCATGAGTAATGGTGTGGAGACATAATAAACACATGTTATAGGTAGGAAAGAATTCATTGGAAGCTGATATACACATGAGAAGCTTAAAATGAGGCAAGATCCTTCTAAATGAGTGATTCTTCTATCGTAATGATGCTAATTTATTATTGAGCTTCAGTTTTTTCTTGTTTTGATTTTTTTCCCAATCTGTTACAGTGAAATTGTGGTAGTGGGTTGTTGTGTTTTTGTTTGAAAGCATTACTTTAAGTACATAATTTTACTCCATTTGTGCCAGGAAAATGCCCAAACACCTTCATTAGAAATAAAGCAAATCTGCTCCACAGTACTCTGAACAGCAGGCACTATATGCTTTATTGAACAGAAAAGCTTTAACAAACCTTATCTTGTACACATGTTCATTCTGCCTATGTCTGTTTATATACTTGAAAACTTCCAGAAAATGTGGGTGCTACAACAGAGTGGTGTTTAGCTACCCGATTTTCTTGGCCAGGTGGTTGATTATATGGTTTGGCATCTTTTTGCAGGTGGTATAGAAAATCATATATACCAGCTGCTCAGCCCACTGGGTAACACTTTGCTAAATGACACAGCACCAACCATACATAACAACATATAATGATGCTAGAGTGATATCTTTACTCCATTCATTTAGCTCTGCAAAGAATTCTCCAAGAAAATCATTTTCCTGCCTCTATTTCTGCTTCATGCTGGGTAATGTTGGCAAGACTTATTTATGGCACTTTTGAGCAATTCAAAGAAATATTGTTTGTTTGTTTTTAAAGCTAGCTCTGCAAAGGTGCACTGTTTGCTTGATGACTTGGCACACTGCCCCTAGTACTTGGCATGACATGCTTGCTGCTGGCATGGGGAATGTTATATATACTTGCCACTGGGCGCCTACTATACCACTTACTGTGCAGGATCAATATCGACCAACTGCATAAACAACCAGATGAACCTTGTATCCGAGTGATAGCAAATAGCATTTGAATTATTTTACATAAATCTGAAAATGTAATAGTGGCTGACATTCCTATTAGTATTATATCTGAACACTATGATCATAATTGAGTAACATTAAATTTAGTTTATTGAACATCAGTCCACTGCCTGCTACCCAATGACGATGATCTGTGTAATGAAACTAGCAATACGACAAATTCCTTCAGTTGGTGCACTTCTTGGAAAGCAGCCAATATATTTATTGCTATTTGTGCAATTAATGGCCATATTGATTGTAGGTTCGGTGTGGGGGGAGCGAGGGGATGGATAAAGTTCTTAGTTAAATACTGAATAAGTTGTACTATATTTTCTTAGCTCTTCATGGTTTGTTTCAGCTGGAATTTATGAGACTATAAGGGTAGGTTTCAACTGTTACTAGCATAATTATTTTGTTATCATTACCATTTGCTGTTCTTTCATTTTTCCATCACTATCATCCTTAATCTCTTGGCCCTTTGTGGCTATATGCATTGAAAAGGCCATCTTTAATAAGTGCCTATTCCTTCTTTCCTCTCTCTTCTTCACCCCTTACACACTTTGGACTTCATTCCACCAAACCTTTTCTCTCCAAAGTTATCAATGATCTCTTAATTGCCAAAAAATTGCTCAGTGCCTATGTGCTATGCTCAACTCCTCACTATCTCTCACCCCCTACATCCAATCTATTGCCAAAGATTTTCACATTTTCGACATCTCTAATGTATGCCCTCTTCTTTGCTTTTGCCAATACTCTGGTACAGGCATCTCTCACATTTAGACTAATTGAACTAGCCTGCCTGCCTAAAATCTCTCACCATTTTAATCCATCCTCCATCCAGTTACCAAAGTGATTTCCTAAAGTGTAGGGCTGATTATGTCAACCTCTCACCTCCTCGAGCATCACTTAATGAATTTCAATGACTCCCTATCACCACCAGGATAAAATACAAAATCCTCTGTTTGGCATTCAAAGACTTTCATGACCTTGCCTTCCTCTATCCTTCAAGTCTTCTTTTTTTTTTTTTTTAAGCAATCGGGGTTAAGTAACTTGCTCAAGGTTATTTCTGGGTGTGGTGCTGAGTATCTGAGCCCGGATTTGATCCAGGTCATCCCGACACTGGAGCCGGTGCTCTTACTCGCTGAGCCACCTGGCCGCCCCTAAGCAATTGGGGTTAAGTAACTTGCTCAAGGTTACAAGGCCAGGTGTTTTTGGGTGGGTGCTAAGTGTCTGAGCCTGGGATTCGATCTCCAGGTCTTCTCAACACTGGAGCCGGTGCTCTTACTCGCTGTGCTACCTGGCCGCCCCTCCTTCAAGTCTTCTTGCATTTCACTGTCCACCACCTACTCTTCAGCCTAGTGATACTGGTCTCCTTGCTGCTCTGAGAACAGGACAGCCCATCTCTTGACTCTGGTCATTTTTCCTGTCTGTCTTCCATGCCTGTAATGCTCTTTCTCCTCATCTCTCAGTATTGACTTTCCTGGTTTTGTTTATGTCTGAACTAAAACCCCATATTTGACAGGAAATCTTTCCCAAGTCACTCTTAATTTTGGAGACCTCCCTCTCTTAATTATTTCCTGTGTATCTTATACATAGCTTAATTGTATATATTTGCTTGTTGTCTCCCACATTAGATTGTGAGCTCCTTGAAGGCAGAGAATGTGGTTTGTCTTTTTTTTTTTTTTTTGTATTACCAGTGCTGAACCCAGTGCCTGCTACACAGCAGGCACTTAAAAGATGTTAAAAAAATAAAAAACAACCTTTATTGATTGACTGATATTTAAAAGGCACAATTATGGGAGAGATGCAGGTATAGTTCTCAGAGCTAGTAGCTGCAACTGCATTGCCTTCCCTTGGGATAAAAAATTGGCAAAATGCTTTATAGTTTTCAAAATAAATTCACAATCTTGGAGTATAATTTGGTCCCCTCCACAGCTTTTTTAAATGTGTGGAGCAGAAATTTGGAACTCAATTTCAAAGATAAATATAATAAAATCACAGGTATATTTTTAGAAGGGACCTTAGTGATTTTCCAGTCCCACCTTCTTTCTTATATTACATATCAGAAATCAGAGGCCCAAAGAAAGTGACTCACCCTTAGTCATACAGTTTGCAAACCAAATCCTCTAACTCCAAAGTCAATATAATTTTTCCCATATACCACACTGATATATGGAGTTTGAGTGTCATTATGGAGTTGTGGGAAAGTTGTCTGGATATAGTGATTAAGTTAGTACATGTATCTGTTGCCCCCAAAAATAATGTGATGAAACATAATTTATTAGTGTTCAAAAATCTAGAGGTAAAACATCTCTTAGAAAAAAAGTAATCATGGCTAAGCTTATAGCTAATTCTTCTTTCGTGTTTTTGTTTGTCCTTCAATCTTGAAGAGGACCATGACATCAGGGAGGCAATTCCATGATATGCAAATGAATTGGATTTAAATGAGGGAAGGCTTGTGCAAAGTCATCAGTCTCACTTTCTCCTCCAGAGCCATCAGAGTCCAGGGGCAAAATATAGATTGGGATTACTGGAGATATTCCAGGATGCAGTGGGAGACCTTGACCTTTTTAATCTAAAATCTTTAACAAATCTCAGTTTGACTGAGGCAATGCCCATTCAGTGATTAAAGCTAGGTGAGAAACAAGACAGCAAAGAGCCTCTTTTACCTGTTCAAAAAAAAAAATATCAATCTGGGAGGGGAAGACTATCAGAGTTTCTTGTTCAAAACAGAAACAACTATATTCACTCTGAACTAATCAGGGCCCAAACAAAGACCAAGTGGGGATTGGAGTGGAACCTATTGTTGGCCAATCAATGACAGCCAGAGCAAGATTTGGATATAAGCCATGATCCTTAAGGAGGAAATCTAGCTCTTAAACTGTAAGATATCTTGCCAGTTTTTAGGGATCAAAATTTACATCCTTTTGGGTAGTGCAGCTGATATAGTATTCAATTCATCACACAGAAATGGAAAGCTAAAATAAATCTTTTTTTCCACATTTTGGTGGATTTAATTAAATAGATATTGTAGATTTGCCTCAAAAGTAATTAATAAAATATTAGATCAATTTTCTATGCTGATGATTCTCAGATATACCAATCCTGATCTTTGCTGACCTCTAATCTCACATCTCCAACTGCCTTTCAGACTTCTCAGATTGGATGTTCAAAGGACACCTAAAATTTAACATATCCAAAACTGAACTTATTATATTTATCTCCTAAACCCTCCCCACCACATGTTGAGTCATTTTTTCAGTTGTGTCCAACTCTTTGTGAATCCATTTTTTATTTTCTTGGTAAAGATGCTGTAGTGGTTTGCCATTTCTTCCTCTAGCTCATTTTATAGATGAGGAACTGAGGCAAACAGGATTAAGTGACTTGGCCAGGGTCACACAGCTAGTAAGTGTCTGAGATCATATTTGAACAAAGAAAAATGAGTCTTCCTGACTCCAGACCTGGATCTCTATTCACTGTGCCATGTAGCTGTCCCCTCCCCACCATATACCTACTCTATTACTGCAGGGGCCAACACAATCCTTCTAGTCCCTCATGTTCAGTACCTATGTGCCATCCTCAACTCCTCATTATCTCTCTCACCTCCTACATCACCCCCCAAATATATCTATCCTAATCCCTATCTATATGACTATTAATTGAAAGGATGAGTTTCCATTTTTTCTTTTAGATGGAAGCTGACTGTTTTTTTTTCTGTTTCACTCTTCTCACTTTGTCTTTCTCATACACTTAAACACATACTCAGACATACACATGTATGTATTATGTATATACATATATGTAAATGTGCATATACAGGTATGTGTATATCCATGTGCTGCACGTATGTGTGCCTATATGGATATGTATGTGCATATATACGTGTGTGCATTACACATATAAAATCTTTGTAAGTATCTTGTATAAACCCGTACAATTTCCCTGTTGCCTGTACCATTTGAATGTAAATTTCTTGAGGACAGTAACTATTTTTGTCAGGCACAAAGCAAGTATTTGATAAATGATTATGTTGATGATAATAAAATTATCTAGCTAGTATTTATATATTGCTTTAAGGTTTGCAAAAAGCATGACCTCATTTTATTCCATTTTATCCTCACAAGGACTTTGGGATATATGTGCTAATATCATCCCCATTTTACAAATGAGGAAACCAAGACAGAAATTCATTG
This sequence comes from Petaurus breviceps papuanus, assembly GCF_028583685.1. Classification (NCBI taxonomy): domain Eukaryota; kingdom Metazoa; phylum Chordata; class Mammalia; order Diprotodontia; family Petauridae; genus Petaurus; species Petaurus breviceps. The sequence continues at coordinate 6,379,453 of NW_027187324.1, forward strand.
ATTTGCAAAGGGTCATGTAGCTAGGAAATATCAGAGCAGGTTTTGAACTCAAGTCTTCCTGGCTCTGAACCCAGTGGTTTATCCACTATACCACCAAGCTGTCTTACTGTTTGAATAATTAAGCATGAATGTATCGAGGTCAGATTTGTGTTTTATGGAGATTAGTTGGGCATCTCAGTGAAGTAAGGATTGAAGAGCAGAGACATTTAGTGAAGAATATAATTAGGATACTGTTGCAATGCATTAAGAAAGACATGCTAAAAACCAGAATTAGGACAGGATAAGAAGAGATCAGAGAGAGAGAGACAGAGACAGAGAGAGAAGAGAAAGAGAAAGAGAGAG
>NW_027187324.1:6379804-6384457 GCF_028583685.1 Petaurus breviceps papuanus
GAGACAGAGAGAGAAGAGAAAGAGAAAGAGAGGAAAAGAGAGAGAGAGAGAGAGAGACAGAGAGAGAGACAGAGACAGAGAGAGAAGAGAAAGAGAAAGAGAGAGAGAAAGAGGAAGAGAGAGAGAGAAAGAGGAAGAGAGGAAGACAGAGAGAGAGACAGAGACAGACAGAGACAGAGACAGAGAGAGATAGAGACAGAGAGAGAAGAGAAAGAGAAAGAGAGAGAGAAAGAGGAAGAGAGAGAAAGAGGAAGAGAGGAAGACAGAGAGAGAGAGACAGAGACAGAGACAGACAGAGACAGAGAGAGATAGAGACAGAGAGAGAAGAGAAAGAGAAAGAGAGAGAGAGAAAGAGGAAGAGAGGAAGAGAGAGTGAGAGAGAGAGAGAGAGAGAGAGAGAGAGAGAGAGAGAGAGAGAGAGAGAGAGAGAGAGGACAAGAGAGAGAGAGAGAGAGGACAAGAGAGAGAGAGAGGACAAGAGAGAGAGAGGAAAGAGAAGAGAGAAAGAGACACAGAGAGACAGAGAAACAGAGACAGGCACAGAGATAGACATACACAGACAGAAACAAAGGGACAGAGAGAAACAGAAAAGCAGAGACAGAGGAGACTAGATATATAAAGAGAGACAGAGACAGGGATGAAAGAGATTGACAGACAAACATAAAAATAGAAAACTAGAAACAGAGAGACAGAGACAGGAATAGACATAGACATTTCAGAAAGATTGATGTTATAGCTAAGTCAAGGAAAAAATTGTAGTGGGGAGAGAGCTAAGGCAGGAAACCAACCAGAAGGCTGTTGCAATAGTCCAAGTGTGAGGTTGAGGGTTTAAACCAGGGTAATGGTACTGTTGAGGTTTAGGAGTGCTCAAGACCCCAAAATATCAACATGCCAGGTCCTGCCAAATGAATTCAACTCGTCTTCTCTCAGGCAAAGTTTATTAAAGATTTGCCATACTGAGTAGACTCTTAAGGAGCACCAGTATTTGTGAAGTTTGTATTGATAAGTGGAACAGAATAATCTGACACAGATTATGCTAGCTGTGCTAGATTAATTCTCAGCCCCTTCATGGAGGCAAGATGAATCTTATATACCGAAAGATTGTGGAAGGATTTAGGATTGGTCCAGAGGAGGAGTTGGGGAGGGTCTTGAGGAAGAATCAAGGATCTTTTAGGGAACTGAAGTCAGACTCCAGGAATGGGATTAATGGTGGGAAATTGCTGAAGACTACCAGGAGATGACAGACAATGGAGGGCTAGGCTAGTTTAAGGCCACCAGATTTGGTTAGAGATATTTTATAGGAAGGTGGGAAGTAGCTGGACAATGGAGGTCTAGGTCAGGTTAAGAGTAACAGGTTTGGGTATAGATATTTTGATAAGATCAGGGTGGGAAGTGACTGGACAATGGAAGGCTAGGGTACTTTAAGAGTAACAGAGATTTGGGCCTAGCTATAATGAAAGGCTTATGTCCTCAAGCAAATGCCTTATTAAGTGGAGAGATTCAATCAGAATTCAAAGGGTTTCCCAGAGCCTGTACCCCTTCAGTAGGGTTAGAAGAGAGAAGGGAAGGAGTATTCAAGAGAAGAGAGAAAAGTGGAGGATGAAAACAATTCTGTGACTGGGAGGTTGGTGGTGGTCTTGGCAGTAATAGATTATTTAAGAAGAGGGGAGAGTTTTGGGAAAAGCAAATGAGTTCAGTGTTGGACATGTTGAGATTAAGATGTCTATAGAACATCTGGTTCTACATATCTAATAGGCAGCCAGATGCAAGACTGGAAATTGAAAGAGAGGATATGAGTGGACAAATTGATTTGAGAACCATTTGCTTAAAGATGTTAGCTGAATCCATCTTTGGTACTAGGCTGCTCATCATTTTCATCAATGACTTTCTGAAGACTATAAATATCATGTTTTTCAAATTTGCATATTATACTATCATAGAAGGAATAGCTTGACATGTGAAAATGATAGGCCAAATATAATCAAGCAAAATGTTATAAGGATAAATGTAAAGTCCTATACTTGCATTCAAATATCAATTTCATAAGTACAAGATGGAAGAGGAATGGCAAGACAACAATTTGAGAGAAAATATCTAAGGGTCTTAGTGACCTTAAACTTAAGAAAAACAGCAAGACATGATAGTCAAAAAAGGTCAAATAGGAAAAAAAAATCCACATAATCTTGGGTTTTGCTGTGAGGTAAAGCATGCAGAATAAGAGAGGTAACAGTCCCACTTTACTCTGGCCTATTTAGACTACATCTTAATCAACCATCAATCAAAAAACACTTATTAGGGTTGGCCAGGTGGCACAGTGAGTAAGAGCACCAGCTCCAGAGTAGGGATGACCTGGGATGGGATCGAATCCCAGGTCTCAGATACTTACCACCACACCCAGACATAACTGTCTGTGTAGCCTTGAGCAAGTTACTTAACCCCAATTGCTTAAAAAAAAAAAAGACAGTAAGCACCTACTATTGAAGAAGGTGATCATAAAATGTTGAGGTATAAGGTTAGGGGTGCTTGAGACCCCACAATACCAACACTTCAGGTCCTGCTGAATAAATTCGACTCAAGCCTTCTTTCAGCCAAAGAAAAGCAAAGTTTATTAAAAGTTCACCATAATGGGTAGACTCTTAAGGCGTCTCACTATCTGTGACACTTGCATTGGGCAAGTGGACCAGAATCATCTGACACAGAGTGAGTCTGCACTAAATCGTTCTCTGGCCTTCCTCCTAGAAAATTCTGTGGTGCTCTCACACCACATGGAGGCAAGATGGGGTCTGATATACAGAAAGCTTGTGGGAGGAGTCTAGGGGTGCTCTAAGGGAGAAATGTGGGGAGGGTCTTCAGGAGGAGTCAATGAGGTCAGACTCCAGTAAGGAGTTTGGGGAGGGTCTTCACAGAAGTTAATGGGGTCAGACTCTAGTAAATGGGTGATTAAAGGTGGGAAGTTGCTAGAGGCTACCTCTACCTGGAGATGACAAACAATGGTGGGCTAGGCCCTTTCAAGGGTGTAACAGTCGATTTGGATATAGATATTTTGGGAGGATCAAAAGTGGGAGCTAGCTGGATAATGGAGGGTCAAGCTAGTAACAAAGGTTTGGCCCCAGCCACATTGAAAGGCTTTTGGCCTCAGGCAAATGCCTCATCAAATGGGAAAATTCAGAGTTCAAGATGGTTCCCAGAGGCTGTATCTCAATCACTATGTGCCAGATGCTGTGGTAAGTATTTGGGATACAAAAAAGAGGCAAAAGATAGTTGCTGCCCTCAAGGATCTAACAATCTATGGGAAAGGCAACATGCAAATAAATATATGCAAAATTATATATATATATATATATGTGTGTGTGTGTGTGTGTAAATATATACACATATATACATATGATAATTAGAGAATAATTAAAAGAGGAAAGGCATTAGAATTAAGAGGCTTTGGGAAGGACTTCTAGTAAAAGATGGGATTTTAGTGTGACTTAAAGGTCAAATAAATAGTCAAATAAATTTAAATAGTCAAAGAGAAGTGCAAACATTCTAGGTATGGGGGACAGAGAGATGGAACTTCTTGTTTGTGGTCCAGCCAGCAGGCCAGTATCACTGGATTGGAGTAGGGTAGCGATGTGAAAGAAAAGTGGAAAGGTAGGAGGGGTCTGATTTATGAAGGGCTTTTAATTCCAAACAGAGCATTTTGTACTTGATCCTGGAGACAATAGGGAGTCATTGAAGTTTACAGGGGGATCAGAAAAAGGGTACAACATTTTCTGACCTGTTCTTTAGGAAAGTCAGCTCTGGTTGTTTTGCTTTAGGAAGAACATTGACAGACTGGAAATGGGCAAGCAGAGGTTATGAAAATGGTGAGAGCACTGGAAACCATGCCAGGAGAGGACTAAATAGGAATGTTTAGTTTGATGAATAGAAGATTTAAGGAGAAATAAAAGGTGTCTTCAAATATCTAAGAGGATATGTAATAGTATCCATACTTTTCTTCTTATAGGGGTCAGAACCAAAATGAACAGAAATTGAGGAGAGGAATAATTGGACTCCTCATAAGGAAGACTGTACTAACAAGAATTATATACAAGTGTATGGGTTGCCTTAGGAGACTTAGGAGACCTCAGCTTTATTAGAGGTCATAAATGGAAGGCTGAATTAGTCACTTTCGAGGGATATTGTGGAAGGAATTCCTATTCATGTGTGAGTTGGGTAGTACTACCTCTTAGGACCTCCTTCTAGAGCTGATGTGTTGCCATTCTGTGAATACCAGTGCAATAGCTTCTGTGGTCATAGTCACATTAGATGATTTAGTTGATAAATGCTGAGGATCTAATTGATTGTATCTATAAATCCAATATATTAAAAAAAAATCTCAAAACCGGTAAATATTTAAAACAAAGAAGTGTCTAAAAGAATTTTTAGAGCTCTTTAAGGCTTACAAAATATTTTACACACATTATTTCATTTGATTTCTAAGTCCACAGGGATAAGGAGGTAAATTGGCATGCTGAATAGTGAATGACCTTGTAGTTCAGAAACTAGAATTCAAGTCTTTTTTTTTTAATCTGATGCATACTAGGTGTGTGACCACAGGAAAAACAATCATTCACTTTTTCTTTCTTTCTTTCTTTCTTTCTTTCTTTCTTTCTTTCTTTCTTT
>NW_027187324.1:6384467-6508686 GCF_028583685.1 Petaurus breviceps papuanus
TCTTTCTTTCTTTCTTTCTTTCTTTCTTTCTTTCTTTCTTTCTTTCTCTCATCTGTCTGTCAGTCTATCTATCTATTTATCTATCCATCTGTGTCTATCTCTCATTGGAAATTTTCAAGTGAAAATTGAGTGGAAGCTCATGGTAGGGGGGTAGGAGGGGGGACTCTTGTTTTTACTCCCAGGTATATGTGTTTGAAATAAATTACATACAAGTCACTAATTTCCATCAATGGAAGTTACCATACTGGGAATTCCATACATTGACAAAATTACAGCTCTGAATCGGAGATGCTCAGATGTGCACATGAGCCCACACATACACACATGTACACACACATGCACACAAACTAGAAAGTTACTCAAATCAAATAAATAAGTCAATTAACATTTATTAAACCCTTTCTATGTGCCAGACTCTGTGCCAAACATCAGGAATAAAAATACAAGGCTAGAAAGGGAGTCCTTGACCTTGAGGAGCTTACATTTTAGGAGAAGGGAAGATGATTTATGAAAGGGCCATGAAAATTGGAGGTGGAGGAAAATCTACCCAAACTGGGATACAGTGAGGAGCCCAGGGAGGGTGCCCAAGAAAGGAGTCAATGATGGCTGGGATGGTCACTTTCTCAAAATGGAAATTATTGCAAAACCTCACAAACGGGAGGATAGAGCCTCAAAGGCAAAGGGATCTCCCTGAATAAGAAAGAAACTGAGGTATGATACAAAGTTCAGAGTCAGGATGGGAACTTTGGAAGGAAAATGAGTAAATATAAAAGTTCTAAGCATATTTTACTAATATACTAATATTCGCAATAAATTTATGATTGACTACTTATAATGAGAGTGATGTACCTGAGAATGGAAAGCTTTATTAATACCTACTAGCTCTAATCTTTCATTGTTACAAACACATTGCTCACAATATTTTTTAGGTTTTTGTAATAATCATTGGCATGTCAATAGTAAATCATTTTTTTTCTCAATGCTATATATGAACATTTTTAGGAGACAAAAACAGAGTGATTTTTCTGATGAGAAACTGATCAGGTAGAAGAGCCTGAGAAATATCTGTGGAGATCAAACCAGTGGTCAGTCTGTCCAGTCACAAGTGATGGTGTATTTCTTCACTCTACCAAAAATATTGCTTACTCTGTATTCCCACATGAGACTGTTTTCATCAACTGGTTTGTTGGGTTAATGATTTGGTCACTTCTTGAAGAGGCAGTGATTTAACCTAATAGAGATCAAAGCTATTGATGTTGCCTGAATTTAGATGAGATAACTATTGTACCTTCCAGTATATGTTTCACCATTTTGTTTATGGAGTGTGAAATATATAGCCTCTCGATGCTTCTGCACCCTTCATCCATGCATAGCCAACAAAATACTGCATGCACCATTTCTGCTAACCTTGGCAAATTAGCAGAGGTATTTGGGTAATCAGGCAGCTGAGTGTTTGTGTAGTTTAACACTTTTCTATGAACAGGGAGATGTGTTAAGGAGGGTTCGACAGTGCAGTAAGTGTGGATTTTGCTTATCTCTAGGATGCGTGTTGAAACGAAATGAGAAGAAATAAAATTAGTGTCTGATTCTTGAGAAATAAAATCCTCCATTTCATTAATAAGAAGATATCAAATCAAATCAAAGGATGACCATTTAGTGTATCATTCTGTCTAGAAAGAAAGAGAAAGGACAAGTTCTGATTTTATTTTTTTCCTTCTGTTGCTGGTCTATCTTTTATTTTATTTGACTATCTATGACTTTTTTTTCTTTTGCTTGCTACTCTTGGCAGTCCTCACTGAACCATGTTGACAGCTTTGAGCTGACAGAGAATCATTATAATCAGTGTTGAGGATATGAAGTCACAATGAGAAAGGAATTCATGTTTATAGTAGTAGAGACCACACACTGTGATCGTTTGCATTAGGAACTCAGCAGGAATACCATGAAAAACCAAAGCAGGAGAGTAGAAATGGGAGTTTTTTCAGCATGAAAAGGTCATTTTTCTTCAAGCACCTGTCTACTCTGCTAAAATTATGTTTAAAATAATTTACCTCCTATTTAGTAAAACATTGAATTTTGTATATAAGCAACCAAACAATTGCCATCTAGTTTATGCAAAAGTAATATTAATAATTTCGTAAATCAATGTTGTTGTGGTATTGCAATAAAATCAAGAAATAGATATAACTTCAGGAAGAGATTGAATATATGAAACATGAGAAATTCTTATGTGGTTACAAGACACTACCTTGGGGTGATTGGAAATGTAGTGTCCAGTAATCTCTCAAAAACATCTTATGAGTTTCATAGAACCCCATACATTCAAAAATCACAGCTCACATGGTTCTACCAATGTATTTTCTTTGACTAGATAAACAAAATGATACAAGAGTCAAGAGCCAACATCACTTAGTCAAAGGGCACAAGAAAGTAAATGACAAGAAACTTGCTGCTTCCATATAGACATGGACGTACTCTCCCGCAGTTTACCATATCATAAGTGGGGCTTAAGGGGAATCATGAAGACAATATGTATGACCAGAGAACATGCATGGGGACAAGAAGTACAGAAGGCAAGATACGTTTGGGGAACATATATGGATACACAATTTGTGTGGCCAGGTCAATTCATGCCACCTTGATGCCCCTGTTTTATATCTCTCCTTGGATGCTTTATGTTTATCTCTATTGCTGTTTGTCCTTTGTTTTTGAAGAAGACCAATCACATCATGTGGTGATGTCTTGACTTGTGCAAGAATTAGATTAAAGTGAGGCATAGTCCTGTAAAGTCATCAGCTTTATTCTCTCTTCCAGAGTCATCGAAGTCCAATGGCAAGACAACAATCAAGACAAGTTGTGATGGCCCAGAATACTTGGAGTCTGAGTTTTGATGAGTCTAACTGAGCTCTAAGTACTTCACAGCAGATATATACAGAGTAGATGTAGAGGTAAACTTAGAGGGAGAGGCACTAGTCCCTGGGTTGGGGGAGATACAGATCTCCTAAAGAAGCTAGAGTTTGTGCTGATACTTGAAGGAAACAGAAATTCTAAGAAAGGAAGGTTTGAGGCACAGGCAACAACAAATATAAGTATACAGAGATGGAAGAGAGACACTGAGGGCCTAAATCAAGGGACTTGATATGAGTGGAGAAAGATATTTGTTAACAGGAATGAAAGATGACAGTTTGCAATTGATTGGATAGGTGGAATGAATAGGTGAGAAATCAAGGTTGTGAAGGTAGGGGACTGGAAGGATGAGTGTATTTATAAACAGTAATGGGGAGCTCATTACTGTTAAAGGTTTGTAGAAAGGGAAAATAATGAGTTTGGAATATGTTGAGTTTGAAACATATAGGTCAAAATAAAAACTAAGATAAAAGCAGTTAGTGATGTAGGACTGCAGTTTAAGATAAAGAGCAGGGCCAGATAAAAGGATTGGGAATCAACTCAATAGAGGTTCTAAATTCCCAGGAATTGTGGGAGCTAATAAGATGACCACATCATGTAATATAAAGAGAAGACAGAAGATGGCCCAGGACCGAGACTTGGGGAGCACCTACAGCCAGTAGGAGTGACATGGAAGAAAATCCAGCAAAGAAGACTGAGAAAGGTAATCAAACAGGTAGAAAGGGATCCAATACGTATTAGTGTCATAAGAATCAGAGAGGAGCAAATATCTAGCAAGAGAAGGTGGTCAGTACTGTCCAAGGCTAGTAAAGAAGTCAGGAAAGTTTAGGATTGAGGAAAAAGCCATTGGAATTCAGCAGTTAATAGATCATTAGTGACATTGGAGAGCTTGTGTACCAACTGAACCTAATACCTCACTCTGTAGGCTGGGAGAAGGGGAAGGAGAAGCTACATAGGAAGTTTCTAAGAGAATAGAAATGCACAGAGTATAGTCTTGAAAGATACAAGAGATAGTATAAGGGGTCCTGGTGGGAGAAGAAAATACCCAATGACTTTCCTCCTACCCCATCACCATTGCTTTCTATTTGTCTTGAATGTGCTTATTCCCCAGTATATAGACTCCTGAAGGACAGGAATTCTGCTTTTGTTTTTGTATCCTGAGCACATAGGCCAGTGTCCTGCACACTATATTAACACTGGTTGAATTTCGTTGAATTTATTGTTTCTCACCTTGTAAATCATAGGATGAAAGGATCACAAATTTAGAAGAAGGTATCTTAGAAGTTATTGAGTCCAACCCTCTCATTTTGTAGATGAGGAAACTGAAGCAAGGAAAGGAAATAAATCAACCAGGGTCACGTTGCTAGTGTCTGAAGTGGGTTTCAAATTCACGTCTTCCTGAATTCCATTCTATCATTCTATTATAAAATCCCTTTCCCCAAGACTAGATGGAGATCCAGTTCAACCACATCTTACTTTTACATCCCCCTCAAACCTCTTGTGGGTCCCTTTTCCTCCCTCTCTCATCTGGGTACTTTGTCTCACATTTCACTGAAAAAAAATCATGCCATTCTCAGATAGCTTCTTCTTCTCTCCTCCTCCCTGTCACATCACCCAGCTGTCTTCTGCCATGATCTCCTAAACATGCACATATCTCCCTCATGCTCAAGGAATCCTCTACCCCCACTAGCTATCTATGATCCCACATCTCTCCTTTTTGTGGCTAAACTCCTTGAGAAGGCTATCTGTAATACATGCCAACACTTCCTTTCTTTTCCTTTTTTAATCCTTTATAATATAGCTTCTAATTCCATCATTGCACCACCCACATCGCTCTCTCCAAGATTACCAATGATCTCCCAGTTGCCAAATTCAATAATCTTTTCTCAATTTCCATCCTTCTTGACCTTTCTGCAGCTGTTGACACTAGTGATCACCCTCCTTTTTGATACTTTCTTTTCTCTAGGTATCCATGACACTACTTTATCCTGGCTCTTCTTCTCTGACTTCTCTTTCTCAGTTTCCTTTGCTGGATCCTCATCCAGGTCAAGTCCAATAACTGAGGGTGTCCCATGGGGCTCAATCCAGGGTCTTCTTCTTTTCTCCCTCTGAACCATTTCACTTGGTGATCTCATCAGCTACCGTGATTTAATTATCATCTCTATACTCATGATTCTCAAAACTAACTTCTCTGCTGACTTCCAGTCTTGCATTTCTAAATGCTTATTAGATACATCAAAGTGGATGTCCAGAAGACATCTTAGATTCAGAATGTCAAAAAAGGAACTCTTCCCCTCCTGCAAACTTTCTCGTTTTCTTAACATTGTTTCACCATTCCCCCAGCCACTGAGGCTCATAAGCTAAAAGTCATTCTAGATTTCTTACTATCTTTCACCTTCCACATTCAAACATTGCTAAAGACTGTCAATTTCACATGTGCCACATCTTTTGTTAATTTCATATGCCCCTTCCTGCAATATCTCTCCAATACATCCCTTTCTCTTGTCCTACCACAAGATATTCCTGGGCCTTTTCATTGGCTGTTTGCTACCATACTTGGAATGTTTCCCTTTCTCATCTCTACCTCCTGGCTTCCCTGGCTCCCTTCAGGTCCAAGCTAAAATGATGCTTTTTACAGGAAGCTTTTCCTAATCTCCCTTAGTTCTAGTGCCTTCCCTTTGTTTACTACCTCCAAATTATCTTATCTAGATCTTGTGTGTACAAAGCTAGCATCTCCACTGAAAAGTCCCTGCTGAGAAGTTACCACTTTCTACTACCATTTAGTTGCTTTTCTGCTGTAGTGGAGTTTTGCTTTCATGGGAATAGGAGCACCCATCAAATTTTTTACCTAAGATTTAAAAGTTAAAGACTGGATCTTAGTCCCATGTGAATCAAACCAAAATGCTCAGGCCAGATTTGAAGTTAGGGAGGCAAATTTAAGGAAGAAAATTGGAAATTATATCAAATAGGTGACAGTCTACATCAGTAACCTGGAAAGCCAGTCTCAGCAAAAGAAATGATTGTATATCAAAGAAATGAAGGAGGGGAAAAATTGGAGGCTTACCCTGGCCCATCCCCATATCTTTCCTGAAAGCTTATACTTCTTTGACTTCCAGTCAAATGTAGAAACTCTTTCCATTTTTAAAAAAATGATGACCATTCCATGACATCAATTTTTACTTCCAAGTGTCCTGTAACCTTGTTATCAGTGTTAAAACATTGAAATGAGTGACTAAAAAGTAATGAGATTGATAAATAGAATATAGAACTAGGAGGACCTTAGAAATCATTCAATTTAAATCATTCATTTTTATTATTTGTTTTCTTCATTCTTACATTTAGAATATATCATTTCTTTCTATTATGAATTTTTAAAAAATCCTGAAAAGAGATTCATAGATTTCATCAAACTGCCAAAGGGGACCATGATTGAAAAAAAAAATTAAGAACCCCTATTCTAGATCCCTCTCACCACCTTGAATGCTATTCAGTCACAGGCAGAAATTTTCCTGAGTTGAGACACAGTATTGGAAAGTATAACCCTTGATCAAAGAAGGTGATCATCTAAAATGCTTAATCTCCTGGGTTAACAATGATTTATTAATTGCCAGATCTGATGGTCTCTTCTCAGTACTCATCTTTTTTTAATCTCTCTGCATCATTTAACAATGTCCTACAGGTTTTCCTACCTATCTGGTATTTACTTTTATATGTTTTATATTTTGTTACCTTTGCTCATGCTATTTTTCTCCCAAAAGAATATAAGATCTGTTAAGGCAGGATTTAGTTTTCATATTCTTGGCATCTTGCATACAGAATATGTTTAACAAATGATTATTGAATAATTAAATTCTCTCCAAATACAGTCCATTATTAGGCCTCTGTCTTTCCTACTGTCACCACTCATACCATCATGAAATTATGCTTCAGTGATATCCCTACTTTTTAAAAATTTGCTTTTGGAGGGCAGCTAGGTGATATAGTGAATGGAGCATGGTCTTGGAGTCAGGAGGACCTGAGTTCGAATCTAGCCTCAGACACTTAACACTTTCCAGTTAGGTGACCTTGGACAGTCACTTAGCCCAATGTTCCTGCCTTCCCCCTCCAAAAAAATAAAAAAAAATTGCTTTTTGTCATCAAAATTATGAAGATACTCCATGTCTTGGAGTCTGGAACACAAGGTCTTTTTTCCCCCTTTATCCCTTCCTTCTTCCCTTCCTTCCTTCGGGACTTGTTCCATCAATCAATAACAATTTCCTACGCGTATTAAGGATCCTAAGAAAAGTGAAAAAAAAAAAAACAAGTTCAAATCTGGCCTCACACACAATACATATACCCAAAACTAGCCATGTGACCTTGGGCCAGTCAATTAACTCCAATTGCCCTTCCTTCCTCCCATCAGAAAGCAAAAAAAAAAAAAAAGAAAGAAAGAAAGAAAGAAAAAGTAAGGCAAAAAACAAACACAAGCAAACAAAACAAACAAACAAAACACTCACTGTTATCTTCATCCTTTAGTACAGAGAAGCTGACACATAAATTTCAATTACTTTCATGGAGTTTTCCTTGTTAGTAACTGAATTAAGTTATAAGCCCCCTATTCCCTCAGATTTGACATAGGTAAAAGTATGGCTTGAGGTATTAAGAGAAAATTTTTTCAATTTTTCCTACTAAGTCTTTTAAGTAAATATCCCTTTGTTAATGCTAATTGATAGTAGTTAAATGGAAACGGGAGATAGTTAATGGCTCCTAACTATGGTAGGAACACAGCCTGTGGGAAATTGATCTATCAAATAATAGAAAAATGCCCTACAAACAACTCAGGTTATCATAGAACCATGAGGGTTGGGGAGTGAGGGGTGCTAATGTCACCGACCTGGTCTCACAAGGATAGAGAAGACAGAGTATACTTGTTCTAGAAACACTCTCTTCTTTCATTACTTTGGAACATGAAGAAGAGTGTCGAGGACTAAGAAGTATTTTGCACTAATGTCAGTTTCATGAGTCACATGGGCCAACATTGCTTCACCTACTGACAAACCTTCTGGTAATCAACCTCTGCATATTACGTTTGACTAAGATAGACATAGTAGGGCTCTGGGGCCATACTTGAAGCCTTTCTAGTTTTGTTGAACCTTCAACTGATAAAGTCATTGAAAAATCATGTTATAATGTATCATTAGAGTAGGGCATTTATAGAGAAATTTAAATGTGTGCATGAATGCCCACTTCTAGAGGGAACTGCTACATAAAAATTCAAATAATTTGTTATCTTCTAAATGTATTTAACATCATGCACAGTGGAGGGGAAGATGGGCACAATGGAAAACAAGATGAGAATGTGGGTGATGGACATTGCTTGAACTTTACTCTCATCAGGATTAGCTCAAAGAGGGAATATTATACACAATCAGTTGAATATATAAATCTATCTTACCCAACAGGGAAGTAGGAGGGGAAGAAATTAAATTAATGGTGTGGGGCTGGGGGAGGAGACCTGACACAAGGAAGGGAAGATCAAGGGAGGTGGTAGAGAGAAGTAAAACATTGGTGAGTAAGGAAAGGGTGAAAGGAGAGAGAGGTACAAATAAAAGCAAGAATAGGAAGCAGGGAAATACATAGGTAGTAACTGTAACTGTGAATGTGAATGTGAAGAACTGTCTCAAGTGGATAGCAGAATGGATCAAAAACCAGAATCCTACAGTAGGTTGCTTTCAAGAAACATATTGGAAGCAGAGAGTTCCACACAGAGTAAAGGCAAGGGGTAGAACAGAATCTATTATACCTCAGCTGAAGTAAAAACAACAACAAGGGTAGAAATCCTGATCTTAGACAAAATCAAAGCAAAAATTAAAACTAATTAAAAGAGATAGGGAAGGAAACTCTATCTTGTTAAAAGATATCATAGGCAATAAAGCAATCAGGTTAGAAGACCAAGGAATATTCTACCTGTCAAATCTATTGGGAGGGGAAGAATTCATGACCAAACAAGAGACAGAGAACATTAAAAATACAGACAGATCATTTTGATGACATTACATTTAAAAGCTCTTATATAAACAAAACTGTTTTTATTATCAGTATTAGAAGGAAACCAGTATTAGAAGGAAAGCAGAAAGATGGGAAACAATATTTACAGCAAATATGCCTGATAAGGGCCTCATTTTTCAACTACATAGAGAAATGAGTCAAACTTATGAGAATATAAGCCATTCCCTAATTGATAAATGATCAAAGAACATGAACAGGAAATTTTCAGATTAAGAAATCAAAGCTATCTATAGGCATATGAAGAAGTGCTCCAAATCACTTTTGATTAGAGAAATACAAATTAAAACAACTCTGAAATACCTCTCTCACACTTATCAAATTGGCTAATATGACAATAAAGGAAAATGATAAATGTTGGTGAGGATGTGGTAAAATTGGGACACTAAGGCACTGTTGGTGGAATCATGAACTGATCCAACCATTCTGGAGAGCAATTTGTAACTACTCCCAAACTATGCATACCATTTGATTAGGCAACACCACTACTTGGTCTGTATCCTAGAGATCATAAAAAAGGGAAAAGGATTTACATGTGCAAGAATATTAATAGCAACCCTTTTCATGGTAACAAAATATTGGAAACTGAGAGAATATCCATCAATTGGGGAATGGATGAACAAACTGTGGTATATGAATATAGTGGAATACTATTACACAATAAAAAATGATGAACAATCAGATTTCTGGAAAACCTGGACTTTCATGAACTAATGCAGAGTGAAATGAGCAGAACAAAGAAAACATTGTACACATTGTACAGTTATTAGCAACATTGTGGGATGACCAGCTAAGAATGAGTTCTTCTCAGCAACACAATGATCTAAGACAGGTACAAAGGACTTGTGAATGAAAATGCTACCGATATCCAGATAAAGAACTAATGGACTCTGTAGATCTAAGTATATTTTCTTTTACTAGTTTTTTTTTATCTGCTCCTTTCACACTGTTACTATTGCTAATATTCTTTCTTACTGTTACTATAACTGTTAATAATTTATATTTTTTTAACATGCTAACAAATGTATAAAATATATCAATATATCAAACTGCTTACCATTTTCAGAAGAGGGGAGTAGAGGGAGGGAGGGAGACAGAAAAATTTGGAACTCAAAATCTTGTAAATATAAATGCCAAAAATTTTCTTGATATATAACTGAGGAAAAATAAAAATACAATTTAAAAGATAAATAACAATAAAATCATAACTCATCTCAGTATCTCTCTATACATCATAGCCTTTTTTTTTTTTTTTAAGCAATTGGGGTTAAGTAACTTGCTCAAGGTTATACGGCCAGTTATTTCTGAGTGTGGTGCTAAGTGTCTAGGCCCGGATTCGATTCCCAGGTTATCCCGACACTGGAGTCAGTGCTCTTACTTGCTGAGCTACCTGGCCACCCCCATTATAGCCTTTCAAAGCTTATAATATTTATTTTACATGAGGCTTGGCTACTGTGCAGAAAGTACATTTTATTGTATTTTAAAAAGTGGTTTGCATTATATTATATGGTTAGATATATTTACTTTATCACAGCTTTCTTTTTATCTTTCCTTTCTTGCCCTCCCTTTTTCATTCTTACCTTTTCTTTTTTTTTTTGTTCACACATGTGATTTCACCAACATACAGAACTCTAGGTGTAGAATCAGCCTCTACTGCAGCAGATCAACTGCTTAAACTCTCATAGAACTGACCAGGATGCTGAGCATTTAAATAAATTGATTTTGGTTACAAAATTAGCATGTGTCAAAGGCAAGGCTTGAAAAAAGTCTTTTTAACTTTAAGTCTGGCCTATTACCTTTTTGACTATCACTCTTCGTTACATTACACTTTGTTATGATTTTTAGTCATGGAGTTTAAAATTTAAAAAAGTAATTCCTTTAAAGAAAGCTCCCTTAAGGAACATTCTAATTTAGGAATCCTAATTTTGAAAGCTGACCATTATCCAGGTCTTCCCTTTTGAGAAGGATAAAACCTGAAAGCAGGGGTTAGAAGTAATAAATACAAAGCACAGTAAAAGAAGAATAACTAACAATTGGAGACAAGGCTATAGCTTGCACAGCCAGACTAATGATTAAGGAAATCCCAGCAATAGGAATAACAAGGCTGCTAATATATCGAGGGAATACCATCTAGTGCAGTTCAGAAAAACTAAGGGATGGGGGGGATGGAAACTGAAAGATTTCTGCTCCAGCAGCTCCAACTGACAAGCTGTCCTCCAGGATTGAGTTACAGCATTAAAAAGACACTTTAGCTCTGATGAAGTGACAAGCTTTGACAAGGAGCTGGCATCAAGAAGAGATGTAGTGAGAGCTTTTAGTTGTCAAAGCTATAAATGGCTGGTCTGTGGAGTGGATCTAAGGTATTTGAAAGTTAAAGGTTTCCATAGAATGAGAAGGAAAGAATTTTTAGTCAAGCAGGGGAAATATAAACTGAGTCAGATATCATATGTTCCTAGTTGTTGCATTCTTTTATATCTTGCTTCAAGTTATACCTTTTCTTACTGTTAAAATATATATGTAAATAAATAATCTTTAATCCTTATTTATACTCTTGATGAGAAGCTATCTAGAATCTAGGATCTCAGTTGATTTGAAACCACCTGAAGGGCAGATAGCATGTTGCTGTAACATGCGCACTAGCTTAATAGCCGGAAGGACATAGGTTTTAACTCTGATGCTTACAAGCCGTGTAACCTAGTACAAGCCCTAACCTAGCACAACCTCCTCAAAATGTTTTCTTATCTCTAAGATGAGGAAGTTGAATTAGATGGCTTTTGATGTCCCTTCTACATCTAAACCAATAAATGTATGATTCCATGATCATGTTCTCTATCTCTAAAATAGAGTAGCATTGTTTAGTGGATATAGTATAAACTACAGCCATAGGTTCCTAAGGTCATGAAAAAAGCCCATTCATATATACTATTTTCAATGACTAAACTGTTTTAAAGGGGGCATTTCATGGAAGTCATATCCCACAGATAGCCAGTTTTGTTGCCAATAAGCTTGCCTCACAGCCTTAACAGAAGCAAAGAGGTTGGATAAACAGTTTCCTCTATATGCTAAATTGACTTGATATGCAGTAAAGGAAAAGACTGAATTAATCCTGTCCTTTGGAAAAAGCAGAAACAGTAACTAGTGAGAACTGTAGGATACCTGGAAAGAAAGGTATCATAGATTTAAAGCTAGAAGGAAACAAAGTTTTGACAGATGTATATTTTACTCATTTTACTCTTTATAAATGTATAATGTATACTGTATCCCTTTCTTATACTCGATAGTTAAGTCAAACTGAGCTCTCCAGTCTTCACATAGAGAAATACCTTTCTAATTTCTGTTCCTATTTTAAAATTTATTTTGCCTTTCTTTTGCATTTGCTTATATTAATGTACATTTTAATTACCTTGACAGAATGTAAGTTCCATGAGTACAGAAATGGATTGTCTAATTATTTTTTCCCCATAGCACCTAGCACAGCAGATAGAACAATAAACACCTGTTTTTATTGATTGATACAGAGAAGGTAAGTGTTTTTCCCAAATCACAGATGTATCAAATGGCAAATCTGGGATTCAGGTCCAATTCTTCTCCAAATACCCTGATCTTTCTATTTTTCCATGCAGAAGAAAGGGCACCCACATCTTGTTCTTGCAAAATTTTCTCCTTTTTCTTCTCACTCAAACATGTCATATGAAACGAATTCCAAAAATCATTGACCACACCACTTTAGGTCCTTTCTCCTTTAGCCTCTTTTCAGAATTATCACACCACCAGCTATGAGGATGCTGAAGCCATTTCATAAAGTTTCCTGAAAACTGATCATTAAATTTTTAGTGTGAGTATTTACATAACTTGGAAAATCAGCAAACACTACAAATCCGGGCTTGATTTATTGTTTTCTTGATTGTCTAAACTTAAGAAAGTGATGAAAACAAAATGTTAATAATGGAAATTAAAATTATAGCATACTTTTTTTGAGAGCCAGTTGTTAAACCAACACATTGCCATTCCCATCTTAATATAGTTTCATTAAACATTCTGTTATCTCAAAATTAGGTGGAATAGTTATCAAATTATGTGACATTAGGAACTCAAAACCAAACCATCTCAACAGGTGAAAATATTGGTTTGAACTTAATGAAATTTAGTAGGGATGTAGATTAAGTCTTGCATAGGTTCAGAAAATGAACTTCCAAAGTATGATAAGCAAAACCTGGCTAGATGGCAACAACAACAACAAAATCTTATAAATTCCATAAATGAACAGAATGATATGGTAGCCCAAAGGGCTAATGTGATCTTGAGCTTCCATAAGAGAAGCATAGTGTCCAATATTTTGGAGGTGACAGTTCCACTATACTTTGACATACACCCTCTCTGACATATTATATGTAAATTCAGGTGAAAAATTCTGGCACAATTATTGATGTTTTCCACACATAGCTCTTTAAAGTTGCTTATTGAGCTATACCAGAGAGCATGCAGAAGAGGGAAAACAATGATGGTGATCATCCTTGAGAACATGCTGTATGAGGATCAGCTCAAGGGAATGAAGATGACCTGGAGAAGGAACACTTGGATGGAGGGTGGGGGTGGAGGGTGGAGTGTGATAGCTGTCTTCCAGTATTTTAATTCAACAAATATTTATTAACTCTTCAAAGAAATGTATATATAACATAATTGCCATTCTTGGTTGGTCATATCAATTGAATATAAATGATAGCATTATCTAAATCAACTTATACCTTTAGACCAAGATCAATAATACTAGCAAAGGATTATTTTTATGAAACTAGAGAAAATTACAACAAAATTCATTTGTAGGAAAAAAAAGTTTCTCAAAGGGAATGGTGAAGAAAAAATAGGAATAAAAATCAATGTATTTGAAAATCAGCACTTATAAAAAAACGTTTGATGTCCCTTAAAAAGTAGATTAGTGGAACAAAATACTCAAATAGAGAGGAAATTCAATATAAGAGTTCTGTTTTAATATTCACAGTAAGTCCTTTGCAGGAAGGACTCTTTATTCAGTAAGAATTCCTAGAAAAACTGAA
The DNA here is from genome assembly GCF_028583685.1 of Petaurus breviceps papuanus. NCBI lineage: Eukaryota > Metazoa > Chordata > Mammalia > Diprotodontia > Petauridae > Petaurus > Petaurus breviceps. The sequence goes on from NW_027187324.1 coordinate 6,398,474, forward strand.
AAATGCTTTGGTAGAAATTAGGTTTAGAACAGCACTATTCACTATAAAAAATATGCCTGACCTGAGAAGAAAGATCATATTTTTTCAAAAAAAACAGTCAAATGGAAAGAGATGTATTCCAGATATGTGGTTTTGGGGAGAAATATTAACAACCATAAACATAAGAAAAGGATAAAAATATTATTATATAAGATTTAAAAATTTTGCACAAATGAAATAAATTCAGATAAGACAAAAAAAGAAATAATCAGGTTTTTTTTAAATCAAATTGGTCAAAATCTTTCAAGCTAGTACTTAAAAAAGAACTGTATATTGGCTATATGTACACCCATAAATTTTTCAGAGGTTATTAAAAGCTAGAAATATTAAACAATGGAAGAAGACCTATCAAAAAATATATGATGTCAGGATTGGGAATTGGTACAACTTTTTGAAAATAATTATGAAAAAAATGATTAAAGTATTTTTATATTTTGACAAAGGATCCCCCATATTTGACATATAGTCCAAGATGAGCAACATCAAAAATTTTCCAAATATAAAAAAAAAAATTGTCATAGAAGTACTTTTAGGGGGCAACAAAAAATTAGAAACTAAACAGGGGATCATCAGTTAAAAATGGATAAAGAAATTGTGGTTAATACATATAAGGGACTATTATTGTGCCATAGAATTGTGTCAAAAACAATGAATGTGCTTTTGTTTTTGTTTTTTAAAGTGGGAAAAATTTTGTGATGTGATGTAGGACAAAGAAAGATGTACCAAGGGAAAAATATGCAATAACTACATTAATATAAGAGAATACAACACAGAAAAGTAGTTGAACTCAAATTAATTGCAATGATCAATCTTGGCTCTGGAAAACGGATACTGAAAATATACCTCTCTCCTCTTTTTAGAGAGATTGGTAACTAAGTATGAAGAATATTCTTTATGTTACTAGACTTGATTGATTCTATTTGTTTTGCTGAACCATTTTTTTTTCCTACAAGGACACATTCAATGATGGAACCTCATTGAGTTCCTTCTACTGGAAATAGAGTTTTGTAAACAAACCAATAAATAAACAATAGAGCTTTTAAAAATCATTTTTAGATAGAAGAAAAAAGAAAAAGATGTAACATAAGCAAAGCAATTGTAACAAGTGCTCTGTGGCATTATATTAGATCATTGTCTTCAACTGAGGAAGATTTTATTAGAACATCTTGAGATGGCACTTTAGGATTTGAAGTTCAAAAAAGTGAGCACTCCTTTTCATCCTGGAGAGTTCTTTGGGACTACTGCAATCTTTGAGGCAGAATGAATAATGGAATGAATCATGCCTTGGTATTCTTAAAAAAGACACACATATTCTGTAGAAGATAATTTGAGAAGAAGCTCAAATTTCAAGAACTGAGTATAAGGAAATTGATCAAAAGCTATATTCTCAGCTCAGCCCAGGACTTCATGAACTGAATTGGAAAGAATTGGTAGCAAAGAGGCGACAAGAAAAAGGAAACTGAAAAGGAGAAACTGAAAACAGGACTGAAATATCTCAGAGAAGGAAGAAATTGAGATGGGGCTTTGAACCTTTCAAGAATTTGTGCAACTGAGGATTTGGACTGAAATTATTTGTTATAATTATTCAAGGACTGAAGGAAGTTCTCAAAATTTTTCTATTCTTTCCAAATTCACCTTCACATATTCATTAACAGACACTGTAATGTGCTCTACTTGTTTCTTTTACTTAAGTATTTCTTTTATTCCAAATTTTGCCCAAACATAAAATAGCCAAGGATTAATCAGAGATCAAGGAAACTTTAAATTAGATCAGAGAGTAAAACTTTTGTTTGAATGTTAGGAATTCACTTACCTGGGGACTCTAAGCTATTTTAATTATGCTGCTAACTTTTTATCCAATAGAAACTCCATGAAATAGCAAAGAAAGAAGCCTCAATAACCTACGCACCTTTTTATTGCATTTAGATTAATACTGAGACAGATTCAGTCACCACTATTACTTGGGAACAGATGTACAAGAAGCAAAATCACATGATTATTGATAGTTTTGATTTCTTCCTCTGAAAACTTCCTGTTTATATCCTTTGACCATTTATAAATTGGGGATAAATCTTAGTTTTATTAATTTGGTTCAGTTCTCTATATGCTTAAAGAGATTTTTTTTATCAGAGAAACTTACTTCAATTTCCCCTACTTCCAATTTCTTACTTTTTGTATAATTTTGGTAGCATTTGTTTTGTTTATGAAAAAAGATTTTAATGTTATATAATCAACGTTATCCACCTTACTTCCCGTTAACCTCTGTATCTCTTGTTTGGCATGAAAACTTTCTCTATCCATAGATCTTATTGGTAAATTTTCCATGCCTCCCTAATTTGTTAAATCATGTACCCACTTTAAGCTCATCTTATCATATGGTAGGTGATAGAGTATAGGCTTGGCTCTGGAAGCCACTTAAACCCCTTGAGTCTTCCCAATTGATCTGGCATTCTCCAAGAGGCCAAAATCTTTCCATTTTAATATGAGTGAATCTCAGTTACCCTTAACCTAGCCTAGCCCTCCTCTATCTCTTATCTCCAGGTAACCTCCCACCCTGGATCCTATCAAAATATCTAAGACCAAATCTGTTACCCTTAAACTAACCTAACCCTCTGTTGTCTATTTCCTTGTGATTGCCTCCATTTGTTTCCCACCCTTGATCCTATCAATATCCCTTTCTCTTGCTTTCTAGAGTCTGACCTCAGTCCCACCAAGATCCTCCTAAAACCCTTCCTCTAGACCATCCTTAGATCCTTCCCTCATTCTCTCTGTATCCATCTTGCCTCCATGAAGTGTCTCAGATTCAATCTAGCTCAGACTCAGTCCATGTTTGATTATTCTGGCTGTTTGTCAATACAAGCATCACAAATGCTTAGACTCCTTAAGAGTCTACCCAATAGTATGAATCTTTAACAGACTTTGTTTTACTTTGACTGAGAGAAAGCTTGAGTCAAATTCATTCTGCAGGAACCAGCATGTCAGTAATTTGGGGTCCCAAGCTAGCCCCAAACCTCAATAATGTGAATTGTTTGTCTATGAGTAATTTCTGACAGACCTTTTTTTTTGGTTATGTTTGCTTATTAAATTAAAACATATTAGACACCTATTTCAGAGACTATGGTTGCGATAAGGTGCAGGTTCTGGGAAGCCGCTTGAGCTCTCCTTGAATCTTTGAGGTACAGGTTCTGGCAACGCCTTGAACTCTGATTGAATTGTCCCATTTGATGAGGCATTTGCATGAGGCCATAAGCCTTTCATTGTGGCTCTGCCCAAACCTTTGTTACTAGCTTGGCCCTCCATTGTCCATCAACTTTCCACCCTTGAGCCTATCAAAATATCTATAACCAAATCTTGTTACCTGACCTCATTAACTCCTCCTGAAGACCCTCCCCAAACTCCTCCCTTTGGCCACCCCTAGATTCCTCCCACAACCTCCCACAACATAAGACCCCATCTTGTCTCCATGTGGGGTGAGAGTGCCATAGAATTTTCTAGCACAGACTTCTTCTGTGTCCAATACAAGCCTTATGGATACCAAGGCTCCTTAAGAGTCTACCCAGTTCCATACTGGGTTCTCCATGAACTTTTAATAAACTTTATTTTTCTTTGGCTGAGAAAAGACTTGAGTCGAATTCATTCAGCAGAACCCGGCATGTTGGTATTTTGGGGTCTATACCTCAATGTTTTAAGGGTAATCTCTTCAGTTGGAGAGATAGAGAGCTCACTGATTCTAGAAATTCTTACTACTTTTAAAGAAATTTTTTTTTGTGTGTGTCTTTTTTAATTCTGTGATTGATCCAGGCATATTATCTGGTTGCAAAAACACCAGCTAACACTAGATCTATGAACTATCTTCCCCCTATTGCCGTCTGATGCCTCTCAGTATAAGTTCTATTATGAAATATGTATCAAAATTCTTTTAAACTCCTATAATATCTATGAATTGTTAGCTGAGTTCCTTTTTAAATCATCTCCAGTACTGCATTTAGCAAATGGCATAGTAGGTAGGGTGAGAATATTCTTTTTAGTTCCCATTATACCTGTAAGTTTTCATGCAAATCAACTTTTGGGAAAAGGTGAAAAAGATATAGTGAATTGAAATGACAAACTGCTTTAGTTTCGTCTTGCTACCAAAAGCTGTCTATTCCCAAAGCAAAGAGAACAGCAAAAACTAGTATTGATGGGGTACAGGCTCTGGGAAACCCCTTGAACTCTGATTGAATCTTCCCACTTGATGAGGCATTTGCCTGAGGCCATAAGCCTTCATTATAGCTAGGCCCAAATCTTTGTTACTCTTAACCTAACCTAGCCCTCCATTGTCCAGTTACCTCCCACCCTTGATCCCATTAAAATATCTATACCCAAATCTGTTTACCTTAAACTAGCCTAGGCCTCCATCCTCTATCATCTCCAGGTAGTCTTCAGCTATTTCCCTACCTTAATCTCATTCCTGGAGTCTGATGCAGTCCCAAGATCCTCCTTAGACTCCTCCTCAAGACCCTTCCCAAACCCCTCCTCTAGACCACTCCTAAATCCTGCCACAATCTTTCTGTATATAAGATCCATCTTGCCTCCATGAAGGGGCTGAGAATTCAATGTAGCACAGACTAGGTCTTTGTCAGATTAGTCTGGCCTGCTTGTTAATACAAGCTTCACAGTTACTTAGGCTCCTTAAGAGCCTACCCATTATGGTGAAAGTTTAATAAACTTGACTTTACTTTGACTGAGAGAAGACTTGAGTGGAATTCTTTCAGGAGGCCCTGAAGTGTTAGTATTTTGGAGTCTCAAGCACCCCTAAACTCTAAACCTCAACAGTAGAGCAACGACTACTCTCAATTATAGTCACAAGCTCCAAAATTTGCTCTGTGAGAGAGTGTGTTTGTGCTTGTATGAATGTGTGTGTGTGCACACAATGTGTACATGTGACAAAGGGAAGAAAGGGAACCAACCAGTGGCCACTTCAAACTTATAATAAGGATGTGCAAGTATCCCAGTACTTGGTATAAATGTGATATACTTTTTATTTAAACAGAGATTGAAATAAAATTGATTAAATAAGCTGAAGCCTTTCTGAAGATGATGAATTTAACATTTGCCCTTTGCCTGAGAAAACGGGCTTTATTATGAAATTGAGACTCTTGAACTTCTTTCCCTTTCCTGCATATCCTTGATTACCTCATCTCTCCGTCCACAGGGCATGGTTCCTCTATAAGAATCCCTACCTTCTCCTGGTGGCTGCCATCTACCTTAAGGAGCTGCTTCCCATAAGCTGCTGCCATCCTTAAGGGGCTGCTCTCTCCCTTAAGGAGCTGCCTCCCTTGAGCCTGAAAAAACATCTTACTTGCCTTGGAGACAGCCTGAGTGAATTCTTGGTGACCTGTCCTTTCACCCCAACAAGATCATAGATTTAGAGGCAGAAAATAACCAAGGAGTCATCTGGTCTAATGCTCCAATTTTACAGCTAAATAAAAGGAGGGCCACTTTAGGTGTAAGTTACTTATCAAAGGGGAGGGAGGGATTAAGTATCTGCTATGTGCCCATCACTGCTCTAAGCAATTTACAGATAGTGTCTCATTTGATCCTTTCAAGGACCCCATGAAGAAAATGCTATTATTATTCAGCCCTTTACAATTGAGGATACTGAGGCAGGCAGGTGTTAATTTACTTGTCCAGGATTACAGAGTTAATAAATATCTAATTCACTACCTAGCATTCTCAGGCACATGTAAAAGCCCTAAAAGTACAAATAGTTTAATGAATGCTTATCAATGTTTTTAATATTTTTATTTCTCTTTCCCCAGCTTTTCATTGTTTTTGAAAATCATTAATGAACAATTTAGTACCAATTTTGCTTCCTCATCATTCTCCTTGCCTCTACTACCCACCTCCATTATTAATCAGATGATGACACTGACTTTCTGTAATAAAAATATTAATAGCACTTCACTTTTCAGACCCTAGTTTTATGTTCTGTGCAATGGGAAAAGTTAGAATGTCCATATAACAAGAGTGATATTGCTGAAAAATTCAGAGAACTTGGGGTATAACAAGTGCCCTATAAATACAAAATTTAATATTAGAACTTTCTTCACTCTGAAAAATCCTCCTTCACAACTTTTAATCTCTAATATTTGTTTGACAAAGTTCCATCAACCCCCACATATTCATTTAAGTTTCTTGATAAATGATAGTACTTAAGGTTGAAGGACAACTTTAATTATAATCTGCAGTGTTATAAATTCATAACTTTCTGGAAATTATTTCTGGTGAATAAAAATGTCTTCAGTTTGATTTCAACATAGGAATTAATATTTTATCATAGTTGAGAACAATTTTTGATTTCTCAAAGATTAAAAAAAAACCTCTTGCTTTTCCTATTGCAATGTTTATGGATTTTAAAAGGTCATGATTTGAATTTACATGTATAACAGCTGGTTACTCTTAGTCTCTTGTCTAAAGGGCAGATGTATAAAAAATGGCCCTCCATCCACAGTAATTCTGGACTTGGAAATGTAGTTATGAAATAGCTTGTGCTCCTGGTTAGAGAGAAGAACTGGCTTACAATTGGTTGGGAGTTCAATAATGCTCCCACTACTGAAAAAGGGAAAGATCATTCTCCTGGGTGACTCCCATTGTGATACCAGACACCAGAGTATATGTAAGGATACCATACATCATAATGTCAGGGTCAACTAGAGGTGTTTGTAAGAAATATTAAATATGTCAAATGAATTCTTTTTAGCAGAAAAAATCCCCCACAATTAAGCAGAAGTAAGTTATATAATTTAGGAGGGATAATAAAATATCAATATTATATCAAATCATGATAATGAAATTGAGTTAAAATTGAACCAATATCATAGAATGTTGAATTAGACTTCCCCTTCCCCCAAAATAGGACTACTATGAGATGTCCAAGCGGATAAACTACCTAAGTTCATATGATTGAGAATATGAAATTAGAGGACCATGATAAAAATCTTGGCTTAGCTACTGATGACCTTTAGCACATCCACCTATATGAACCTTACTATTCACATCTGTAAAAATATGAATTTGGAGGGACAGTTAGGTGAAGCATTGAATAGAGTGCCAGCCCTGGGGTTAGGAGGACCTTAGTTCAAATCCAGCCTCAGACACTTGACACACTTACTGTGTGACGTTGGTCAAGTCACTTAGCCCCAATTACTTTTCCCCCCTCTAAAAAAATTATGGGTTTGGGCAAGATTCTTTCTAAGGTTCCAATTCTAAATTGAAGATTATAAAATCATGGCTAATAGGTAGAGGAAAGCACATATCAAGTAACAACATTTTCCTAACAAGCATTTGGTATAACTTTTCTCATTTTATTCATGAGTAAACAGTGAATTTCTCTAAATCACAGGGCTAGAAAATCATAGAGCCATATCCAGAATCTAAGTCTTGTGACTCCTAGTTTATCACCCTAGCAAGAGGTTACCTTTGTATGTCTTGTTAAATGAATAAAAAAAAGTAAAACAGCATCAAGTCTTCAGAATGATGACAAATGTCTAAACTTAAAGTAAACATATTTGTATGGTAAATTGTTTGGAAATCTTCTAGATATTATGTACTCTTATTGGAACATAACTGTAGCCATTTGTAGCTCAGTAAGCTTTCACATTAACTGAAAACAGTCTCCTCTTAATGACAGAACCAAAATTATGAATTGGAATGTTCTCTAATTAGTTGTATAAGTATTTCATTTCACCCTGATTTTATATTTTAATCATAAATTCTGAGTCTATCTAGCCTAAAGTAATTGGAAATATCTAGCAATTAGGTTAATTTAATCAATATATAGATAGACAAGCTAAATAATTCAAGTTTTTACAAAGTGTGCCATGGTAGTATGAACCTTCATTTGGTACTTTTTCTCTCTTGACATCTCACTATTGATAACCAAATTCTAAAAGTCTAAGCAATCAGTCAAAAAGCAAGTTCTATACCCAATTTATTTTGATTCATTTGGACTATATTTTCTTAATCAATGGGTAATGAGAAATTGGGTTTAAAAGCTCTGAAATTAATAACATAACACTTTCTCTTGATCTCTTAGGAAACAGGACAGGTGGCCCAAGGAAATCCAATATTCTGGAAAAAAGTGTTTATCCTCAAAATTATAAATTACCAAAGAATGAAAAATAGAAGATACTGTTTAGTTAAACGTGTTATAATATGTCTACTTTATAAATTATATGTTAGATAAATCTTAGATAGGATCAAGACATTCTGTGGGACCATAAAGTAATCTAATTTTGCTCCTGAAACAAATCATACTCAAATACCCAAATGGATTTGGGAACCCATTGATGGGAATATTCCTTCCAGCCACACAGGTTACAAGTCCAAATAACCCATACATGCCCATTCTGTGCACTCTTGTCCTTTTCTTCCCTTCTATAAACTCATTACACAAAGCCCAGGACACTGAAGACTGTCCTCATTTTCTTTTGCTCCCACAGGAACATCATTTGGGCACACAGGGTATAAATGCTATCTCATTCACTTACTTCCCAACCAGAATCTTCTTTTTTACTCATACAAATTTATGATTTAATAAAATTCTCTTTTTTCCATTTCTCCATCTTAATTCCTTGTTCATAATGTTCATCCTATACATTGCCATGTACTTTTCTATTACCACATGCTAAATAAAGAGGGGAAAAAAGGCAGCATTTTATTAATTGCATGTCTGAACCCTATTTTTTCTGCATCTATTTTTTACCTTGTTTATTTTTATAACCATTAGAAATAAATTAGTAGAAAAGGATTTGCAAATCATATAGTTGCATTTTCACAACTGTAGGCATAAAAATTATCTTGGGTAACACCTCAGGGAACCAGCCAATTCTAGGGAATACTAAGAGGTGACTCCCCTACTTCTGCTGTACCCAAATTGTGCTTCACTGCAGCCAAAAAAATGCACAGCCTTTTACACAAAGAAAATGAATTCTTGAGGCATTTTATACCTTTTTGAAATGTTAATGACAACTATGCATAACTATCAGCTTGGAATTCATTTCTTCATTCAGGTGTGAAAAGCATCCTTGCAGTTATTTCCCAAAGGACAGAGTATAAAACCAAACTGAGGCAAACTCAGAAAAGCTCTATATCTCTTGCCATAATTTTAAAAGTTCTAGTTATGCATTGGCCCACTATTTCAGAGTAAAATGATGGAATTCTTTGTGGAAAATTAATATATATGTATATTTTTAATTTTTCAAATTGAGTGAGAAGAAAATTTCTAAACAATTTCTGAATGCTGCATTTGAGGGAGAAAAATTCCTAACAGTATTTTTTGCACAAAGCATTTTAATTATTGCTAACATTGAGAATACAGGTATTTTTCAAAAGATAAAAAGCAATGTTTTCTTATAATGAATGGATAATTAGATTGTTTTTCAGGGGATAGAGTCCTTGGCCTGAAATCAGGAAGTCCTGAATTCAAATGTGGTCTCAGATCCTTAATAGCTATATGACCCTGAGTTAGTCACTTAACTTCTGATTGCCTCTGTTTCCTCTACTACAAGATGTGGATAATGGGACCTACCTCAAAGGGTTGTTGTGAGGATCAAATGATATATTATTTGTAAAAGTGCTTATCACAGTGCCTGGCACATAGTAGGTCTTATATAAAAAGAGAATAACTTAACCTAATAATTCCATAGCTTAGTGGAAAGAAAATAAGTCTTGGAATGAATGAGAATATTAATGAAAGAAATTGAACAAAAAAGCCAAATTTAGTACTAAAATGACAATAAAAGATAAATGAAAGAAATAATAAAAGATCACTTATAAAATGCTTATTCTGGGCCATGCACTATTCTAAATATTGGAATCAGGAGACCTTGGAATTAGCAGATTAGGTTTACAGGGCCAACACAGAGTCTTAATAACTTGTGTTAATAATTGGGAGAAGTCACATAATTTCTCTTGGCCTTTGTTTCCTCCTTTGTAAAATTAAGTGTTTGAAGTAAATTGCCTTGGAGGACCTCCTTCAGCTCTAGACCCATGAACCTAAGATGGTGGCATTGCATTAATAGACATCTGGTGCACTTCAGGGAAAGTTCTCTCTTCTATCAAGCAAAGAGAACACATTAGGCCATTTTGGTCATTTGTACCCTTTGGTATTTTTTATTTTAATTTTAACTTGCCTCAAAGGAGGGGATTTGAGATCTCAGTTGTCCAAAAGTTAGTGTATGTCTAAGCAAAAGAAAACCAGTGGTCATGTGGTGTCGACGGAGAAGGGGAAAGACCTGGCATTGCTGGAAACAGAGGTCATTGCAACAGAACTTAAATGCAGGGCACCTCATAATGCATAAACCAAAAGGGGAAATAATATTTGATCATTGCTGCTGAAAGCAAAGGAGAAATGAATGGGACACTTCATGAACCACTCTACCAGCAGAGGGCAGCACAGATTCAGTCAAAAATCAACTGAGACTAACACCCCAAACCTTCTCTGGGGAGCTATCGGGAGTAAGGAGCTCTCATTTTGGTGACTGCACCTCTTATTTACACAGTCTTTGGGAGGTCACTGATCGTTGGAGAGTTTCTAACTTGATGTCCTTGCTCTGTTGAGGAAACTGCACATTTACCAGGATGTTGGTGTTGGTGTATTTGGATGGTGTCAGGGAGTGAAGGCAAAGAATTAAAATGTCTTCCATTGCCTTACCTGCTCCTTCATGTCATGATATTCTCTGACACATGGGTGCTGCTGTTTTTGTTGTCCTTGCTACAATTGTCTCTTATTTAGTCTCCCTGACTTAAGATTCTCCACCACTTGCAATGGGATTTCCTGAAAGTGCACACCTGATCATGTCACATGCCCACACCACCAATAAATTCTAATGGCTCCTTGTTACCTATAGGATAAAATAGGAATTCTTTTTCGCTGCCTGGATCCATGCTACTTTTCCAATTTTCATATAGAATGTGTCCCTCTTTGAACTCTGCAATCCAGCCTGCTCATTGCCTCTTTACCACAATGATACAACTCCTATCTCTGTGCCTTGATACTGGCTTTTGCTGATGCCTAGAATGTACGTCCCTCCTTGACTCCATGTCTTGGAGACCCTGTTTCCTTCAAGACAGCTCAAGCATCATTTTCTTTTTCTTTTTCTTTTTTTTTTAATAAGCAATCGGGGTTAAGTAACTTGCTTAAGGTTACACAGCCAGTTATTTCTGGGTGAGGTGCTAAGTATCTGAGCCCGGATTTAATCCCCAGGTCATCCCAATACTGGAGCCGGTGCTCTTACTCGCTGAGCCACCTGGCTGTCCCCAAGCATCATTTTCAACATGAAAAGCCTTTCCTCATTCCCCAGCTCTAGTGCTCTTCCTTCTAAAGCTAATTAGATAGATAGATAGATAGATAGATAGATAGATAGATAGATAGATAGATAGATAGATAGATAGATAGATATAGATAGATAGATAGATATTTTTTTATATGTTAGGTATATACTTAGATTGAAGATGCTCCTTCTTCCCTCCCTACCCCTCTTAAAATGGAAGCTGGGATTATTCATCTTGCTATGGAAGGCTTTACAGAGTCTACCATAGACCTTACATTTTTGTTGTTTAGTTATTTTAGTCATGAGTGACTCTTCATGGCACCATTTGGGGGTTTCTTAGTAAAGATACTAGAGTGGTTTGCCATTTCCTTTTCCAGCTCATCTTACAGATGAGGAAACTGAGGCAAACAGTGTTAAGTTACTTGCCCATAGTCATATAGCTAGCATCTGAGGCTGGATCTGAACTCAGGAAGAAGATTCTTTCTGACTCCAGAGTCTGTAATCTATTCACTGAGCCACCTAGTAAGAGCTTAATAAATGCCTGTTGATTGATTGTGTTTCTTGATATTGTCACTAGAGTAAGTATGCAATAAAGCAAGAGTTCCCAATATTTGAACTTGAATTTGCAGCTAAAGGCTTTTAAGACCAGCTTTGCTCAGTGCTGCATTTCCTCAAGTTCAGGCAAAATTAAATTCCTAAATATGTGGTACAAGATTATAAGTGATACAGGAGGTCAGAATAGGGACAAATCAATGTGGACAAGAATAATGTTGAGAAGGTTTATGAAGGAGGCTGGATTTGAATTAAGACTGGAAGCATGGGAGTCCTTTTCCTCCATAATTTAACAACTGCCAGCATTTCAGCTTGGTCAAAGAATTGTATAGACCTTAATTCTCAAGATATTTTCCAATCCTGTCTTTTCCAATGTTGGTTTCGCATGTTTAACTATTTATTTTATAGTTCTGAAGTTCTATTTTGTATTATTATGCATTCCTGTTTTGATGATAGTAAGCCTATCTGGTTGAACCTCATTGGTCCTAGCTCTAGACTTCTTTTTAAAATAAAGAAACCTGATCCCATTCATAAAATCAGACAAAAAAACAGGGGAATATTTTCATATACATGTAATGGGTGTTATGGAGGGAATGGCCAATGAGATCCCCATTCTTTGATCATAGGTATGATGGTCTGCATATTTGCAGAGTGAGTTTCCAGATTGTTAGCATCCCACAAGTGTTCCAAGGACTGGAAGACTTGGAGGGCTGGGGCTTTCATTGTTCAGTAATGCATAAATGCTAAGAACACACACAAACACACATGTACACACATATGTACAAACACTACACATAGAACAAAATTATATCAATCTATATATCATTTATCCATCTGAGGATAAATCCAGAGATTTATGATATGGTTTCCTTTTCTATCTCCAGTTGTTTCTGGGAATTTAGCTGCTTCATTGATTACATACAATACTTTTTTATTTATCAACACTCTTGTTAATTTTTTTTTTAATTCTCTCTCTTTTTCTGATGTTTCTATCTGTCTCAGTTATTTCTCTTGGGTTTCATTTCTTGGGTTCAGGGGAAGCAGGGAAAGGAAGATAAGGTGAAGAAACAGGCTCCCTTCAATCATCTCACTCTGATATCTTGGTTCAGGCTCCACTTTGTAAATCTTAAAGCAGCATATGAAAGGTCACAGGAAAAGTGTTTTAGTAATCACTTCTCTTCTTAGGACCCGAAAGAATTGGCATTTGTGATTGCTGGGTCACTATCAGTGATCTTTGAAAGATCAAGGAGGTTCTGCAGGATTGGAGATGGGTAACAGACAAGCAATTGTCCAAAAAAGAAAAAAAAATGTCTACCTAGAGGAAAGTCTCCTTTTCAGTGCCTTAGGGTTCTTCTCTTGTCACTTTCCTGTCAAATGTTTTATCAGTGACCTGGTTAAAGGCAATTATGTCATACATATGGAATCTTCAGTTATAACAGAACTTGGAAGGACAGATAAAACTTAATGGCAGAGTAGGGATCATTGGTTTGAATCTCATTGAAAAGGTTTAAATGTTACAATTGGGTTGAAAAAATCTAGTTGACAAGTACAAGATGGGAGAGGAGGCATAGTTAGAAATTGGTTTGTCTAAAAAAAAAATCAGGAGTTTTTAGTGGACAACAAACTCAATAGGAGTCAATAGTGTGATGTACGTGTCAACAAAGCTAATAAAGTCATAGGCTTTGCTAAGAGAGGCATGGCATTCAAGAATAGAAAGCTGAGAGTTTGCTTCACTCTGCCCTGGTCAGATCAAATCCAGAATGATATGGGCACCACATTTTAGTTTCACTGATAAGATGAAGAACATGCAGAGGAAGGCAGCTAGGACAGTGAAGAGACTTCAAATCATATTATATGAAGAACAGTTGAAAAAGTATGGATGTTTAGACTGAAGATCTGAACTATCGGCTTATGGTACACACCTTCAATTTGAATGTTTGTCACCTAAAAGAGGGATTAAATATGCACCCATGTAGGGAGGAGGATTAGAAGCAATAGACAGAGTTTACCATAGTAAGCATAGTAAATTCAGGCTTCATGTAAAGAAAATAATGACCTCAATGACAAAAACAACCTTCAAACAAAGTGATCTTTTTAAAAGTAGAATGTACTTGAAAATCGATGGGTTCTCTCTCCCTGAAAGTCTTGAAATGACAACTGGATATATTTTGTACAAACACTATGCATAGACCAAAAATTATCTCAATATATATCATTTATCCATCTGAGGATTCATCCAGAGATTCATGATATAGTTTCCTTTTCTATCTCCAATTGTTTCCGGTAAATTTAGCTGCTTCATTGTGTTATGTGGGAGGAGAGGTGTTAACAGAGGAGAATTCTTGTTGAAGTAGACATTGGATTAGGGGGCTTCTGCCTTCCCTTCCAAAAGATTCAGTGGTGGTTAGTGTTTATGGGCATATATGTGTGTGTGTGTGTGTGTGTGTGTCTGTGTGTGTGTGTGTGTGTGTGTCTATTTGGGTTTGGAGGTAAGGGTATAAGTACTGGCATAAAAGGTCAGACATGTAGGTCTTGAGCAACAGTATGGCATAATGGCAGCCTTTATACTAGGAAGATCTGGGTTCAAAGCCTACCTCTAACACATAATGGTTATGTGACCCTGGACAAGTCAATTAACCTCACAGTGACCCAGGCAAATCTCTAATACTATGTTGCAGAGAAGGAGCTGACCTGAATGTTAGAGGGAATTTGTTCATCTGAGGGCTAGCTCCCTGTACCAGTGAAATTACAGATTCCTTTTCTAAGCCTTTATTCTAACTCAGTGTATGATGTCACTGGAAGTTTATGTAAAGTCATGAGAAATGCAGCAGGAAGACTCCTTGCTCTCAAATTCCTCTCCCATGACCCAATAAAGCCTGAGTATAAAAACAATTATTTGTTTAAATTTCTCCTATTTAAAATGAACCTTGGATAAATATCTTATTAAGTTATGAGTGACCATTCACAAATTATTTTGTCAGGGGACTAGGTATCAGTGATCTCCTTTTGGAGTCCTAACAATGGGAATGTATAACAGGTAGGCTTTTTATAGGCAAGAGGGCAAAGGAGTGCACTCAGAAAACAGGGCATTGAAACCAGACATTGGTCCCAAAGGAGAGGGGCAGACACAGCCCTGGAGAGGCAGGTCACAGCAGCCCTGGTAGCAGCAACTCATTGGAAGTCCTGATAGAATAACCCAAAAAGTGTGATGAATCTGTATTAGTTGCTTGCTGTATTATACTCTTCCAAAATGGATGTTTGTGTAATAAATGGCTCCATATCTCTCCCTTCGAAGAGTAACAATAACAGTAGTTAGTTACCCCTTCATGTAATCAGTGTCTTCTACCACTAGGCATGCATTTTCATTTTTATTTCTATGCCTCAAAGGATGGGATTTATAGAAGCTTCACACAAGGGTTGCAAAACTCTCATGTAAAGGAATGGTAAGAAAGTAGGAACTTTTCATAGTTAAAATAGAAGTTTGATGGCTTCCTTTCTTCTATGTTTACAGTTGTTTCTACATTATGAAGCAATAACTAGTCTCTAGAGCATCAGGTTTTACAGTAATTTATTTTTGTTATTTGGTTTAGAAATTCATCTTTTGGGAAGGCCATTTGCACAGAGTTTTGACTGAATTTTGCTTACCGAAATTGAAACCAGGTCAAAACCCCCAAATGAATATGATAATTAACCTGAGTCAACATTGAATCACTTTTACTAAGGCAGAGGGCTCAGTAAATATGGCAGGATTCCTTAAAAGGATAAAACCAACAGTGAATAAATGGGATAATCATCTACTATAGATATTGACAGCCTGAGGGCTGAAAGAAAGCCCTATGTGTGTGTACTCATGTATTTTAGACCTACAGAGACAATTACAGTCTGATAAACATTGTAAAACTCTAATTTCTAGAACTGGAGAGGCCTCCTCTTAATTGCTTCTAATCACTCTCTGAGAAAAACTTAATAGAACATCGAATGTTATAAGAATAATTTACTATTCATCAAAAAAACCCAAATGATTAGAACAATTTGTTTTCCATATTTCTAATTTCAGCTACAATTTCTTCTCAAACACAATAATTTATAAACTGCTCATCTGTTTTTATCACATATTTCTGCTTGCACACTTTGTTCCATCCAAAACTCATAAAATATTGTTTATGAATGACATTATTAGAATTAATAATGATATGAGTCACATGGCGTTAAAGGGAAACTAACCACTTAAAATAGCACAGAATGACATTTCAGAATATTAGTCATAGAATTTTAGACTTGGAAGGGATATATATAGTATAGTCCAATCACACATTTTACAGTTGAATAACCTGAGGTCTACAGAGGTTGTCACACACAACTAATTAGCAATGATTACACCTAAGTCCTTATGACTCTGAACAGAGGGCTTTCTTCATTATACCTTGAAAACAAAACAAAACTCCACGAACTGAATAGGCCATGTCAATTAGAGAAATTACAATGTAACAGGCATATGTCAATGAATGTAGAAAAAAAATGTAATACAAAAGTAAAATCGAAATCATCTAGAGAGTTCATCTTAGGCTATAGTTTCAACATCTTTTTCTGCCAGATCTTAACTTAGAGCTATCAACAAATCGAAAAGCTGCCTGACTTTAATGTAGTTCAAAGCTTTTCTCTTTTTTCATCCTTCTGGTGGAGGTAGAGAAACGACCAGAAGTCTGACAAAGAGGAATGGGATTAGACCCATATATTTCAGTAGTATCTCCATCTTCCTTGGTACCATTATCACCTGTTAGAATGAAGTGAACAATTTACCAGGGAGCAAAGAGCCTGGGCTGTAATATTAATCCAAGAAAGAAAATAGTTCATTTTGCTGTTGTTCCTAAGGGATTGGGTTGTCATTAGGAACTTGTTTGTATCTTATTTTGAGATTTTGCTAGGCTGAGGTTATCATTGGCTACTTCCTTGTGACCACCTCTACATTCTCCTAATCAATACCACAAACCAGAGAACTTACCTTAGGAGTACTCCTTCCCTGGGCTTTCCTGAGTGCCAAGCCTGGAGTCAGGAAGACCTGAGTTCAAATTTGGCCTCAAACACTTACTGACTGTGTGACACTAGGCAAAGTCACTTAACCCTATTTGCCTCAGTAACCTGTAAAATGAACTGGAGAAGGGAATGCAAACCACTCTGGTATCTTTGCTGAGAAAACCCCAAATGGGGTCAGGAAGAGTCAGATAAGACTGAAAAACAACTGAATGCCAACAACTACCTCTTTCACAAGACCATTTGAAGAAAACTCCAGACATCCTTTACTTTACTTCTCCTTCCTGGTTACATTCTCCACAGCCCCTCACCCACCTCTTGTGGATGTTGTATGACATTTCATTCCTCCACTTGCCCTGCCCATCCCCCTGACTTCTGTTCTGAAACAATGAACTATGATCCAAATGATTGTTTATGAATGACTTTGTTAGAATTAATAATGATATGAGTCATTGTTCTCATTGTTGTTCTTAGAAAGGACTTGTCAGTCTACTCCCCAATAACTCCACACACCATCCTCTCTGGCTAATACTAATATAGGTACATTATTTTCACTATAAAATAGTAATTCCATGCACAAAAGCTTTCCAGAAGTACTGCTACTGTGAACAGCTTTTTTAAGGTTCTGATTACTCAGTATAGTAGCAAAACATTCATCGAAAATCAAGGTAAAGCATAATTCAAAATACAGCATTCACCATATTTCAACTTATCACAAAAAATCACAATACAATATTCACAACATAGTCTCAAAGTAAAATAGTCCTTCTTAAGTTATTTCAGTCAGTCACAAAATAGTCACTCTTCAGTTAATTCAATCAGTCACTTATCAGTAGTATCAAAGTACACAGTCAAAGTCTTCCACTCTTGGGGCAAAGTCTTGATTAACTCAATTAATCACTTACCAGTAGTCTCAAAGTCTTCTCTTGGGGCAAAATCTTGATTAACACAATCAGTCACTAATCAGTAACAATAGTCAAAGTACTCAAAGTACAGTCAGTCACTTATTCAGTAAAGTCTTACTAAGTATTATACACAAAACCCTCCACCCCTTAGGTCACTAGTAAACTATAATTCCATAATTACTCAGTACCCAAGGAGAGGTCTTTTCATCTTGACTTGGGGCCTATTCTCAGATTCACTGGATCCCCTTCCATGGTCCCAGATTCTATCTAGATTCACCAGACTGTCACCTGGGTTCAATGGCAGACAGCTCCCAGTTCCTTGACCAGCTCTCTGGGAAGGTCCTGCTCCACACTGGCGTTCACAGGGTCTAGTCCATGTCAGATCCTTCACCATTTCTGCTCCAGGGAATTCAAGGCTCAACTAAAGCCAAAAACAAACAAAGTATCAGCATCCTGGTCATGCTTCAGTCACCTGGGCTCCTGGCTCCTGGCTCTTGGCTCATGGCTCCTGGCTCTGGGCTCCTGGGATCCTGTTCAGAAGAAGCTCCACCACCACAAGTTTTCAGGACTCAGTTCTCCATTCTTCTGTAGCTGTTCTGCCACCAGATCTCGGTCTCAAGGAAATTCTGACTGTGCCTCTCTGGGGCTTTTCTTATATACACAGTATTTACCTACTTCATTTCCTTCTGCCAACCACTTCCTATTATGTCAGTTAACAGGAAACAGGAATTCATACCTTCTGTTCCCCCAATCAGAGGCTTGATCAGTTACTAAGTGTTAAGTACCTGCTACTTTTGCCAACACAAAGGGATCTTCAAATTCAAAATTACATTAACATTACAAAAATGTAAACATTGTCTTTGCTTTTTTTTTGTATCTGTAGCCTTAGCACAGTGCTTTACACATAGTCAGCAATTCATAAATGCTTATTCATTAATTTATTTCTTCATTCATTCAATCACTCAAAAGAATTCAGCCTAATTATTCATAGCAGAAAAACAGGTACATGAGAAACAGTTATGATATAGACTATGGCATGCAGTTCTGGGTAAGAGTGGACTAGAGAAAGGGGCTGAACCTGGAGACAGAGGAACTTGAGTTCAAATTCGACCTCAGGCACTTAACTAGCTGTGCAAATAATTAACCTCTTTCTAACTCATATTCCTCATCTCTGAAATGGTGATAATAATTGTATCTGTTTCAAAGGTTGTTTAGAAGAACAAATAAGAAAATGGTTCAAAAGGGTTTCATAAACCACACAGCCCAATATAAATGTAGTAGTACTTGTTGCTATTCCAAGTTTCTCCCTGACATACATGGCCATAATTTTTAACATCTCTAATGTTCTAATGTTCTATGCCTCTGAATCACTGAATTTCAGAGTATCTGAAGAATTACTATTGCAGGGGTAGTGGAGGAGAATTTATTTACAAATAGACTGCAACATATCAGTAATGAAGAACCCAACAGGAGAAGCAGAATCAAGGAAATTGGTAAAGATACATACTTCAGGAAATGAAAATGGGCTGGCTATGAGAGTTAACCAATGTTAAGCCTTCTTATTCAGCTGATGTCCATGCAAATGTCAAGATTTCTAGAGGAAAGCTCTTGTCAATTGGGCGAACCATTAGCTGAGAATTTATGAGAGGAATTGAACAATATTAACAAAATGACATAATTTAGATGGGCTATGAATTGCATTAGTGGAGGAAGTACCCATCTTAATCCATCAGAGTATTTTTTTCTTAATATTTAGTGGGGACTCAGATTTTCTCTATTTTAATTTTCCTCTCTATATTATTCTCTAGTGGTGATTATGATTTTTAAAGCAATACTACTATGTACAACTCTTTGAAAAAAGGTTTGGAGGCAGCAGGATAACAAAATTAAAAATACTACACAATAGGTATAATACTTTTCAGTTTTCAAAGGGCTTTCAACTCTATTTTCTCATTTAAGCCTGACAAAAACCGTGTGAGAAAATAATAATTACTCTCATTTCTCTAGTACTTTAAAGTTCATGAAGCAATTTCCTCACAACAGTCCCATGGGGGTAATCACAGGGTGATGGAAACTGAATTGAATTTTTAGACACAGGATCAGGGTTGCAATGCTGATTCTGTCTCTTACTTCCACGGGAACTTTGGATAAGTCACAGCTTCTTTAGACCTCAGTTTCCTCATCTGTAAAATAACTAGAAGACCCCCAAGTTTACTTCCCTCTCTAGATTTATGATCTTATGATTCCTCCATTTTATAGAACTGAAGGATTGAGAGGGTAAGCAATGCACCAATGTCACAGGCCTAGCAGAACAGGGGCTAATTTAATGTTTTGTTTCCCCTCACCCCTTACTATATCTTACTGCTTTTCCTACATTAAAGAATCAATAAATTAGTCAATCACCACATATTTATTAAGCAAATAGTACGTGCTATGCATTGTACTTGATGTTGGACGTTGAATAAATGTTAAAGGAATAATAAAACCTCAGTGGCAACAAGAGAAGTTAGGTATTCCCATGTGCTCTAGTGAGTGACTTCAAAGCAGGAGGTCAGGATCTTGGGCCTAATGTACAAAAGAATGATCAATGTGATGGGCAGGGAAGAATAAGTTGACAGTCTGCCTGGCATTTGGCCTATCCCACACTATAGCAATGAGGATACTAACAGGGTTTCCCCATAGGTGGGAATATTAGTCACATTCCTATTCGATCATTGTCTCTGAAAGCAGAATAGACAATGTGCCCACTTACACAAAATCATGCATATACACATACAGGAGATCTGCAGAATTACAACCTCCGCATTTCTAAGTGACAACAGAAAAGTATTAATATTTAAAACCATTGTACGCCTTTATCTCCTGCTGATAACTGTTTTCCTTAAAAGAGCTGTAAAAGACATTTTGAACAGATGGTAGCTGGTTTCCTCTACCCTGAATCTCTTCACAACTGCCACAGAGACTCACCATTCATTAATCTTCCATAGGCTTTCAGGAGCACAGAAACTAAATTACACACATGCACATACTGAGGCCAGCACTTCTGTCAGGCTCCAAATTAAACCAGAGAACGCAGTGCCAAGTCTTCTAACCAAACTTCACTATAAAACAGTTAGAAAAATAAACATTTAGCTTGGAGCCTGACCCACGATTGTTCAATCTTAAAAAGCAGAAAAAAAATATCAATGTTGGCTGGTCATTATATCTCAGGCAGTCTCTCCATAGCAAGTAAGTGTATTTCAAAATTCAGAAGCAGGAATACTATTCAAAAACATCTGGTTTGAATTCACCTTGATTCATTATAGATTTAGAAGAGGTCAATTTCCTTGATTTTTGGAAGCTGGGAAAAAAAATATTAGCAATAATAACCTTCACAAGAATAGTTATCACCTGCTGTTCAGAGGCAAATAAAATCCTAGTACATGCTCTTAAATTAGATATTAGTCCAAACACCTTAGACTGTTTTTTGTTTGAAGAAAAAGGAACATTGATCAATTACTTTAAACTGTTCAATCACCCTTCACAATTTGAAATATATTTACCTTTTTAGGTTGTTTTTTTTTTTAATATTATATAAAATGTCCCTGTAAGAGGCTAGAGGAGTAAAAAGATCATTTTCGTATTGTATTAGGTCCTCATTAATAATTTTAAAAGTTATTTATCAAGTTAACAAATAGGATGTTTATTTTCACTAAATGTGTCCATCACTCAAAAAATAAGAACAAAAAAGTCTGTTTTTTTTATATGTTAGTTCACACATGCCCCCATACTGATTATCCTCCAAAGAAGAGAAGTTAATCAACTATATAAAAGACAAAGCAATAAATTAACATCTTAGTATAGCAACTATTTTTTCTTCAGCTACCTACGTATATATTATATATATGTTATATATACCTACATGTTTAAAGATGCATACATCATATATATGCATTTATATTTTCTCACATGCACAATCCCATTTCTCTAAATTCAGAAAATAACATCACAATATTTTGAAGACAAAGAAAAAGGTAAGCCCTTTCCAAAAGCAAATTATTAAATTCCTTTACTCTTTTTGTTGTACTATTTTTGCAGAGAAAATAAAGATAAAATTTTACTTGAGAAAGTTTTATTGACTAATCTAATTATTATCATTCAAATGCAAATTTGAGGTTTTAATTTAGAACCAGCGCTATCTTTTAATTGCATCAGTTTTAGTGGAGAATTAGTATTAGGGTATAATCTCCACAATCTCCATAATTATGGAGATTTCTGCTGTGGGAATCAAGAAGCTCAAGATATTATGTACTGAAATTTCTCTATTTGCTTTCACCTATCTTTGTGGCAAATTAAAAAATAAAAAAAAATGCAAATACAGGTACTCTAGAAAACCAGTTCAAAAAAGACCTTTTTATTCTGTACTTAAGATGTGATGTTTCAAAATGTTCTTTACCTGAGTCTGAGAATTTATTTATCTTGATAGCAAATTATGCTATGCTTTTTTAAGGCTCCCATTTTAGGTAATAGATATATGAATAAATGAATTCAAGGTGATTTTGAGGCAGTCCTTGCCTCATTTGAACTGCAAATTCACTATCTGATATCTCTGCTCCATGTGATTTCAAGGGATATTTACATTTGTAACTTAAATAATACCTATGTTAAATGAGAGTGGAAAGGTTGACTGGTTCTTTATTTGAGTTTCAATAGTGCCTCTGGGAACTAACACAATCCCTGACATCTTTGGAATATTAAGACTGTGTGTGGATACATTTCTATACAAATTTGAAAAAAAAAAAAAGAGATATGTATATGCAAATGGATATATACCCTGCCTTCTTAAGAGGTAGAAATATCAGATAGTAAATCTTAGGTTCAAATCAGTGAACTATATTTATACAGAAATACCTTTTACATTCATATTCATAGATTTAGACCTTAAAACGACGGCCCTGCAGAACCACAGAATAACTTTCTATCAGGAAAAACAATATAGCATAACTAAGTTAGATTGAAGTAAGGTGTGTGTGTGTGTTTGTGTGTGTGTGTGTGTCTACATATACAGGCACCTGAGTTTGTATGAATGAGACAGGGGGAGAGAAGGGGGACAGAGAGAGAGAGAGAGACATACAAATAGAGTTAAATTGTTTTTTGTTTTTTTTGTTGTTGTTGTTTTTTCCCTGTGCCCAAATTATCTTTTAGTGTAAAGTAACTTAGATCCACAGGAAGGTGCTCTAAATTTTACAGGCTACTAGAGAAGTTGCTGTGCTTCTATAAATGACCATCTTATAAATACCAAAAAGTAGTAAGTAGGAACAATCTGATACACCTATTATCAGTTGTGTTCCTTTATTTTAAAATTATTAATACAGTTTGTTTTGTCATAAGACACTTCACATCAAACATCTGGGGGGAAAATGCCCTTGTGCAGTACATGCATTGAAAAAGTTTATGTGTTTATTGACCAAAAATTGGTTAAGTACTTGCAGAACTTCAAAGGTAGAAGGGACCTCAAAGGTCATGCACTCCAAATCTTACTTGAAAAGAAAATCTTTCCATAATAATCCCACCAAGTGATCATTATGGTTCCACTGGAAAATCAAAAAAGGAAGTATATCCAAATACATACCAAGATAACTCATTTCAATTCTGGACAACTCTAATGGTTGAAGTTTTTTCCTTGCATCAAGCCTAAATCCACATCTCTATACCCATTGTTTCTATTTTTCCTCTCTGGGTTCAATCAGAAAATGTATAATCCCTCTTCCATTTGACATCCCTTCTAATACTTAAAAATATCTATCATGTCTTCCCCCAAAGTCTTTTCTTCTCCATACTAAACACTCCCAACTTCTTTCAGCTGACTTTTTTATGGAATGGTCTCCAGGTCAGTCAACAACCTAGTCACCCTACACTAGATTCCATGTAGGTTGTCAATGTCCTTTCTACAATATGGCACCCTAAACCAGACAGAGAAGTCTAGATGTGGAATAATGCTGGGATTATCACCACTTTTCTTCTAAACGCTATATCCATTAATACAATCTAAGTTTTCTTGGACTTTTTGGAGGCATGAGGGAGATTATTGATTAATGCTAAGTTTGCAATAAGCTAAAATCCTCAAATCTTCCCTTGAATTTTAGTCTGACATTGCTAGTTGCATTCTAGACATCTCCAAATCAACATTTCCAAAACTGAACTCATTATTTACCCTATAAAACTTCCCTTCTTCTACACTTTCATAATTTCATTGAGGGTTTCACTAACTAATAAAGTTCATAACTTTCACATGACAAGACAGTCACTAAACATTTATCATTCTCTTAATACATGTCAAACACTGTGCTAAGCAATAGGGATAATAATCCAAGCAATAAAATAGTGTTTGGCCTCAAGGAGTTTCCATTCAGGGAAGACAACATATCAAAGAGATCTGAAAAGGGGTAGAACTCAGAAAACTTGCCCAAGCTATAGCAGTGCTGAAGTCCCAAGAGTCAGGTGAATGAAGCAAGGAAGGCTTGAGTCCTTCCCCAAAATGGAGCTCCTCAACCCCCAGAAAGTACTCAGTATTGGAGGAAAAAATAAAAAGGAACCAGTATCATGGAGGAGTGTTTTAGGGCGAGAAGGAAGCTGTTGCATGTTGTTAAAATCCTTAAAGTCAAAAACATAACTAGTGGGAGAAAGGGGAATCATTCTTGAATCTTTCCCTCTTCCTCATCCCTAAAAAAATCAGTTGCCAGGGCAGTTAGGTGAACAGTGAATAGAACACTCACCCTGGAGTCAGGAGGACCTGAGTTCAAATTTGGCCTCAAACACTTAACACTTACTAGCCATGTGATACTGGGCAAGTTACTTAACCCCAATTGCCCTGCATTCCCCCCTCTAAAAAGAAAAAAAATTCAATCATGAAATATTTTTGGTTCTGCCTTCACAATATCTTTAATCCATTCATTCTTTTCACATCATAGAAAAATCATCTTATTTTAAGTCCTCATAACTTCTTATCTAGACCAATATAACAGTCCTCTGGCTGATTTCCTAGCTCAGTCTCCTTGTTTATTCATTCAGTCATGTCTGACTCTGTGATCCAGTGTATCATACCTTGTCAGGCCCTTATGTCTTCCACTATCTCCCAAACACTACCCAAGCTCACGTTCATTGTTCTACTGTCCATGGGATTTTCTTGGCCAAGACATTGGAGTGGTTTGCCATTTCCTTCTCCAGTGGATCACCTTTGTCAGAATTTTCCACTACAACCTGTTTGTGTTGGGTAACCCTGCATGGCCTAACTCATAGTTTCATTGAGCTAGGCCAGGCCCTCCATCACAACAAGGCAGTGATCCAGGAGGGTTCCTAGTCTTTCACCACTTACTTAATTTATCTTCCTCAGAGCTGCTAAAATTATTTTTTCTAAAGCATAGCTAAGACCATGCAATTCCCCTGATCACAAAAGTTTAGTAGCCTCCTATGGCTGCTGTAATAAAATATCAGCTCCTCTGCCAAGCATTTAAAGTCCTCAGTTATCTGGCTTTGAAAAGAATTGATATTACTCGCCTTTATACATTCTGCACTACCTCTCAGCAAAACTTAATAATGGAATATTCCAAGAACTTGAACTTTCACCTTCTGTGACCTTCTCTGTGCCTTCACACAAGCCATCCCCTATTACTGACGAGGCTTACTTCTTTATTACTTCATATTCCTTGTCTTCCAAAAAGACTTCAATTTCGCCTTCTCTGCTTAATCTCTTCCTGAGCTTCCTAGATGGAATTATTCTTTCCCAAATCTACTAGAAAGATACAAAATGGGCACAGATAAGTAAATAAATTGTATATGCAAAATGGAGACTCATGGATAGCTGTTGAGATCAGGGTAGATTTCCTGTAGGAAGTGTCACCTGAGCTGAGCCTTGGAAGAAGTTAAGGCCTTGGAGAGAGAAAGGTAAGTACTGAAATTGTTCAAGGTTTTAGGCAACAGGTTTTTCAAAAGCATCAGAGTGGGAAGTGGAAAGTTATGTACAGGGGATAGGAAGTAGGCCAATGTAATTGGAATTTATTTTTGGTCTTTTTTTTTAGAGGGGAGAAGGCAGGGCAATTGGGGTTGTGACTTTTCCAAGGTCACACAGCTAGTAAGTGTTAAGTGTCCAAGGTTGGATTTGAACTCAGGTCCTCCTGACTCCAGGACCAGTCAGTGCTATATTCATTGTGTCACCTGGCTGCCCCATTCTAATTGGAATTTAGAATACATCAGGGAAATGGGAAGCAATTCTGCAAAGGAGAGTGGGAGCCATATTATGAAGAGTTTAAAATGACAAAAGAATTTTTATTCTACTAATATTCAATAGGAAGCCTATATAATTTATTTTGCAGGAAAGACATAGGTAGACCTGTCCTTTAGGAACATCAATGTGGCAGCTGTGCAAAGAAGAAGGAACTAGAGAAAGGAGACACAGGGAGCAGAGATATCAATCATAAAGCTTTTGTAATAATCTAGGTGAGAGATTTTGAGGGCTATATGTGTGGTGAGAAAGGAACAGATGCCCAAGATTTTGAGGGGATAGAATAAACGAGACTTGACAACCAATTGAATATGGGTAATGAGTAAGAATGAAAGATGAAGATGAAAGATGGCTCTTAAGTTATGGTCTTGAGTGACTATAAAGATGGGCTGCCCTTGACAGAATTAGGGAAGTTAGGAAAGCTGGTTCATGAGGGAAAGATAATCAATTCTATTTTAGACATGTTGAGTTTGAGATACTCTGGAACCAATAGATGGAAATGTCTACCAGACGGTTGGCAATGTGGGACTAGGGCTCAGAGGAGAATGTAGATCAGAGAGTATTCCATGTAAAGATGGTCATTGAAATCATGAGAGGTAATAAAGAAGAGAGTATGGAAAGAATATAGGGCTCCAAAGCAAGCTCTGTGGTCTGTGCTACTACAGTGGGCATGTAGGATGATCCTGCAAAAGAGAAATGAGGAGACTTAATTAGACACATAAGAGGAGAACCAGGAAAGAAGTGTCATCAGAACTAAAGAAGGAGATTGCAAAAGATATCAACGAATAAGTCAGGGGAGGAAGAGGGGTGTTCAACAGTCCCAAAATCTGAAGATAATTTGTGGTAGGAGGATCAGAAATATACTAAGGTTCCTAACATGTAGACTGGGCTAGATTTTCCTAAAAAGACAGGAAAGTTTTCTCCTAAGTTTGACTGATCTAGGGCAGAAGTATCATACCTGTGACCTAGGCCCATAATAATCTCAAATGCAGCTCACACCATGTAGTTCTCTGATTTTAATGTGCTGGTGTATTGTACAATTCACTCTTTTCTAGGCTAAACTAAAATAAAAAGTGTGTATGTAAGGGTCGGGATGGGGAAGGGAAGCTGAGAGAGAGCAGACATAGCAAGATTCTTAGAAGTCGCTGTCTTAAGCACAAAGTCCTCTGAAGGGCACCAATCTCAGCCACAAGGTGGTAGGTGGGAGAGGGGAGCAAGGAGCAAGAGGCAAGTATGCTGGGCAAAGGAATTTTACCAGTAATACCTGTATATTAATTACAGTATGTCCAAGGTAGTTAGTTTTTGCTAACCTGAGGATACACCGATCTCAGAAATAAGGAAGAGGGAGAGTTTTTATGAACTTGCAAAAAGCACAGGGAAGGGGTAGGTGGCTAGGCATGGTTGTATTGGATACAAACCTCAGGACAGACTATATTAGGAAAGGGTTGAATGTTGCTCATCTTGCCATTTTGGGATTGGCTGATCACACATGCTATAGAGTGAGGTCACTGTCATCTGGGGCAAGGACTCCACTTTTGATACCACTGAGCTAGGGTAGTAAAAGACTAGCACTTGAAGAGTCAGGGCCCCTCGACTAGTAAGCTATCGATGGACTTTTTATCACAGACATTTCTGCATGGAGATGAGAGGGCTGCATGTTCCTAATGCAGTTTTTTGTCCTTGATGACCATCTTTCCCATGCTGCAGATAAATAAACTTTATTTCTGTTAACTGTTATATGACTGACGAATGTCTCATTTTACCCCATTTCTAAGCCTGAATCTGGATGGGCCTAAGTACTGGCCTAGAACAAAGATCAAGAAGAATAAGGACTTTGAACAAAAGCCTGTAGACATAACAGTTAAGCTATTATTGGTAAACCCTGGAAACCCTGGTTTCATTTGAAGGGTTGGTTTGGAAACCAGATTTCAAGAGGATGAAAAAGAGAAGGAAATGAAAACAATGAATGTAAATTGCTTTCTCTAGGAGTTTATTTGTGAAAGGCCATGAACATAGTAGGCACTTTAATAAATGCTGAAATATAGAAATAAACAATTAACTAAACATATGCCTTCCCATTCCTGTGCTTGTGCAGTTGATATTTCAACCTATCTTTTGAGCTTTTTGCTTATGTCTCTTATTAAATTTATCTCATAATCATAGCCTGTTATTTTTTTAATCATGAAATGATATGGTCAACATTTATTAGGTCAATACTATGTGCCCGGTACTGTATTAAGTGCTGGCATACAAATTAGGCCAAACAAAAACAAACCAACAAAAAAATAGCCATTTCCTGCCATCAAGGAGCTCACAATCTAATGAGGGAAAGGCAATATAAAAACAAAATAAAAATCAGGTAAGGGGGGAGAGGGCACCGAGTATGATGATGATGATGATGATGATGATGATGATGATGATGATATTAGAATCAAACCCACTCAGGGCAACTGATGGCAATTGAAGAGATGGCTAGAATTTTTAACTCTACATAAATGAGAGCCATTTCCCTCCCCTCAGACCCTTGAGCCTCTAGTCCTCCATTAAGAGTGGCAGAGCAACTGAGAGAACAAATAAGCTTTGAGTCCCCAAACTGAAAAAAATCATGATGATGATTTTCCTGACGATGAACTAATGCTGGGGGGCTGGTAATAATAGGAAGTAATAATGAGAATGGTAGAGTCAAAATCAAGCAATACAATTGACTGCAAAGGAAACAATGATTCTGATTCTTAACCAACATGTTAGCCATCCTTTCCAGTCTCAGCTGATAAGTATTTTGATAAGCCACGCCCTCTATAATTTTACCTGAGTCATTGATGGAAATGTTGACTTTCATCATCAATCAATTAATCAACAAACATTTATTAAGTGATTATTATGTACTGACATCACATTAGGCAACGGGATACAAAACCAGTAATGAGTCTCTGGCCTCAAGGAATATGCATTCTATATAAATCCCTGGGGCATTCTTTGAATGTGACCATTGAACTAGTTTGATTATTAAATCTACCTAACTATATTTCTATTTATACCTGTCTTGGTCATAAGGAGAGCAAGAGAGATTTCGTTAAATTCTTTACACAAGTCTATTTAGGATATGACACTGATCCATGTGATAGTAATGGCAATTAAAGATTCCCCTGTATTGGCTTGGTTTTCAAATTGATTGTGTTAAAACCCAGAGTTTGTTAATCCCACCTGTGGGATGGGCTTGTTGATGTGAAAAGAGAGTCCTGAACTGGGAGGAGCTGGTGATGTAGATTTGGAGAGACACTAGAGAGAGGCGGAAGATCTTTTTGGAAGCAGCACCTCGTGGAGGGAGAGAGACTAAGAGAATTGCTGGTGGCCGCTTTGAATTGCCCTGGACTTTTGAGACCTGCCCCCCTGAGCTGCCAAGGACTGAGGAGACATGGCTGTTTTGCTGGTACTTTGTCTGTCTGTTTTGATGTTGTTTTGCCAGATTTGTCCACTGGTGAAAGACAGTCCTTTTGTTGAAGAAGTCCTGGAACCTGGCTGTTCGCTAAGAAGCCCTGAGACTGTCCTGCAGACAGAGAGTGAATACTGTCCACTGGTGAGGGACAGTGCTGTTGTTGCAGGGGTCTGGGAGCCTTTCTGTTGGTTCAGAAGCCCTGAAGAAGGATTTTCTTGTTGTATGTTTACAGAAATCCTGGGAGAGGGCTTTGCTAATGTGTTCAGGGGTTCTAGGACTGTTCTACA
Source organism: Petaurus breviceps papuanus (assembly GCF_028583685.1). Taxonomy (NCBI): domain Eukaryota; kingdom Metazoa; phylum Chordata; class Mammalia; order Diprotodontia; family Petauridae; genus Petaurus; species Petaurus breviceps. Next base: position 6,428,299 of record NW_027187324.1, read on the forward strand.
GACAGAGGATAAATTCATGAAGGGACTGGCAATGTATCTTGTGGCTTTGCTAAGCCTTGTCTCCCCAGGAACTAAGATTGCTGAGAACTTGCCTTGTGTCAAGATGAAGAAAAGACCTCCATTTGGGTATTAAGTGCTGTGTTTAAACTTGATGTAACTCTGGGGTAGATTCAATTGTGATCCTGGGGGTGGGGAACTTTTGACCTTATTGTGCTCTGTGATTGACAAATGAAGGTACTTTACCTATGTTTGGAAACTAATCTCCATTTGAGAAGAGGGGTTTTGTGGTGGACTTAATTAAGGTATAGCCTAGGGGTGGAGTAGTATTTAGAACCGGGACTTTGTAATTGATTGAATGATTGGAAGGTCCTGGGGTGGGGTAGTACTTGGAGATTATTTAATCACACTTAGTAAATGCTGTATTTTGAATGATGTCATGTTTTGATCTTCTCTGTTCTTGGTTTGTCACTGAATAAAATAGAGAGCACCTATGCTGGTATTTTGAACCTGGGAAGTTGCCTTTCCTTGGCATTACATTACAATCCATTAACCACTCCAAAAGAGAGAGAAGTAGAGGAGGAGAGAGAGACAGAGAGAGACAGAGACAGAGACAGAGACAGAGAGAGACGGAGACAGAGAGAGAGAATTGAGAATCATGGTCTGTTTTTCACAGAGTCATTGTGGCTCTTAAGAGATCAATGCTTTTAAAAAAATTCTCTAATTATATGGTTTACTAATTATATGTTTAATAATGTATTGCACAATTTTGCCAGAAATCAAAATGAAACTCATCAGCCTATAATTGAAAGTTCTCTCCCTTCTCTCTCTCTCTCTCTCTCTCTCTCTCTCTCTCTCTCTCTCTCTCTCTCTCTCTCTCTCTCTCTCTCTCTGTCTCCCTCTCAGGTTGTTTATTTATATATATTAATATTTCACATGGAAGCAAACACCTTTAAAAAAATCTAAAGATGTATTCTGGAACACTTTCATGAACTTTTCTAAGATATCAGGAAATTTACTTGCAGAAGTCATACAACTTGCCCAAAGTTATGCACATTATGGCTGAGCCTGGATCTAAGGACTTCTGACTTCAAACTTTTTTTCCTACTGTACCATGATTCTTCCCATATGCACTATACCACATAGATATTTTTATACTTGCCTGTACACCAGAGAGAAATGTTGCAATTACAAGCAAAATATCAAGTGAGAGAGATTAATTAGTTAGCTATGATTTCATTTGTCATATTTTAATTCTCTTTGGACTAGACTTGTGGTGACATTTTTATAAGGAAGTTCTGAAAAGAAACTCTCTCTACCCAGGTTGATGGGCACCTGCTTGGCAACATCTAATTATAAGGTGTTGCCTTACAGTGTTGCCCCGGGCATGGACACGTTAAGTAACTCATAGGATCACACAGTCAGTATGTGTCAAAGGTGTGACTTGATCATTCCTGATTCTGAGGTTGATTCTCTTTCCATTAAGTCATGTTGCCTCTCCATATTAAATGTGTATAATAATAATGTCTATCTATGGAGTGATAAAGTGTATACAATATTGAAGGTTTTCACCCTGGGCAACCAATAGCGACTTCATAAAGGGAAAGATTGGTTTGTTTAGTTACCTCTACAGTGTTACCTGCATTAGATTAATACTAGAGTATTCATCTTTTAGGATATTATGTTTTTGGAAGAAGATACCCTACCAGACACTGCTGTAGAGAATCAAGGTATCATTAATAATGAGGTGTTAGGAAGGCAAACACGTGTATGGAAACTTCTATCTCTCCTAGAGAGTCAATTTTAAGGGAAACTATGTAGCCATTTACCAGATTTTCTTTACCGATGAATGCAATTCATAGGAAATGAAAAGTGAATGGCAAAACTAGAACATCAGGTGAATATAAACATTTAATGAATTTGGTGTATAAAAGGTACCCGCCACAGAGACATGTAGATCATGATTACGTGAACTCAGGGTTTTTCTGCTTAGAGCGTAGATGTATCAATGCATACCATATTTGTCATCTACACATATGGTATGAAGGCCACCTCTGAAGTTTGGAAACTCTACATTAATAAGCAAAATGCATAAATGGAACCCTCCATGAGGTTTCCAAATTCACACTAAATGACACTGACTTCAGCCAAGAAGCAATAGTGTAGAACATTGCTCCAGTTGCTTAGTTGGCAATAGAGAGGGTTCTAATTTGCTAAGAGATTCAGATGGAAATCCTCATCCTGGCACTCAAAGCATTAAACAAATTGCTTCCTTCAATGTGATTTTCCAAAGTGCTTATGCTGAATTGAAATATTACAAAATGTAGCCATTCTGTACAGGTCCATTTGGGTGTATCCCTTTGAGTTGTTTTTTTTTTTCCTTCTGGTTAAAATGATTATCTGTTGAGAAAACTACATCCATATATAAAGTAAATCTACTTATTTGTTTGTGTGGATGAGGTCAAAATCACTTTTTTTCTACCTACAACTACATATTTATTTAGTTAGAGATGGGGACTATATTTGTGACTTCATGCATATGCAAAACTGCAGGAAGAGAGAACACCTAGCAATGAAGGTGCAAGTTATGGTCTTAGAGAGTTGTTGCTTAGATATCAAGTAAGGGACTATACCAGGGTCATAAAGTATGTGTCAGTGGCTGAATCTGAAACCTATATTCCTAGCTTTGAGATTGTCTCTCCATTCACTATTTGGTAGAGTATCTGCAACTTCTTTGCATTTGATTAAAGTCTCTATCTCTTACTCCCTGTGTGACATTTGGAAAATGTTAACTTCCTTTGGCCTCATTTTCCTCATATTTAAAATGCAGGAGTTGTATTAGATATCCACCTGATGTCCAGCTGATCCTACTACTAAACGCCAAGAAAGATTAAAGTTCTTTTCCAAGATCACACTAGTTAGTAATAGAGTAAGTACATGAACCTTTGTATCTTCCCTTCCAATGGTCATTCCAACCCACAATGTTTCTTTTTGGCTATGTTAACCATCTGGGAACTTTTTGGATGCACCTAAAGTATATCACGGACACTGCTATAATCTTTGAAATGTGTAGTAGAGGTAAAGGGCAGGGAGACAAAGCTGAATATTATTCACACTACCAAATGGGTCTCAGAGGCAGCTAAGAGATGCCATAGTGTATAGGGCACTGGGCCTGGAGTTAAGATCTGAGCTCAAATATCTCCTCTAACACTTGGTAGTTATATGAACCTGGGCAAGTAACTTAACCTCTGGCCCAGATTCCTCAATTGCAAAATGAGGATAATAATAGCATCTATCTCTCAGGGTTGTTGGGAGAATCAAACGAGATATTGCCTGGTACATAGTAAGTGCTCTAAAAATAGTTATTCCCTTCCCCTCCCTTCTCCTATACACATCTATTATAAACCCATTGTTTTTGAATCTATGATTCAATGATAGAGGTGTTACAATTATGATGGATTTGATTGATGGATCTATTATTACTTCTCTATTTTTTCTTTAAATCAATTGGTTTTGTCTCAAAAGAGACCAGAAATTCCCTTGATAAGTAAACAAATGACCAACTTATTTACAAAGTTGAGAGACATGATTACCTAAGATAGCACTGAGTTAAAATCAAAATTATTTTATGATATAATATAAAAGATGATAGATAATTATAAGAAGCATCTTCTCATAAAGCAAAGAGAAGTAAGAGAGAATAAGTCCATTCTAATGAAAGTTTGATAAGATATTCAACTAAATTAAGCCATACTATGGAAATTTAAGTACAAAACCAGGAAAAATGTAGAAAAAATAGGATCAATGGAAAATATTTGAAAAAATACATTAAGTTAAAATAATTAATATAAATTAATTAAATTGATTCAAATACATTACATTAAAGATTTCTCCATCGAGTATAATCAGACCACCACAATTAGACCTGAATATCTTTGTTCTCTGAGGTGCTTACAGAATAAGTCGTAGCACTAAAGAAAACAAAGACAGGAAAAAGCATGTCTCATATAGTATATAAAAAAGGATATCCATATTGGAGGTGATTCAGTTGTAATGGAATTGATTGATGGATTTATTATTACTTCTCTAATTTAAAAATGTTTTAAATTTACAAATCTATTTTCTCTTTCTCTCACTTCCCATACCATTATGGAAAAAGAAAAAAGAAAGAAAGAAAAACTTCTTGTAACAAAGATACCCAATTAGGTGAAATAAATTTCCTCATTGGTATACCTCATTCTGCCCCATAAATCTGTCACCTCTGTGTCAGGAGGTAGAACACATGTCTCTCTGTGGGTCCTCTTTAATCATGTAGGTCCTTATATTGATCATAGTTCTTACAGCTTGCAATGTTGTTATCTTTCCAGTTTTGTTCTCCAGGTTCTATTCAGAATATAGTAGGTGCATATTAAATGTTTATTGGATCACTGTTCATTTCATTCTTAGGACTATAAAAGTTTGCCAAATTGTTCATTTTAAAACATAATCTTGATGTGTAGTTTAAATTGTTCTAGTGGTTCTTCTCACTTCAGTCTCTTCATATAAGTTCATGTAAGTCTTTCCCTTTTTAAAAATAATATATTTCCTCATTATTTTACAGTACAAAACTATGCCATACCATAGCTAATTGAGCCATTTCTCAACTGGTGGGCATCCTTTTAGTTCCAGCTTTGTGTACCCACAAAATATCTGCTACAAATATTTTTATACACATAGGATATTTTCCTATTTCTTTGACAATCGTTGAGGTATAGGTCCACCAGTGGCATAAATGGGTTAAAAGGCATAAATTATATAATATTTTTTTTTCTGTATAATTCCAAATTGCTTTCCAGAATGGTTGCATGTATGCACAGCTCAATCAACAGTGCATCAATGTTCCTGTTTTCCCACAAGTCCTTCAATATTGATCATTTTCCCTTTTTGTTATTTTTGCCAATCTGATAGGAGTGAGGTGGAAACTCATGATTGCTTTAATTTGCATTTATCTAATTACGTGTGATCTGGATTATTTTTTCACATGACTATTGATGATTTGGGCTTCTTCACCTCAGAGTTGCCTGTTTGTACCTTAAACCATTTATCATTTCAATAATGGCTCTTATTCTTATACATTTTTGTTTCTCTTATTTGTTTATAATGTGACTTTATTTAGATCATATATGCATTTGGAGATTATCTTGATAAGAGGTACAAGGTCTAAGTCTGACTTTTTTTCTTTTTGCTGTCCATGATCCTGGCAATTTTTATTTTTTAAATTGATAATTGATAATTTAATTATCAAAAAATAATGAGTCCTTATCCCAGTAGATGGGGTGTTGGTGTTCATCAGATTCTAAGTCATTAGATACATTTAATTCTGTATTAATTTTCTATCAGCTACTCTCCTTACTTTTGACTCCATGAACTTCTTGCCTCCCCCAGGGTTATCTCATCACCTGAAATCTATTCCACATGGAAATTGATTTAGCTTTGATATTTAGCACCTTCTTGGCACTGTCAGTTGCCTCTTCCCTTTCTTTGGAGGGCTCAAAGGTAAGGTAATATAGGCTTCCCAAAGCCTCCCTTTATAGATACCTTAGAATTTTTCCAAGTAGATCTTCAATTCCTCATCAGCTGTTCTGCTTGGTTTTGACTCCAGGAAAAATTATAGCTCCTGCTGGGTGTCCTTTGATGGCTATCCCTACCCCTACCCACCTTTAAAGCTTCCTTTTGTGCATTGTCTTCCTCCATTAGATTTTAAACTTTTTGAGGGTAGGGACTGCTTTTCCCTTATTTGTATCCTCAGTGCTTAGAAAATAGTAGGCACTTTGTAAATATTTATTAGCTACTGATTAGTGTTGTGTACCTAATCTGTTCCATTGATTGATGTCTATTTTTTTTAGGCATAGCCAAATAAAAATCATTGCTTTGTAGCATAGTTTGAAATCTGGCCCTACAAGGTCCCCCTTTCTCCCTCCTTCTTTTCATCATTTCTTCTAAGATTCTTGACTTTTTTTGTCAGATATGATTTCATTATTATTTTTCTAGTTCTGTCAAACAATACTTTGGTAGCTTGATTGACATGGCATTGCATAAGTAGGTTGAGGTAGTACTGTCATTTTTAATATTTAGATAATTCACATTACAGATTTTATTGTTTATGGGGCAGTTAGGTAATGCAATGGATAGAGTGCTGGGCCTAGAGTCAAGAAGGTCTAAGTTCAAATCCAACCTCAGACACTTATTAACTGTGTAACTATGGACAAGTCAGAGTCACTCTGGGGCCTGAGATAATTCAAAGTCTGGAGTATGGCCAGCCAGTGAAAAGGTATCAAGTTGGGAGAGTGTTCTAGATGAGAAAAATAGGCCAGAGTAGCTGGACCATAGAGTGTGTAGGGGGGAATAAAATATAATATGACTTGAAAATAAGGAACAAGCTAGGTTGCAAAAGGCTTTAAATGCCAGAGGATTTTATATTTGACCTTGGTGGTAATGGAAAACCACTGGACTTTATTGACTAGAGGGGTGACATAGTCAGCCTTCCACTGGGGTCGGAGGGTTGGAGAAGGAAAATATAGCAAGCACTTGGAGCTTCTAGTACTAAATAGCATCAAGAATTCCCTGAGTTGTCTGAGTCCACATCCCTGTATGTGGATCCTGAACAAGATTCAGATGGTATAATTATCTTTTTGCATCATACTGCTTAGGCAAAAATAAAAATGGTTGCCCAGGTTTATGAACAATTCTGCTTTACCCTTCAATGGGTATATATCCTTTTGTAGACAACAGTTTTATATTGTTTCTTTAAAGTTACATTTTGCATGGTTCTTCTTTTTTTGAAAATATTAAAAATCTAATGAGAATATTGTAGCCAAAATGCATTTGTTTAGTGCTTATTATGTATAAAGCATTATTGGAAACACAAAATAAAGGGGAAAAAATCCCTGACTTTAAGGAGCTCAAGTTTTAATGGAGAAGATAACATGAAAATAACCATGTACATGGAAAGTATATACAATGTAAATGGAAGGTACTCTTAAAAGGGAGGCACTAGGAGTAGGGAAGATGTAATAGTACTGGAATTTAAAGATCCCCCTTTATTGGCTTGCTTTTTGGATTGATTGTGTTAAAATCCAGAGCTTGTGAATCCCACTTGTGGGATGGACTTGCTGATGTGAGAAGAGAGTGCTGAACTGGGAGGAGCTGGTGATGTGAATTTATAGAGGCACAAGAAGAGAGAGAGAGAGGCAGAAGAATTTTTTGGAAGCAGCATTGTGGAGGCCCAGAGAGGATTGCTGAGGGCCAGTTTGAACTTCCCAGGAGTTTTCAGAGCTGTCACTCAGAGCTGCCAAGGACTGAGGAGACAAGCTTGTTATGCTTGTACTTTGTCTGTCTATTTTGATGTTATTTTGCCGGATTCGTCCATTGGTGAAAAACATTGCTGTTGTTGCAGAGACTCTGGAACCTTGCTGTTGGTTCAGAGGTCCTGAGACTGTTGTGCAGAGAGTGAATTGTGCCCACTCATGAAGGCCAGGGCTGTTGTTGCAGAGGTCCTGGAACCTTGCTGTTGGCTCAGAAGAAGGATTTTCTTGTTGTACGTTTACAGGAATCCTGAAAGAGGGTTTTGATAATGTTTTCAGGGGTCCTAGGACTGTTCTGCAGACAGAGAATGAATTAATGAAGACACTGGAAATGTATCTTTGTGGCTTTGCTAAGCTTTGTCTCCCCAGGAACAAAGATTGCTGAGAACTTGCCTTGGCTCAAGATGAAGAGAAGACCTCTCTTTGGGCATTAAATGTTGTGGTTAAGCTTGCTGTAACTCTGGGGAAGATGGCCTATTCAGCTGTGATCCAAGGGTGGGAAACTTTTGATTTTCTTGTGCTCTAGGACTGACCAAATGAATGTACTTTGCTTATGATTGGAAACTGATCTCCATTTGAGAAGAGGGTCTTTGTGATTGACTAAATGAATGTACTGCCTAGGGGTGAAGTAGTACTTGGAAAATATTGAATTATACTTGGTGAATGCTATATTTTGAATTATGCTATATTTTGATTTTCTCTGTTCTTAATTTGTCACTGAATAAAATGGAGAGCAGTTATGCTGGTATTTTGAAATTTGGGAAGTTGCCTTTGCTTGGCATTACAGAAAACCAGGAAAGACCTCTTGCAGGAAGTGGGATTTGAACTGAATCTTGAAGGAAGCCATGTTCCTGAAAGTCCCAAGTGAGAAAGGAGAGCATTTTTATCATAGGGGATACCCAGTGTTGGAAGGGGAGTCCAGATGGAATTTCTGATGTGAATGGCAGCAAATAGGTCACTGTACTGAATAGTGAGTAAAAGAAAGACAGCATAAGACTGGAAAGGAAAAGTCAGAAGAAGTTTGTCAATGGCTTTAAATTCCAAAAGATTTGATATTTGACAGAAGAAGTTATAGGGAGGCATTTTCAAATGAAGCACTAATAATGTTAGGAAACATGAATGTTCTCTAATACAGGTGGCATTTAAACTGAGCCTTGAAGGGAACAAGGGATATCAAGAGGTAGGGGTGAAAAGGGAGAGGATTCAAGGGTTAAGATAGAGCTTGGGAAAGGTTATGAAGGAAAAAGGTAGGGTGTCTGTAGGGAAGAGCTAGGAAGCCAGTTTGGTTGAAATGGGGGGGGGGAGGGAATTAAAATGAGGATAGAGAAAGATCAATTAAATCCAGATTGTGTAGGGCTTTAAACATCAAACATAATAGTTTGCCTTTTATGTAATAGCCTGCTCACTTACCTGGCTTCCTTTAAGTCACAACTAACATCCTGTGTTTTATAGGAAGACTTTACCAACCTCTCTCCAATTCTAGAACCTTCACTGTTAATTGTTTCCAACTTTCCTGTATATAGTTTGCTTGGTATGTATTGCTTGCTTGTTGTTATCCACTCTTACATTATAAGAACCTTGAGGGCAGGGACAATTTTTTGATGCTTTTTGTAACCTTAAGGCTTAGAATAGTGCCTAGCAAATAGTGGGTGCTTAATGATAATAAAGGGGCTAGTGAATCTTCTTAACTGGGAATAGGGTCAGCCATGATTTTGGGGGTTCTGTGGTAGAAAAAATGAAGGTGAGACCTGGAGGCAGGGAGGTTATTATAACATTTGAAGGTCTTCTTGTGTGAGGATAACTGAAATAGGATTTTGTCTCTTTTAAAATAGGGAAGGGGCAGATGTGAGAGGTGCTATGGAGGTAGAATTAATGTGACTTGACAATAGACATGGAAGGTAAGGAAGAATGAAGAGGTTAAGATGAATGAGGTTTTGAACCCGGATAAATTGAAGGACAGTGGTATTGACAAGGTAGAAGCCCAAGCCAGGAACTTTGCCCTTTACCCCAAAAGAATTTGGGTCCCATTTGACTACAGGCCCTGGAAAACCCTACCTTGAAGTCTCCTTGAATTTCCACATTTGATCTAGCATTTGCCTGAGGCTATAAACTTTCCATTACTTCTATGCCTAATTCTCTGTTACTGTTAACCTAGCAGAGCCATCTGTTATCTCCAGACCTCCTTAGGCTACTTCCCATCCTTAATCTTTTCTTGCTTCCCTCATCCTCCAACTTCTAGTAACCCAGACTATGGGCCACTCCCATCAAGATCCTCCCTAGACCCTTCTTCCTCCCTACTTGTTCAACCCTAGATCCAGCCCACAATCTTTCTGTATATAACATCCATCTTGTCTACAGGAAAGTGCTCAGATCTTATCTTGTCTGCTTACATTAGCATTATAAATACTCAGATTCCTTAAGAGTCTAACCAATGTGGCAGATCTTTAATAAACTTCATTTTTTTTTTTTGCCTTTTGGAGGGCAATTTTGGGGTTAAGTAACTTGCCCAAGGTTACACGGCTAGTATTTTTGTGTGGGTGTTAAGTGTCTCAGGCTGGAACCGAACTCGGGTCCTCCAGACTCCAGGGCCAGCGCTTTACTCACTGAGCCACCTAGCTGCCCCTAAACTTCATTTTTCTTTAGCTGAAAAAGAAGACTTGGGTCTACTTTATTTGAATAGGACCTTCATGTTGCTATTTCAAGGTCCCAGTACCCCTAAGACTCCACAGTATCCTTTGAAGAAATGGAGATGTTAGAAAGAGGATGAGGAAGGTAAGAGAGATACTGAATTCTATTTTAGTCTAGCTGACTCCTTTTCCTATCCTTGGTTCTTGAGACCAGAGACTTTTTTTTTAAATTCCTAGTCCCTAGCACAATGCCTGGCACATAAACAAAAGTTCAATAAATGTTATTTACTAACTGAATTTTCCAGTAAACAATTTACTATGTTTTGTCTAAGGATGGAAAGTAGGGATGGATGGATGGATTTCAATGACAAATTTTCTGTTGTGTGAATTAAGTAATGCTTTTGAGTTCTGCAGTGGTTACTAGATTAAAAAAAAAAACAGAAGTAGGGGCAGCCAGGTGGCTCAGTGAGTAAGTGTGCGGGTCCCCGCGTCAGGAGACCTGGGATCCGCTCCGTCCTCAGATACTCCCCACACAAAAATAACTGGCCCTGTAACCTTGAGCAAGTTACTACTTAACCCAGATTGCTTAAAACAAACAAACAAAAAACCCCCAGAAGAATACAGCAGCAACTGAAGGCATTATATATTATGAGGTGAATATCTTGTAGATAATATAGGGGAAAATGCAGTCTTTGCTATATTAATTGCATATGCTGCTTTTGGATAAAGGCATTCTTGCTCTTGGGAATTCAGAGAACTGGTAGGTGTGTGTGTGTGTGTGTGTGTGTGTGTGTGTGTGAGTGTGTGTGTGTGTTTTAACATGTATTTGTCTATGAAGTTGACTGAATAATAGAAGAGCTTATACCATTGCTATTCAAAGTCAAACATTTTTGAAAGAAACAGTAATATCTTTTGTTTGTTTTTAACAAATACTAGTGTATGATGTTGACTGAACAATAATAGAATAACTGGGAGGCAGACTACCACTGCTTTGCAAAGTCAAACATTTTATGAAAGACAGTAAAGATGTTTGCATAAATAAATATTGACCCTGAATTTTAAAGCAAATGATAAAAAGTGATTTTAGTTGTCAATAGGAGTGAAGAAATCAAAGGGCAGAGTTTGAAGGAATTTAAAAGAATGCAGTAGGAAGCCCCATAAAAACAAATAGATTTTCCCAGTTAACAAACATAGAAGGGCAAAAGGCTAATTGTAAACAAAACTAAAATCAGTTTAATTGCCAGAGAAAGAAAGAAATTTGAAAGGCAAGTCAGGGCTGTTCAACACACTGATCACACACTAGGAACTGAAGGATTATCACCATCAAGGCATTTTTCAAACAGTCTACAGTAATAGAAAACAATGCAGGCAAGACACAAACTGAGATCAAGGCCCTCAGCAAATAGAAATGAAGCTTGATGAAAAGGATGCTGAGAAAATGTTATAATTATTCAAGAATCATTACAAGCTGTGTAACTAATTGGCAAATCTAGAAAAATATAAAAGGTACAGTGGAAAGAAATCTCCATGACAGTAACAGATGCAGAAACTATCAACTTAAAATACCAACATGGAGTAAAAATGTCAGTTGTGGAATTAAATATTATTGCAAATACATTTATTTAACAATAATTCAAGCCTTAGGAATTTATCAAGCCTCATATTACTTTATAAAAAAGAATCGTCAAATTTAAGGGTTTTTTAACATGTTAAAATTTCACCACTTATTAGTGAAGTATGTTATGCATGCTAGCTCTTTTAAACACACTTTAACAAGGAAGAGTTTATTTCTGAGATTCATAGATGTGAACACTGGTAGCTTGTTGCTTGTCAATGATAGAATTTTCAATGAGTTTGTCGTGGTATAAGGACTTTGCTACTTGCTACCTGTGTCACCTCTAAACAAGTTATTTTACTTCTTCCAGTCTTAATTTTCTTTCCTTTTTTTTTTTTTAAAGCAATCGGGGTTAAGTAACTTGCTCAAGGTTACATGGCCAGTTATTTGTGGTTGTGGTTGCTGAGCATCTGAGCCCGGATTTGATCCCCAGGTCACCCCGACACTGGAGCTAGTGCTCTTACTCATTGTGCTACCTGGCCACTCCCTTAATTTTCTTATATGTAAAATGAGGCAATTGAAATAGTTCACTTCAGAAATTCAACTCTGCCATTCTATGATCCTAAAACACCCAAATATTTATTTTGACAAGAGGTCAATTATATATTGCAAAAGGGAGCAGGGTAAACATCATATAGGAGGTCAAATCTGAGAAAAAGTTTGGCAGAAAAGAATTATGTTGATAAGTGGAGATTGGAAAAGGAAAGAATAGACTTTACTTAGACTGTGGGAGGGCTTGAACAAAGGATGTTTTGGAAATGGCAAGGAATCTGGATTGTGAGGAATTAGAACATGTGAAAAAATGCTACAAAAGGGAAAGAAAAAAGAAAGGACTATCCTTCTCTCCAAAAGTGACTGAGACTTTAGGGACAACTTCCACCTTATGTAAATATAAAGAACTACACATCTAATCACCAGTCTAATTCTTGTCACTGTTGCCAAGTTCTGTGACTCTTTTTAGTGAATGAAAGCCTAGGTATTGGCCATATATATTGTATATAAAAGTCTATTTTAATTGAGCATAGTATTACCTCTTGCCCATAGAGTTAAAAGAATTAAAGATAAATATATAAATGATCACTAATGTAATCAGCTCCTCCCATACCCGAACAACTGACTTGTCTATAATTATACTGCAAACACTAGATCATGTACACAGTTCAGGTGCTTAATTTCACACCTCTCTATGAGCTATCCTACTGGGAACTAGGAAACACTGCTAATACTAGAACCAACAAACATCTCTATCGGTGTAATTAGCAAGCATTCTCCAGTTTTTATTCCAGTCATCACCTGTAATGTCAATTATGTTATGCCTGTATTTAGTTTCTCTCTCCAACCAGTGCTGTCTGGTGACTGTTTAACTTCAGTGATGCCTTTCCTACATCACTATTGACCTCTCCAGCTTGCCCCTTCTCAGGTTATTCCTCATTTTAATTGTATTGGCAAGCACAGTAAATAACTATATGTTTCTTTAATTATCAAAATCCATTTTTCTTAAAGAATGTTTTACAGTTGTACTTATAGAAATTTTGGGTGTGTCCTAGCAGACCAGCATTTGTATAGCTATTTTGAACATTTCTTTTATTATCATTTTCTCAGGGATTTTTTTAGTACTATATATGATATATATATATATATGTATGTACATATATGTCATATATATATATGATTTTTATTAATATATTCTGTATCTTTCTACCTTTCTCTTAATTATCTCATTTACTGATTCTTTAGGGTTTTCTAAATACAATATCACGTAAGCTGAAAAGAGAACATTTTAACTCCTTTTTTGCCAATGTTTAATTTTGCTATCTTTTTGCTAGTAATTATAGCTGCTATATATAGAACTATGTCAAATAATAATAGGGAGAAGGTGATGTTCTTGTTGTACCTCTTTTTGTGTGGGGAAGTTTTCTGATGTTTCTCAATTGTGAATGTTTCATTTATCTATGTTTCTCCATAGCTATAATTTTTAATATATACTATTTACCACACAAAGATTGGACATTGTAAGTGTCTTAAGGTTTTAAACTTAAGGGCACACTCTTTTTTATATATTAAGTAGATTAAAGCTCTAGAACTCTAGAAAATCTGAATTTCTCAAATATTTTTCAAATTCTTTTGGTACCACCCTAAGAAACTTAGTTAGGATTCACATAAAAAACAAGAGTGCCTATCTTTTCTCCTCTTATCTTCTTAGCATCTGTTGGGACAGTATATGTAAATATATTACATTATTATAGTATTTTCATATTAACTATATTCAAATTGTGCTTCATTTACCTGTCACATAAATAACTATAGGAATGATGTGACTTTTTTTTTAAATAGAAGAGCTTATGTTTGGCAGGTCAGTAGAATTATAAATAGCAATTCTATAGATAACTAAATAATAGTAAAAAAAAAAAAAGATTTTTTTTGTGTCTTTTGGAGGGCAATTGGGGTTAAGTAACTTGCCCAAGGTTAGATGGCTATTTTTTTGTGTGTGTTAAGTGTCTCAGGCCAGATCCAAATTCAGGTCCTCCTGACTCCAGGCTGGTGTTTTACTCACTGCACCACCTAGCCTTCCCCATAGAAAATTTTTTTTTGCAATACCCCTAACAAGTGGTCATCTACTATCTGCTTAAAGTCTTCAAGCAATAAAAAAAATTGTACTTCCCAAGGAAGCCTATTAAATTTAACTAATATCCAAATTCTCTAATTTCATATAGAAACACTTCTTTGTTCATTTGAATTTTCTAAATGAGCTGAATTTCAGGGAAGGTGAATGGAGATGGGAAAGAATATTTCTAGAGAAGTCAAAACAATCTATCTATCTATCTATCTATCTATCTATCTATCTATCTATCTATCTATCTATCTATCTATCTATAATCCATAGAATCTCTGCTTTTTGATATGAAAAAATATAACATTACTTACCTTAAAGGGGATACTTCTTCTTGACTATGACCCTGGGATGGTTTTATTAGAAAATTCTTCAAACAAATAATATGTATTAATATGAACATAATATTTTCTTACTAAATCATTTATTAATTTAAATATTATGTTAACAAGGGACACACTTACTGATAAGAGGCTTCACATATAAGGAGAGGCTGGTGTGTACTGATGATATACCCCCCATAAGTAGCATAGGGGTGTTATTTTATATCTTGAAGGGAGGTACAATAGACATCTCTAGGTTTTTTTGACTCCACCCTTCTCCAAGGGATACTATTATTCCTGCCAGGAAGGGAAGCCTGAGGTTCGCACTAGAAGTCACTCTGCTTTAGAATTATATTTATCTGCTCCCTTAAATATTATTAGTCTAAGTGATGTGATCAGGTTCAATCTAACTTCTGATCATTGTGTCATTATTTCTGGGAAGTAGGACTCTGAATTATATATCCAGGGATTCACCCTTTTTCCATCTAATGCTGTCCCACAATGATCATATATAGTTAATAACAAAGACAACCATTTATCCAAATTATAACAAAACAGAGATCAGAGAAAGTATACATAGGAGAATATATAATAGACAATATAGAGTAAGGCGCTCTTCTTTTGGTTAACTAAGAGAATGAGTTGTAGATTTCATCCAAGGAGAGGTTCCCCAAAGTCTCTTATGTAGCAAGCTGGGGACAGGGGCATAATAAAGACTTTCAAATTCTCTCATATCTTCTCAGTGTTTTTTTTTTTTCTTTAGCCACCTAAAATAGAGTTGGACTTTTCCATCTTTCCTCTTGAAGCTGGAAGCCAGAAGCACACAACTCAAAATTCTTGAAGAGGACCAAAGAAGACTAAAACCAACTGGAACTCTCCACTCTTACTAATTCCAACTTTTCCTCTCATGTAGGGCAGGACATTCATCTCTACCAGTAAGTAGAGACTCCCATAACAATTGGTTTGGGGACTTGGGTTGTTCATAATTTATTGTCTCCTACTTAAAAAATACTGTGCTACAAAAATAAATGTCATTATTCCTGTTCTCAATGGGCTTATAGTCTGGAAAAGGAGATCAAGTGGATATGCCCCCAATTATAATGCAGTTAATAAGGGGAAATAAAAACCATTACTGAGACACTGCATTTTAGGTTTTTTTTTTTTTAGGGGGAGGGAATTTTTGTCATTATTTTAAAATTCTTAGTTGATACCTGAATTTTGGTAAAAATTAATGTGCACAGAAGAATACTTAAGGCTTAGAAAGTTTAAATGACTTTCCCAAGGAAGTTATTAGACCAGATGGTCATTAAAACCTCATACTGCTCTGAATCTGAGATCTTAAAATCCTATTTTAGGCATTTGGAAAGAACCAAGCACTGGGAACCAAAAATGATGATTTCAGTAATAATAGTATTTTTAATACTATAAAGTGGTGCAAGAAAAAAAATGGATCTTGGGCCCCTTTCGACACAATCATCCTGAGTGCTTATGGCTATCAAAATCACAGAATCTTAGAGTTGGAAGGGATATCGGAGGTCATCTAGTATAACCCATATATGATTCAAGAATTACTCAGCATACCATGTTTAGTCTAAGGGACTTGCATGCCTTGTAGGAATAAATCTTTAATTAAATAAATTGCAATCAATTTGAGGATAGTATTCACTTTATATAATTTTACTTTAAGTTCTATTTAAATTCGGTTTAATTCAGCAAACATCTATTAAGTCTTTACCTCATGCAAGGTACTTTGTAGGAGACATAAGCTTGAAAAATGAATCAGTTCTTGCCTTCAATAAGTTTACAATATAAGAGAATTCTTGCAAGAAGCAAGGGATATCTATAGGTAATACATACACACAATTTTATTTCCTAGAGTTGAACTATATTAATCAGTAAGCAAATCAATCACCAAGCATTTATTAAGTAACTACTATATTCCAGGCAATGTGCTAAATACAAGATATGCAAAAATGACAATGAAACTCTATCTGCAGTCCAGAAGGTAAGGTTCTTTTTTTTTTTTTTGCTTTTTGGAGGGCAGTTGGGGATAAGTGACTTGCCCAAGGTCACACAGCTAGTTTTTGTGTTAAGTGTCTGAGGCCAAATTTGAACTCAGGTCCTCCTGACTCCAGGACTGGTGCTCTGTTCACTGTGGCACTGAGCCACCCCAAGAAGGCAAGGTTCTTACACATGTAAGTATATATGCAAAATAAATATACAGTAATAAGAGAAGGTAGGCACTAGCAGATTGGGAACTCAGGAAAAGCTTCATGTATAAGGTAATATATCATCTGAGTCTTGAGAAATACTAAGAATCCTTAGAGGCAGAGGTGAAGAGGGAGTCCAGTGCAAAACTAATGAGAAAGGAAATGGAGTGTCCTGCACAAGAAAAAGCAAAGGCAATTTTGCTGGACACCAGATTATATGAAAGAAAATAGCATAAAATAAAAATGGAAAGGTAGTTTGGAGCAAGGTTTTAAAGGGGATTTAAATGACTACAAGAATAACTTGTTCTTGTTCCTGGAGGTAAGAGAGTCACTGCAATTTATTGAATAGGGAAGTGACATGATCAGTTTTGTGTTTTAGGAAAGCCATTTTGGCTGCTGTGTGGAAAATGAAATGGAGACTTGATACAGGAAGCTCAATTAGATGACTATTGCAATAATCCAGGAAAGGGGTGATGAGGGCCTAAACTAGTACAGTGCTCATGGGAGTAGCAAGAAGGTAATGGATCTAATCCCTTGTGGAACTAGAATTAATAGAACTTGTCAACTTATTAGATATGTGAGGTAAAGAAGAATGGTAACTTGAAAATATAACCAAAAATGTAAACCTGTTTGACTGAACATATGAGGGTGCTCTTCACAGAAATATGCAAATTTGTAAGAGAAGTGTGTTGAGGGCAGGGGGAATCTTTTTTTTTTTTGCTTTTTTTTTTTTTTTTGGAGGGGAGAAGGTAGAGCAATTGGGATTAAGCGAATTGCCCAAGGTCACACAGCTAGTTTTGTGGTAAGTGTCTGAGGCTGGATTTGAACTCAAGTCCTCCTGACTCCAGGGCTAGTGCTCTATTCACAGTGCCACCTAGCTACCCTGGGCAGGGGGAATCTTGATAATATCTGCTGTTATTTTTCAGTGTCTGCTTATCATCTCCCTACCCTACCTATTCTATCCTTCCATATATGTATGTATGCATGCATGCATGCATGTATGTATCTATCTATCTATCTGTCTGTCTATCTGTCTGTCTGTCTGTCTATCTACCTAGACAGTTCTTTCAAAACCATCTCATCTTAAGCATGTGGCTAAAATATCTAGGTAACCTATTTGGATCAATGTATATTTTAGCGACTTTTAACATTCCCCCTATACATTTACAGTGATTACATATAAATGAACTTTTTTTAATATGGAGTTATTTTTTAAAGAAATAGAAATAGACATATGCTACCTTCTAAATGGAATATCATTTGAAATTTTCTTTAAAGCAAGCAAAAATAATAAAATTATATGTAAGAGGGCATATTTATGCCATGTATATCATGTTCTTTTGTTTCCAACTATTTTGCGATGAATTTGTAGCACGAGAAAACTTGGAACATAGATGACCGATGAATCTTTGCTTATGTGGCTCGGGCTGTCCCTGACAGGTAGCATGTTGTGAGACTCGAAGCAAGACAGAATCAACATTGCTAGCCTATTTCTGCTTCTGCCCTTCTCTAAAAGAGAATTTAATTCCTCCCCAGGGTAGGTGATGGTAATAGTATGGAGCAGTAGATTGGGACCAGAAGCTTGGCCACTGTGTTCTACTTAGAGAAAAGACAGACCAGGTTATAGTTATATCTAACTGCTCCTTCAAATGTTGTTAGTCTATCAGATGTTGTTTTCAGGTTGACCTAAACTTCTGATTGCTGATCATTTATGGGGAAAGGAGGACCTCAAGTTTTATATACAAGTTTTGACTGCCTTCCCACAAAATACCAGTTCCCCAATAAACAAACACATAGCAGGAAGCAAAGAAACTCATTTTCCAAGTCATTCGCAAAACAGAAATCTAAGGATGTATATATGAGAATATATTCCAGACAATAAAGAACAAAAAAGCTTTCCCATTGGGAGTGAGATAATGCAATTCAATCAAGAGAGAGAGAGTTACAGGTTTCACTCAAAGAGAATATTTCCTGAAATCTCTAGAATACCATTCTGTAAATGGGGGCATGACCAAAGCTCTACATGTCAGTTTCTTCCCAAAGGAGATGAGGTTGTCATTGTTCATCTTTCTTAAAACTATATGCCAGAAGCACCTGCAGAGACAAAAGAGGCTCAAAGAGAGTTAAGAAACTAGAACTCTTTCCTCTCTTGCTCTCATCAACTCTGCCCTACCTCTCATGTAGGTGTGGGGTTTTGTTCTCCATCCATAAGGAGAGAGTACTATACCAATGGGCTTGGGACTTAGATTACACTTAGAATGTCCATATATCAGAAATTCCAGCCACACTGTTCATTTTCACTCCGCTTTACTTTCTTTTCTTTCCTTTTTTTTTTTTTTTTAAGCAATCAGTGTTAAGTAACTTGTTCAAGGTTACATGGCCAGTTATTTCTGGGTGTGGTGCTAAGTATCTGAACCCAGATTTGATTCCTAGGTCATCCTGACACTGGGGCCGGTGCTCTTACTCGCTGAGACACTTGGCTGCCCCTAAGCAATTGGGGTTAAGTAACTTGCTCAAGGTTACACGGCCAGGTGTTTCTGGGTGGGTGCTAAGTGTCTGAGCCTGGATTTGATCCCCAGGTCATCCCGACAGTGGAGCCGGTGCTCCCACTTGCTGTGCTACCTGGCCACCCCTCCGCTTTACTTTCGTGAAGGTACCTATCACCTTTTGCTTTCTGTGTTGTCTTCCCCTATTAGAATGTCTACTGCTTGACTGTAATGACTAGCTTACTTTTTTATATTTTTATCCCCAGAGAAATTAATTTCTTTAACATCTTAGAGCAGCAACTTGAGCTTCACAATCTTGTCCTCAGCAGAAGGTGCCCCAACTGCCTTTACACTTTCATTCAGCTTTCTCTCAATAATATCCATAGACTTGGGGAATTGACAAAGCTCATCATACTTGCCTTTGTTAACAGTAAGCCAGGCCCACTGTGGATCTCTAGGAAATTCCAATGGACAGTGAGTCAGGCCTGGAATTCCTCTATGATCTGGCTATAATTTTCAGATTTGATGTTTATCTATCTATCCATATATCTATCTATCTATCTATCTATCTATCTATCTATCTATCTATCTATCTATCTATCTATCTCACTTCAAAACTTAGGCCCTTTGGATCTCAATTTGATGAAGACTTAGGGAATAATTTCCATACACTTTATTTAACAAAGCAAAAAGGAGAAATATTTAGAAGGAAGTAGGACTGGAGATGCATCAAAACAGAATCCCAGTCTCATGAAATTTCAGAGGAAGACAAGCTATACTTGCCAGTATCAGTGAAAAGGGTGGATGAATAAGAAGAAATCTTCATTCGAAAGATGTCCATTTCTCTTCACAAGAATATGAGGAAGAGAGCAACCATTCTGAGGGAAATTATCATGGAAAATGACTTCTCTATATCCCAAAAATGTGGCACCCAGAACTGAACATCATTTTCTAGATGTGGCATAGCCAAGATAGAAAGCGATGGGTTTGTAACTTACTTAATTTGATCTATATGCATTTATTAATAAAGCCTTTAATCATAGGGGTCATGTAGAAGAGTAGAGAGAGAGAGAGACAGTTTTTGAATAAGCTTCATACAACCATGGAGTCAGCCACCTATTCAGTCTAGTCAACTACCTACTAGCTTAACCTCTTAGTGTCCCCAATAAAACCTCTAAAACAATAAGTTGCAGATGAATTGTCAGTACCGGAATTTGCACTGGTAGAGAGAATTTCCACACTAGAAATTCTGAGCTCAAACATGTGTTTAAACAAGTAACCAACTTTGACTTTCTCTAAGCATATAGGATGCAAAGGGAGTTTTAAGGGGGAGGATTAAGGTTTCCTGCTTCCAGGTTTCATGGCTCCTAATCCAGGGAACCCCAAGGTAGCTAAACCTTTGTCCAGAAAACTCAACTTGCACTCTTGGCAGCCTCCTGAAAGTGGAAGATGTTTATTCAACCCAGTCAGAGAACATTTCTGAAGGAACGTTTTTTTATGAGGTCATAAATTATTTCTAAAATTTATTGTTACATTTTGCCTTGACAGATCAGACACAACAAATGATCAAATTTCCCTCCAAAGTATATTCTATGTAACAGTATATCAAGTATTGCAAATCAGAATTAAAGTAGCTCAAAAGAAATGTGAGATGTGTAAATTTAGAGAATCCACCCAAAACGTTCACATGGTTTATGTATGCCCAACTTCTGGTAGAGCCTTCCAAGCTTGTATTGGTCTCATCAGCCACAGTCAGACAGTATAATTTGACTCTAACATAGTGATGTTATTTTGATCTCTTCAAGAATGAAGGACAGCAAACACCATATCAACTACTAAGAATAAGGAGTGGGCATATCCTTTAACTTTGACCATATGATACTGTGATTATCACTGACTAGTGTTTGATACATTTTTTTTTTCCTCTCCACTGAGACTTTATTTCTGTCACAGTAATATATATTGGAATTTTAGTTCTTGTTTCTCCACTGTATCACTTCATACACATCTTCCCATGTTTCTCTAAATGCTTAATATTTTTCATCCACATTAATTTTCAGTTGAATTTACATACCACAGTCTGCTCAGTCTTGTCTAATACATATTTTGTAAGTAACCGCCAGAGAGATGTTTGGCCAATTTGTGTTAGCTCTTTGTAAAGTGGCTACAAGCAGCCATATTTTCTGGCTTTGTTTCTCTTCTTATATAGGCATATTAACAGAGCATCCAGAGTTAGCAAAGCAGAGACAATTTGTTGGAATGGAAAGTTCTATCTTTGGAGACAGGCTACATGGGTTCAAATATTGACTCAAGAACTTACTTTCCATGTGATCTAGGGTAGGGTATTTAACCTTTCTAAACCTCAATTTTCTCAGTTGTGAAATGAGGGGGTTGCATTAAGTAATACTGAATCTATGATTCTGCACTCCTATGAATTGAATTCCAGATCAGCCTCTAGGATATCTGGGACCTCCCTAAATGCTGTCTCTTTTGATTTCTATTCTACATGGCTGTAGCAGCAAGCACCCCACCATACCCAGGGTGGCTGCCAAGACAGGTTCTTAGATCTGCTTTTCTAAAGGAAATCAACTCAAAATAGGTTAACAATCTTGCTTTAATCAAACATATCATTTACCTAGATCAGGGAAAAAATCAGTACCCCAAACTTCAGAGTATATAGACAGGTTACAAGCACAAGTTGCAAGAAGAAAGAGAAACAGATCAAGCAGACAGGCCTCCTACTGTGATCATTACATCCATACCTAGTCACAGTTACAGGAGAGGGAAGCATCAACATCTGGGTTTTCAAAGCCAGGGGGCTCAATGGCTGCAGAGAGTCTCATCACACAACACTTCTCAAAGTGAGCCCCAAAACAAAGCCTCATATCAAGGTTTATATATGCTTCTCCTGGCTCAGAGAATGTAACAACCTTCTTGACCCACTACCTAATCATAAAGCATTCCTGAAAACCAAACCTCCTGACACAGGCTCCAGGTGCACTGAAGCCTATCAAAGGGCCTAGGACCAGGGAAGATCTTAAATTTCCATTCCTATAACAATGGCTTACCAAACAAAATTTATATATATTTATAAATTTTGTATAATTTAATAATAAAAATTATATACTTTTAATATAATAAATGATAATAAAAGCACACACTGAGGAATTACTTAGGAAGCTTGTCATCATCTTAAATAGGAATTTCAGATCAGAAATTATCTGGAATTTGTTATCTGAGACTCAACTGGCCAACTGTGAAATCTTGCAGAACCTGTTTCATAGGAAACATTTGTGTTTCCTATGCATGTGGTAAAAACTGTATCTCTTGGACAGTTTTGAATTTATTAAGACTCTAAACATAACACAGAGAATTCTATCCTTGAAAATACTAAGAAAGATCACTCACCAAGTAAATAACACAATGAGATAAAAGTAAATAAATGAGCTTGAAAAAAGCTGAGTCAGTCAAAGTTAAGGAATGGTTAGTCTCATTTATTTTACTTTCACCTATAAATTTTTTTCTAAGGGTGGTTGTAAAATTAAACAATAAATCATACTATCCCATATCAAAGTTAATTTTCTCAAGGAGTTAAAAATAAAAAA
The DNA here is from genome assembly GCF_028583685.1 of Petaurus breviceps papuanus. Classification (NCBI taxonomy): domain Eukaryota; kingdom Metazoa; phylum Chordata; class Mammalia; order Diprotodontia; family Petauridae; genus Petaurus; species Petaurus breviceps. The sequence goes on from NW_027187324.1 coordinate 6,451,116, forward strand.
AAAGTTAAAATACATATTAAGACTTTTAAAATGTGACTGTATGATATGCTTTCTAGTCTAATCTCTCTCATGTTAAGTTATGGAGGACTGAGATCTATGCCATAAAACTGAGCATAACGAATGTAACCCTAACAAGTATGTTTGCTTCAGCTGGCTTGTAATTATAAAGTTTCACTGGCTAAAAGGATGACTTTTAAGAGGGTTCAGTACAGACATTTTATAGCACCTAATTTAAATATACTTTGGGTATAGGACTTGGAATGAGAAAAATACAGGTTCAAATCCAGTCTTTGACACTTACCAGCTTATGTGAGTCAGGATGAGAGGCAATGTTCCTCAAGCAATTCTCTAGGAATTATTTACACACAGATAATAATAATTATACAGCATTTACTATGTACCAGACACTATGCTTAGCACTTTATAAATATTATCCCATTTGATAGTCACAACAATCCTGGGAGGTAGGTGCTATTATTTATTTCTACTTTACAGGTGAGGAAACTGAGCACTCCATGCTGGTTATAGGGACAAAGATGAACCAAGAAATACCTGCCCTCACAGAACTTATACACTACTGTAATATAGATAAACAGAAAGATGTAAATATAGATACATAAATACATATGTATATATATATATACAAATGTATATACACATCTAAAAATGTGGCTTTGTATGTATATAGTTGTATGATCTATATGAAATAAACACAAGGGAATTTTTTAGAGAGATACTAGGAGCTAGGAAAATGATGAAAGGCCAGCCCTATGTAAGAGGTGGCATTTGAATTGAGTTTTGAAAGAAACTTGGAATTTAAAGAGGGAAGAAGGGAGTTCATTCCAGGCTTAGGGAAAAATCAGTTCAAAGAGATGGAATTTGTGCCAGGAAGAGCAAGAAATACTTTCGAGAGGCAGCTAGGTGGAGAAGTGAGGCACTTCTGGCCTCAGACACTTAACACCCACACACAAAAACTAGCCACGTTACCTTGGGGGCAAATTACTTAACCCCAATTGCCCTCCAAAAAGCAAAAAAAAAAAAAAGACTTTTGATTGAGTAGTAGAGTATGTATAACACCTAACCTTTGAGGATCTCACATAGAGTCAAAAGCTGTTCAGAGCTTCTCTATTACTACATTAGTCATTTTTTTTTTTCTGGGGGGAGATTATCATTTTCAAGTCACAGGAATCTAGAATGAACTTCATTTAATATTTCTCCCCCAAGGAAATACCATGAATTATATTCCTTTTCCATGGCTTCACAATAAACTAAAAACAAGTTATTAAAGCCTATATCTCTGGATATATTCAGGATATGCTAGAGAACTTCACCTGAAATTATTTCCTTTAGCAGTATTAAAAATTGGGACAATTTACTGAAGTGATTACTTAATGTATTGCTTACTTTAACTGAATAATATTGGCACTTAATTAAATATCAAGGGAATTGAATCTCCAATTAAAAGTAAAGACTATCAAAACTAATATTATATAAGTTGAAGAGAGAATACACAAAGTTCTAAAGTAATTGGACTGTCAAAGTTATTTTTCTTCTAGAAAATCCAATACTGCAGCGATGGTCATTTTGATTCTGAAACTAAGACTTCTGATAATTTTTAGTGAAATAAAAATCAGTTCACCCATATTATGCCTATTTAACAAAATATCAAGTAAAATAAGTTTCACTTGATATTTATTAACTCTGATCATAAAAATAGAACCAACAGTGAAAATTCAAATTTATCTAGAAAGGCTACAATATTGGAAACCTCAAAATCATCTCTGCCTCCTCTTTCTCCTTTTACAATTCTATGATTCTTGATCTCTTCCATATCCATCCCCTCTTTTCTGTTTTTGCTTCCACTTGACTATAGTGAGCTCCCAGCTAATCTCCACATCTGTATGATTGCCTCTTCTGTAATGCATATTTCCTGTTGTTCTTGTTATTCAATCATTTTCTGTCTTGTCTGACTCTTCATGACCCCATTTGGGGTCTTCTTCTTCTTCTTCCTTCTTTCTTCTTCTTTCTTCTTTCTTCTCCTCCTCCTCCTTCTTAGTCTCCTTCTCCTCCTTCCTCCTTCCTCCCTTCTTCGCTTTTTGGAGGGGGACAGCAGGGTAATTGGGGTTAAGTTACTTGCCCAAAGTCACATGGCTAGAAAGTATTAAGTACCTGAGGCTGGATTTGAACTCAGGTCCTCCTGACCCCAGGGCCAGTGCTCTATTTACTGCACCATCTAGCTGCCCCCATTTGGGGTTTTCTTGACAAAGACACTGAAGTGGTTTTCTGTTTTCTTCTCCAGCTCATTTTACAGATAAGAAAACTGAGGCAAATAGAGTAAAATGACTTGCCTAGGATCACACAGCTAGTATCTGAGGTCAGATTTGAACTCAGATTTGAAATTCCTGACTCCTGAACCAGTGGTCTATCTACTAATATATGACGTTGATCATTCAGCTATGCACCCATTCAAAAACCATGAAAACATATTTCCATGACTCCTGTGTGCTAAGAACCATATTATGCCAATCTAATATCTTCTATAGTTCCTCATGATTTAGCAGATACAATCTAAACTAGTCCATGTTCACCAAATATTACATTTGGAGCTTGTTATTCCCCTACAGAGACTCAGTTCTCCTTACATTAGGATAGGTGTCATTTCTCAGGCACAATTTCCATATTCTGTCAATGCTTCTTTACTGGCCTTATTCCTTCTGCTTGAAATGACCTCTACCTTCAATTATTAAAATGTTGTGCATCCACACAATTCACCTGCCTCATCTTCAGGAAAGCCTTTTTTGATTATTCAGCTGGAAATGACATCTGCCTCTTTCTAACACCACGTTTACTCCTCTGAACATTTCTCTGCATTACTCATAGTTTACACAAGCTATTTTGGAGCAGTTTCTAGATTTGTCTACCTGTCCATTTTCTGGGCAGATTGTTAACTTTGTGAGGGGAGTGTCTATTTTATTACCTCCCCTTCTAATGTTGCACAGTGTCTTTGCATGTGGTGGCCACTAAATAATTATTGTATTGACATTGCGGGAAAACACGCAAAGATCTGTGAATAATTTTCCCACAGAAGAATTTCTTATGTGGGAATTCATTCCTCCAACCTTTTTCTGACTTAGTTAAAATCATGTGGACATTTCCTGACTCTAAGCCCAGCACTCTATCTCATGCAGCTTCCGTATACATATAGTTATGTATAATTATACACAGGGAGATGAATAGAAATCTAAAGGGGAATATTTATTTGTAGTATGTTAAAATAATTTAACATATAAATATAGTCACATATAGAAATATATATTCCTACATTTCCAAATTTCTCAAAGTTTTCAAACTCAGGTCCATATATTTATAAAAACATATACATATATGTATGTATACATTGTGTATACCTATATAAATCTGCTTTAAAAAGTACTTCCTTATTGTTACGTGACTTCCCTCTTCCCAATTTTCTCCCATTCCCAAACCCTAAATCAGGAAGCAAATGCATGGATACTTCAACAAAATCAAAATCATGGTTAACATAAACCCACTAAGAACAATGATGGTGTTTTTTTTTTAAATTAAGTATCTGTGAAACCCAGAATTGTCAATAAAGGTGGAAAAAAGGCTAAGCTATAAAAGATACAAGTAAATGGTGAAATAATGAACCTTCATAGTGAGTGAGAAAGCAAAATAAGTGAATTTGCAGGGAGTTAGAGGCCTTGGCCAAAACTGATTATGAATGATGTTTTCCTCAGTACTCATAATATCATTTCTTGAACTTTTATCTCTTTGTTTTTCCTTCCCTCTAACCCAGATGGGAGTCAAGAGACCTGTACTCTACCACTAGGTGAACTTAAGAACATCAAAAATCTTTTATGACCTTCAGTTTCTTCATTTTGACATCAGGCTCAATCTGCCTAAGGTATCACGTACAGCTATATAGGTTGAGGTTAAAAAGGCTGATCATGAGGAGTTTGCAAAATGGGCAAAGTGAATTCAAGATTGAGTTGTCTATGTTGCTCATCATTTAACCATTGATCTCAGAGACGAAAGATTCATTTGATTCCTGGAGACATAAAATCCAAGACTTTTATGAGTTTGCTCCTTGATTAAGGTAAAAAATTTAATACAACAGAGTTTTCTTAGTCTTCACACTCAGAAAGTTTAATTAATTTATTAGCAAGCATATCATAGCTCTTGGATCAGAGATGAAAGAGTCCTTAGATGATGTCAAGTCCAATCCTTTATTTCACAGATGATGACAATGAGGTTTAAGTCATACCATTAGTAAATGTTTGAGGTGGAATTTGAATCCAGATCATTCTGAGTTTAATCCAGCAGTTAATCAACAATACACTGACTCACCTAAAAGAAATCATTGGTATGTTGTCTTTCCTCCCAAACCTACCCCATTCTCAATTTCCCTATTTCTGTTGAAGGGGCTGCCATTCATCTAGTAACCTAGGATTAAAACATCGGTGTTATTCCTGTCTCCTGTCACTCATGACACAAATCCAGGCAGTTACCAAATATTTTCACTTCTATTTCTATATTTTTCACATGTCCCTTTCTTTACACTCACAAAACTACCACTCTAGTTCAGGCTGATATTACCTCTCCCCTGTTCTATTGCATTAGCCTCTAAATAGGTTTTCTTGCATCAAGTGTCTTCCCACTCTAATCCAGCCTATACACAGATGCAAACAAGTAAGTTTTATTTTTTCCCCTAAAGCACAAATCTGAATGTGTCACTTCCTAACTTAATGACCTCAAGTAGCTCCCTACTGACTGTGGAGGTAAATATTATTTCATCTTTCATCCTTTTTTAGTTTTTAAGTTTGTGCAATTTTTAGGACATACATGACTACTATAGTATGTCATGTATGAAATTTACATGTAAGGAAATATGGAGGAGTACTCACTGTTTTATATTGCATTCACTGAGTAAATGTTTATTTGCCAGAAAAGATTTTTTTGGTCATTTAACACCTATTTGAAAAAAAATCATCAGATAATGCTATTTCAGAAGAACTGATGACCATAGTTTTCCATATTTTACAGTCGACTTAAATGTTTCAGTGGTTCATGAGCTCATAGACATACATATCCCCTCTAATTTGTCAACATGTTTATTTGGTGTTTACCATTTGTTCAAGCCAAACATTCAAGAATTCTATCTATTTTGACAAAAAAAAAATTACATTTGCAGGATTTATAAGGATCAGGTATAATTTGATACTGGACCAACCTCACTGGTTTGGGTCTGCTTAGGTCAAAGCACCTGTATCTGCTTCTAGGTGGATTTGAGTATTGGATAGTGTCTTAGAACTTAACTAGTAAGTCATTAAACTGGGTAGACTTGATCTCATGTTCCAGTCCTTTTATAGGCCAGATTCTCCTTCAAAGTTATAAGAAACTCTGGCCTTTCCCTATCCTATAACTAAAAGATAAGACAGATGGAAGAATGGAAAGTATTATTATTATTATTATTATTATTATTATTACCTTTTCCTATCTTTGGCATTTGGTTTCACATGCCATAGAACTTGTTGTCTGAACTCCATTCCTTGGGTTTCCAGTTCTATGATTAGGTTTCTTTGTTTGTTTTTTTACTTAAAGGTTTATTAGTCCACTTAGCCCCTGCTTAGATATGTGTATATTGAGATTGCTCTACACACAGAAGTGTACTGTCATTGGGGATACCTGTGAGAATGTAGCTGTTCATTATCAACAAATATTTGTTGAATTCTCTGGAGTTTCTGGTACTGTGCGATGGACTACAAGGATTTACAAGGTTTTTAATTAGATGTGTTTCCTCATAGGAAGACAGGATGAAGAAACAGATTCACATAAATATGTACAATTTAATTTAATCCAACACACAGTTCAATTCAAGGCAGCACCTATTTCACCTGAGATTCTGTGCAAGGCATTATTATTCAGAAATGGGAAACTGATATATCTTTTTAAAAGGAATAAAGTGGATCTGTAGAATTATTTTGGGGGATAAGAAGTTTTACATTAAAAGGAGAAAATGTATTTATTTATTTATTGAATACAGTCCTCAATGAGAACAGGGAGAAGATACTCTTTGGGATGAAAATGGTTTGATCAAAACCTTAAAAGTAAGAAATAGAAAATGAGGGTTTGGAAAGATAGGGAATGGTGTTCTAAGACACGTTTAACTAATGGATTAGGGGTTTGTGTAAGTCTAAAGGGAGGTTAAAGTCTTAAGATCTGACATAGAGTCTTAAAATCTATGCATAAATGTTTGTACCAGACTCACAACAAGATATGGCTTTGATGATAATATAGAGGAAGTAAGTTCTTTGTTAATGGTTAAACAAAGCCCAAAAGATGACTGTCAGGTTGAACCCAAGCATGGAACACTTGAAAAGCTCAAGTTTAACTCCAGGTAATGGTCTTTGCTCAAGAATGATTGTTGGGATTCCCTCAAACATTTTCTTACATAAATTCTGCACTGTATCATTTAACTTTGAAAAATTCCCTGTGTCTAATGCACCTGAAAAGGCAAACTTTTACTTGGGAAACCATTGCTACTCTCTCTCCCTCTTCCTAGTAAAAGAAGTATGGGTATATTTTTAGTTGAAATGTATCTATAAATTTTTCACTTCTTTGGCAATACCCCAAGATTCTCTAAGATGCTTTTGGAAAGCCAAGTGAACTTAGGCAATATGCCAAGGAATTGATGCACAAGTAAGTCCATGGACAATTAAAAGACTGAAAATACTAAAGTAAATATCAAGCAGTATGGAACAGAAATACCACCTCGTTTAACCACTGATTTAAATATCAAGAAACACAAAGTAGGGGTCAAGAAGTAGCAAGAAGAGATAGTATATCAGAAGGAAGAATAAAAGGAAAGTCATGGACAATCACATAGTGAGTTTCCATGCATGGACGTGGCCTCATAATCAATGTGTGATTACACATGTCCAGCAGATGTGCACCCTGAGAAACTGAATGGATGGGTTAGAAGCAACCATATCTCACCCTTACATCTTTGTATCATTAAATTAAACCAAACTGAAGATACTTGTGTGTGTGTGTGTGTGTGTGTGTGTGTGTGTGTGTGTACATTGTTATTTCAAGGTTAAGTAGAGAACAGTATCTTCCTACTTAACAAACTTAAAAAGTGGAAGGGACTGTCAACTTTATATACCTGGGTAAAGCTCAGGATGGTGTTTGCCCATCATTGACAGATTTGCCACCCTCAATAGAGGACAACATACAAGTGTTTTATTATTTTGAAAATACTTAGATTCCATTTCCTTTTGTGCCTGAACCAAATGTTTGCCCACCCAATTAGCAACCATATCACATTTCCTGCCAAGTGGTCCATACAATATTCCAGATGTAGAGATTGTCTCTACATTTGACCCTGGAAGCTAAATCATGAAATGAGATATATCTTACTATTTTTTCAAGAATGCTTTCTTGTCCCAATAGCAAATTAAATGAGCTTCCAGCTCATCCTACTGCAATTCTCCCTACAACCTCCTTCTGCCAATTGCATCAGAGTTCATCCTAGTTCTTCTGACTTGTAGTGTATGGAGAAAGCACACACTACATTTACTGAGTTAACATACAAAGGGCTTTCTTTATTCTCTTTCCATTGTTTGCTCCTAACCTTTCACCCTAATGGGAGTTATGCATGGGTACTGAGAGGAAAACAAGATTTTGTATACTAATTACCAGATAAATTTCATGTTCATTTCATGGCACTCTTGTTAACCTACAAAACATGAAATTGAAAGCCATGCTTTGAAAGAAGGTGGAGAAAAAGAAGGAAAAGGTGAAGGAGGAGAAGAAGGAAGAGGAGGAGAAAAATGAGGAAGAGAATAAGGAGGAGGAGGAGCAGGAGAAGGAGGAGGAGGAGGAGGAGGAGGAGGAAGACAAAGGAGGAGAAGGAGGAAAAGAAGGAGAAGGAGAATGATCTCTTGGTTTAATAAAATACAGGTAGGACAAATTTTAGAAAAGGTTGCTCAAGTGCTTATCACAAAAGAAAATAATATATTAATTTCAGCTTGCATACCTATATAAGTTAATAACAGATAGTAGATTCTTTGTGATATGCTATAAAATTCTTACTGCCACAAAAGGGAAAAGCATTTTTCTTCTGTGTCAGGTAGATAATTTTCAGTGAACTGGCAAAACAAGGATTATCTGTTCTCACAAGTCTATCTTGATTTAAATAGCTAGGATTTTGCATACTTATTAATGTTTCAGAAAAAAAATCAGTTGAAATTTTTTAACAATTGATTCCTCAATACATATTTTACTCCCTCTTTGATACACTTATAATCATATATGATGTACATATAATCATATATGACAAACATATAATCATATATCAAGAAAAATCATTTTTGTAAAAACATTACAGAAGTCAAGATTTCCAAAGACTGTGAAAATAAGACATATAGTTTCTTTTCTGAAAAATTTTGTCTAGCTCCTTGAAAAGTCTATAGATGAATTTCCATAAACCTCCAAGTATGAAACAGGAACAAATGAACAAATAAACAAAGAAAAAAAAACCTTCAAAATTAATGAAGTAGATAACCAGAAATTTTAGTTAAAGTTAGAAAATAACTAAATCATTTGTGTTATTTCTGGGCCTGTTAAGCTATTTATTTTAATTCTCATTAATTTCAATTTTCTCTTCATATGACTTGAACTGGGAGTTCCAGTTTTACTCTTCCCCCCACCCCCATTTCTTAGGAATGAGATTCAAATTATCACTAGAAATCCTATCTTGTAACACCATGTAAGCCAATTATACAAATTAAGTTTTTAATTTGACTCTCAAAAATAAAATAACAAAAAATAAAGCCATCTAATTTTTTTCAATGCAATGAAAATGATCAGGACAACTACCTCTCCCTCTACTACCCACCATCCCATTGTGCTCTTTTAGAGCACATTTCCTTAATTTTTTTTTGAGGGAGAAAGACAAGGTGACTTGCCCATGGTCACACAGCTAGTAGGTGTGTCAAGTGTCTGAGGTCATATTTGAACTCAGGTCCTCCTGACTCCAGAGCCAGTGCTCTATTCACTGCACCACCTAGCCATCCCTCATTTCCTTAATTTCTAAGCATGCCACTTATCATACTTGGTATGTTCTAGTTGGTGTGTTCCCTCTAAAGAAGATTCAAAATCAAACTCTTCTGATTTGCTGTGTACATTCTCATGCCATCATGTCAAAGAAGATGGGATCTTGAGCAACAAAAGCTGTGCACTTAACATGTCACAGGAGAGAGAACTTCAGCTCACAATCTTTTCTTCCTGTCTCCTAAATATCATACATCAGATAGTTTTCTTATAGACTTTCCATGAGAGGAGGACTTTCTCTCTCCTCTTCCCTCACCCTGCAACCCCCCAGTACATGTACTGGTCTAGAAAAATCTGGGACTGGAACTCAAGCCTCTGATTACCTCTTCTGCTTTGTGTTTCTTTCCATGAGTACAAGTGACCAAGCAATGATCCTGAGAAAGTTATTTCTAACCTTGGCAGCAATATTGTGAGTTTGAGGGTTTGGGAACTCCTGGTTTCCTGAGTTGGTGCCAATCAAGCACAAGAGTGTTCTAGAACTATCAAAGAGCTATAGATATGCAGAGAAGGTGACCACTGAGGGAAACATGAGCCCAAGCTGTGCTTTGTTTTGTCAGAATGCATGAACCTTGAGGGAAATCTTTGGACAGCTTCTATGGTGTGTTTGATGGACTTACTGATCATTTTCGTAAACTTACTATAAATATACCTCAGGTAATAATGGACTCTTTTTCTTCTCCCCTTCTCCTGTTTTTATAATTCTCCAAACATATGTGAAGTCCTTCCCTTCCTCTGAACTTCCTTTGCTTGGTTAGTTTGTCTCTTATGAATCTATGTGGATCAATAGTTAGAGTACCAGAACAAAAGTCAGAAAAACCTGAGTTCAAATATTACTAAATGTGGGAATCTCATCAAGTCACATAAACCCTGTTTGCCTCAAATTCCTCATTTTGTAAATGAGGGTGCTAACAGTGTCTATCTCTCAAAGTTGTTGTGAGAATAAAATAATATGCATAAAGTGCTTTGCAAACCTTAAATTGTATGTGAATGTTAGATCTTTTTATTATTACATACTTATGTTTCTGCATACATGCAGAATAAATAACAGCAGTTATTTATTAAAAATAATATAATAGGGGCAGCTAGGTGGCACAGTGAATAGAGCACTGGCCCTGGAGGCAGGAGGACCTGGTTTCAGATCTAGCCTCAGACATTTAACACAAAAACTAGCTGTGTGACCTTGGGCAAGTCACTCAACCCCAAGTGCCCTCCAAAAAGCATATAGACATATAGATATATAGATATAGATATCTATAGATAGATATATATAAAACAGCTGTTTTTATTACTACATATATATGTTTCTGCATATATATTCTGTATGTTCTACATATGGTCTTACCCTCATTAGTATTCCCACTCCATTTCCTTTCTGTTGCCATACTTTTGCATAATCTCTCTTCCATTCCTCTAATGCATTGTCTTCTACCTTTCACATCTTGTAGTCACTAGCTTTCTTCAAAGCTCAGATTATGTAGCCGACCCAAATCTCTTATTTTTTACTTAATAGAACATTTCCACAAAAATGATTATTTTTTATTTAATATATGTTTTTCATTATATGTATACATGTTATCTTCCTTCAGGAAACTATAAGCTCCTTGAAATTAGATAATGTTTTCTTTTTATCTTTGTGTCTCCATCATCTAGAATGGTTTTTGGCACATGTAGTAGATAATAATTATCTTGGAAATAATAATAATTTATATGGTGCTTCAAGATTTGCAAAGAACTTTCTAAAAAATGAATGAGTGCAAATGAATGGATGAATAAGCTGGAAGTTTGCTCCTTGGTTCATGTATTTTTAAGGAAAGCTATGGAGATGTGTGTGTGTGTCTGTGTGTGTGTGTATGTGAGACCTAAAGTGGACAGATAAGATCTGAGCTTAAATCCTGATGTAATTGTGGGACCTTAAATTAAGAACATAATCTTCTACTTTCTTAACCTATGAGTACTAGATCCTAAACTTCTGTTAACTCCAGTAAGGTATAGTACCCCATAAGACAACTTAAAATATCCATCTTCATTACTCACCTGGCCTTATCTGTACCTAAAGTCAACACAAGCCCCTCACCTGCAGTATCAACAATGCAGTATTCACAATGCCTATGGTAACTATAAATATGCTGATATGGTTATAAATCACAAAATATAACAGGCTGTCTACATGGAGAATAAAGCTAGAACATTTATTCAAATACCAGAAAACTGAGCCCCAAAACCAGAAAGTCAAAGCCATCACAGTAGTTGTGAAGTTGGCACACGTAATTAATGTAGTAAATACCCACATTCTCAAGCCTTCAAAACAGAACAGGCTACCACAGGCAAAGGTCCTCCTCTCCCCACTTATGGCAACTGTTCAGGGTCCAGGAAGTGTGCTTCCAGCAGCTCCGCTGCACCCCCCCCCCCACAGTTCCCGTCCCTGGCAGTCCTCAGCAGGAGTCCCTAGCAGAAACTCGGGCTGGCTCAAAAAAGGAAGGAGTTCACTTTGCCTCAGCCTCTGCCTCAGCCACCGCTGCTGCACTCTAGGTTGGCTTCCGCTTTCTCTTGCCCCACCTGTTCCTGCTACATTGGCAAGTTCAATGTGGCATGGAAGATCTTTAAATCCCATAACCAGTACATGTGCACCCCCCCCACACACACACACACATGCACTCTGATACTCTATGAAATAAAAAGAAAAAAAAATGAGAACACAAAACAAATTGCATGATGATTAGCACCTCCTCATACCCAAACTGAAGAAGGGTATCGGGGAAACATTTTATTCAAAATTCAGGAAAAGAAGCATTGGCATCTGACCTTTTTGAAAAATGCATTCCTCAGCTCTTCACACATTGTTACAGAAGGTAAAAACTTTTGATAAGTGCAAAAAAGTATTAATTGTGTGCTGGTAGGCATGGTACTACGTGTTCTGAGTACCAGCTTGAGGAGAAGCCCACTGGTTAATACTATAGTTATAAGCCTACCTTTTATTTTTAATGATGTATGCCATAAATTGGTGGCTTTTGTTATTATACATTCCACTTGAATTCCTAAGAATCCTGCAGAATGAAATATGACACACTGAACTCCAAAGCACAGTGAAGCAGAAGGAGATGGAAGAAAAGACTTTGGTTCTAGTTCTAGACCTAGTTCTAAAACCTGCTGGTGTGTAAGGGCATTGATAAGAACTTTTAGAGGCTTTTATGAGACAATGGGACACTGTTACTCTGATTTTCCTATTGAAGATAAAGCAAACTTCAGGATCATGGTCATGATGCTAGCTCACATTTACATAATGCCTTAAATTTCATAAATATATTTTCATCCCCAAATCCCTGCAAGGTTGTGGAAGGGTCAACAGGAGTTTGATTTTTTTCACTACATGTATAATACCAAGTCTGTAGTTACAGCTAGAAGAAGTCTCCGAGCCATAGTTACTGGGTACATTATAAATTCATTTTATTCAACCTCAACTAAGCCCTCACTGAAGCAATACGATCCATTTATTCCTCCTTAATGATAACTTAACTCACTCCTCATAGAAACTATTTGAAATCATGTCTTCCCTACTTAACCCTCACAATATTCCTTTCCCCCCCTCTTAGCTCAATGTCCTTGACTTTCTGCTGAAAAAGAATTGAGACTATTCAATGTGAGCACCCTCTTCTTTCATTCTCTACATCTTAAAAATCCTTGACTACCATATCTCACTGTTTCTTCCCCCAATCTCTGGAAAAAAAAAAAGCAAAAGGTTATGTTTGTCTTTGACAAAATCAAGCCCTCCACACAGGTACCTTATCTAATCCTATCCTGTATTCTATTGTGAATTATATCCTCAATCAGCAATCACTCCAGTCTTCAACCTCTTGCTATCTATTGGTTCCTTTATTTCTATGTCCAAATATGCCCAAGTCTCCATTTTCCCAAAAAGAAAATGTATATCTTTCCTTTCCCTCGAAGTATCATCCTATTTCTCTTTACTTCTAAGTCAAAATTTTTGAAAAAGCTTTCTACACTCACTTATTCCATTTCTTTCCTCTCCTCTCATTCCCCACTTCTTCTGCCATTTACAACTTGGTTTCTAATCTCATCACAAACTACCCTCTCCAAACTTATCGATAATTTTTAACCGCTAAATCTGATTAGCTTTTCTCTGTCCTATCTGCTGCCTGTGATAGTTTCACACACTTTCCTCCTGGTCTTCTTCATGCATTTTTGTGGCACCACTCTATCAACAGCTTTTCTTCTACCTTTCTGAACTTCTCTTTCTCAATTTTCTTTGGTGGCCCACCATCCATCTATATCATGCCACTAACTGTGGGTGATCCCCAAAGTTCTGTCCAAAGATTTCTTCTTATCTCTTTCTGTATTCTATTTCTTGGTAATTTCATCAGATCCTATGGGTCCATCATCTTTAAGCAAACCTCTCCCAGCTCGATAGATCCACCCTCAGTTTATTCCTTGAGTTTAATTCAATCATTACATCTTTAGTTGCTTATTGGACATTTTAAATTTATAGTCCAAGAAAAAATTAAACTCAAAATGCCCCAAATGAACTTAATATATTTTCCCCTCAACCCTTCCTTATTGCAAACTTTCCTATCTCCATTACAGGCTCCACTCTTCTTCTAATCTCCCATATTTGTAACCTGATGATTATTCTAGACTCCTCACTCTCCCTCATCTCTTATAGCTAATAAATTGCCAAATGCTGCTTCTTCTACCTTTTCAGTTTTTTTCACAGCTGAACTTGCCCCTCTTTTCATACAACTACCACCTTAGTTAAGGCCCGCATTACTTTTCACTTAGATTATCTTGAAATGCTCCAAATTGGCCTCCCTCAAGTCTCTTGACTCCCTCAAGACTCTCATTGACTCAAGTCTCTTCCACATGGTAATCTTCCACAAATGCAGATCTGTATCTGTGTATCATCTACATCCCAGTGGTTTCTTATTGACTCTATGATGTGAACACACACACACATACACACACATTCACAGACACAGGTGTGTGTGTGAAGGGCGAGTCAGAAAAAGACAGAGAAGGAGAGAGAGAGAGAGAGACAGAGAGACAGAGAGACAGAGACAGAGAGAGACAGAGAGAGAGAGAAACAGAGAGACAGAGACAGAGACAGAGACAGACAGAGACAGAGACAGAGAGAGAGAGAGAGACAGAAACAGAGAGAGAGACAGAGAGAGAGAGAGGGAGAGAGAGAGAGAGAGAGAGAGAGAGAGAGAGAGAGAGAGAGAGAGATAGAGGTGGTTTTGGTTGAAATGCAGAGCTTAGGAAGATATTAATGTCCAATGAAACTGGAAAGAGAAGGAAAAAATGGGGCCAGATTGTACAAGACTCTAAAATCTTAGAATAGATTATATATTATAGATGATAATATAACATAATTATAGATTATATAACATATACAATATGCAATCTATAAGATACTATAACTTAATCTAACGATATATCCTATATTATAACATATATTTCAATATACAATTATAGATCATATAATAATATATAATGTGCTCTACTTAGGCTTTAGAGCTTGATACAATCTGGCCTCAACTTTTTTTTCCAGTCTTACTGGAAATGATTCTATATCATTCTAAACCCTGTAGTGTAGCCAAACCATCCTTCCCTCCATTCTATACACACAACTCTTCTTTCTTTGTGCCTTTCCCCTGCTCATCACATATGCCTTGAATACATCCCTTCTTTGCCTGTGCCTCATAAAATCCTCCTTTTCTTTGAGATGTTACTAAAGTATCATCTATCACATAAAACCTTTCCTGATCCCCTAAATGCTAGTTCCTTTCTCACTGGACCTTGTATTTAATTACTTAATCAATAAACATTTTTTAAAGTGCCTATGATGTACTAGGCTCTTTGCTAAGAATTGGGAATTCTAAAAGAGGCAGAAAATAATCCTTACTCTCAAGGAGCTCACACTTTAATGGAGGATAAAACAAACACATATGTGCAAACAAATGATTAAAAAGGAAAGATAAGAAATGATTGAAAGAGGCAAGACACTAGTATTAAGACACATTGGGGGATTGCAGGGAGTTGGAGTTTATTGAGTAGGGGAGTAATATAGTCAAACTGAAGCTTTAGCAAAATCACTTTTGTAACTGAATGGAGTATAGATTTGACTGCAGAGAAACTCAGGTGGGTAGTAGCAATATCAGGTAGATTGCTACTACCAATGTAGAAGCAATATCAGAAAAGAGGATAAGGCAAATTAGAGAGATGTTGCAAAAGTAAACCTGATAGACCTTGGCAACAGATTGGATATAGGGGTAGAGAGTGTGAGGGGTCCCCCATAATACCTGGGGTGCAAATTTGAGACACTGGGAGGGGCGTATGGCTCTTCATAGTAACAGGGAAATTATGGGCATAGGGGAAGAGTCTTAAAAAGAAAAGACACTGAGTTCAGTTTGGGAGATATTTATTTGAAGATATTTATATGTATTTGGACTTATTAACTTTACCTTTATATTGTATATTGTACTGTAGTATATGTACCATTAACTCCCTGATTAGGATGTCAGTTCCTTGTGAGTAGGACTTCCTTCATTGTTTGCACTTATGTAACTAGTGTCTGGCAAAAGTGGGCCCTTAACAAATACTGTTATTTGATTGAATGATTTATAAAGATAGGATTTAGGTTTTTTTTTTAGAATTGTGTAGCAGAATATGCTATCATTCCTTACTCTGAAAGAAATGAATGGATATTGTTTCCCATAGAATAAATAAATGCATGTTCACATTTATTCATAATTGCATCATTGAGTAAATTATTTATTATCCTTTAGGATCTTTGGATATGGGAAATGTATTTCTTCTCTACTTTTGAATCCAAGTTAGCATATCCCATGTAAAATCCCCAAGGTAGGGAAAACATACCTCTAAAAGTACTTTTATTCCTCACATGGTAGAATAACCTAAGGCCATTTTTCCTAGCACTTGCCAGACAATTAGTATGCATGCTGAAACCTTTTATTTTCCTTTGATTTTTTTTCTTTCACACCTAAAGCTAGCTGAGATGTTCCCATCCTCTTTTCAAAATAACCTTATAGATAAGGTATGCATTTCATCCCAAATGGTCATATCAGACCTGTCATTGATAAGACCCTCCATGTCCCTATTTTTAGTCAACTTTGAGGAAATCAGGGAATATTCTGCTCTTATATTCTCATCTGCTTAAAATCTTAGGGAGATTTTATCATATCATATATTTTAGACCTCATATCACAGGTCTAAAAGGAGAAAACAGCCATATCATTCCCCAATAATGATTGTCCTGGATCCTCTGAGATCCAGGGAACATCTCCACTATGCATTAAAAATTAGACTCTTTCTATTAAAAACAAATAAACAAACAAAATTTTTAAAAAGGAAAAAAATGGGATTCTGTCTTTGGAACTACCAAAGTATTGTAAATTGGGGCATTGCCATACTATCATACCATTCTGCATGCACATCTATATGTCTATAGTATTTCACTCTTCTATCCAGACAGATGGAAAGAGTATTCTTTAATAAATCTCCTTTTGGATAAATAATTCTTATGCATAGGTTTCTATTCCTCTCCTTAATGTGGGCACAGAGTTATCACATAAATGCTCATTTGTAGAGGCATTTGTCACCAAATGAAAGAAATTAAATGGGTAGAGAAACTGATCAAGTTTCCTCATTTTCTTTTTTTTTTTAAATTTTATTTATTTTTTATTTTCAACACTCACTTCCATAAGTTTTAAATTTTTCTTTGCCTCCCTCCCCTGCTCTGTCCCCAAGAGGGTATGCAATCTGATATAGGCTCTACATACACATTCTTACTAAACATATTTTCACATTACTCATATTGTTTAGAAGAATTAGAATGAATGGGAGGAACCACAAGAAAGAAAAAACAAAACAAATCAAAATAGAGCAAATATTTGATCTGCATTCAGACTCCATATTTCTTTCTCTGGATGTGAATGGCATTTTCCATCAAGGGCCTTTTGGAGATGTTTTAGGTCCTTGCATGGCTAAGAAGAGCTGTCTATCAAAGATAGTCATTGTACAATGTGGCTAAGTCCTCATTTTTAAAACCTTTCAATTCAAGAAACTTCAATCTTATTGCTTCAGGGAGAGGTCCAAATATGGAGAACCATTTTGCAGATGAGGAAACTGAGCCACAGAGACTTTTTGATTTGTTTAGATCATATAACCAGTAAAATATATATATATCCAGACATCAAATCCATTATACTTATTCCTGCTCTTACTGAAAGATCCTCTCCTTGTCAGTATAGAAACATTTTCATTTTTACTTCATACTTTATTTTACTTCTCAATATCTTTCCCCTTAAACATAATCACTTTCTGGATCTATTACCAACTAAATTGAAATTCTATTAGCATGAAGATAAGATTCCAAATCTATTATTCAAAGGAAGGCCTTGTTTCAATATAATCCCCAAATTCACAGCTAAATTCTAGGTCCTGATATTTGATTCATGGATTTTCTTAAGCACTTGCATAGACATTCACATACATTCATTTACACACATACCCCTATATACATACTTACAACAATGATGATACACAAGTATAAAATGTATTCCAATTTTCTTTGGTAATAAGATAAATAATTATATTATAACCAGATGGTAGTTTAGAAAATCATGAGCAAATGCGTGTTCGAGTTTTTAACCCATTTGTATTTTTTTAAATACACATTGAAAATTACACCCCCTCTTTTTTGCCTCTGCTCTCTTTATGGGATATGTATTGAAAGAGTGCTTAACAGAGCAGTGGCTTGTTACACAGGGGAATAGGAGGTTTAATGAATCATACATACTTTATTTGAAAAATATCAATAACCATTCACTGGTCTATTCTTGCATAAACTGCATGAAAATCCCTATGTAAATGGAGCATAGCTTTTTTATGAATCATGCTCTATTTTTTAGTATAATGCTAAATCATCTTAAAACGTGTGGCTTTACCTGCCAAGCCTAAGGTAAATTCCCATCAGTGATTAAAGACTAGTTCTATTCCCTATAATCCTTGTCAATTATATGAATAGGCAGTAATGGAACACTTTATTTTCTCTGGTTATTAAAACACAAAATAGTAATGCAAATGCACTGTACAATGTCTCCAGTACAGATTGGCAGTGTAATTTATCTAATCAGATTCAAGAGTCAAAGACAGAAAAGCAGGAGCTTGTATCTAAATCGTTTGATAGAAGACGAAAATTTGTGGAGCTATGAAATATCCACAAAAGCTCAGAATGCTACTTTTAAAATATTCTGAAGTACTTTCCCATCACCAACAGACACATGTAATTTCTATTGGGGAACAATTCACTGTCTTCTGCACAGACACATTTTTTTAAATCTCCAATATGGTCCATTCACATTCATTATGAAAGAAGAGAATCAGGACTAATGTCTTATGGATATTAGTAACCTTATTATTTACTAAGTCCAAATAGAGCCTGCATGAGTTTGTTGTAAATTTAAAGTTGGAGGACAAGTGGGAAGCTATATGGTAAAATTCTCTTTCTCTGTGAGACCCAGGATCTGTTGGATGTGGTTACAAGAAGCTGGTGAGCAGGGCTTTTGTATTTACTTTTAGAAAAAAGTGAAATGTTGCTGGCATTATCTCCATGCTACTCATGACCAGAGCTTTGACTGAAGATTTAATAAAATTAACACTACTTTCTTGACTTATTTTTTTCTTTTCTTCTTAATCTTCTCTTCAAGATTAAACTCATCAGCACTTGACAAAAACTGCAAATAACAGCCAGATGCAGGAGTTGGTTTTATCTTTTTATGCAAGTATGTGGTGCTAATTAGTGCAAATTGATTAAACTTTAATTGCCTGATCCATGGCTAATTAATATTTATAAGATGAATGAGCAGGAAAACCAGACATTTATTAAAACACTTTAATGATTTTTCATATGTTTTGACAAAGCAAAGCAAATAGATGTTATGAGTATGGATGTGCCAGACAAGAGTGCTTATCTGTTACCTCCTTCTACCTGTGAATGCCCT
This sequence comes from Petaurus breviceps papuanus, assembly GCF_028583685.1. Classification (NCBI taxonomy): domain Eukaryota; kingdom Metazoa; phylum Chordata; class Mammalia; order Diprotodontia; family Petauridae; genus Petaurus; species Petaurus breviceps. The sequence continues at coordinate 6,470,288 of NW_027187324.1, forward strand.
GAAAATGGACATTTTTTAAACACACATTTTCGGGTCCATTTTGGTCTTTCTTCAAATTATTGTTCAAATATTCTTAGTAGGAAGTCCTCAAAGCACTTGTAACACCAGTTATTAAACTTTATTATGGTCCTGTTTTAGCTGCATAGCAAATAACCTGATATGAAAAAGTACTTGATGAAATGAATATGTGCAAGTTAGTTTTCAAGAACAAAGTTGAAAAGAAAGAACTTTTGAACTTGGAAGAAGAAAAATTCCTATCAATTTAAGAAGAGAAAATGCTTAGGTTTATAGCTTCCTAAGGAAAACATTTTTTTTTCATTCAATTCTCCCTGAGTTTAAAAGAATAATTTGACTCCTGCACCTTGGTATGCATAACCAGCATTGGTCCAGAGGAGTAATTTATACATGACCTGATGGTAGTATATTATTATTATTAGGTTCTTCATGATGAACATTTTGACTTTTCCTAAAATCTCTCAGAAGCCTCCTGTACTTGGGGATCACTGCCTAATTTTGTTAAATTATATGATTTCTCAAATGTATTTCAGTGCTAATTCACATAATTATTTTTCAATAAAAATATTCTTCAAATACTATTGGCAAGTAGGTAGCATGATGAATAGAGTGTTACACCCAAAGTCAGTCCAAATCTGACATTTTACTATTTTTTTAGACATTTGCTACCTGCTACCCTGAACACATAACCTCTGTCTGTTTCAGTTTCTTCATCTATAAAATGGGGATAATAATAGCATCTACCTCCCAGGGTTATTGTGAGGAAAAAATGAAATAATATTTGTAAAGAGCTTTGTGAAAACTTAAAGTACTATATAAATGCTATGTATTCCTCAAATAAAGATATTTTGAACCTGATTTGGTGTAAAAATCAGTGAACTAAAAAGTTATTTTTCTATGTTATGTTCAGTTTTCTAACAGTTCAACTCAGGTAATAGTTGAGTCTTTCATGCATTTCCTCCTCCACAGATTCTGCTCTTTTAAGCATCTCTGAACTAGTTTTTTTATAGAATGACATTTAGCGCAATCTTAATAGTTAATGCAACAGCTTTGAAAATGTGAGTTGGTAGATGAGTTGGTACAATGAATTTCCAAGCATTTCAATGTAAATTCTTATTTTTTAAAACCCGGGTTTATGATATTCTCAAGGGTTTATCTTTAATGTGAATTAATTTTGATTCTTAAAACAAAGAAACAGAAAAGATCTCAATATGAATACATCTATCGGTGGGATAGACCTATGGGACATCCGTTTTGTTCATCTGTCCCAGGGGAAAGCAGGCTGGGTTTGACACACTGGAAAGAAACTTGTCCACCTTATGTGGGTGGCAAGAAACACTTTTATTTTGACACTTCTGGAGATGAGTGCCCATGATATCCCTTACATTGCCAAGAAGAGCATGGGTATATGATTATTATCTATAGGATATAGTCATATAATACATAGATTTCCTAGGTTTATCTTAAAATTCAAAAAGAGTTGTCTATTTTTTTACATCATCTAAATCTCTCTCAATTTACTTTCACTTCTCTCCATTAGAGTCATTCCTTATAATAATACTTTTTAAGAAAAAAGAGAATCCCCAATTGATAAATGGTCAAAGTATATGAACAGGCAATTTTCAGAGAAAGAAATTAAAAATATCTATAAGCACATGAAGAAATGCTCTAAATCACTATTGATTAGAGAAATGCAAATCAAAACAACTCTTAGGTACCACATCTCACCAGTCAGATTGGCTAAAGTGACAAAACAGGAAAATGATAAATGCTGGAGAGGATGTGTGGGCAAATTGGAACACTAATGCATTGCTGGTGGAGTTGTGAACTGATCCAGCCTTTCTGGAGAGCAATCTGGAATTATGTCCAAAGGGCTATAAATACTTTCATATCCTTTGACCCAGCAATACCACTCCTAGGGTTATATTCCCAAAGAGATCATAGAAATGAGAGAAAGACCCATATGTACAAAAATGTTTATAGCAGCTCTTTTTGTAGTAGCAAAGAATTGGAAATTAAGGAGGTGCCCATCAATTGGGGAATGGCTGAATAAGTTGTGGTATATGCATGTTATGGAATACTATTGTGCTGTAATAAACGAGGAGAAGATGAACTTCATATTTACCTGGAGAGGCTTATACGAAATGATGCCAAGTGAGAAGAGTAGAACCAGGAGAAATTTGTACACAATTACAGACACAACATATGTGTGATGACCAACTTTGATAGACTGGACTCTTCTCAGCAATGCAGTGATATGCAATCAATCCCAAAAGACTCATGATGAAGAGAAATGTGTGCATACAGAGAAAGAACTAGAAAGAACTGAGTTTATATCCAGATGGAAGCAAAATACCTGATCTTCTTCCTTCTCTTGTTTGGTTTGATATCCTCTTCACCATTTTTCATTACATCTGATACAATTTGTCTTTATAACCTGACTAACGTATAATGTGAAAGTATTTATAGATCCTATATTTAATATATGCTGCCATGGAGGGGAGGGGACGGAGGAGGCCAAATGTGAATCTCAAGAAATCATGGAATTGAATCCTGTAAACTAAAAGGAAACAAACAAATTAATTTTTAAAAAATTTAAAAAAAAAGAAAAGAGAAGAAAAAAGTCAGAAAAATTGATATATACACACAACAATGAAAATATATTCAGGGTTCCATGGACCTTCTACCTCTGCAAAGAGATGGGGAGGTACCTCTTTATTTTTTTTTTCTCTTTGGGATCATGTTTATTCTTTTTAATTTTGCAACATGTATTGTGTGTGTATGTCTGTCTGTCTGTGGATCTGTTCTTTGTGTTTACATTGTTACAGTTGCATATATATATATATATATATATATATATATATATATATATTGGCTCTACTTACTATTTGCAATGGTTCTGCTAGTCTTTTCATGTTGTTTTTCTTTGTAATTATATTTGTCATTTCTTACAGCATAACTCCCTTATATTCATGTACCTAAAGTTGTCCAATCATTCTATAATCAGCAGGCACCTACTTTGCTTCCAGTACTTTGCCATTATAAAATGTAATGAATATAAATATGTGTGTGTGTGCTTTCTATTTATCAATGAGCTCCTTGTCGTGTATTTCTCCAAGTGGAATCTTCCTGAGTCAAAGGGTATGAATAGTGACTTTATTTGCATATTCTCACATTGCTTTTCAAAAAATGGTTATATTAAGCCAAAGCAACAATGCATTCATGTGTCCATATTTTCAAAACCTCTCCAATATTAACTCTTTCCATCTTTGGTCATCTTTGCCAAGTTCCTGGTTGTAAGGTGAAACCTTGGGGTTTTTTATATTATTTTCCCATAATTAGTGATTTGTAACTTTTTTTTCCCAATGGTTATTAAAATTTTGAAATTCTTATTTTGAGAACTGTTTGTTCACATCCTCTAACCATTTAACTTTTGGGGAATGTCCTTGTTCTTATTCTTCTGTATGGAAATTTTCCTATTAGTGTGTGTGTCTCTGTGTGAGTGTGTGTGTGTGTGTGTGTGTGTGTGTGTGTGTTTGTATGTATCTGTTGGTATCTGTGAGTTTGTGTATCTGTGTGTATGAATATGTAGGCACATCAATCTTTAAAGAGAAATTTTATACCTAGTTGTGTTTTTTTTATTTAACTATTACCCTGTTTATTCTAGGTGCATAAGTTTAATTGTGCAGAAATTTTCATTTACATATTTAAACTTATGTACTTTATTTTTTGTAAATGTCTCTTTGCCTTTTTTCATTAAGCATATATTTCTCATCTATAATTATCAAAGGTGTTTCATCTTCTTTGCTAACTTTTTGTTGTATATTCTTTAGTAATGCACTTAGAGGGGCAACTTGGTGGCACAATGAATAGAACACCAGCCTTAGAGTCAGGAGGACCTGAGTTCACATGCAGTATCAGGCAATTGACACACATACTAGCTATGTGACCTTGGGCAAGTCACTTAACCCCAATTGTCTTGCCCATCCAAAAATAAAATTTTATTTAAATAATGCACTTAGAATTTCTTGTGGATATGGTATTTGATGTTAGTCTAACCCTTCTTTCTTCTTGGATTTTTTTTAAAGCAATTGGGGTTAAGTGACTTGCTTAATGTTACATGTCCAGTTATTTCTGGGTGTGGTGCTCAGACTCTGAGCCCGGATTCAATCCCCAGGTCATCCCAACACTGAGGCTGGTGCTCTTACTTGCTATGTTACCTGGCCGCCCCTTCTTGGATGCTTTTAATTTTCCTAGTTCATATCAAATAGAGAGTATTCATCTTAGGTTTAATGTATCTCCCAAGTGATAGTTGCTGTATTTTATTTTATTTATTTTTATTTTTTTTGCTTTTTGGAGGGCAATTGGGGCTAAGTGACTCACCCAATGTCACACAGCTCGTGTGTCAAGTATCTGAGGCCAGATTTGAACCCAGGTCCTCCTGATTCCAGGGCCAGTGCTCTATTCACTGCACCACCTAGCCACCCCACTTGCTGTATTTTACAAAGGAATCTGAGACTCAATGAAATCAAAGGATTCAGGTGTGAATGAGGGTGGTTTCCAAAACTAGAAATCAGCTTATCTAATTTCAGCCTGGGTTTTTCTTATTACACCATACTGTACTCACTTTCTTAATTTAGACTTTTCACTTTTCATTGAAAGACCAGACCCAGGATCAGACTGAAAGAACAGTTACTTACTATATAAATTAGTTACTTTGGCAAAAATTTCCCTCTAGGCATGTTAAAAAGTTTTTAAATATTGAATTAATGCATTGAATATGTTTCAATTGATGATGGTAAACAATGAAGTCAAACAAAAATTCCAAATCTTATTTTCAAGGCCTGGGTAATGCATACTCAATTCTATCACCAAAACAAACAATGAGCAAGGCACAAGGGGGGATAGGATATGAGAAGGTTCCATTCAGTGATATTTAAGTAATTTTGGAGGACAGAAAGGTTTCTGTAAGGGTTTCTATATGATGGGACATGGAAAAATGTTTCAATTAAAAAAATAATAAAGTTAGAGTCTTTAAACTATCACTTAATATTTTAACTTCACTTTTTTTTTCTTAAGTGGAGGGGATATCTAGATTGTTTAATAAAGGCATGTTTTTTTAAGGACTCAAAAAAGGAACTTCATGCAAAAGAGACTATACCATATTTCTCTCACCTTTCTATTGCTTTTTTTTCCACCGGAGAAAATGCTATTTACATAGAACATATAGGTCCCCCATTTCTACAGACTGTTAGCTTTTTATTTATTGATTTATTTCTATAACAATTTATCTGAAATTCTCTATAATTCAATTCTAAAGCATAAAATTGCTTTCGCGGAGTCAGGAGGACCCAAGTTCGGTTCCAGCCTCAGACTCTTAACACCCACACCCACACACACCCACACCCACACCCACCCACACCCACACCCACACACAAAACCTAGCTATGTAACTTTGAGCAAGTTACTTAACCCCAATTTCCCTCCAAAAAGCAAAAAAAAAAAATTTGCTTTTGGCCCCATATAGTGTTTTCACTGTAAAATATAATACCAGCTACTGAAAATGACTGTTAATTTGCTTAGGAAATATGAAATTCAGTGACATTTGCAAATGGCAGACTATAATTTCTTACAAGACACATCAGTTCTTTTTGGAAACCTTGAACTTCCTTTTGTCATGACGAAGAGTTTAGAACCTTGCCTCATTTTTTAAGAAGTATGTTTGTTTTTAAAGAAGGTTGTGAGAAAAGAAAGTGTGTTTATTTCAACTGCTGGAATGGCAATCACAGAAATTTAAAAGAAAAAGGATCATAGTACAAAGATCACTATATTTGAAGTTAGAAGCCCTGAGTTTGAATTCCAGCTCTCCTAATTACTGATTATGTAACATTAGACATTTCACTTACCTGTTTCACTCCAGTTTCTTCATTTGTACAATGATGGATTTGGTCAATGATGTCAAATTGAAAAAGAAACAAAAATTTGTGGACTACATATTGGTTTATACAATATTGATTTTGAAAATATCAAATTAATATTATCTGTTGTACTGTATTTTTTATTTATTGTATTCTACATTACCTATGTACATTTTAATTCCATTCCAGCCTTACTCAGGAGTTTTGTGGCAGTGAGTTTGACACCTCTGGATCAGGTGATTCCTAAAGTCCCTTCTATGAACTATAAAATCTTCTTCACTATACTTGAGAACAAGGTATAGACATAACAGCTAAATACAGGGAGAGTCATGTGGGTTAATGACACAGAGGAATCTCTCCAAGGCACTACTTCAAGTATGGATTCCAGGCCCTGTGCTATTTAACATTTCAATTACTTGAATGAAGGCATAGATAGTATGCTTATCAAATGTGCAGTTGACAGGAACCTGAGAGCTATAGTTAATACATTAAATGACAGGATCTAAAAATATCTCAATGGGCTATAACAGTGGGCTGAGCCTAATAAAACATGATTAAATAAGGATAATTTTAAATTCCTACACTTGGGTTCAAAAATTTAACTATTTCAGAATAAGACATCAGAGGAATGATTAGACAACAGACCTTATGAAAAAGATCTGGTGACTTTAGAGACAGAGTTCAATAGTTATCAACATCACAATATAAAAGATACACCCCTCCCCCAATAATGTGAACTGAGGCAAGATTAATGGAAGCAATGTATTCTATAGCAATAAATAATTGGTTATTTATTTGGAAGTTAATTTGCATATCAGCTGTCTACAAAGTCAGACCATCAACTTATTAGAACAAACCAAATATATGGTTTAGTCTTCTACAAAATCTCATTTCAAGGGATTGTTTTGGTAAGAGGGTACCCATATGTTCTTGAAGATGTCAGCCCAGTGAAATTTATTATTACATTCAACCAAGATGGAAAGACAGTATAATTGTAACAACAGGCTATGCCTATTTTCCAAAGACTAGCTTGCTTAATTAGAGAGGTCTCTCTTGAGTTTCCAGGTCATTTGGAGATTAATATTTCAGACATTAAAAGCCACAAAAGAAAGAAAAAATACAAAATGGCTCTCAGTCACATGAAGTCCACTTCTAATTCCTCAGTGATAGCAACAGTCATTGAAAAGGGGGTGCTAAAACACATATTTTTTGTTTGTTTTGTTTTCTTCCTATCTACAAGCATTAATTCAACTTGTGGCATTCAAAGTATAAGATTTCTTGTGATGGCTTAAAGAAGAAAAGGAAAAAAATAAGTGTACTTAATATTCTTATGTGTTCAAACAGGATAGAAATGGAATGGAATCATTTTGTGGGAGAGTTGATCACCTCATTTTACAGTACTAGTAATGTTTTTCAAAAATACCACCAGAAAAATAATATTAGATTATGCAGCAGCATCTTTTGGCAAGGAGGAAGAGATAGAAAATTTCTATAAGGGATTTGATAAGAAGTTCCCAATTAAATCAATATGATATTTACTACTAAAAGACTTCAATGCAAAGGTGGAGTTAGGGGAAGATACAAAAAAAGTTGGAAAACATGATTCAGTAATAATTAATAAGAAAAATTAAAGACTTGCAGACTGTACAGAATACTTGTGCCTCTACAATCTTTTTTTTTTTTTTAAAGAAAAGGGTCAGTCTGATCAATGTAGTGATAAACTATGATTATAGAGGACTAAAGATAAAGTATGATACCCACCTTCTGTTGGAAAAAATAATGGACTTAAAAAGCCAAATGAGATACACACACAGAAACACATATAGTTATATAGTACATATATATATATGTATACACACACACACACGTGTGAGTGTGTATACACCCAAATGGGAATTTGCTGGACTATACATATTTTTATGAGGGTTTTTTTAATTGTTCAGTTGGAGTAAGTGGGAAGGAAAATAAGAGGAAGTGATAAATTCATGCAAAGTAAATCAAATATGAAAAAGAAAAGAAAATAGTCAGAAATTACTGAATATGGCAAGATTCAAATGGAAAGACATAAAATGAACTGGATTATAATGAGAGGTTTCCAATTAGTGTCAATTAAAATCAATTGTTTGTATGTAGTGAGTTAAATTTTGTTTGAACAAAAAGCAAAATCAGTGCCATACAAGAAGAAAAGATAAACAATGAAAAGTTATGGCATGCAATTGGGGCAAAATGAACCTAACCTATCTAAATGTGGAAAATGGATAAGAAAATAGACACTAATACAGAATATCACCAATTCCTAAAGAAATTAAACTTGCTAGAATACAAACTGAGCAGAGCTTAGAATCAGTATTAGCTATAAAACACTTGATCTTACCAAATTTAGGTATAAAATTGTTGAGTACAATACAATTTAAAATTCTATATTTATTTACAAAATTAATGGATGATCATGAGAGATTTTGTCCAGTATCTTCTGAGAAAATTATCTGAATCAAGAGTGGGAAGAACACATTTATAGAAAATTATTAAGAGCCAATTAAGCCAGATTATTCTAAGTGAATTTATATTTCTAAATGGATAACCACAACTAAAAAAATATTTTTAAAATAGATGACATCACAAAATTATCATAAGAAATTTTCTCCATCATTGAAAGTATAATGATCACAATTGTACTCAAACATGATGTGCTACATGAATAAATAGAAATGGCACTAAAAAAGGAAAGATGATAAAAGCAGTCAGATAAACCCGATATACATAGATGTGATCTGTTGAAATCATGTAATTTTATGGTACTTCAAGGTTGATTGCCCAGGATGCAGTGGGAGACTGGCCTTTTTAACTTAAAGTCTTTTCTCAGCTCTCAGTTAGAGGCAACACCCATTCAATGATTAAGGTATAGGTAAGAACTGAGACAAAAGATGGCCTAGTTTGCCATCACAAAATGATCATTCTGGGAGTTGAAGAACCTCAAAGTTTCTGGCAAGAATAGAAAACAACTATTTGTGAGAAAAAAACTCACTCTAAGCTCTCAAAACCCAAACAATTTGCAAGAGAGGCTTGGGCTTGAATCTATTATTGGCTAATCAAAGAAAGCCAGAGTGGTTTGGTTTTACCTCTATTTGAATCACAGTAGGCTTTTTTCAAAGACTTTTTTTTCAGAGCTATATTTTAAGAAATCATAAATAGAAACTACATGAAACAAAAGAAGTAATTGTTGCAACTTTTTGAAAAAATAATGAATGAATAAATAAATATGGAAAATATCTACCTAGTACTGTCATATATTTATATAGTAAGAATAAGGGATGGACAAGGACAGAACAGGTTGGTATCATCTGAATTCTTTGGGGTCCTAAATTAAAGGTGCCATGTAAACTGGGTAAATTCTCTTTGGAGGATATAGACAAGATTAATATAGTATGAGAATACAGAGGTGGGATAAATATGATTCTATAAGAAGGCATACATATGAATTGTTGGAATAAGCACCCATGTCTATCAATTCATAAATGCGTTGCTGTATCAACTGCAAGTATTTAGAATGAGTCAAGTGGTGGTCTCCTTGTACTCAACCCTGTTCAGAACATATTTTGAGGTATTGTGCTGAGCTCTGTGTTTTATATGTTAAGTAGTATTTTGACACAATATATCCAGAAGAAGGAAAACCAACACATCAAAGTGACTGTCTTCTGAGGAATAGCTGGAGGAAGTGTGCAAGTTTTGTCTGAAGAAGAAAAGACTTTTGAGATGCTTTTTAGTTGCCTTCAAGTCTTTGAAAGGCTAATCATGTGGAAGAAAAATTAGGCTTCTGTTTAATCCCAGCCCTTGGAACAATTGATGTGAGTTTCAGAGGTAGATTTTTGCTTGCTGGTAGGACATGCTAGCTAATAAAAAGAGTTAGCTCAACATGGAATAGGCTTCCTTAGAAGAAAATGAGTCTTCCCATCTAGAATGGATGACCACTCTTCAGAGGTATTGTAGAATGTTTTTTGTTGTTGTTGAGGATCTGTTGGAATAGAAAATCTCTGAAATCCTTTCCCATGAATCTCTGACTGTTTAACAAAACTATTTTAGTGTCAAACTATTTTGGACTTTGTATCACAGAGAAAAATATGATACCACTTAAAGAAAATATAATTTGCCATTAACATAGAGTGTAATGGCCTTGGGAAGATCAAGATCATAGATTTAGCTTTAGAGGGCACCTTACAGGTAGGTGATCTAATTCAATCTCCTTATTTTACAGAAAAGGAAACACACCTAGAAAAAGTGAAATAGCTTTTGACATTAAGGAGTCAGACTTGCTATATAACTCTACTTGATCTTTAAACTTGGGAATGGTTTCCCTCCAGGTCCAATCTAACTCTGTTTATTTCAAGATTACATGAATTGCATTGACATAATAATCATCCCATAGAAACAATTCCAAACTCTAGGCTCTAACACCTAAGAATTCTTGCTTTTTCAGCTTTAGTTCTGCCTGGTGACCAAGGCTCTGCTGAAATGCTCAGCTCTCATCTCTATGTCTGTTCTCCAACTTTGAGTCTAAATTCCATTTTCATCTTGAACTTCTGTTAACCCTAACCCAGTGACTTTGCCCATAGCTTGGTACTTACAACTGTGTGATTCTGCTATTCTAAGACAAGTTTTCTTATAGCATCTCTGTTCAAATTTATTCAACTCAGAATATTTTTAATTTTACACAATTTTATTCCTTGACCAAAGAGATTTGAAGGCAATTAAGATGAACTTTCTCTGCCTGAATTTCTAACAACTCACACCACATCTGTAAAAAAGATATATAACTATGAATTCTTTGATATTTCTTTTCATAATAATTTTCTAGCTTAACTGTTCAAATAATTTAAATTTTAGATGTTGAAAGTGTGCTATAGTTAAGTTCTGAAAAATGACCAGCAAGAACCCAGCTTTTAGTAATTGAGTTTTTTTTTTTAGCACAAATACAATTCTAAAACAGTGGTACTTCTTTTTTCAGAATGCCTACAAATCTGAGCTATTTATTTTTGTCTTTTCAATCCAATTCTGCAAATGTATGGAGAATCTACTATGTGTCTAGCTCTGGAGAGGAAATAACAATCACTCAAATTTATGTAATGCTGCAAGATGAAGACACACTCCCTACTTTCAAGGAGCATATTTTCTAATCAGAGGACTGGGACAAATATACAAATAATCTAAGTGTAAAAGAGAACATGACAAATAAACTAGTATAAATCAAGAGACTTATGAGGATGAGGAAATAGTTCATGAAGAAATAATCTGAATCCTGAATGGTGAGTAGGATTTCAAAACTGATATCAGAAGGGCATTTCCAATATAATCTAAAGCAATAATAACAATCATTGACCAAATTAAGTAGCTTCTTTCCATCAACCATAGTAGTATAAGGGAGTTTACAATGCTGATTTCTCACTTTCATTTGGATTTTCATTTAATACTGACCTATGGCTTTCCAGTCCAAAACTATCCTCTCAGGCCACATCCCCTGATGCGTCATCTTTCTCATTCAAATGCAAGCTTCTAGTAGACAGAGAGAATCTAGCTGCTTTTTTTCCCTCTCTACCACTCATCTGACTGTCTGAAACATTGTAAGCCCTTTATTAACTTTTTTCATTCATTCATTCATTGGTAGAGGGGAATCTTTCTTTACTGACACTTTCAATGTCTCATAATTTTATATACTATATGTGTACTTCAATATCCCATTTTCCTTTGTCATTTGTCATAGTCCCATATTTTTTCCCTAATAAATTTGTGCTGGATATTTGATTCAGTGCCTTCTATTCCATTCTAGTCCCTAGGAAAACCTAGCTCAAAAAAACCCAAGTACCTTGACCTAATGAAAATAAAGTTGGACTTGGATTCAGAAAGACCACCATTTGCTTACTTTGTAACCATGGTTAAATAAATCACTTAAACTCTCTTCTCTTCAGTTCCTTGAAATGTAAAATAAGGATAAAAATATTGGTGGTTAAAAAAAATTAAAATATCAGTACCTACTTTATGGCATTGTGTGAGGAACTAAGGGATAAATGCTTTGAAAATTATAAATAAGTGACAGATTTTGTTTTTTTCTCAGAAATGGATACAAGAATCTAAAATCTTATGATCATTTCTAGAACAGGCAGAAAGAACTTCCTGATTTTTCCATAGAAGAAAGTTTGGCTCTGATAGCAATTTAATATTTTAGTCTGATATGAAATATTTTGCTACATTTTTTGGCTTTTTTAACATAAAAAGTTGTTCCTTTGTACTCCTAGGAAAATCTAACAAATGAATAAAGAATTTACTTAAAGGAACCATAAAGATAAAATAGTAAAGTCCCAGGAATGTACTAGTAAATGTTTAAAAAATAACAACAATCAATTAAGACATGGTTTGAAGAATTTGTTAGTTTCTGAGATCTAAGTTCTCATAATGAAAATTTAGCAATTTTCTCTAGAGAGCTGATTTGAGCTAGCTCCATCATATTCCTGTCAGCCTCCTTTATTTTACAGGTGATGAAACTTCCTTTGGGTTGTGACTTTCCCAAGGTCACAGAGCTAGGAGCCATAAAGGGACGATGATAGAGACTGTCCTTGTTTAGGTCAGGTGCACAGGATAACTGTACCTAGTCTATGTTGAGCCAAGAATACTAGGAGAGAAGGCAGGTATACTGGAATGGAGAGAGACTGGATTTCTTACTGTTGTACAGTTTTTTAGACATGTCCAACTCTTTATTATTCACTTGGGGTTTTCTAGGCAAAGATACTGGAGTGGTTTACCTTTGCCTTCTCCTGCTCTTTTTACAGATGAGGAAACTGAAGCAAATGGTTAAATGATTTGCCCGGGTCTCACAGCTAGTGTCTGGCGCTAGATTTGAATTCAGGCCTTCCTGATCCAGTGCTCTATCCACTGTGCTACCTAGATGTCCAGACTGGATTTCAGTTTATGAGAAATAATAAAAGGAGAGGAGATGAGCAGAGGGAATGTGAGGAGATAAAAGTCCTAATAAACATATTCACTTAGAATAGAATAGAATGATTCAGGTAGATCAAGGTGATAATAATGTTTAACTACTTAAATATCAGTCATTAACACTCACTTAACCAGAAGTAATTTTTAAAAATATCAGTGGTGGTAATGACTTTCAGATTCTATCCTGAGAAAAGGGAAGAAATATAAGAGCCATTGGGAGTCACTCTGATAATGTATATAATTCATATATAACAGAGTAATGGGGAAAAAAGTTTTGTAGTAAATATATATATATATGCGTGTATGGATACACACATATTTATATATGGAGACATATATATATATATATATACTTATAGACATGCCTGTGTTTACCATTTGTACCAATTTTAAGTATTGTTTTCCATTTCTAAAACCTTAATATCATTAAAACAAACAAACAAGTACTTTCAACCTTATACAAGTTAATATTCACCCTTATAAATGAGTGGTTATTCATGTTGTAGAATTACTTAATAATCATACACACTTCCCTGAACTTGAACTTCAGTGACTATATGTTCCTCCATGAACTGACCCTTATATTCCTATTCATTAGATAGCACTCTAAGGTTTACAATGCATGTAACTCTGAACTACCCAAATTATTTAATCTCTCTTTGTCTCAGTTTCTTCCCATTAAAATGAAGGGAGTTGATTGTGTGACCTCTAAGGTCAATTCTAACTCCAAATCTATGGTACTAGGTGTTAGGTAGAGAAGAATTATTACCATTTTAAAGATGGGGAAACTGAGGCACAAAGAGCTTAGGTGACTTACCAGGGGGCCTGGCTAATAGGGCAGAGCTAGGAATTAAATCCAATTCTTTTAGGCCAGGACTTACTCTGCTATGTGATCCTGCTTCATTCTTATGATGCCTCTCATCCTTCAAAAGTGTCTTACATTCAATAGGCTATTAATAAATGTTTATTTAATTGAAGTTATTTTATTGTTTATGCTCATCACTGACCTCTTATAACTTCTTATTTAAGTGAAGACATGAGGTGTGAGCAGGAGGGTAGTTGGGATTTATGAGAGGAAGTAAAGCATGTTTTTTGTTTTGTTTTGTTTTTATTTCTTGAGACTGGGTCTCCCTATATCAGGGTGAAATAGCAGATAGAGCACTGGGTTTGGAATTAGAAAGACTCAAATTCATGAGTTCAAATCCAGCCTCAGACACTGATTAGCTGAATGATCCTGGGCAAGTCACTTAGCCCTGTTTACCTCACTTCTTCATCTGTAAAATCAGTTGGAGAAAGAAATGGTAAACCACTGTAGTATCTTTGCCAAGAAAACCCCAAAATGGGGTCACAGAGAATCAGTCACGACTGAAAGGACTGAACAACTCCCTATCTCATCTAGGTTAGAAATGCATTTGCCCTCACATAAGCACTATCCAATTACTGATCTTCATGGGAACTCTGATTTTCTCTGTCTCCAACATGAGTTGGTTGGCCCCATCCATAGGCATCCTGGTAGACCCTGCTTCCTGGGTGAAACTAATTTAGTGGAAATTTAGTGTGGACACCTGATTGCCTTAGTACACTAAAGCTTAGAACTCCTCCACTCTAGAAATCCACCAGTATTACATTCCTCTATACCACAGATTGGAGGTATATGCCACTATCAGGCCCAGCTGCATTACCGGCTGTTAAAGGGTAGAAATTTAAAGGGGGTGGAATGGCAACAAAGGCTTAAGAATTTAATCAAATTGATGAAGAAGCTTCAACTCCCACTCCACTGCTGATGATCTGTTTAAAAGCTGCATTTAAAACATTATTTTAGATATTTTGGGAGATAACAAACTTTAAATTTCATGTTTTAAAGAAGAATCAAAATCTTCTGACAGGAAGCCAGTTTTCATTTCAGGGATTTGAACTATGTATCCGGTACCTGATACATAGAGTTTTCTCCACAGAATTTTCCTTTTTTCCTTCTAAACAAAGATTTACTTTTAAGTATACGTAGGCAAGTGTCATAAGAGTCTTCAAGTTCAGTCCGATGAAACATGCAAATCAAAGCATCCATTCTCTCCTGATCTTGCATCACAGCTCGACTTTTTTCTTCTCCTCTCCCATCACTCACTCAGACTTCAAATGTGGAAGTTCATTGAGGATCAAATAGATCCAGCTGTTGTTTTCAACTTTCACTGTTTTTTAAGCTTTACTTTCCAAATCATTTCCTATTTTTCTGCTAAAAATTATACTGCCAAATCATTATTTTTCTGGAGCGATTATAAAGCTTTCTCTTGCTAGATATCTGATCCAAATCCAGTATTTTTCTTGGCAGTTAGTGAACATAATAATAATAAGAGAGTTTTTTTTCATTTATTTTATATAAAAACAATTGACAATCAAGACTTATTTGCCTACTGAAGGTAGATTTTCATGAACATTTTCAAGGTGAAACTGGTATATGAAGGGGAGTGAATACCCTCAAAGTGTGTGTGTATGTTTATGTTTCCCTTAATGCATACAGAATCAGCTCTGGGGCTTCTGGTAGAGGTGTGTGACTTCACACAGCTTTGTTATTGTTTTGTTTTGTTTTTAAATTGCCTTTATACAGAATGTAACCTCTTCTAAAAATCCTACATATGCCTCATTGGGACAAGGAAGGGATACATTTCTCTCTTTTTTTTTTTTTTAAAGCAATTGGGGTTAAGTAACTTGCTCAAGGTTACAAGGCCAGTTATTTCTGGGTGTGGTGCTGAGTATTTGAGCCTGGATTTGATCCAGGTCATCCCAACACTGGCCACCTGGCCGCCCCTTGGGATTCATTTCTCAAACTCTATCCCAGTTAAGTACAGCCTCTGGCAGGGTCTAACCAAACTGGAAACATTTCAAGTAGAGGGGCACAGAAATAAAGTGGACCTTAAGTCCATTTTGCCTTGACTGACTTTTGTCTGAGTACTACCTTTTGTCTGAAAACTGCCTTTTGGTCAATGTTTGCAGAGGCTCATCATCAGAAGGGAGGCTACCACATGTTAAAAAATATTCTCAACCAACCCCTTGATAGAGGTAGGATGTCCATAAATGTTTCATATTGCACATATTTTCAGAACTTTTTATATATTTATTAGTTATGCTGTTTGTTGTTGTTGTTTTTGTTTTTTTTTTTGCTTTGGTCTTAAAATATTATTATATGGCAAGATTCTCTAGGAAGGGGAGGAGGTGTATGGGGGTGAAACAATAGTAATGTAAAAAAATTTATTTTAAAAAGATCAATTCTCAAGCCTATCTATTAAAGCTTGCAACAATTTTGATGTGAATTAAAAGAAAAAAAATAGCCATTCCAATGAAAGTACAGAGTTTTTGAAGTGTTGAATATACTGGTCTTTTTGTATTGCTGTAAGTGGTTTAATACATCCTTGATTGATTGATTGCCACACATTGCCTTTATAATATCTTCAAATACTTAGATGAAGAAGTTTCATACAATAGCTTCTATTTCCAATATGTCTAAGGGAAAAATACTTTATCATTAAGTATAAAAGATGAGTATCATTTTTTTCAGTATTGATGAATTAGGATTTAGATCATTATTACTCAACTATCTTTGATTCCTTAGAAACTGAAGTTCAGAAGTAATATAGGTTATTTGAATCTTAAAGAAGATACTCTGTTAATGATCAGCACTTGGAAAGTCATTAGCAACCATCTCAAGGAATTTGCAAAAAAATTGATGTTACAAACATAGATGAAATTATTAGGGGAGAAACAAGGGACTTAGAAAGAGCAAGAAGAAAAAAAATAAAGTATTATCTTGGCATACATTTTTAGTTCTATTTCAATTTGATAAACATGTATTAAAAACTTACTGTGTACACAGAGATAAGAAGACAAAATAAAATAGTCCTTGTCATCAAGGAAGTTAGATTTTATAGGGCATATTTATATGTCATCTTCCCCACCATTACCACTACAGCAAATAGATAGCTCTACCTCTAAGCAGTACAAAATGTTCTCCTCCTTGGCTTCAGTAATGGAAGAAATAATTACAAGAACAAAATTATCCTTGAAAAAGATAATCATTAGCCCTTGCAAACCTTAGCATCTTTCTTCTGAGAATCTCAGAGCAATTATCCGCCGGCTTTATCCTCCTTTGTCTATATGAGACCTTGCATTGTAGTTTGGAGATTCAGAGTCATGAGTAGCAATTTTGGAAGTTGGGTCAAATAGCAGTAAACATTCTTTTATCAGTCATTGGAGGAGAGATTATCAAACACCATCCCTTGTGGCATGGGAGATCTCCAATGTTGGCTCCTGTGGGAAACATCAAGGCCACTTTTGAGGAGATGACCACCCAGGGAGGGCTTCATATGCTGTGGAGCTCACCTGGTATGCTGCTATGTGTGGGTGGTGGGACAGCTGGGATGGGGATACATGCCATCTGGTAGTTTCCTAATTTAACTAATTATTTTTGCTGACTAGTTTCTATGCTATTGAGGAAGAAAAGTAATGTCAAAATGTAAATGTAACTCATTTTAAAATTGCACGGTTATTCAAAATCATTACTTCAAATGCTAGTAATTTCCAAATTCCAGTGCTCTTGGACAATGATCTGGTCCAATGTTCTGACTCATGGTTCCATGTAAACGACACATGTATTTAAATGACCAACCAACAAACAAAAAGATGGAATATGTCAAGTGCCAATCAAATGAGATGTATAGAAAGTAAGTACAATTTGAGTTCATAGGCAAGCTCAATCAATATGAAGGTTTGCATAGTAGATGGAGGAAGGATATATAAAATTAGTCATTTAAAAGCCTTCCTGTTTCTTCAATTAATTAATCAACCAAAAATAATTTATTAAGCATTTACGATTATTTCTCTAATAGAATAGTGACCAGACCTGTAATTTCATTGGCATAAGGAACTTCTGAATGAGGAAATTCACTCTATAAATGCAGGTCAGTGCCTTTTCTGAAACTTATGGTCTTAGAGATTTGATTGGAGCACTTAAAAAGAATAAATAACTTGGCCAGAGTTATACAACCAGTATGTGTCAGAAGCAGAAATTGAACCCAGGTCTCCCTGGTTCTAAAACCAGCTCTTTATCCACTATATAGCATTAAGCAATGCTCTTCTTATCTCGCATTATATATTTAGGGGAGAGAAAGAGACTGATGGAAATTAATGTATTATGTCCTGTTATCTTACATATATCATGTAGATGTCATTCTAAAGAAATAATATTCTGCCTACTGTTTTTATTTTTTACTTTCCATATTATTGAAAACCAGAAGAGAATCAACTACATGAGCAGATACACAGAAACTATAGATCTCAATGCTAATGTACCTTGCAACTTTCCATGAATTTTCTCTGGTTGGTATTCTTCAGCTGGGATTAGCTGGTGTCACTCTTACTCAAATATGCATTGGTAAATATTTAACAACTGGCTCTCTGAGGAGAAAATGTATACATTACACACTTTTAGGCATATTCTGAATTAGTAATATTTTCTCCATCAATCTCTTAAGTCTAGAAAATCAGCAAGACAATAAATCATGACCTGATTCGTATCATTTGTTGATTTCAGAGGTATAAATGCCAATACTGAAAATTTAACAATTAGATTTTGCAAGCCAGTTTGATTTGGTTCTAACACAACAACTTATGTCAAATTCCAAATCAACTGACACATATAAGCACACATGCATATAGATATAGATTATAGGGTGATAGATTTCAAGATAGCACAATCTTCTAATTTGACAGATGAAGAAACTGAAATATAGGGAAGTTAAACAAATTCAGGATTTGAATTTGCATTTGTTGACTCCAAATACAGTATTCTTTCCACTTCCATTTAAACATATTCATAGAAAAACTCATATCACCTATATATTCTATAGGTAACGAGAAGGAAGGAAGGGGGAGGAAGTACAGTACTCATTTTGGTCAGACTCTTTGAGTGTCAAATCAATTGTGTGTTCTTTCCATTATACTATAGAGTTTCTCCCTGTGGACTAGCACTTTTGGAGAAAGTTTGTGAATTCTGATTTGAAGAAAACCAATACATTTTCCCTTTATAATGTTTATATGCATCATTGCTATGTGGTATCTTTGTATGAGGACACTTCTGGGAGGTAATAGGATAGACAGGTGAGTGTAGGGAATAGGAAGGGATAATACAGCAGAAATAGCAATTAAATTTGATAAGAAGGAAGCTGTCAGGTACCATAAATCAGTAAAGCCAGAGAATCAGTCCCAAAAGGCTACTGGCTCTGGGTTCAAAGGAACTGGGTTCAAACCCCTTCATCTCTCTTGGTTTAAATTTCCTAATTTTTAAAATGAGTAGGTTGGACTGTATGACCTCCATAAAGAACAACTCTAAACCATATCATTCTTCCAGATAGAAACCCTATGACTCAGTAAGAACCAAGAAAGGAGAGAGAAACAAGAAATTTCTCATGTTTACAGGAAGACAGGAAGTCCTGAGTCAAAGAGTTTGATAATTAAAAATAAGAGCTAGAAGACAGCATAAAAAGGGTAAGGGACCCAAGCACTTGTTCTGATCAAACATAGGATCAGAAACTCATGCCTCTGAGTCTGGGTAACAGTAAGGTGAGAAATTAGGTCTGAGTAACAAGCAGAGGACACAAGAGATAATACTGTAGTGTGATGCTGAATTGATGACTGTGAGTCAAAAGCTGCCAACATAGCATCTACTAAGATCATAGCTAGTTTCAGAAGATCAGGCAGAGGCAGCAGGGAGCTGATAAATGGTTAACGACTGGCTCTCTAGGGATAAATTTACACACAACACATGTTTAAGTATGTTGTAAATACATTACTAGTTTTTCTTCATTACTTTATTAAATCTAGAAAATCAATAAAACTTAAATCAAGCTTGTGGTATTTGTGGATTTCTGATCTGAAATTCTTATAGTGAAAAATTTAACAATCCACTTTTGAAGTCACTTTGAAGTGGCTCGAGTATAGCTTTGGTAGAGGTATTATAGAACTTGGGTATAGACAAGTACAGACACCTGGGTGAAGGGAAGACAGCAAAGAGAGTGATGGGCAAAGAGGTTTGTGACAGATTAAGCCATGTTACTCAAGGTGACACAAAGAAAATTATTTCCAGAATTGAAATAGGTTAAAGATTTCTGACTACCAGTCTGTCATTAGATTAGATAGAGATATCTATTGACTTAGATGATAGATAAAGAAGCTGTTTAATGACTGGGATATTTAATTTAAAATATTTGGGTGAAGAAAATAAGTTCATTTTGTTTTAAAGTAATTATAAAAAGAGCAGAACTCAGCTACAAGTAACATCATAGCCAGCAAATAACCAATATAGTTGCTTTTCCTTTTTTTAAGGAATGAATCAGAGCAAAATAGAAACCAAGTATATAGGCTATGAAGAATGGCTATCATTTTGGATATTCTGGATCTTTTCATTTTCCTAGAGATGTAACAATTAAATAGATCCATGAGGAATGGAGGAGGAGGCCCTCGAGGTCATACTGGACGTGTTTTCTCAGTTTGCCCATGCTGTGCTAAAAAGCTGTTGTCTAAGGCAATGGCAGAAGAAGAAAATGCATTAAAACAACACACACACACACACACACACACACACACACACACAAAACCTCCTGTGAATTTATGAGAAGTGCATCACAAAGACAAATATTTCAGCCATGCAATTCCATTCGGCCTTTTCAGCTGTGTGTCCATAGCAAGTCAACGGCTAAATTGAAAAATCAATTCCAATTTAAATTATTGGAATAAAGAACACCAGGAGTCAGAGATAAAATGGCTTTGTTCTCTGAGATCCTTTTTAATTGGAAAGTTATTTCTTCAGGGTATTCTAATGGTTCTGAGGGAAGATTGCAAAATAAAGTTGATCGGCTGGGGGAAGGTTAATAGCTAATGTGCTTTTCTTGTTTCACAGCAGCCTCCTGTCTTTATGACATCCCCCATCATATCAGGAAGGACTGAAGATTCTAAATCATTTGATACATGCAAGTACTGTATTTTTCCTGAGTCTTTCAGAAATCATCCTGAGGCTGTAACCTTGGCTTAGCCATGTTGCTTTCTCAGGCATTCCAACTGAGCTGGCTCACTTTGGCTTGCAAATGTTTAAGGGGGTTTTGTTTTTTCTTTCTTCTAATTTTCCTGGTGGTAATGTTTCCTTAACACAATAAAGTGGTAATTAATGGGAATAAAAGATATTTGAGGAAGATGCTAGCACATAGCCCTGCTCACAAATAAGGAAAAAAAAAACTTTCCTTGATTTTTTTTTCTTATAACGTGGTACAGAGTAGGAAAAAACCCAAATCCAACCTTATAGTCACAGAATTTACAAGTGAACAAAGAGATAGCACAGAGCAATAGTGAAGATGTTTAATTTAAAAAAAAAATCAGGTTTAGAATAGATTGTTTTGCAAACTTAGAAGAGAAATTAGATCAGATTTTTAAAGATTTGCTCCAAAATCTAAGAAAGCTTTTGTTAAACTGAACAGCATAATAACATTTGCTCTTCTGACAAAAAATTGTTTGGGGCAGCTGTAGATTAGAAGCCTTAAATGGGCATTTAATTTGAAATTAATAAAACAGTTATGGTATGTGTTAGGAAAAGTTACTGAGGTTTGCTTAGTATATTTAATTAGTATAAAAGAGATAAATCTAGTTGCCATGTAATGAACTCAGAATTGCAGATACAGTAAATATGTACTTACGTTCTTGTTATTAATGCATTAAACTTGTAAGAATGTTTAGGAATTTAATTAGCATTTAATAAGATAGCTATAGCAAATTACAGTAGTTAGATGTTAAATGTAAATTAATATTTTTAGTATTTAATTGATATTAACTAATTAATTACTGTTTATTACATGGCAACTAGATTTATCTTTTATGGAGTTATTAAATCTCAATTAAAAGTGCTCTTTTAAGAGGGAACAACTCAATTAAAAATAATATTCAGGGAGACCTTCATGAATTGCTTCTATTCAGACTTGGGGTACATAAGCTGGGCCAAATTAAAGAACATGCATGCAGCATAGAGGAAGGAAAATGGAATGGTTTTTAAGACACACAACTCCTCCAGCTTTGTTTGACTATAGGGAATTATTATCTTGCTCCATATGAAAATGGTCTAGCTGCTTTAAGTTATGTAATGGCCTTTGCTGCCAAACCCAGATTTATAAAACTCTAGAAAAAACTAAAAAATCTGTCAAAGACACATACAATTGTAAATGAGATAATATTTGTAAAGCATTTAGCAGGGTGCCTGACACATAGTAGGTATTTTTAAAAGTTCCCTTCCCCTTTCTTCTATTTAGAATGTCATCTTCAGAGATTCATTCATTTGGGTTAATGAACATTTCCTATTAAAATGCAAATGTTTCTAGGAGCCATTAACTTAAAGCTTCTATTAGTCATTTACATATTAGTATGAATGCATTCATTAGATCTAACATGACAACTAACTGATGTTTTAAAAGAAGATAAAGACTGTGTGAGGTATTGGATTCCTTTCAAGAAAAGATGAAATAGAAGGTATATAGCAAAATAGAAGTAGTAGGGTACAAAAATTAAATTATACTTGCTTTGTAGCATTGCCCAAGTGACAAAACAAAATCCATGACTGAAAAGACAGGAATATGCATTATTTTCATGTAACAAGGAAACCATTAATACTAGGGTAGAAGAGACTGATTGGTACTTTCAGGGCTATTCTAAGTCTACAGAAAAAAAACTCACAATATTTGTATAGTATCTTCATGAATTGCTTAAGTACTGGGACTCATAATTTGGGGGAAATCTATTGTACATTTTAGAATGCTAAAAGTAGTTGAGAAAATAGCCCCCAGTATGCATCTAAAGTAGTATGTTATTCTTAGTTATGCCCTCTTGAATAATTAATCTCCTTCTTTGCAAATAGTTATCATTAACCCTTAAGTCATTTTTGACAAAGCTATAAATATTATGTGATTTTAATCTTTTCTCATGAATCAATTCCCAAAGATCCATCGTCATTTTTGTTGCTACAATTTTCTGACATAATGAAAATGTTAAGTAAAAGCGGTCTTACATTGATCCTTGCTTCACCCTACTGCATATCTCCCACCTCAGTTCAATAAATAGCCATTTATCATTATTGTTTTTTGTAGTCAGTTTTCAGTCTGACAGTGTTCATGCCAAAGCTAAACAGAATTAATTTTCAGATAAGATGTCCAGAAAGGTTTTGTTTTGTTGAAAAGGATGCATTCTATCCCATTGTGGTCATTATCCTATGTGCCAACTAGCTGGGAAGTTTAGTTTTCAAAAAGTATTTGTTATGAATTAATATCCATAATACTTATTTTTTTCCTTTACATTATTGTTGATATTCATTTTATAGACTTTTTTTGCATGCTTTAAAAGTGATACTTAGAAATGGGAATTCTTGATTTCAAGAGCTATAATTGAAGTACTATAAATAGTTTAGCATTTTGATGCTTGGTTTTTAGTAGTATGAATAATGGCTCACACTTGTATAGCTCTGTTTTCAATAGGTGATGATTTTTCACCTCCTATGCAGCAGGGTTGTACTTCTAATAGTCTTATGATTGAAGGAAGGCAAACACAACAGAAACAATGTGGTAAAAGGAAAGTCTATTGAGAAGTGGTGTCATTTTTGTTTGATTACTCATTAGGCCCTGCTGATTCATCTTTCAGAGTAGTGTTCAGGTATAATAGCCTGAGCTTTATGATAGGATGGAATTGAAAAAAAAAAAGTGTCTTTGACAGATATGCAGAATAAAGATGACTTTATCAAGATATTAAGGTAGAAAGGTGAAAAGGAAAGAAAGGCAAGTGGTTGATCAGAGATATTCCTGGACCAAAGAAAAGGAGGGGAATAAAAAGTATAGCAGGGCAGATTATTTGAAGAGCTTTGCATATAGAGAAATGAGCTTTGAATTTTACTTGAAAGGCACGAGATTACAAAGCAAAATCTTAGAGAGAGAAAAAAATCTCTGAGTTTTAAGCACTAGCATTTTGAATGGATTCAACTGAAAATGAAAATCAGAGAAACCAACAGTGAGAAAAATGCTTTATGTGTATATTCCCAAGGTTATTGGTTTTGGGAGATGAGGGAGTCTTTGTCAATTACCAATGAGTGACCAAAAAAGTTTGAGAGAGAAACATCTAAGAAGTGACATGAGTCATCAATTGCAACAAGTTAAGATTATAAAACAAGTTGAAAGATCACTTTACCTAGATCAGCAATTTGTTCTTTCAGAAAGTAAAACTCTTAGTCTTTACCTTTCTCTTTTTACTTCCAACAGAAGTAACTTGCCCAATTTCACAGAACAGCAAACAGAATTTATTGTCACAGACCTCTAGGCAACTGCTAACTCTTTGATAACTCTAACTTATCTGACCAAAAGTATCTCTCTTAATTTTACTAAATATCTTTTACAAAAAACATTTCCAGCCCATTCCCTCTTTCCATTACTTTGAAAGATCCCTGAGGGAAAGGATTCTTTGTTTTACATCTTTGCATCCCAGGCACCTGGGACAAGCATTTAATGTTTGTTAAATGGAGTTTATAGATTGAAATGTGTATACACAAACATGTACACAAAAATGTACATACATTTATACAACTTATACTTGGAGAATTTCTAGAAAAGTTCTGACAAAACCAGAAGACAATGTGGGGATGGAGTAAGGATTTGAGCTATTTCATTTAAAAGCTTTGCTAATTTCTCTTTTTCAGGAGAATATGTTTCTTTTTCCATCTTTTGTTCCATTCTTTGATTATATAATTTACTCAATTTTCAATTTGATCCAACAAACCTATCTTGTTTTCATGGAATATTTATTGTCATTTTAAATTGGAAATATCAGTGTCATACAATGGAGCAAATTGTTACTGATTCTTTAAACTGGGAGTAAATAAGAAGTATCTATTCGTGCCATCTGTGAGCCATAGAACATTTTGAGGATAGGATATTTATTCTGTATTTTGCCATGCCCTGAGGGACAGATAATAGTCTCAGTGAAGCCTATTAGACAAGCATTAATGGTATTCACATTATTATTATTGAGTTATTCCCTGCTAATATGCTGGCACCTAAGGAATATTTGCCAGCATAGCCATGAATATGCAAGTCATATACATGTGACACACACTTCTGGTTGCCTTCACTTAGAGATTATACTGAAAGAAGCCAAATACACATAAAAAAGGGAAAATACCAGAGGGCATAGGAGCTATTTAGGTGTTTAAACCTTTTCCTTTTCTTACTTATTAACTCTGTTAGCAGAATCATAGGATCAGTAATGTTCTTTTATTTCTAATCACCTACTGATGCTAGCCAAATGGAAGCATCCACAGGGAAGAACTACCATTGTACCATTGTTCAAGCTGACAGTGGCTGTAACTACTTTCTTTTTTGGCCTTTTATATATAATATAATATTGTCAGATATACGTTGTCATTTTATATATAATATAATGTCAGATATATGTTGTCATTTTATATTTAATATAATGTTGTCAAATATAATATCAGATATAATGTGCTAGTGGTCAACTAAGTAGCAGAAAGACAATTTCTATACAAAAGGGGGAGATTAACATTGCATGTGAATTTTCATTTTCTTATATATGGCAAGTGAATGATATAGTACACTTCAGTGTTTTATTTTTACTCTACTTTTTAACTGAATTTGTCACAAAAAATAAAGGGAAAGTTTCTAATAAAACTATTTTACATAACATATAGACAGAGAACTTGTCTACAGGTTCAACACAAACAAGGAAATATATATTGAACAATATTTATAGATCTTTTTATATAAACTAGTCCCTTCTTTTTGGTGGTTTTTTTTTCCATTTTGAGTTTCTGAGGTTGATTTCCTAGTGTATAATTTCCCCCAGGATAGTTTTGTGGAAATTAAAGGGGAATTATATGAAATCCAAACTTTGTACAGCAGAATAGAAACTCCTTATTGTTAGCTACTGTTTTATATTTTTGTATGTCCAGCACCTAGCCTGGCACATAGTGTGAATTTAATAAGCACATTTTTATTTGAATTAATTGAATTGCTAATCTCATTTGTTTACAGAACACATTTTCTAGTGTAAAAGATAGGATTCTATTAAAATTGGATATTTGATTGCATAACTTCATTCAAAAATTCTTTCAGTTAGGGGTCCCCCCCCCCAATCTGCTTTTTGAACCTAAGAAGAACTGAAATTTAAACTAACTGCTAAGGGACATATTAAAAAGCTCGACATTGGCCACCAG
This sequence comes from Petaurus breviceps papuanus, assembly GCF_028583685.1. Taxonomy (NCBI): domain Eukaryota; kingdom Metazoa; phylum Chordata; class Mammalia; order Diprotodontia; family Petauridae; genus Petaurus; species Petaurus breviceps. The sequence goes on from NW_027187324.1 coordinate 6,496,502, forward strand.
CATCCCAATATTCTTAGAAGGATTAACTCAACTTCTATCTTCAAGTGAGTGAAATATGGCAGAAATAGAGGCCTTTTATGATCCATTGTCTGATAGACCTAAATATGGGATAAAGTGAGTTTCTTCATTGCCCTTAATTCAACAAGAACTTTCAAGTAATTTATCCATAGCATGTAAGCTCCTTTAAGGTAGGACTTTCCCATTTTTGTTTATTTATCTTCAAAGTCTACATATTACTTGATACATAGGGAAAAATACTTGTTGAGTTTCTTTGAATTAGATTAGATTATTGGAGAGAAAAATTGCTTCTCATAAGTCACCATTTAAAGATTAAAATGTATTCAATGATATCAACAAGCTGATGATGAGTGCTGCTTAAATTGAAAGATGACATGATATTTCTTGACTCTGAAATTTTAGGAATTTCTTAAATAATATTTTACCAGCTTTCCTTGTAATGCAGAGTTTATGATGGAACATTCCAATAGCATCTCTTGACTCAATTAAATTTGATGTTTATAATGGTTCACACATTCTAGCAAATGGCATTATATCTGGATTTGCAGCAGAAACTAAAGAAAAAGCTTCTAATAAAACTATTGTACATAATATGTAGACAGAGAACTTGTGTACAAGTTCAACACAAACTAGGAAATATATATTGAACAATATTTATAGATCTATTTATATAAACCAGTCCCTTCTCGGTATATTATAACTTTAGTCTATTACATTAACATGGTATTTTATTTGTGTGTGTACACACATATATACACACATTTGTATGTATGTGTGTATGTAAAATATTGATATAGAGCTGAAAGCAACTTCAGAGATCATCTGGGCCAACCATCTCATTTTAAAGATAAAGAAAATGAGGGCTAGCAAATTTCAGTGAATTATGAAAAGACACATAGCTGGTAAGATCTGAATTCTTTTATAAAGGTCAGTCACTTTGACTGTTATATAATTAATGTGTTCTTTTGCATAATTTTCCTCTACTTCATTATTTTTATGTTTCAAATCTGTTATCCTCTCTTTTAAAACATCTGCTTTGGAGAGATTTTCTATTTTTTTTCCTACTCTGTATTTTTAAAATATTCTTCTTTGACTTCTCTGTCTTATGTTCTAAATTCATTTTTTATTTCTACTATTAAGAATTTAATTTCATTTGAAACTCAAGTGATTGTGGAACTGAATCTTGGAAACTAAAACAAATTAATAAAGACAAAAGACACACACACAAATTTAATTTCACTTTTGAAAAATTCCAAAATTTCTTGCTGTTATCCTATGATCCCCTCGGAAGTCCACAAGATTCTCTTTTTCATGACGTAATATTATTTCTCTTCTCATTATTCTGTAATATTTGTCTAATATGTCTTCATTTTTTTTTGATGTTTTGCTTACTTTTCTTTCTGTATTTATGCTACTCTTTGTTGGTTATCTGTTCACTGGCTGGGTTTTGAACTAGGTTTGATGATCCTTTGTGTTTTTTTTTTCCTTTTTTTCTTTTGTAATTCCTGTAAATCACTTTTATGATTCATCAGCTTGGGGAAACTGTAGGGTCCAGGGGATGGATCACTCCATCTGGAATCAGGAAGACATGAGTTCAAATCTCACTTGAGACACTTACTAGCTGTGTCACCTATGACAAGCTGCTTAACATCCTTTTGCCCCTAATTTCTTCATCTTTAAAATTGGAATTGATAACAGCACCTACTTTCCAGGGTTGTTGTGAGGATCAGATGAGATAACATTGGTACAGTGCCTGGAATATATTGTTGTTATTCATTTTCAGGCATGTCTGACTCTGTGACCTCATTTGGGGTCTGAAATTATTTCTTTTTCCAGTTCATTTTGCAGATGAAGAAACTTAAGCAAATAGGGTTAAATGACTTGCCTAAAGTCACACAGCTAGTACATGACTAAAGCCACATTTGAACTCAGGTCTTCATGACTCTAGGCCTAGTACCCTATCCATTATGCCACCTACCTGGTCTTGGCACATATTAGACACTCTTCTTCCTCTCATGCCTCCTGCTTCTCCTCCTGTTCTCCTCCCTCTTCATATTCTCCAGTCATCTACTGTTTCATAAACTCTTGAGACTGAACTGTTAATGGCTTCAGTCTCCTCATATAAGGAGGGTATTATGCCTTCTTATCCTATATTTATCTCCAGCAACCCTATATCTGATACAAGTCTTTTTTTTTCTGAGGTTTAGGGATTAAAGAAGTCAAAAAATAACTATTCATGCATCATGTGATCTCAATATATATTTGCCAATCAATTTAGCAATCTAGATAGTGACTAATCTGGACAAGTTGACTTGAATTCATCAAAGTTAAAAATGCTCACTTATCATCTAACTTATAATAACAATAATAACTTGTATTCATAGAATATCTTGAAATTTACAAAGTGCTTAAAAATATTATTTCCTCTGATCCTTAAAACTATGATGGGATAGGTGCTATTATTATTCCCATTTTACAGAAGAGTAGTAAACAGGTTAAATGACTGATCCAGGGTCATACAATTAGTAAATGTCTAAGGTTAGAGTTGAAAACAGAACTATCTGACTCCAAATCCAGTGCTATCTCCTGAGACACCTAGCTATCACTGATTTATCTTAGCCATAAGTTTGCTATTCAACCCATTCACCCCAAGTATGATGCTTCTCTTTCCCTTAATATGAGTATAATCTTTTATATCATCTCTAGCTTTCAATCTTCAATTCATTTTGTACTTTATTATTCCCGCTATTATAAGTCCATGACATGCTATTGTATTCATCCACTGTTACTACTCTGAGACAGACAGACAGACAGAGAGAGGCAGTGAGAGAGAGAGAGACAGAGACAGAGACAGACAGAGAGAGAGACAGTCAGAGAGACAGATTTCTAATTCAAGTTGGTTGGTGAATTGTCTGCACATCTACATCAGGATCTTCAGGCTAATACTTGTTTTTTTTTTCCCTTCTTAATCAATTTTTTCTCCACTGTGACATAAGAATTTAACCTTTGAAAATTTCCCACCAATCATCTGTAGAATTTTAGCAACCATCTTTTTTTTGTATATTCTATTCCTGGCCAGTAACCTGTCATTATTATATTTTAAGATAGAATTAAGGCATTCAAATCATGTTCCCAGACACAGTTGTTACCAGCTATACACATATCTTAAATCATTCTTTTTTCCCTTGCTTTCAGTAGGTGGTAGTGAGAAAGACATCCCTGTGCCCTTATGGTCTTCACTTTCTTGTCTGAGGCTTCATAATCTTTGGCAATGCTTTCCATTTTTCCCCTTGTCAGTAAAAATTGTGCCCATATGAATCACAAAAATAAGTAGTAGTTAAACATTTTGACAAGTCTTAGAAGATTCCATGTGATGTCTTAGATACACATACTGGGAATATAACAGACCTTTCTCTTATTGTCAGGTAGACAAATAGCTACCTTGGGTCCCCTGAACAGAGAACTAGAATAGCTGTGTAACTACTTTATCATTCTTTGAAGAAAGACAACATATTTCTTTGCATATAATATATATCATTAAAGTCTGATGTCCAAGGTGTTTTGGTAATTCATACAAATGTTTGGTCATAAGTTATTCTCTAGCAGATATGTAGTCTAAGGATATGACCAAATGGTTTTCAAATGATGAATTATACACCATCCACAGACATATGAAAGATTGTTTCAAATCACTAATTAGAGAATGCAAATTAAAACAACTCCTAAGTTTCACCTTGCATGCATCAAATTGTCAAAGATGATAAAAGATGAAAATTTTCAACATGATATGAGCTTTGTGAATATAACTCACTGTTATTGAAGCTGTGAATTGGTCCAACTATGTAAAAAAAAATTACAAAACTTTTCACACCCTCTGTCCCAGTGCCCATATAGCTCCAGGAAGTCATAGAGAGAAATGAGGAAAGTTCCCATATGTATTAAAATATCAATAGCAGAACTTTTCATGGTAGTGAAATTTTAGAAACAAAGTTAGAATTAATTGGGGAATGACTGAGCAAACATGATTCACAGAAGTTATGGAATAAAAAATGATATTTTTTTAAGAATCTACACAAACATGGGAAATTTTTCACAGAGTGATGAAGAGAGAAATTGGCAGAATATATAAAGTGATTATAATATAATGACATCAACAACAACAGTCACAAAGAGGAAATGAACTGAGTAATGTTTTCTCTTTCCCTTAATATAAGTATAATCTTTTGTATCATCTCTAGCTTTCAATATTCAATTCATTTTGTACTTTATTTATTAATGGAGAACAGATGATGAAAATTATATCATCTCAGCAGAGTGTTGGGGATTATGAGTAATGTTTTTATGGATGTAACATTCTGATTACTCTTGATTTTGTTAATTTTTGTAAACTGTCTCTTTTTTTTAAGGGAGGGCTCATGATTAGACAGTAGATAGATGGGGAAGTGGAATTACATCCAGAAATGTCTCTGATATAAAAGAAAAGGTATCAAGGAAATTTATTTAGATTTAAAAAAAATACAGCAGAAGCCAATAGTTAATTTCACTTTTTGATCTCCCCCCAACTTTTTCCCTCCTTTGGATGATCAGGCCAAAATCTTTTTAGTAGTTACAGATAATTATTAGAAGGTTCTGGGGAAGCTAGGTGGTGCATTGAATAGAACACTGGCCCTGGAGTTAGGAGGATCTGAATTCAAATCCAGCCTCAGACACTTAACACTTACTATCTGTGTGACTTTGGGCAAGTCACTTAACCCCAATTAACCTGCCAAAAAGCAAAAACAAACAAACGGATGGTTCTGAAATGTTCCATGGCCACCAACAGGAATACTTAGAGGGTCTTGCCATCCACAAGGACAAAAAACATGTCAAGTAGGTGCTATTATTATTTTTATTTTTACAGCTGAAGAAACTAAGACTGATAGAGGTTAAATGACTTGTCTAAGGTCATATAGCTTACAAAGTCAGGATTCGAAAGGATTTGATTCTGCTTTAGTCTGAGTAAATCTTGTACTCTCCCCACTACTATATCATATCACCCCTTTATTCAGAGGTATTAAAAAATCTATCCTCAAATTGTTTCATCTCTAACATAAACACTTCTGTGAATATTTTGTATAATTTCACTATTTAAATATGTTTTCTTTAATGGCATTTCAAATTCTTCTTTCAGTACAACGAGAGATCTCATATTACAGTCCAAATATGGTGAAATGGGGTGGTGATCACTGTCTTTAATGAAGATAAGGGGCTGTTAATAGAAATCTTGACAAAAGCTCTTCCCCCCTCTATTTTTAGCTGATTTTGTTTGCATGCTATTACATATTCTCATTTTAATTCTTCAAAATTATTGATTTTCATCTTGGTGTTACTAAGCCAAAGACTATCCATGTACATCCAATTCACACATTTGTATTCAGTTATTTGATTTAACTTTTTGTGTTGTTATTTAGTATTCATGATATCCCTTGTCTCTTGATTCTATTATTGAAGAAATATACATTATATATATATATATATATATAAGTATGAGTCTTTTATATGTTCTATAAACTTGGATCTCTTTTTTTATTTGAATTCATGTCTTCCAATTGTTTTATGTTTCTACTTTATATTTATATTGACATTGAAATTACTATATATTGAGTTATGTATGGATATATTCAATCTTGTTGAGTTGTCCAGTCTTGTTGACTCATAGTATTTTTATTCTCCTTATTTATTACAAAAGATATTGGCACATACATTACATCTATCTTTTTAATAGACATTTTATATATGCTCATTATGAGCACAGTGAAATGACAGCTCATGAAATTATTTTTTTAAACTTTGGACACGATAAAATTCAACTTTGTCAATTCCTTTATTTGCACCTACAATTAGTACCTGTAAGCCAGCTACCTAGTCATTTAACTGCAACTTTCTTATGTTGTCTACTTTTATTAACATCAAAAATATCAATAATGATGATTTTGTTTTTTCATTAATATATTGCTTCACTGGCTTTGGGACAAGGATCTCACAGTTAAAGTACCAACAGTAAGTTAATGTTTATTGGGATAAAAACTGGGACTGGACCTCTGATTTCACTGGTATACCAAGTGCCATATATGAGTAAACTCCCTCACCAATGTAGATTCAAATTTTTGAGGGGCAATATATAGTCTTCATTGCCTAGGGAACTGGGAGGTTAAATTACTTGCCAAGGGACACCAATCCATTAAGTGTCAGAGATAGGACTTGAACACAGTTCTTTCTGGCTCTGTGACTGACTCTCTATTCATTTTGCTATACTACATTTCAATATTTATAAATGACCAATAAATCATTATTCTTAGTAACTTTTGTTCCCATTTTCTCCACAGGGTTAAACTGAAAAGGGTTTCTATAGAACTAAAACTCACTGAAAACAAATTAATATATACAAAGAATTCATCTCCTTGTAACAAGCAAATATTATTGAACTAGGCTGGCTCCTGGGAAATAGATAGCACCTGCAATTGGGACAGTATTCAAAGCTTTTCCTGTTCTTGTATTAAAGCTGGGATTTTTGCAAAAGTGGAACAGGTTAGGATCATTGAAAAAGCTCTGCAATTTCTTCCATCCAGTCCAGGCCAATTTCTTTATCCGTTAACTGAGGCCCACTTTTCCAATACAAATTTCTAATCCAAGTGCATGTCATAAACTGATAGAGTGGGTTCTGGGTACACTTTGTTTTTCGCTTTTGCATAGCAAATCATCTCTTTTGAGAAACTTCTAAATTTGTGAAAGTGTCCAATACTACCACAATTTAAAACTTCTTCAAAAGAAGTGCCTTGAGAATTCCACTTCCATAGGGAATGTCAGATTTGCACATTTTGCTACGAATTCCACATGACAGTAACAAAGGCCTTTGGCTTGTATATATTGCTGTATTTTCTGTTTTGCTTGATGTAGATATGTAGCAGTTTATTGAACAGTTATCTCTAGGATCATCTGTTAGGGAATTGCTAGATGTCATCTTGTTTGAGGAGAGCTCTTGAAGGTACATTTTACTTAAAAATAAGATTTTTGTAGTCATCAAACAAACACAGCAGGATCTTGTTTTTTTATTGTAGAAAATACATCTCTATAGCTATGAACATTTGGTCTTTTATAAAGAATCAGGAAAAACCAGTCTTCTGTTCTTTTTAAATTTTTTTTTCCATCAAGAGCAATCTCAATGGATTCATAAACCAGGACCATAAGAATTTATGGAGATAATAAAGTGGATATATATGTTAGTAGTGGTTTATATTTTATTATATACTTTTCAATGCAAAAATACCATCTGTGATGTTTCTATTCTTTTGGAATCATGCCCTATTTGAAATTTCTTGAAAATTGATTCTTCAATTCCTTGAAAACTATGTCACCTGTTGCCCAGGTTTCTTCTGTATGTATTTGGTCAGACCTAAAGGCTCTTCTCAATTTAATCATGATAAATCAATTTCTACTTCTTAGAACATTGAGCATTAAATTGATGAAGAACAAATGTGACAGTTCTTTTTTATTACTAATTGAAATAATCTTTAAATATATAAACACACACTTGCAGATCTTTTCTATCTTCTACCTATTGTTCATTCACCTTCCCGTTTTTATGTAAGTTACTCAGGACTCATGATAAATTCTACAGACTTGTTTTCTCCTCCAATAGCTTTTGATTTTGAGGGCAGCAATATATCTCATGATCTTTGGCCATCTTCCTTCATCTTTGGCATTTGAAAACATGTACAGATTTCTCTCATAGTTAAAAAAAAATCATTCTGACATTCTCTTAAGCTAACATCCTATAACTGTCCTCCCTTTCACAGTCACAATCCTAAATAAGTTCTCTGAATTTGATGCTTGTACTACTTATATCCTACTCTGTAAGCTATACTACTCTGTAGCTTCTTTTTTTAATTTTTGCTTTTTGGGGGGCAGTTGGGGTTAAATGACTTGCCCAAGGTCACATGGTTAGTTTTTGTGTTAAGTGTCTAAGAACAGATTTGAACTCAGGTCATCCTAACTACAGGGCTGGTGCTCTATTCACTGCACCACCTAGCCGCCCCTACTCTGCTTCTTGATATTTGCATTCTAACTTCATAAATACACTGAATATACTCTCCAAGGCTATGATTAGCTTTCTAAATCCACTAACATTTTTTTTCAGTTGTCTTCCCACCTGGTACATAGAAGGCTTTTAATACATCTTTATTGATTGATTGATGGATATTCCTCTCTGAAATATTTCACAATGTTTACTATTTGTCACATGTAGCATTACATGTCTGGCCTCAGTGATTTTCTCTCCATGCCTGGAATGATCTCAATCCTCACTTCCTCTTATAATTTCTAGCTTCCTTCAGAATTCAGTTTAATCAACATATCCTACATGAGGCTTTTCTAATTTCCCCAGTTATTAGTATCCCCTGCCTTAAAATTATTTTAAGATACAGATTTCATATATTTGTACTTATTTAACTGTACCTATGGTCTTTATCCCAAGTAAATGTAAGCATTTTAATGGTAGTGACTGGTTCATTATTGGTTTTGTAGTTTCCTTACCCATCACTATATCTGACATCTAGTAGACATAACAAATATTTATTGAATTAAATTTAAATTAATTGAATTTATCTTATAGCCTAATATATTTTGTGTCTCCCTTTGGCAGAGAGAAAAATCTTTGCTGACTGGTCTTTTGAACTATTCTGGACTATTTTTTATTAGTTAAACATCTGAAAGAGACTGTTGAGATTCAGAATTAATGTCTACTTTCATCCACTTCCCTTTTTTTTTTCAGAATCAGCACTGTCTAATAGTAGTATAGAAGTTGCAATAATTATACAATCTTTTCATATTTTCCTTCTTTTTTAATTCGACCTCATTTTGAACCCTTATTCCAATCAGTTAATAATCAAACTATATAAGCAATAGATTCTCATATGACTAACGTGTCTGTAAACATTTATTCTCTAATTTGATATCATCTTTGGTGATTTTGTTCCATGCCACTATATCTAGTATATCTTATAGTCTTCTTGAAAACCATATCTATAAAATAGGCTTTAGAGTTGCTGATGTCTTATTCTTTTTTTTTTTTTTGCTTTTTGGAGGGGCAATTGGGGTTAAATGACTTGCCCAAGGTCATACAGCTAGTAAGTATTAAGTGTCTGAGGCCACATTAGAACTCAGGTCCTCCTGACTCCAGGGCTGGTGCTCTATTCACTGCACCACCTAGCCTCTCCAATTATGTATTATTCTTTTAAAAATATTAAAATATTTGGGGACATTCTCCCCACACTCACCTTCATGTGGAAGTTACCATGAAACAAAGTGTATATTTACTTCCTTTGAAAATATTGATACCTCACCTAATAAAACCTTCACAGATTTTCTCTACTTTATCCATTCAATAGATAATTGCCACAAATATTATTTTCCTAATAGCTTGTTTGATTATATCTGTCATTGTACAATAAGGTGACCAATTTTTTTTTAAAAAAAAGATCTCTTTTTGCCTTAAGATGCATTTTCTTTGGGGGAACAATTGAGATCAAGTCCACCAAATTTCGTATGTGCTTCTCCAAGAAAAAAAACCCTGAGCTGTCCTTCCACTCAACTGACATTATGGTCCTAGAACACAGCAGATCCTTAATAAATGCAAGTTGACTTATTGACTAATTCAATGATTTATAGTGAAAATATTAATGTAGCCTCTCTTCAGCTTCTTTAGCAGCATATTATCTTGGGGTGGCTAGGTAGCACAGTGAATACAGCATCAGCCCTGGAGTCAGGAGGACCTGAGTTCAAATCTGGCCTCACACACTTAACACACTAGCTGTGTGACTTTGGGCAAGTCACTTAACCCCAATAGCCCTCCAAAAAGCAAAAAAAAAGTATATTATCTCATTGTTCTTTGGGAAAATACTCTATGTTAAGAGAACCAACAGTTCATTTAATGTCCACCAGCAGCAAAGCAGAAGTGGTAGGGGGCGATAGAGGAGTAGAGACCATTGTATATTTTCATCTGTTTCCTGGGATGATGTGACCATATAATTCTTTATCTATTGTTCAATAGATAATAACCAATTATCTATTTGGATGACAATTTCATACTTCACAAGACTGTTTTCCAGAGAAAATACATAGTCTGCAACTATGATAACACTTGAGACTTTTCCACCTTTTTGTGATCTGGCTTGTTCTCTGTTGATATAGATTTTAGTAAGTAAGATAAGGTGATGGTGGGATTGGAGGGGCACTTTTATACCTCATCGTGTACTTGGTATTTTCTAAATTCATGATATTTAGATGTTTTCTATATACTATGACAATTATTTATATGAAACAATAATTTTAGATAAACAATGCTATGCAATTGCCCAAATATATATAAATATATGTTTTTTAGTTTTTTCAATTGATATTTTGTGCCTTCAAATGTACTGTCAATAGATAAATTGGTAAGTCTTTCCCTTTTAAAAATAAATTTTATTTTTCTTTGGGGAAAATGATCCTCTGGTAGCTAAATTTGTAAAAACAACAATGGCTTAATATTTATATAATTTTGCAAAGCACTCTGAATTATTTTCTCATCAAGTCCTCACAATAATCCTTTGAGTTTGATGTTATTATTATCCTCATTTTTACCATTGAGAAAATAGTCAGACAAAAGCTGTGACTTCCCTAGCATACCAAGACTAATAATAAATGTCAAAGACAAAATTTGAACCAGGGTCTTCCCAACTCAAAGAACAATACTCTGTCCACTGTGCTAACTGGAGCCTCAGTAATAAATTGTTTCATTTTTAAAAATAAAGTTTTTCTTTCCTTTTTGATTATATAAAGTTAACCAATTGATATTAAGACTGTGAATGCTGGTAGCAAAGTAAATGGAAAGAAATTCAGAAATTTAGCAAAGTAAGTTAATGAGAAATTCATGGATCTATACTTAGCAAGAAACTTTATAGTGATTCTAAATGATACATCTTCATAATGCAAATCTTTTTAAAATGACCTTGTTGAAAATGGAAAGATCATCTTTAGCTGTGGTTAATTTTGAATCATTTATATAATAAAGTGCTGCTGTTCAATATTCCTCCTCACAGTCATCTCTTAAACAATTTTAATGCCAAATCTTTACCTGACTCTCTTCTTTAGATTTATTCTACTCTTGATACATACATGTAACTCCCCATTAATATTAGTGGAAGTAAGATTTACGTAGGTGCATTGATAGGAGAATAAAATCCTTGGTATTTTCAGATACAGGCTTATATATGGCCTCTGAGGATACACATACACACACAGATATACGTGTATGTATGTGTGTGTTTGGATGGTTGTTTTTGTTTTGTTTTGTTTTGGCTAGTGAAATGGTAGCTTGAGGGACAACATTTTGATTGATAATACATTGCAATTTATAATTGATATCATCTTAGATCTGCCATTGCATATAAAGGTCACTTTGAAAGGTGGTAGGGGTTGGAACATTGCATAAGTTAGGTGGTAATTTTGCAGCATTTAAGAAAGAGAATGATAAAAAATCTTACTACTTCTGATCAAATTGAAAATATCATGGCAAGCATAATAATTAACATCAAGTTTCCAGAATATGACATTCTGAGCAAGTGTTATTCCCGAGGGTATTACAAAGGAATTAGAGTGGCCTTTCACTGTCAGACAGATATATATGACTGAAGAAGTGCTAAAGAAAAAGTACCCTTCTTGGTGTTTCGGGGGGATTTAAAGATCTGAATTCCATTTATTTCTGTCCCTATTCTTCTTAAAATAAATACGATCTTAAGCCATTCCTTTCTTATATCCTCTGTCATTCAATATTTAAATATGTTCTTTTTCGTTAAAAAAAAATTCAACATTAGGATGTAGTTCCAAGTTTTTTTGTTCTTTTTTTTTAGAGCCCTGAATCAATGTGAAGTGTTTCTTATGGGTTTTCATTGTCTTTGGTTCGTATTTTTTATTCAACCTGTTTTCAGGCCTCTTCCATCTTGATTCCTATGCATCTTTTGACATTGTTGACCACCCCCTCACCTTAGTCACTCTCTTTTCTTTCATTTTCTTTTTTTCTCTTCTTTTCTTTTCTTTTCTTTTCTTTTCTTTTCTTTTCTTTTCTTTTCTTTTCTTTTCTTTTCTTTTCT
>NW_027187324.1:6508696-6636196 GCF_028583685.1 Petaurus breviceps papuanus
CTTTTCTTTTCTTTTCTTTTCTTTTCTTTTCTTTTCTTTTCTTTTCTGGATGACTTTTTTCAAACTCTACCTCCAACATTTAGTAGCTGTGTGATCTTAGGAAAGTCATTTAGTCACTATTTGTCTCAGTTTCCTCAACTGTAAAATGGGGTTAAAAGTAATATCTATGTCTTAGGGTTGTTGTAAATATCAAATGAGATAATATTTGTAAAGCAATTAGTCCAGTGTCAAATAAAAAGTCTCTATAAATATTATTATTACTAGTTTTTAATAGTGATACTAGCTTATTCTAAGATATATTATAACTAAAAGTTGGGTAGCCTTATGGGAGAAAGAAAGTTTAAGTACTCCTTGATAACAGTGAAATCAAATGTTGAGGGCACTTAGCTTGTGCCTAGGTTTAAATATAAATTTGAATCTTTCTTTAATTTTGTATCTTGTACAATTACTGAGAAAAATAAAAGTTTATTAAAATATGTTTATGAATTTATTAGTCTTTTCCCAGAAAACTAAGCAGATTTTGTCCATATATATTTTCTTCAATTGTTCATACTTGGGAGAAAGGATAAAATCCAGGACTCCATATAAAATAACAACCAGTTAGTGTCAGCTAACTAAAATGTAAACATTGTGCCTGAGAGAACTTTATCAGCTTCTGTAAGAACTTATTTCTAATTCCAAACCTTTGGAATTATATAAAGCATTTTAATAGCTTAATGAATATTTTAAATGTCTAACCAAGATCTTGTCTTCATTATTTTCCAACTAAATTATCTTATGGTTATTCATCTTTGAAAGTTGCAGCAGTGGGGCGGCTAGGTGGTACAGTGAATAGAGCACCAGTGCTGGAGTCAGGAGGACCTGAGTTCAAACCCAGCCTCAGACACTTGACACAATTACTAGCCATGTGACTTTGGGGCAAGTCACTTAACTCCAATTGCCCTCCAAAAAGCACAAAAAAAAAGTTGCAGCAGGTCTTGGACCTTTGTTTATTAAATTATATCCTAAAAGACTATAGGTATAGTTTTTTCTAAAGTAAACAATAAGCAAAAGAAAGTAGTTTCTGTAATGATACAAGAATTTGAGCTACTAATTTATTTATATCAAATTAAGATGTTGCTAAATCTTGAACCTTTCAGGGAACTCTCTCTGAATCCAAAGTCAACCCCATCCCACAAGCACAGAATTGGAGTCCATCAACTAAAGCAAACTGGCTAATACAACCCCCATGATATCACATACTTACTTAAGAATAAAGTTAGAGATCTATTGCAATGCAGTCAATGGAATGATGAGTATTTTAGTAAAAGCAGGGCTAAAAGAAGGGGTTTCAATCTGGGAGTCCTCACTCTAGGAACCACTTCTTCTAGAGTTGTTTTGAGTAAAATTTTCATCACCTCCTTGCCGGTCTGGCAGTAAGTCATTCTGAAGTTAGCTAGACTAGTCCATAATTGAGAACATACTTGAAGGTTTTCCATCTTGAAAGGGTTCTGCCAAAACGTGAGCTTTACTAACTAAGCTTATATGATACCAGGATCATCTCCATGTCATGATAACTTCATAAACAAAAAGAAATCTTAAATATCATTAAAGCCTTTTTAGGACTTTTCATATACGAATCTAGATGTATTCATATTTCATACATCCTAAATCTTTTCCTTATATTAAATCATGTCTATTAATTTTATGATCTGTGGTAGGGAAATAAAGTGGTGGTATTTGGGGGGGGGGCTGATGGGGACAGTATACTTTGGAGCAATGGTATCAGATTCAAATAGAAATAGGGGCTACTAATTCATACATATGAATCCTTGTGGGATGCATATTGACTTAGTTTTAAAATGTAATATTATCTATGTTTTATTTTATTTCATTTATTTTGTTAAAAACTTCCCAATTATATTTTAATCTAGTTTTGACTGCACCAGGGAATGTTGTGGGCCACACGCAGTCCACATGTCTCATGTCTGATGCCTCTGCTTTGGAATACAAATTAAAGAAAGAAACATACTGAATTAATTACAGTGTATGCCTAATTGTAAACACAATCATTGGAGCAGTATTGCACTGGAGGCCATGACTGTAAGTGACATTCTGTCTTTCTGGTTGTCAGTAGTGGAAATGTTAAGAAGCAGCAGACAAGTTTCTTTGCTCATAGGAAAGAGTCAAACACACCTGGGCAACTATATCTACAAAGGTTACAGAAAGGGAAAGCAATTGCGGAAGGGAGTAAATGTAGAGGAAAAAGTAGTAGAGTATTGAATTGAGGAAAATAAAATAAATAAATAAATGTATAAAAAGAGAGAAACATGGACAACAAAAAAGAGTGTAAAGATCTATTACAAAAGTTAAGGCAATAAGACACATCCATGTTGACTAATTTTGCCCATTGAAAGTGTTGGTAGGAATTCTCCCTTACCTCTTTCTTTTTTTTTTCTTCTTCTTTTTCTTGTATATGTCACAGTCCTCTTCAGAAGCATTTTAAAATTTAACACAAATACATTCATGAAATGTAGAGGACCACAGCCCAGTGGGACTCTGACTGTGATGGCAGAGCAAGCGCTCTCAGGTAAAGAACCTGCTGATGATCCGGGATCAGTTCCCCATCCTGCAGGAAAGTATGAGGATTAGGTTCTCAAGATAAGCATGGCATTTATGCCCACAGCCTAGGAACAGAGAAATGAGCAATGTCCTCAGGGGAAAATAATTAGGGAGGAGGATTATGGCCCCATAAAGCTTGTGCCTGGAAGAATAAACATTGGCTCTCTACTTTCACCATTCTGGGAGTCCCGTCTCTTTTTATGCACTCACTTGGGTCAGAGATTGTTTCTCAGCCCTGCCTGGGGATGGCAGGGCTCCCATACTTTCTCAGCCCTGCTAAGGGATGTCAGGGATCCCCATAACTGACTCCCCACAGTGAAACACTTTGGATTTAGGATGGGAGTTTTGTAGAGATACATAGAGACAATAGGAAAGCTTAAATATTCTTTTCTTATATTTCATGCTCCTCCATCTCTCTCAGTTCTTTGAAACTATTGATCATTGTCTCATCCTGTATCCCATTTAAATTTCCATCACATGGTTCTCTCATGATTATTTTCCTACCTATCTTGACAACACTTTTTAATTCTTTGTTAGATTTTCATTCATGGCATACTTTTAATAATCATGAACATTTGCCCAAAACTTTTCTTTTCTCCCAATTTGGTATCTCACTTGGGGAACTGATCAGTTCCCTATAATGCCAAGCACAAGCAGCTTCCCAGAGGACTGCTGCTGTGAAAAACCTTCAAGGTTCTGATTATAAGCATAGTGAACTGTCCATTTATTCAGTAACAAATTAAGGCAAAACATTCACAAAAAATCAAAATACAGCATTCACCATGTCACAACTCCACAACTTAACACTAAAATGGCCATGTAGTTTTCCTTAAAATGGTCACATAGTTCATTTAGTAACTCAATCATTTAGCAAATCTTCAATTCAATCACAAAGTAAAAGGTTAAAGTTCTCTTTTAAATAAGGTGCATTCCTTTAGTCAATCACAAAGTCCACCCCTAAGTCACACTGTCTTAATCTCTTCAATCAGAAAGTCTTTCTTCTTAAACAAAATACATTCATTTAGTCAATCACAAAGCACAAAGGCCATCCACTCCTAGGTCACAATTAGGGTACAATATCATCAGGCAGCATTAAGAACCCAAAGAGAGGTCTTTTCATCTTGACCCAAGGCAGATTCTCAACTTCCATGGTTCCCCTTCCCACAGTTTCTGTTCCTGGGAAGACAAAATTTAACAAAGCCACAATAACATACATGCATATTGCTGGCATCCTCATCCACTCACTTTCTGCCTATGAAAAAACCTAGACCCAACAACAAGGTCTGAGGCCTCTGTCAACAAATTAATCTGACAAAGTAACATCAAAACAGACAGACAATATACTGGCACCACAATTATGCCTCCTCAGTTCTCGGAAGCTCCAGGTATCTCTCTCTCTCTCCCTCCCTACCCCCCTCCCCTGCCTCCATGATGTTGCTCCCAAAATTTCTTCTGTCCTCTCTCAGCTTGGGCTTTTCCCTATACCTGGCACCAGCTCCTCCCTTTTCAGCCCCTTTTCTTCATGTCAACAAGTCCATCCCACTGTGGGATTCACAAAATCTGGGTCTTAACACAACCCAAAACCAAGTGCTAAGTACCTGCTAGCTTGCCCATACAAGGGAATCTTCAAATTCTATTACCATTACATTCCAATAGATCTAATTTTTTAGTCAGATAATCCCTAGACCTATCAACCAGCCCTACGCTCTTTCCTGAGTTCCAGTCCCATACTACAGGCCACATACTAGCACCCCAATCTGGATATCCTTTAGGTATCTCAAACTCAATATATCCAAAGCAGAACTCATTATCCTTCCTCCCAAGACCTCCACTTTTCTCAACTTTCCTATTATGGTTAAGGACATACAACATTATCTTCCCAATTACTCAGACTCTAAACCCCAGGCTTATTTATAAATCCTCCCTGAGTCACACTCATTGTATCTGATATTTTGTTTAATAATATCATTTTTACATCTAAAATATCTCTCATAGCAAAACCCTTGTGAGGAGGGAAAGGGTAAAAGGAGAGAGAGAACAAACAGGAGGAAGAATAGGTTGGAGTGAAATATACAGGCAGTAATCATAACAATAATGTGAATGAGACAATCTCTCTCATAAAATGGAAGTGCATAGCAGAATGAATCAAAAACCAGAATTCTACAATATCTCATTTTCTAGAAACATAGTCGAAGAAGAAGGCAAAAAGACACAGAGTAAAGTAAATTCTGGAGCAAAATTTATTATGTTTCAGTTGAAGGAAAAAAAAAACAGATAGCAATCCTGATCTCATACTAAGCAAAGGCAAAAATGGACCTAATTAAAGAAGATATAAGGAAGGAATCTTGCTGAAGGGTACCACGGACAATGAAACAATATCAATAATGGGCATATATGCACCAATTGGTATGGCATCCAAATTTTTAAAGGAGAAATTAAGTGAGTTACAGGAACAAGTAGACAGCAAAACTATACTATAGGGAACCTCAACTGTCCTCTCTTAGAATTCAATAAATCCAACCAAAAATAAACAAGAAAAAAAACTAAGGAAGGAAATAGAATATTAGAAAAAGTTAGATATGACAGACTACTGACATAATTTAGAAATAAAGGGTGACATCATAAGCAACTTAGAAGAAGAAGGAATAGTCTAACTGTCAGATCAATGGGAAAGGGAAGAATTCATGATCAAACAAGGGAGAGAGCATTATAAAATGTAAAATAGGTTATTTTAATTATATTAAATTAGAAAGCTTTTGTACAAACAAAACCAATGCAACTAAGATTAGAAGGAAAGCAGAAAGATGAGAAACAATCTTTACAGCAAATATCTATCCTGTTAGGGGGCATAGTATATTTTGAAATCAAGGAAGGTTCTCAGAGTCACTTAAGCCTATCAGAGGGCCTAGGGGCAGGGAAGATCTTAGATTACTATTCCCATAACAATGTTTTACATGATAGCACATTTATAAACTATATCAAACTGCCTACCACTTTCCTAAGAGGATAGGGGAGGAGGAAGAGAGAAAAATTTGAAATGCAAATCTTGTAAAAAAACAATTTTCTGACATGTAAATGAAGGAAAATACTATTAAAATAATAATAACAAAAAATAAAATGTCTCTCATATACATGACTTCTCTACACTTATACAACCATAACCCTTCTCCATGTCTCTAACATCTCTTTCCCACACTATTACAAAGTCTTTTAAATGATCTCTGTAATGATAATGTAATTTGAATATGAAGATCCCTTTGTGTTGGCAAAGGTAGCAGGTACTTAGCACTTAGTAATTGATCAAGCCTGTTGGGGAAACAGAAGGTATGAACTCCTGTCTCCTGTTGCTGATATAACCGGAAGGGGTTGGCTAAAACAGGAAGTAGCTCATGCTGTATATATAAGAAAAGCCCCAGAGAGGCACAGTCAGAATTTCTTGGGACCAGCATCTGGTGGCAGAGCAGCTACAGAAGGGAGAATGAAGAACTGAGCCAGAATATCCTGAGAACTTGTCATGGTGGAGCTTCTTCTGAACAGGAGCCCAGAGCCCAGGGTCAGGAGCCAGGAGCCCAGGTGAATGAGGAAGCATGCCTGGGATGCTGAGACTTTGTTTGTTTGTGACTTGGTTGAGCCTTGAATTCTGTGGAGCAGAAATGGTGAAGGATCCGACATGGACCAGACCCTGTGACCTTCAGTGTGGAGCAGGACCTACCCAGAAAGCTGGACAAGGAACTGGGAGCTGTCTGCCATTGAACCCAGGTGACACTCTGGTGAATCCAGGTATACTCTGGGACCATGGAAGGGGATCCAGGGAATCTGAGAACAGGCCCCAAGTCAAGATGAAAAGCCCTCTCCATGGAACTGAATAATGTTGAATTGTAGTTTACTAGTAACCTAGGGGTGGAGGGTTTGTGTATGATACTTAGTAACTGATTGATGGATAATTGACTGATTGAGTTAATCAAGACTTTGCTGAGTAAGCGACTTAAGAGTGCCCTATGAGTGGAAGGATTTGCCCCCTGAGTGGAAGACTTTGACTATTATAATTTGAGACCATATTGTGATATTGATTGAGTTAACTTAAGACTTTGCCCCATAAGTGGAAGACTTTGACTATTGTACTTTGAGATGATTGTTCTTTGTTCTAAATATTGTGACCACTTTGGTGAAAACTATGTGGCCATTTTATTGATAAGCTGCTGTGAATAAAAGTTGTAATATTGTGAATGCTGTGCCTTGATTTTCTGTGAATGTTTTGCTTTGATTTGTTATGGAATAAATAGAATATTTACTATACTGTGTAATCAGAACCTTAAAAGCTATTCAGAATAGCATTCTTCTGGAAAATTTCTGTGCATGGCATTACAATCTCCCTGCCTCAAGTTACTCCCCACTCTGATGTATCCTACAATCAACTGTCAGAGTGATTTACCTAAAAAATAGATCTGGCCATGGCATCTCTTTATTCAACAAATTCCTATGGCTCCCATTTACTTCAAGGATCAAATAGAAAGTCTTCTGCTTGGCATTTACAACTCTTTACAACTTGACTTCTTCCTACTTGCCCAGTTTTCTTACACTTTATACCATACTAACAACTCCGTACTGGTCCATTTGCTGTTCTTCATACACAATGCTGCATCTTTTGATTTTGTGTATTTACAGATTCTTTTGATTCTTTACAATTTCTTGAGATTCTTTTGATTCTGTGTGTTTACAATGGCTGTCCTCTATGCCTAGAATGGTATTCATCCTTAATTGTCTTCTTTGAAGATTCGGGTTCAAGTCCTATTTTCTGCAAGAAGCTTTTGCTAGCTCCTTTCCCCTACTCTCCTCCCCCATTCCCCATAATTCCATTCCTCTAAGATTATCTTCCATCTTCTCTCTATGCCCTTCTATCTCTGTCTCTATGTTTCTCTGTCTCTCACCCTCTGTAGGTATGTGTTCTAGTTCAAATCACTTTGATCTAAATCAGTATAGATCTCAATCTACATATCAAAAGTCCTTGGTGAGGTGAGAAGGGCAGTGAACCACAATACTTTTATAAAGTGTTCTCAAAACCACAAATATACAAATACATCTCTTATTGAACAACTAGTGTATTTCACACATATGTTACTATTTTCTAAATGTCCTTGTGATGTTTACCCAATTAATAAAATACAAATATAATTTAAAATGTTCCTGAATTGCAGTGCTGAGGGGGCGGAGTCAAGATGGTGTAGAAGCATGACCTCCGAGCAGCTCGGGCTTCCATCTTCCCCAATCAATGTAAAAAGGGGACTCTGAACAAACTTTGGAGCTGCAGAACCCACAAAATGACACAGAGAAGCTAACCTCCCACTGAGGACAGCCCTGCAGGCTGTCAGCAAGCAGCCAGCTCAGCACTTTAGGAGCTGAGCCCAGCCCCACACCGAGGCTTTAGCCCCAGGGCGGGCCTGACCAGTCGCCATCCAGAGGGACTCCAGATCAGCAGCAGCTGTGGCCGTTTCCAGATTTATCAACACATAGACGCAAAGGACAAAGTGAGAGGTCAGTGAATCTGAACTTTGGGTGCATGGCCTTTGCCCCCAGGGTGAGAAGCTGCTGAGACATGAGCACAGCCAGCCAGCACCATGAGGCAGCTTCAGCTTCTGGCCTGCAGAGTGTAGGGAGACCAAGCACCAGTCTGAAGAGTAATCGCTCTTCCTTGAACCTCCTTGGATCTGGATTGCAGTCTAGGTTGGAGGTCCTGGGGTGTGTGTCCAGCTTGCCAGAGTATGTGGAGACCAAAGAGAGGGCTCCCATCTAATACCTCCAGCAGCTGAGAAAACCCCAGCATTTAGGTAGAAAGCTCCCCTGTCTGGTGGCAGAGTCCTACTGTGGCAACAAGCCCAAAAGTCAAATCATTGAGTGGCAAAATGAGCAGGCAAAGGAAACAAAGCAGGCAGACAGAAGATTCCAACATTAGACTCCTATTTTGGGGACAAAAAGGAGCAAAGCATGGAACAGGAGGAAGACAGTGAAGTCAGAACTCCTGCATCAAAAGCTTCAAAGGAAAATACGAGCTGGTTACAGGCCATAAAGGACATTAAGAAGCAGATAAGAGAAGTGGAGGAAAAATTGGGAAGAGAAATGAGAACAATACAAGAAAATTATGAAATGAGAGTCAACAGCCTGACTGAGGAAAATACTACCTTAAAAAATAGACTAACTCAATTGACAAAAAAAGGCTCAAAAAGGCAATGAGTAGAAGAATGCCTTAAAAAGCCAAATTTGCCAGATGGAAAAAGAATCTCAAAAGCTCAATGAGGAGAATCCTTGCTTCAGAATTAGATTGGAGCAAATGGAAGCTAAGGACTTTATGAGAAATCAAGATGCTGTTAAACAAATCCAAACAAATGAAAGAATAGAAGTCAATGTGAAATATCTCATAGGAAAAACCACTGACCTGGAAAATAGATCCAGGAGAGATAATTTAAAAATATTTGGACTACCTGAAAGCCATGATCAAAGTAAGTACCTAGAAATCATCCTCCAGGAAGTTCTCAAAGAAAACTGCCCTGATGTTTTAGAACCAGAGGGCAAAATAGAGGTTGAAAGAATCCACCCATCACCTCCTGAAAAAGATCCCCAAAAGAAAACTGCTAGGAATATTATAGCCAGGTTTGGGAATTCCCAGATTAAGGAGAGAATATTACAAGCAGCCAGGAAGAAACAATTTGAATATTGTGGAAACCCAATCAGGATAACCCAGGATCTGGCAGCTTCTACACTGAGGGATCAAAGGGCTTAGAATATTATATTCTGGAGGGTAAAGGAGCTGCGATTAAAACCAAGAGTCACCTACCCAGCAAAACTGAGTATCATGTTTCAGGGGAAAATATGGTAATTCAGTAGAATAGAGGACTTTCAAGCATTCTTGCTGAAAAAAACAGAGTTGAATAGAAAATTTGACATTCAGATACAAGATGCACAAGAAGCATGAGAAGTTAAACAGGGAAAAGAAATCATAAATCATTTATCAAAGTTAAACTATTAACATTCCTGCATGGAAAAACAATAATTGTAACTGATGAAACTTTTGTCAGTATGAAAATAGTTGAAGGGAATAGAAATATATATATATATATATATATATATATATATATATATATATATATTAGGGTATGTGGGCATATGAATACATATGTGAACATGTGTATATATGTTTACAGGTATACATAGATAGAGGGCACAGGACCAATTTAAGAGGAAAGGATGATACTTAAAAGGTGAAATTAAGAGGTGAGAAAGGAATATAATGAGAGGAGATGGGGAGAGACAGAATGGGGTAAACTATCTCATATAGAAGAGGCAAGGGAAAATGGTTACAATGGAGGTGAAGAATAGAAAGGCAAAAGGGAATGGGTCAACCTTATTCCCCATTGAATTTGACTTGAGGAGGGAACAAAACACACACTAAATAGGGTATCTCATCCTCCAGGAGAGTAGGAGGGGGAAGGGGATCAGAGGGGGGATGATGGAAGGGAGGGCAGGGTGGTGGGGAGGGAAGTTGGGAGCACCCACTTTTGAAAAGGGACAGGATCAAATTAGAGAATAGAACAAGTGGGAGGTGGGATAGGAGGGAGGGAAATATAGTCAGTCTTTTACAATATATCTACTATGTTATTGTTTTGCATTAGCTGCACATGTACAACCTATACTGAACTGCTTATCTTCCCAGTAAGGGTGGGTGACAAGGGAGGAAGGGAATGAATCTTTAATTCAAAGTTTTAAAATCAAATGTTTACATATATATAATTAATACTATTTTATATTTAATTGCGAAATAAGATATGCAGGCACTGGGGCATAGAGATCCAACATGCCCTACTGGAAAAGTCAAAAGTGATATGGGAGAGAGCAGATTGGAAGAAGGGATATTCTGTGGGACTGCTATTTTGGGGTGGTGGGTAGGGGAAAAACGGGGAGAAATTTGTAACTCAAAATCTGGTGCAAATGAATGATGTAAATCAGAAGTTAATAAAGCATTTGAAAAATGAAAAAAAGAAAAAATGTTGCTGAATTCACAATTGAATTGTCATTATGCATTTTCTCAATTAAAAAATACCAATTGTAAAGTACTATTTTGTGGGAATAAGAAAAACCTGTTTTCATTTTTAATCATTGGCATAAAGTCCAACAATTGCTATTTTGACTGTATAACCTAATTCTTTCTCCCTCTGTCTGTTTCTGTCTCAGTTTCTCTCTCTGTCTCTGTCGCTAATACCTAATTCATTGTGGATAATGACATTAGCTGTTGTCATTTTTGTTACACCAGACCTGTGACTTCAATGGCATTTCTTTAATGGAAATCTTACCTATGCTAATGAACCGTTTTCTGAAATTTATAATTTTAGTTGCCATAGACACTCAAAAGTTAAGTTAAATATCCAAGGCTGTACATCCAGTAAGTTAGAAGCAGGATTTGAATACAGTTCTTCCTATATCATAGGTCAGATTTCTCTTTACCATGTTCTTTAATAAAATATCTAAGCTTTCTTGCAAATAAATATTTCTGTTAAAGGTCTTACCGTTCTCTCAGAATGTATAACTGCTATAATTTTGTTAGCCTATTGCTTTAAGGGATACCAAATATCAATGAAGATCTTTGTAAATAGTTAAGGTGTCCATAAACAGTTGTTGAGGACACATATTTTAGATAAGCTACTAAATAGTAACAATAAAGTATTAATAGAAAATTAGCAGAAATATTATATTTAGAAGCAACGTAAATGTCATGATTATTTAGTAGAGATTTTCTCCTTTTTCTACAATAGAATAATAAGCCCTAGATACATAGCAATTGTGGTTTTGATCAAAGCTCATTGGCTATTACTGGATTTGAAATTCTTTAACATTTTTAAAAGATAATATATTTTATTATACCTTGAGTCCAGTCATATCTCTCAAATGGTAGATATGGAGGAGATCAGAGGTAACAGTTAAGCTTATGAGGTTATTCTTGTCTGCAATACCAGCACTATGTAAATGGGTAACACTACGCTTAGAAAAGGGAGTTATTGTCTTCTTTTAGAAAAGAGATGCCATGGAAATCTGCTTCAATACCTGGTACTTAGGCAACTTAATTCTATTTTTGAATTGACTGGCTGGCTGTTTGACATTCCAGGCTGAAATGGTAGGTGGTCAGCTATTTCAGATTTTCCCTTTACTAGAATTACATTTCTAATGTAAGAATAGGTTATTATTAGCTAAAGCTTTTATTTCCTAGGATTAGATAAAATGAAAAGGGTTATTTCTGTTGATACACCCCATTTCACATTGCAATGCAGCCATTCAACTGAAAACGTCCTTTGATTTCTATTTGAATGGTCAAGGAATGGCTGATTATATGTTACTGGCCTTTAAAGGACCATTGTGACAAATAGCAAAACAAAGTTATTTACTTAATGACTCTATAGTGTTAAGGGATACCTAAATGTTGGCCTTTCTCAGATTTTTTTTTTAAATCTTTAATAGTAATAAATTGTTTCAGGACTATTTTTTTATTAAAAAAATAAAAGAGCAAAATAAGAGAACATATTACTATCAGAAAATTTTTGATGTACATATCCTTGTCTACAGTGAACTTTAATTTCCATATACCTAAATATAAATATTACTCATTTAACAAGGTATCCGTATGTAGTACCCTTTATAAATCTTTGTCATGTATTTGGGATGTACTACTACCCACATGCCACTTCAAGCTGAAGGAAGGATACTAATAATTCAGAAGTACCAGGGGAATTTTTCATGGAAGTGAAAATGCAATAACATAGTTTACAGTGAGAATAGTTTATGAGAACAAGCTTTCTTCATTCTTTTGTGTGTGAAGTAGCTTTTAGCTCTAGTGTCTTCATGCTTATCATAGCTTATTGGATCTGTGCTCTGTTCATAACAAGTTATGTATGTGATTGTGTGTGTGTATATGTTAGATCATCTTTTGGAGTTCATAATAAAAGAAAATTCAAACAAATTTAAAGAATAGCAACTTCCACGATAGAAAAAAGATGTTGTAATATCTTGAGCAGTTGAAGAGATATGAATACATGGAAATTTCTCCCCTGTCCAGTACTACTGTGAGATGTAGATATGATTTGTTCTTTAGCAAAATATTATCCCACAAAACACCATGATAACATAATAACTACAAAAAGTTTATGAAGTAGAAACAATAAGATGAGAATTGCTGAAAAGAAATAATTGGATTGTGAATACTCTATAATTATATATTATTGAGTCACTTTTCTTGAAACCATAGAGAGATAGATGAATTATTGTAATATAGCTGAGAATCTGCAATCCTCAAGCTTTTAAGCAACACTATATATCCTTAATATGGAAATAAGGGCTATGGCATAAAATGCTTACTCAATGATAAGATAACCTATGAAATAAAGTCCTCATACTTCAGAATCATACATTGATATACTCACTCACAACAATTTACCAGTTTGACCAGAAGTCCAAGCAATATATTGAGAAACTAAAAATTTTGCTTTCCTCCCCTTTAATGTAACTTTATTATCAAAATCAAAACTTTGGCATAAAAATAAAAGGGAAACAAATCACTTTCTTTGAGAATATGATAAACATATTCATAACTTGACTTTCTGGTCATTGTACATTTCTCTGTACTTTCATATAACAACTAATTCCTTGAAGGAATTCTACTTGGTGTGTTATTTCAGGGTATAATTAATCAGGATGTAGAGGGAGGAAGAGTGGCAAGAAATGGGGCAGAATACTTTCATTTTTAAAGAATATCAGGATTGCTATTACCTAAACATTTGGAAGTCAACTTGTCTAATGTGCCTTCCCATTTAGGCCTTTCTACCACTTAGTATCTGAAATCCTTTCCAAGCCACATCTGTAGTGCTATGATACAATGCTAATAGCTTCTGAGAATTTTAGAGATATTATATCTCAACTCTCCTTATCAGGGGTAGAATAGTGTTCTAATTATGCTCAGTTCTCTAAATGTCTTTTTTTTTTAAGGACATTCTTCCAACCTATAATTTTTAAAGTGTTGGGAGTGGGGAGGAAGGGAGGAAATGCCACAAATGTTAAAATATAAATTCCTATTATTTAAAAGCATCATAGTCTCAGTTTCAAAAACTTTCTCTTACATACAACAAAGTAATCTTAAGCTATTTGTAGTATCCCAAGACAAAGCTGTCATTCCTTTAATGTTGAGCCCTATTCATCTTATTATCCCAGAATTTTACACCTGTATGGCTTATACTAACATGAGGGTTGAAGGAATCCCTTCATTCTCTACACAGAGGGGTAGAGAGTTTATAGATACAAAGCCTTGGATACTATTTCATACATGGTGTTATTATTTGTCCTTCATTCTCAAAAAGGACCATGACATCAGGAAGGAGATGTCATGATTTTCAAGTGAATTGGATTTAAGTGTGTGTGTGTGGGGGGGGCTGTCATCAAGTCATCAACCTCATTTTCTGCTTCAGAGCTATCTGGGTCCAGTGGCAAGATATAATTCAGGCAGATGACCCTGATGCAATAGGAGACCATGGCCTTTTTAAGCAAAGGTCTTTCCCAGGTCTCAGTTTGAGGCAACACAGATTGATTTCAACCATGTAGCCTCAAAATAAAGGGAGTAGCCTGAACTGGAGAGGAATCACCTAGATGCTTGTCCCATACCTTCCTTCTCTCCCCAAGTCATCATAGAAGAAAAGATGAAGACATGAATGTATGAAGCAAGTAAATACAGAGATAGCCAGGTTCCCTTGGTTAATTGTCACCCCTGCAAATCCAATAACCCCAAGTCAAAGGAAAGACACCAATCTCACAATGAATAGAAGCAGACTGTTACATTAGCAATTGTTCTTATTTTTAATAACTATGTTGAGTTTTATAACTTAAGTCTTATGGAATATTCATGTCTTAGTTTTCACAATGATTCTGACACTTCTGTGAAGTACATCAGGAGGAGGGGCAATTTAAATGCAAAATACCTTTCCAAAGAGGGTGTAAACTTGTAAATGCATCATTGCACACCTGGATGAACCTTCCATAAAAATAGAAAGTGAGTAATGAGATATAGATCTCTCCAATGTGATTATCTGTGAAATTTCATGGCAGGAACATCCTCCTTTGGCCAAATAATTCTCAACAACCCAAAATATATTTGAAAATTTACATTTAGGGAAAATATTATGAATCATACCCACCAGGCAAAGACCACTTATTGGTTGGGATGCACTGAAACTATTAGATGAAGAAGAGGGGATTTTTCTTTTTCTTTAGTCAAGGTCAGTGTTTGGAAGGACCAAGTGATTCTCTTTCATTGTAAGTAACATTCATTTTCATAATGTAGGAAAACATTCAGAATCAACTCTCTATTACCCAAACAATTTTTAATCTCAGATTTGATTCTTTCCACAAACCTGGACCCTTCTTTCACCTTTCCTCAGTGTCCAGCTGCTCTCCCTCAGTAAATTGAGACTAATTTTCAAATGAACTCAAAACATTATTTGGGAAGGATAATTTACTGAGGGGAAAATCACATAATGCAGTATGAAGCCAAACATAAATGACTTTGGGATTATCCAAATCACTTCTCCTTCCCATAGCCAAATGAATCTTTGTTGGTGTGTGTATGTGGCTTTCTCCAACACAATCTCTTCTACTCCAGAGAGAAAATGGAGTAGGGAAGTAGGCTAGTATAAAACACAGTTCACTACATAGTTCACATCATATCTTCCTATAAAGGGTTTGCCCTGGATGAAATCTAAGTTCCATATTGAAAATTATATGATTCCTCTACAACACCTACCTGCTAAATGATTTTTTTTTTTTTGGCGGGGTGAGACTTTTGTACCTAGAAAGCACCTACGCTTCAAAACAGTTGTGAATCTTTGGATAAAGGTTTTGCAAATTGGTCTGGACTTGGGATTTCATTGGTGTGACTGATGCCTGATGAGGAAATTACTTCTATCAATGTAGAATAACAGCTCTTCTAAAATTTAACATCTAAAATGATGCACTGATAGCTCAATATCTGTCAGAGACAAGATTGACCCCCAAGAATTCCTGAAAATTAAATTAGAGCAAATGTAATATTCTTAAATTTATCGAGTCACAAATTTATGATTTATCACACTGTGTGGTCACATCACAGCAAATGTAACTAAGACCCAGGAATCAAGGAGTTACTTAATTGAAAGAAGGAAAGAGTGTGGCCTCAGTGACAAAATATTGGACCTAGAATCAAGAAGACCTGTGTTCAAATCCAGCTTCTGCTACTATCTGTCTGACCCTGGGAAAGTCATATACTGACTGAGATTCTGTTTCCTCATTTGAAAATGGGAATGAGGATACCTGAAATAGCGACCCCCTAGAATTGCTTCCAAATGGAATCCTAGAGAGTACTTATGTACCTTAAAGTGATGCTATCTAGATGTCAGCGGTTACAATGTTTACCAAAAGTGTGTCTCCTTATCCAAAGGTTCACAGCTGTTTGAAAGTGTAGGCAATTTCACTGAGAGAGAGATAAATCATAATATTAGTAGGGATTGTATCTAGTTTGCTTTGTATTTTGGCACGTAGTAAGCACTTAATAAATACTTATTGACATTTAGTCAAACACAATTTTGGTAGTGATAATGTCAATGATGAGGATGAGAATGACAGTGAGGATTGTCTATGACTTATTCAGGATTCCATAAATACTTATTAATTTAAAACAAGGATATGAACAAATTTTAACCTAGAGTACATTAAACCAACAGGTATGAAAGTCTCACTTCCCCCCCAAAAAAAATCCATTTAGCAGACAGGTGTTATAGAGGAACTAAAGAATTTTCAAGATGGAAGAAAAACTTAAATCTCATCCAATTCAAACCCTTTCACTTTAAAAATGTGGAAACTGAGGCCCAGCAAGGTTATTTTGATAGAGCTCTGGGATTTGAAGCCATTTCTGTGGACAATAAATTCAGTTCTTGCTCCACTATACCACAACTTCTATGTACATAGAATCAGATAGATTAGTTTTCAATCAGAGAATTCTAATAGTCTGCTTTGCACTCAAGCCCTAAAACTTGGTGATACCAAAGTGGCCACTAGGTAGTGCTACCGTACAGCATACCACAGAGCAAGGCATTCCCACACTATTGATGTCTGTCCATCACTAGCAGCAGTCATGGTGAAATCAGTAATTGCTTTTTCTGAGCAGACAAATTTGGCAATGGCATGCCTCTAATCCCCAGCAAATTTGTTTGCCCATGCTTATGGTTCAAAACCATCTTGAACTGAAGCAAATCACCCATTTAGGCCCACACTCCTGGGCCAGAAGGGAAAGCATTCTGTTCAGAAACATCTTCCCAAATTCCTCACTCAGCTTGGATTGCAAAGCAGCAATCTCTGAGAAGCCTTCCCAGTGCCACGCAATATAATACATCATCATACTCCCTACTCAAATCAGGTTAAGAATTTGTAATATTTGAGCTCTTTAGAGTATAGGCTGGACTTAAACACAAATAAGAAATGAAATTTTAAAATAAAGGGTTGGGGATGAGGTGTGGAAAGGGTGACACTTCCATATTACAAGGTCATAGCAGAGAACATAGAGCAAAAACTATGAAGTTTACCATAAAGTCAATACACTCTTCTACCTGGAATAGTTTCTTGCAATATAACATACCCCTTGGATGTTCTTCTTACATATTATTCTTTTAATTAGAGGTTATACTTTTAGATCACTACCACCTGTGTTAAAATTAAAAGAGAAACGCCTGTTGGCTTTTTGAGAATCACTTTACAAAGAAGTCCATCAGAACTAAGTCACCAGCTTGCAAAACTCCCACTTTCAAAGACAAAAAGGGATCCCCAATGTACATGCTCATTCTGCAGGCTTTCACTTTAAGTGCTCCTTTTTGCTGATGGCCTGGCAAACTTTTCTAATTTAAAAATGTCCACACTGCTGTGCTTAAAACACACAAAACCTCATGCAAAACTTCACTAGTACTATAATGCCCCTGTTAGCCCCAGTTCTTTGTGCCTGTTGATTTGTTTATTAAATACATTAGGTCTTATTTCCCCTTTCCCTCTCTCCCTCTTCCCTATTCTTCCACATCATTTAGCTTTGATTCTAGCATAACACTCTCTCTCTCTTTTTCCTATTTTGCAGTTGGGCTTAAAGGGAAATGTTATTAAATTGGGAATTCCATAAATATTGGTTAAAAGTTATAAATAGGTTGTCATCGGTATTTGTCAACATAGAGCTCTTTCAATTAAAATATTTCCTGGCTACCACAGCGTGGAAGCTGCGGAAATTGGCTCCACATCCAGCTGGCTGATTCAGTAAGAAATCAGCTGGCCTCAATTTAGATTTCTTTTCTTTTTAAGCAGTGCCAAATTGAGGATTAGTACAGAGTGGAGAGGGAGGCGGGCAGCTCCTCCCCAAGCCGGCCATTCTTCATTCCCCAGAATGGGGTAGCCTTCTCAGCCCCAGCTGTGTACAGAATTGATCTACCCAGGGAGTTCCTCAATTCTATGCTCTTTCTACCATGCTCATCAAGGGGACAGCTTCTGACAAAAATAAAATGTGGACCTGAGGATGACAGGTTGAGAGGACTTCACTAAGTTTAAGAGGAAAGATAACATTTAATCTGTTTATTTCAGAAATGGACAGATCTTCCTCTGAGATTATTTCAAATGAATTTTAAAATAGGCTTTTAAAAATATTATTAAGAGCATTTAGTCAATGTCTTTACTTAGAAACCATTCCAGGCCCAGTAGTTACTTACAGTCAGGCTGCCCTCAGCCAGAATTTTATTTCTCCAACAGAAGTGCTCACCAAAGGGCTTATTACAGAAATAAATTCAATAAATTATATATAGCCTGAGACCAAGGTTCTTCTCCCTCCTTGGTGCCCATCCCCAAGAGCTTAATCACCCTAATCCCTACCTGGCCCAGTACCCAGAAATGTAGGATTTAATATTGTCATTCTCTCTCCTTTGAAATTTACAATATTTCATAGACCCATTGGGTTTAGAGCTAAAAGGCATTTTAGAGATTAATTAATCCAGTCTGTTCAGACAAGGAAACTGAGGCCAGGAACTTGCTGAACCTAAGGAACTTGTTAAAAATGGCATGATTAATTAATGGCACATCTAGAATTACACCATAAATCTGCTGATTCCAAATCAAGTGGTCTTTCTGTTACATACTACTTCACTTCAGTGACTGTATGTCCACAACTTCTAATGAATTAATTTGTGTTTTAAATAAGTATTACGGGACACTTGTATATATGTATACATTTTAAATTGCGTAACTTAAGTGTGCTTTCTCTGTAGCCTTCTGGAGACAATGGCCTAATACTTGGCTTGATTTTTTTTTTTTTAATCTAGACCTGTGACTTCATTGATGTAGACACTTCCTCCTTCAACCCGTTTTTATTAGAAACCATTCTGTAACTCAGAGACTTAGTAAGTTGCTTTAGGGTAAGGAGAGGTAAGGCACTCATTCAGATTCATATATCCAGGGCATGTGTTAGCATCTGGACTTGAAATCCTAACTTTTGGATTTTGAGACTATCTCTAGGAGGAGAATATTTGGAGGTTATGGAACTTTGGGCATTCTTCAAATCACAGGTTGCGGGTTACCTTTTCCACTCAGGAAGTCTGTCTCTATCTCCATTTCTTTCTTTTTCTTTTTTTTTTCATAGAAAGTTAAAGTAAGCTTTGTAGGGAATTTGAACACTTTATCTGAATATTATAGATTTGTTTTGAAATTTGAAGACATTGCCACATGTCCCACACATAGCAAATATCGTCCCAATGGAGTCAAGTTAATTTCAGACCCTCTGTCAATGATGCTGGCAGATTTCTGTTGTATCAATACACAGATCATGCTCTGAGACAAAGTGATAGCCCAAGTGGAGTAAAAATGCCAACATTGGGAAAAACAGGTGAGTTGTTTTAAGGTCATTGACCAGAACACCTCTTTTGCCTATGGTTCCTTTGCTTGACTCACTTTTATAAGTGACTAACCTCCACTTATAAAAGTGATGAGGCAATGAAAATATTTTAACCTTTCATGTCTCTAGTTTCTTTCCCTCAAGTAGGAGGGATATGGTTAGGTTTTGACCAGTTATTTTAAAGTATTTGACTTAGTAACATTGAATATCTTAAAATAATACCTTATTATATTCAATTTTTAGTGCCCTCTTCCCAAAATAGAAATAAGATATGATGAGGAGTTTAGAATCTACCCTATGGATACACTGTCCTGGGTGTTTATGGTCAGTAATAAGGCCCTTTTAGAAACATGTAAGTAGTTACTATAAAAGGGTTATGGAAATTAAAATGTGTGGCATATGTCTTAAAGAAAGTATTCAATGTTCCAGAGGGTCACTCCTTTCTGAAATGGAAATGCCCAATAAAGGAATCAAGTTGTAAATGTGGGCATCAGCCCAGACAGCACAAGCTGTACACTGCTGAGGGTGGAATTTTAAAGTCTTGAATATATTTATCTGTTCAGAGAGAAATGAAAACAATAGTGAAGAGGAAACAGGAAAATAAATGTAGCTGTGGATCAAAAAGCAATCTAGCCTGCAATTGCTTCTGCACAGATGAAATCGTTTCTGGTGCCAGATTAACAGTAGGAAAAAAGTCATTTGGATCCTTTGCCACTGTTGTGGTATAAGAATACTCTGGGTTCCCCAAGGAAAACAAAGGGAAGTGCTTTGCATTTTTGGCCACTGTTTCTGAAAACATACAAGGAATGAGCTGCAAAACAGGGTGACATCAATGGTCTATAAAAATGTGACCTTCATTTGCTAGAATAAGAGAAATAAAAGGCTTCCACCAGCACCTGGTGTTTAAGCATTAAAGGAAGTTGTAAGGACAACCCACTCTTTTACAATGAACATAATATTATCTTCCAAATGTTCCTGGAACAAACAATTTAAAAGCAGTCATTTGGGGAACTGCAGTTGATCTTAGCTAATATAAAGACCAAATATTCAGAGATAGAACCAGTTCTAAGTAATTTAGTAAAATTCAATAAATATATGTATATATTATGTCATATTATATTATGTTATATATCATATCATATCATGTTATAATTACATTGTATTATATTGTACTGATGCTATGCTATATGATATGCCATGCCATGCTGTTATGTTATATTATATTAATTATATCA
Source organism: Petaurus breviceps papuanus (assembly GCF_028583685.1). Lineage (NCBI taxonomy): Eukaryota > Metazoa > Chordata > Mammalia > Diprotodontia > Petauridae > Petaurus > Petaurus breviceps. The sequence continues at coordinate 6,529,505 of NW_027187324.1, forward strand.
TATATCATATTACATCACATTATGCTATGTTATGTTATGCTATGCTATACTATGCTATGCTATGCTATGCTATGCTATGCTATGCTATGTTATGTTATGTTATGTTATGTTATGTTATGTTATGTTTTGTTGTGTTCAAGGTGGTGTGTGAAGAGCTGATAGGAGAAAAATCCAAAAGTAACTAAAACTTGGGTCTTATGCTTTAAGAACTTAAGAAGGGAAAAGGCTTGGTTTTAGCTAGTGATCTTAAAGAATATACTTTAATGACATTGGAAATTTAAAAATTGCAATTCTTTACATTATTTAATTTCTAGTGCCCTCTTCCTAAAATACCACACAAAGGCAAAATAAGTGTGGTGTAGTGAAAAGAGCAAAAGACTTGGACTCAAATTCCAGTTCTTCTAATTATCTATGCATATGACTTTGATCCAATGTGCACTCTAACCCTTTGGGTCTCCATTCCTTCATCTGTAAAAAGAGAGAGAGTTGAATTTGATGACCTCTGAGGTACTTCCTAATTCAAAATCTATCATGCTATACCAAATTTTAGTTTAGACTGAACTTTATCCACTCATGTTTCCAAACTTCCCAGACAGAAAAAAAGAAACAAAAACAGAAAGTGGTATAATAGAGAATTGAAGGAGTCTATGACTCTGGAGAAGTTTTATTAATTCTGACATCAGATACTTCTTAAAGGTTCTTCTCATTGACTTGCTAAAGGCGGAAACCTTCCTAAATTATCACCCAGCCATGGACACCATTTCTCATGTCAGGATGAGAGATACCAGTATGCAACAACAGCAAGAACAATATAATACGTTTTACAGCAGAAAGTACATGAGAGGATATTTTCATGTAATCGACATGCCTCTTAAAGGTATGAAGAGATCATGAAGCCACTGAAGAAATTGAAGAAGATCCTGAAATTTAGAACTCAAATGTAAAGCAACTTTTCTAATTTTCATCAGATCAAAATTTTGTTTCAATTTAAAATCATCACCATCATGTTTTCTGTGTTCTTATCTTTTCAACAGAATTCAAAGAGAAATTATCCTGGGAATATCTGAGATAGAAAAGTTGTTATCCTAATGTTATTCAGTAACGAAAAGTCACTAGCAGATGAAAAAAAAATCTCTTTTTGTAATTGAATAAAAGTATAAGGATGCATTTTTATTCTCTGTAGGCTCACTGAAAACATCCTTAGTAAAATTAAAGTAACAGGGGGAGGCTAGATGGTGCAGTAAATAGAGCACTGGCTCTGGAGGCAGGAGGACCTGAGTTCAAATCCGGCCTCAGACACTTAACATTTACTAGCCGTGTGACCTTGGGCAAGTCACTTAACCCCAATTGCCTTGCCCTCCCCCCCTCCAAAAAGCAAAAAAATAAAAATAATTAAAGTAACAGACATGGCAAAAAGTTTGATATGTACTTTATCCTGTTTCCATATGAAGTTGGTCTCTTTGTCCTGTTCTCTGCTCTTTAAACATTATGAACATTTGAGATGTTATTATTTTGATTTTATTATTATCCCCACTTTTTGTTGTTTAGTTTTTTTTCAGTCATGTCTGACTCTTTGTTACCCCAAATGGTATTTTCTTGGCAAAGATACTGGGGTGGTTTGCCATTCCCTCTCCAGCTCATTTTACAGATGAGGAAACTGAGGCAAACAGGTTTAAGTAACTTGCCCAGGGTCACAAAACCTAGTAAGCATCTGAGTACGAATTTGAACTGACAAACCTAAGTCTACTCTATCCACTGTGCCACTTAGCTGTCCTTTTTCCCCACTTTAGTTTGTGTTTATTTAATTTGACAAATGACAAGTATATGTAAACTCTAATTTACAGTCAATTGCAAATTAATATATTACTGATTCACCAGTAGTGCCAATAACTCTACCCTAGTTTTCATTATCCTTTTGTCTACAATTGCAAAATGACTGACCAGAAAAGGTGATTATACAGCATAACCATTCCACAAAAACATAATTAGTTAGACTACACAAGTATTAAACTAATGATCTCAGCTTTGGTAAAAAACAGAATAACCAAAGATACAGGAATGTACAAAGCATCTGTGATTTTGAAATGTGGGGAACTACAGCTTTGTAAATTCTCCTCATCAATACCAATTACACGTCTGTGACTTAGAAAATAAGTCCTAGGGTGTTGCCTGAGGACATGCAGGCTAAGTGATGTGTATGAGGGCACACAGGCAATAGGTGTCTGATCGGGTATTTGAAATCAGGTTTTTCTGTTTTTCAGACCAGAAGTCTTACTCCTTAAACCACAAATATATGGAAATTAAGAATGAAATATCTCCTACTCTTTATTTCTTACTATTTCCTCTACCTCAATATTGAAGAAGAAAAATAGTAATATCATTGGTAAAAGGTCATAAAAACATGTTTTCATTTCCTTGGATATACACAATATATATTCAATCATGAATCCTTCCATCTTTTCATTTGTTCACTCAGTCATTCATTAAAGAGTTCAATTCTTAAGAGCATGTTTGTTCTTCAATTCTTAAGAAACAGTTCTTGAGAACCTTCTCTGTGTAAAACACCCAAGTGATCAAAATGTGGGAATATATGTATTTTGATGTTACTTCTCTGTTACTTGGGTTCCACTAACAGAATTTATTTTGAAAAAAGCCTCTAAATATGCACCTATTTTCATCCACTTAATCTGTGGTGGAAAACAAGAGGATTTCTTGAACTGTCATCAACTTTGATGCCCCATCATAGAAGCTTAAACCTGGGAGGGATATTGGAGATGATTTAGTTCAGTTCTTTCATTTTATACACCAGGAAATTGAGACCCAAGAAAGAGAGACTTGCACATAGTCAAGTACCTGTCCAGATGACAAATCTATGTCCTCTACCTCCCAACTCATTATTCCACATATTTCCACATCTCTATGTATGGTCATTGCTTAGAACCCTGCTTACTAGCACCCTACTAAGTAATGATGATAAGATTTTCATCATCTGACACTGAAGACAAGATCTGCCAGTGATTAGTTTTGTGGCCTTTGGTATATCAATTAAATTTTCTATTGCTCAGCTTCTTACACACAATGTATTTTACATGCATAAGTTTAGCAATATAGCTAATAAACTTTGTGTTGTTCCTTGAAATTTAGTACTAAGTACATATGTTTTTTTTGTGCTTGACTTATTTTTTAATTGCTCTCCATTCTAAATTTTGTTTTTCTCCTTTTTAAACTTCATAATGTATAAATTATAGCAGTCAGAAAAATAATTTTAACAAATAACTTTTTCATTGTTTCCAGTGCATTCATCCTTTCCTTTCTTCTTTTCTAGTATTACATAGACAAAATTTAAAAGTATTATCCTGAAAACCAAAATAAATTGTGGTTGCATTTCTTCTATCTTTTACAAATTCACTGAATATGTATGTGCATATATATGTACATATGCATATATGTGGGTATATACACACATGTATATGCACACATGTACACACATACGTACGTATGTATGCATGCATGTAGCCATGGTTCTCACCATGATGCAATCTGGTCCTGTAGATAATTCACATGAAAATGGCCATAGGGTTAATACCAACAGGGCTAAGATAAAATGGAAATTTAGATTGGAACAGGAAGAGAAATAGGAATTCTAGTATAGAGGAGGCTAGGGAAAAGAGGGTTTAGTGTATCATATCAGTGTGAGATTTCTTCATTTAAACAGCTTATTACGTTTCCATTTTGATGACTCTTTTTTTCCCACACTCCGCTTTCTTTACACTTTTTTTACAAATAAGAAAGTGTGTTTTTCTGCACCTCTAAACTAATGAGTCCTCACTCAGCAAGATTTGCACTTATTAAAGCTTTTTATTGCCTCTTTGCTTAAAGAGGTGTTTGAACTTGAGCAGGTAGGAAAATCCAGAGGGGAAATTATTTGAATGTATTTATAATGGAATACAGAGATGAAAGAGAAACAAGCCACTTGTTTTTGTTTTTCCCGTTCTCCATAGATAAATCATGATTCTCCATGTTGAGTATGTGCTATAGAACTGACTGGATCTTCTCTTGGTCATGACTATCTCAAAACAGTGAATATAAACCTGAAAGTGATAGAAGTGTGTGAGATATTTACAATGTAGAAACATGGGAAAATTAATTTATTCCCTTTAACAAAACTAATGAAGAAAGGTGGTCTTTTTCACTAAAGATCATCTTTCTCACTTTTCAGCTAATGTTGCAGACAACTGTAAAGATAAGGAAAATCAGGATCATTTTTTTTAACTTTGAAAAATCAATTTTTCCCTACATCAGCCATTTTGTGTGTGTGTGTGTGTGTGTGTGTGTGTGTGTGTGAATGTAATTGTATGGCATCCTATAGATGCCTTTGAAGATGTTGCTATTTTCATTCTTTCCAAGTGAAAAAGCTATAAAATAAATAGTCATCTTCCTTCCTGACTGGTAGACTTCTGCACTGACACTTGTGTGGCAGAGGCTATATTGAGTTTGTGCAAAGTCAATACAATATGTACAAGGCCAGTACAATATGTGTTCATCTTTACAAGTCAAGGCTTGAATGTGCCAAATCTTATTATTAACTAGGCAATAGTAACGTCACATTCTAACTTTTCCATTTCTTACAAAATGTCTTCAAGTCCTAGCTAAATTTTGAATTTCAATCAATGGTATTTCAAGTTGAATTTTCTCACTTACTGTAATCTGGGTTCAAATTCCACCAGTAAACATCTGTGCAACTGTGGACAAATCCCTTAAACTCTCCAGGCCTCAGTTTCTTAATGTGCAAAATAGGAAAGTTGATCTAGATGATTACTCAATTCTTGTTCAGCTCTAAGATTCTCTATTTACATGGAGAGCTTCTTAACAAGTAGTGCTATATAAAAATGGAATAAATTTCCCCACAAGACTGTAAATTACCATTACTTGAAGTGAGGTAACCATTTGTCAGGTATGTGTGGAGAGAATTTTTGCATCTGGAGGGGGTTGGAGTTCACAAATTCTAAAGCATTCTGAAGCTCTAAGCTTTAAGCTCTAAGCTTCTAAGTACTTCATGCAATCCTCATACCTATCACATTTGTAATATTCCCTAATTTCATTTAATTTTGACTCAATTTACTACCATTTAAATTTTCCATATGACACTACATCAAATGATTAATCGATCAATAAGCATTTATTAAGCCCTTATTATGTATCTGACATTATGCTTAACCTTAGATATATAAAGAAAAAACATTTCTTGGCTTCTAGAAATTTAGAGTGAAATGAGGGAGATGACCGGCACGTAAATAGGTAAAGACAAGATACATACTGCGTAGATGGAAGGCACTAGCAGTAGGAAAACTAGGGAAGGAGCCTAATATCTCTCATTCTTTGAACATTAATCTCTAGCTAAATATATTTTCCAGGATTTTGAACTTATTACAAATAAATGCGTATTAGAGGAACAACACAAAAATGACACATTGACTTATCTTAGAAGTCTTCGTACTGCTACTCCTGATTCATCAAAATTTGTCTGTTATCATTGATGTTCTGACCTGTCTGACTCTTTGTAATGTCATTTGGGGTTTTCTTGGCAAAGATACTGGAGTGGTTTTTCATTTCATTTTCCAGCTCATTTTACAAATGAGGAAACTCAGGATTAAATGACTTGCCCAGGATCACAAAGCTAGTAAGTGTCTGAGACCAGGTTTGAACTCAGGAAGATGTATCTTCCTGACTCCAGGTCTGGCACTCTATCCACTGAGCCACCGAAATATCCAGAATTTCTCTCCCATGCCACAGAAATGTCTTCACTCTAGAAGTTCATTTTATCCCTTGACTTCTCATATAGGAGATCCCCTCCATGCAAATTGCTTGACATCCAAGCTTGTCACGTCTCCATTCTTCCCCAAGCTACACTCTTAACACTCTGGACTTCCTCTACCATCTACTATGTGGATACCCCACATAGATATTCCCTCTTTCTTCTGCTTTTCAACTGCCTTTTTTGCCTTTTCTCAATCTATTAAAATATAAGCTCCTTGAAGGGAGGAACTTTTATCTGCTTATATTTGTATTCCTAGAACTTAGCACAAGGTCTGGCACATAGTAAGATTTTAATAAATGCTTGTTGACTTGCCTTAAAGAAAAAATGCTTAATTAATATTAATGCAACCTTTTGTCGGAGGCCAAAGCCCTAATGGGAATCAGAGGTCCAGGTAACTTTAGTTTTTTACTTTGTTTCTGATTAGAACTCCCAACAAAAAAATGTATTAAGATCTTATTGGTCTACTTGATATGCCATTATTGTACACCATATCCAATGGAACATTTATGATGCCCTTACTTTCTCTTTTTCCCACTCAATGATTCCTAAGTAGGGTATGAATAATTATATATTTTTTCTTCAGAATTGTTCAAAATTTGGGAACCAAGAATCTATAGGGGGAGCCATTTATTAGCCTAGTAACTTGAATGTTTTTTGAACTATTTCTCAAGTTGTGAACCCAAGTAACAACTATAGGAAGCTGGGTCACATCTCAGTGGTGTTTCAGTATTTAGTCCTGGATACTTACTGGTTGTGAATTGTCCTTCTGGATTCCTAGTCAACATCTGTGCCCCAGGCGATAGCAAGGAGTCCCTCTATGAAGGCTTCTACTCATTTCTTCCAGTTCTGTTCATTCTATCTAGTGTCAAGTCAACAAGCATTTATTAAGAGCTCATTATGGACCAGGTACATCATACGTGCTGTGTGGGGAATAAAATGCCAGCCAAAAAGACAGTTGTCCTTGCCCTGAAGACATTTACATTCTAAAGTGGGAAGATCACATTTAACAAAGGTGCTGGAGACCTGGGTGGGAGGTAGAGGAAGTCGTCAGGGAGGATGAGTCCTCAGTCCAGACAGTCAGAAGAGAGTCTGGGAAAGGAGTTAAAAAGGACTTGGCACTTCCTCAAAATGTGAGCTCCTGCAGGAACTCATCATGAAATGGAGGGGGCTGCAGGGTAGAGGCATATTTCAGGGCAAGAAGGAAACTAAGGCCTGGTGTCTTAAGAGGCTGCTGGCAGCTCTCCTAACCTAAAGTATGAAAGTGATATAAATGATGCAACCTAGAATCTCCTGGTTCTCAAATTTTGAACAATTCTGAAGAAAAAAACACAAATGAATAATTAAGTATGAATAAACCTTATTTAGGAATCGCTGAGTGGGAAAAAGAGAAAGTAGGGGCATCATAAATGTTCCACTGCGTGCAGTGTATAATAATGGTATATCAAATAGACCAATAAGATTTTAGCACAAATTTTTTTTTGTTGGGAGCTCTAATCAGAGACAAAGTCAAAAACCAAATAGTCACCTGGGCCTCAAATTTCCATGAGAAGTTTGGCCTCAGCCAAAAGGTTGCATTAATATTAATTATTTTTCTTTAAGGCAAGTCAACAACAGGTCTGACACAGAGCATAAACGAAGGTTTACTCAGATGTCAAAAAGCACGTATGTTGATTGTTCAGTTTGAGCATACAGCTCTCCTCATGATCTTAAATCTGTATTTAAATCTTAAACCAAAAATCTGTATTTACCTAGATGTCAGGGCCACCCTCTTCCTCAGTGAAATAACACTGAGGTAGTATTCATGCTATCCTGCAGAGAGTGAACATTCCGCGGGGCCTAAGGGGGGAAGGACATCCTCCCTTATATACTTTCTATGCACCATTATTTGAGCATTACATGGGGACCGTATCAACAAGCACAAACTCTTCAAATATACCAAAAGTAAGCAAACAAACACAAAAACCTTATGATTTATCTGCTTACTCCAGCAGTTAACTACCGGTCAGCAGTGTTCCTTAAATCTTGCTTTGGCTTAATTTTCCTTTATCCTCCACTGCTTTGAGACTTACCACTCGAAACCCTATGTGTTCTACACCTGTTACTGCCTTTTAACATACTTGTTAAATATGTTATACATATGTATATATAGCATATTTGTTAAATATATGTTTTATATATATGTATACAACTTAAGGTATCCCCATCTTATCATAATCTCACAGTTTCTAACATAGTCACATATGCTTAGCACAGTACCTGGCACATAGTAGGTGTCCAATAAATATTTATTGATGGATTATATCTCTATTGCCAACAACAATGACGTGTATTTTTTTTTTAAAGCAATTGGAGTTAAGTAACTTGCTCAAGGTTACATGGCCAGTTATTTCTGGGTGTGGTGCTGAGTATCTGAGCCTGGATTCAATCCCAGGTCATCCCGACTCTGGGGCTGGTGCTCTTTCTCGCTGAGCCACCTGGCCGCCCCTTGATGGCATGTATTTTAAGGGAATGAATATTTCGAGGAACTACCTGTAGTTCTCTAGATTTACATAGATGGAGTGCCACAGTCTTTATAGTGTCATTTAGGTTTTGTTCAGTTGTCTTGAGTAACTAGTTGTGCATTCACTACTTAGGCAGCACATGGAATCTCATCTTGTTTAAGGGTCCCCTCCAAGGACGTTGCAATATAGAACAAAGTTGCATATTCCCAATAGAGGCTTAGCGAACAAATTCTCCTTAATATCCCTTCTACTGTGAAAGAGGGGTACATGCACAAATTCATTCCCCTCACTAAAACCACTGCCCATCTCATAGGACTCCATATTAAAGGTATAAATTGAGACCTACCAACAATCCTGAATAATGCTGATACTCCTAGAGACAGTGAGATCATCCCTATAGATACTTTGTTTACAAAGTAAATTCTTAATCCTCAAGGCTTTCGTAGATGGTCTTGTTAAAACCCTGTTTTAAAAAAAAATTACCTGGTAAATACACTTCTGTTGTTGAGATTCTCTGTACTTAGCTCGGAAAGTTCTCACATGACAAACATACATTTGCCTCTTAACCCATACTCAAATACTTTTCGTCTCTCAATGATCCATTAGAACATGTGGTCCATTGGCACAGTTAGGGGAATGTATAGTCACCTCTACACTACAATGAGGTATCAGAGTAGGCCTTTACTGGAGGTGGATTATATTTAATATATTAAAATATTCTCCTTATTACATTATAAAGAGCTAAAAGTTCCTCTTTATGTTTTTGTTTTAGGACTTGAATGCCACTGGCTAAGGGGAATTCCGGCATATTTTTATTGAGATGTTATCCAACAGCTCTTGAGTGGGGTCCAATCATTTTCTCCAGTGAGATGCTTTGTTGAAGAAGAAAGAATTTGCCTGTGGCATTGGGACTCAGATCATTAAATTTATTGAATGATATTTTTCTTTGTGTTTATTATTTAATTTATTAAACCAGCATGAGAATAAGCCTATGCTCACAAGTTAAAGGGGAAAAAGGGAGAAAATCTATTCTGAAAGAAACATTTTTGCCTAAGTAATTTTTATTTTTTTTAGATAAAACATGTTCCCCTCCCCCAGATTTCATGAAATTGGCACCTTCCTTTAAACTAATCTTTCTTTATGAAAGAAATACTTACTTCCCTGAGAAAAACTCAAAAGTCAATTATTCAAAAGACTCTAGAAAGAAGAGACAGCACTAATGAACCCCTTCCTTTCATAATTATGTGCTCCCAACTAAAGCCAAGAAACCTGAAAAAGTCCCCGCTTAGTTTTATGATTCTGTGTAGAGTTTGCTCATAAGGGTATAGACTCTCATATTATGTTTCGGGTAGTTATCTGTCATACCTCAGAGGGAGAAACCTTGAGACTCTCTCTTTATGGAAGTGTGTTGTGATATCTATAGACTCTCCAGACTTTTATGACCTCTCCCCAAGAAGCCTTTTCACATTGGAGATACCTCCATTCCTATGGCTCTCTCCTCTAATGGATGAATCCCTGACCTGAAGAGTGATTTCATGCATGTCTCCACCATTCACCTTCACTTTTCTTTTGACTCTACTCTTGACTCTCCAGAGTTCTCTATTTCCTCCCTTTGTACTTTTTTCCCTCTATATTCCACCTTCCAGATTTCTTTTCTGTATCATCTTTCCCCATTAAATGTAAGCTCCTTGAGGGTAGAATGTCATCTTTTTGGTTTATATTTGTATTCCAAGCCTTGGATTGAGGCCTGAAATACAGTAAGCAAACTTAATAAAAATGCTCTCTGTCTCTGTCTCTCTTTTTATCTGTCTTTCTGTTTTGATCTCTCTGTCGGTCTGTCTCTTTGTCTTTCAGGGTCTGTTTCCATCTGGGAAATTGTCAGATGACAGAAACAAATTTTGATAAACAAAATATTTCCCATATGTCTTGTTCCTTTCTTCTCTTTCTTTTTAAAAAAAAAAATCTCTGGCAAAGTGCTTTATTCATCTTTCTTTTTTTTAGTATTTTATTTTTATTTTCCCCCAGTTCCATGTAAAAAAAATTAACATTTATTTTTAAAACTTTTAGTTCCAAATTCTCTCCCTTCCTCCCTCCCCACCTCTCATTGAGAAGGCAAGCAGTTCAATATAGGTTATACATGTGTAGTCATGCAAAACATTTCCATAATAGTCATGTTGTGAAAGAAAATATAGACAAAGACCTCAAGAAAAATTAAGTTTAAAAAAAGTATGCTTCAATTTGTATTCAGACACCATCAGTTCTTTTTCTGGAGATGGATAGCATTTTTCATCATAAATCCTTCAGTTGTCATGGATCATTGTATTGCTTAGAATAGCTAAGTCATTCACAGTTATATCTTATAATATTGCTGTTACTTTGTACCAAGCACATTTCATTTTGCATCAACCCCACGTAAATCTTTCCAGGTTTTTCAGAGAACATCTTGCTCATCATTTCTTATAGTATAATAGTATTCCATTATAATCATATAGCACAACTTTCACAGCAATTCCCCAATTGATCAGTATCCACTCAATTTCTAAATCTTTGCTGCCAGAAACAAGTTGCTATAAATATTTTTGTACACGTAGCTCCCTTCCCTTTTTGTTTTTTCTCTCATTTACGGCATAGACCTAGTATTGACATTGCTAGATCAAAGGGTATGCATGGTTTTATAGCTTTTAGGGCATAGTTACGAATTGCTCTATGGAATGATTGAATCAGTTCACAACTCTACCAACAGTGCATTAAGGTCTCATTTTTTCCCACATCCCTGCCAACATTTGTTATTCGCCTTTTCTTTCCTATTAGCCAATATAATAGGTATGAGGTAGTACCTCAGAATTATTTTAATTTACATTTCTTCTATCAATAATGAGAGTATTTTTAATATGGCTATAGATAACTTAGGTTATTTCATCTGAAAACTGATCATATCTTTTGATCATTTATAAATTGAGGAATGGTTCTTATGTTTATAAATTCAACTCAGTTCTTCATATGTTTGAGAAATGAGGCTTTTATCAGAGAAACTTGCTTCAAAATATTTTTCACAGTTAATATTGTTAATGGTATTTCTCTCCATCCTACTTCCTGCCCCCATTTATTCTGTTCTCTCTCTTTTCACCCTGTCTCTCCTCAAAAGTTATTTGCTTCTGACTACCACCTCCCCCAAACTGGCCTTCTATTTGAGTTTGAAAACACTGGTGGATGTATTAGCTGTCCCTTCCAGATTTAAGAACTATTCCACAGGTAGAATTGATGGAACTTCAAAACTCATCAGCTTTTGAATATCTAGAGATAGAGAGGAGAGTAAAAGATTACTTTGTGACTGAGAGAATAATGGTGGAGGAATAAATAAGTTAAGGAGAGAGACCTGACCTAGGGAGACAGGGAGCTTGTTTTCAACAATGTTGAGTTTTAGATGTCAATCATATGTCCAGCTAGAACTATCCAGCAGAAAGATGGAGATTTGAAACCAGAGGATCCTTGTAGATTTGGAAATCAGCTTCATGGAGGTGATAGCCATACCAAAGGGAGATCACTAAGAGAGAAGACATGAGTAAAGGACAGAAATTTGGAGGACATCCAAGTTTAAAAGATATTTTAAAGTAGAATAGAAGAGACCCTAGTGTTTTTATTTTTTAGTAGTAAAAGAAAAGATTGGACTAGAGGATCTCTCACGTCTCTTCCCACCCTAAACCTGGTGATCTGCTGTTTGTATGATAAGCAGAAGGAGGCAGTAAATAGGAAAAGACTGAAAATGTATTAGAAAGAGGGCATGATTGATGGAGAAAGATAAAAAGTAATAGGAAGGAAGGGGATAACTTTGATGAATGTAGAGGGTAGGGAGAAAAAAAGGAGGTGTAAAAACATGCTGCCTTTCATAAACTATCTCAATAATATGGGGTCATTAAATGATTAAGAAGAGAGGGTAGAGTTGGGGACTTGAAGAGAGATGAGAAAATTTAAAGCAGTCATTGTAGGGAATAATTGAAAGTTTCTAAGAGATTTATTTCAATGCAGCAATGAAGAAGTAATTGAGGAGACAATATCACTTTATGGTGAACCCAATTGACATGGTTTTAGAATTTCCTTCACCAGAATCTGCAAATTCTAAAATAGGAGGAAAGGAAGTTGATAGTAAAAGCAGTATAAGGTTCATTGGTAGCAAGGGGGGAAATGATACATGGTAAAGGAATCAAGGAGAAAGGAGGAAGCACTGTATTCCTTAGAGATTCAAAAGTAGAATTCGAGAGATCATAGAGGTCATTTGGTCTAACCATCTTCATTTTACAGATCAGGAAACTGAGAGCCTTGGAATTTGTAACTTACTCAAGACCATACAGCGAGTAAATGTTAGGAACAGGATTCAAATCTAGATCCTCTTGCTTCACATCCTGACTTTTTTCCTAGGGAAGTTATTTTAAATTATTTCATGGGAAAGAACAAACAATATTTTTTAATAAACCCATTGTGCATTTAACTTGCTATTGATATTTGTCAGAACAATCTTAGGACGGCCCTTTCTTGGCTCTCTCAGATTTTAAGCTATTGAGACAAAGTGCTCTTCAACCGGGTGCAAGAAAATTACACAGAATGGTACAGGATCAATAGTCCCTTCTACACCATGACACCATCCCCCACTTCCCACCCCCATTATTCATTCTTTGTAGGGCTTGTCACTTTTCTAGCTACTTAAAAATACTACTTTGAAGGCCAGAGGAAGGGGTTGCATTTTGATTTGTTTTATCTCCCTTGATTGTCTTCTAGCTCTCAGATTGTATACTTTTGAAAAAAGTCATGTTAGAAAAGGGTATTTCAAGGGTGACAGCAAAAATCAAATAGCTGATGAACCAGCGATTGGATTCATCATATTTATAAAGACAATAATTGTAACCTCTTTATGAAATGTGGGGCTTAGTCATTGCCTACTCCCACCCTTAACAGTGGGCTAGAAATCCAGCCTTAAATTTCTTTTGCATTAACTCCTCAAAGATAACGATTACCATTTAACTCTGCAGTTACATAATCCTAGTGAAATTTTAATGTGGACATCTTGCATTAACTTTCTTTCCTTTAACAACAACAAAAAAAGGAAAAAGGTGGCCCCTAAATAAATGAAACTCAATTTCACGGCACATTATCTCTCTCAATTCTTTCCTCACAGCTTTCATTTTCATTAAAATCACAGACAACCATAAATTAATAATTACTTCAGGTTGACTAAATGCAGGCCATACTATTTAGCTCTCGTTTTCTTACAGTGGCCCTCCTTGTTCATGCTGGAAAAATGTTAATTTAGATAATGTGGCTTGCCCCTTGTCATATAATTCTGTTTTGCAGTTTCACTGATCTATAATGGTCTGTTCTTATTAGATAGTATTAACTTTATCTTTTGCTCAATCAAGCTTTGCATTTTGCTCTGAAGACAAGTTGTGAAATCTTGGCTGAAATGTGTTATTATCCATATATCTATTATAATTCTATCCATCTCATTGTGCTATCTGTGTTTACCAACTGATTTGTGATTCCATGCAGCTGTGAATGTATTGTCCATTAGCTTAAAGTGTGTGACATACTTAAGTTAAGAATAAAGAGATACATGTGTAATTCCAACCTCCTTATAGTTACGATTATTTTAAAATGACTTTATTGTTGTACAATTTTAAAGGCATAAACCAGTAGATTCACTTAAATAAAATGTAACTAAAATTTCAAACCCATTTTGTATCTGAATATTTTCTGATCTTTGAAAACTTTTGATTAACCCTACTACAAGTTATTTTATCATTTACTTAAAACTATGATCCTTGCAGTGGCTTCATAAGATTGACTTCTAATTTTTAGAGAGATTCCACAGGGAGTGCAGTTATACAATCATGCTTTAGCACACTGAAAATAATAAAATACAGGATATGCTAACAAAAATAGAAATGAACATTTTAGTCACTGATCCTTTTGTTGACAGTGTTACTTAGGAAAAAAGATTCACTTTCTTTAACATGCATAAAACTAGTTTGACATGAACACAATTGAGTTTCTACTTTTTTGAATAGCCTCATGTAATGAATTTGGGATGAAAAATACTTTGAAATTAATAGATATGGTTAAGTAAGGGCCATGTTGACTGATTCTTTTGGACAAAAGAGAAAAGAAACATTCAGCAGCTTAGTTGTAAACATACTTATGTAATTTGGTAAACCAGAATCTCGGCTTTGTTCTTCAGAGAGTAGGCCAGCTAGGTAATTAAATTGATTATGTAGGTCAGAGATAGGGGTTTTTAATTCACACAAAAGTATAAATCGGGAAAAGCCATTATATGAAACTCCCGACGTCTTCAGGGCTTTCCTCAGAGACCTGAAATATTCAGCATCTATGTGTTTTGTGATGTTTGTAAATTAAACTTCTTCTATAACCTTCTTTTTAAAAAATTTTTGGATTGGCACACATTCATAGTGCCTTTTTCTTATAACTAAACTATTTTTTTGGTTATTATTGAACTTCTAATCATTTCTACTTTTTCCTATTTTAGGAGTTTTTTTTTATTCTTATATGCCCAAAGTGCAACAGTATTTTAACTAGAATGTGTGTGTGTGTGTGCGTTTGAGTATGTGTTTTCATGGGGCAAGTGAAGGAGCAGGATGAAAATTGTTTATAGTGCTGAGGCAGAGAAAGATAACCTGGGGTAAGACTATGACTATCAGGAGGTGGAGAGACAGCACACTATCTCTCGTGATTCATAGGATTATAGCTCTAGAAGGGACGGCTCTTCATTTTACATCTGTAGAAAATGAGTCACACAGAGATTAAAAAACATGACCAATGTCATCTACATACTAAATATTAGACAAGGTATTTGAACACAGAGTATCAAACCACAAGGACCTTGGTTTTTCGACTCTACACACTTATTCCTTGGCCATTTGGTGCTCTTGAAGGAGTGGTTATTTCTGGCAATGTGGGGTTGACTGAGCTTAGGTCAGGGGCCACGAGTACAGCTGCAAAGGGGAGAAAACACATTCCAAGGTAGTATCATTCTTTTGCTGCTGATATGGCAAGCTCCAGGAATGAGTCATTTTCACAAAGAGTGGACATGGGACATGTAAAGAACTAAATTTTAGCACTTTGGAACAAGGCCTCTAAATTCAGAAAAGTTTTAAAGAAATCAGTATGTGCTCTCTCAATTGCCCCATAGGCCTTGTGTAACCCTCCACCCCTGCCTACTCAATATCTTGTAACCACATTACATTAAGCCCCAAGATCACATGGTGTTTGACTTTCCTGTCATTCCTGTAACCACCTTATATTAGTTACCCCATGTCATCATTGCTGACAGCTCCATCCTGAGAGATTCTCTCTGTGTCTTATTTGGACATAAACAGGCACTGAACTGTACCCCATAATTTGAAAAGTCCCAGAGGAAACATTTGTAACTGGTATAGTATTCAAACAATACAACAATTTAAAATTGATCTGGGAATCTCATTTCCTTCTTTGCACCAAAGCCTGGCTCTTCTCACTGTAAATACTATTTTGCACGTATCGACATGTCAGTACTTTGAATAAGATGTTTTTTACATAATGATCAAACTGATTTTTGAATGAATTTTGTCTCCAAACAAGTAAGCTCTGATATTCATAAAATAAAGGGGTGCTAAATTCTGACACTTAAACTCTTTTCCCCCAAACCCCAATATTTGTATATATTGGAGGGGAAAGATAAGAAGAAAAATAAAGGACTTTATTATCTTACTTTAACTGAGTTAGGGCAAGGAAGTATGGGGAAATCAACAGGCAAATTTTATTTTATTTTTCCCTTTGTTTCCCAGGCTAAGCAAATGGGAGTTGGGGATGAATGCTGGATGAGCAAAACTATCTGGAGGGATTCCAAAAATTAATCAAGCATTCAACTTTGCAGTTCTGTGTTTTGCAAAAGGCATTTGTTCTTGTCCAGCTTAAAATAATCTTTTGCAAGAAACCTTAAATCTAAGCAGCAGCTACTGTACTTTCTGGATCAAAATTTTCCAAATATTAATAGTCATGCCATGTACCCTCCTGAACTACGTGCAAAATAGCCCCCAAATGTTTCATCAACATGATATAGCTGTTACAAAATCTGGAAAGACAAAGGGTACCATAAATTACTATGTGTGTATCTTACTACCCTTCACAGAGTAGCTCATTTTACTCTGGTTATATGACGTAAAGGAATTATTTAGTGCAGAGTGGAAGAGGGAAAAGAGTCTGAGCAGGAGTTAAGCAATTTGTGTTATAATGTTAAATTGTGAGAAAAAGGCCATAATGTCAGCTACCCAATGACTGATGCTACTAAGTTTCAAGACCATAACTTGCAGTTTATGAAATGTTAGAACCCTTTAAATGGTGATCAACAATAGAAGGGGCCAGATACCCCCTAGCTATGTGAACATGGCCAAGTCACTAAAGCTTTACCAGCCTGATAAAGACTCTTGATCTACAAAACAGGCCTAATAGACTTCAACATATTTCTTCACAGAGTTGTTGAGAGGAAAATGTTTTAGCATGTTAGAATGCCATGTGAACACGAAATAGAATTATACATATTATCATTTCCCCCTTCTGGTATTTATATGAAGATATGAATAAAAATAAAGGGAAGTTTGGATGGATGGCAGTCTATATGTTTGGTGAAAATAACTGCATTGATGAGATCATAGATACATTGAAGCTCCAGTTCCCCAAAAATTATAAACTCCCAGAGGGCAGGCTGTTTTTGTCTTTCTTTGTAATCCCAGCAATGAGCACAGTATCTATTACATGTGAGATTCTTGATAAATGCTTGATAACTTTACTTGTTTATACTGCCAACTGCCTCTTGAATATTTCATACTGGATGCCTTGGGAGCATCTCAGACTTGTGTCCAAAATAAAACATTTCCTTTCTCCATCCCTCCCTGACAATTCTCTTACAAAATTCTCTATCAGATTGGAATTATCCTTGACTTCTCATTTTCCTTCACCTCCCATATCCAATCAATTACAAGTTGCCAAGTCTTATCAATTCTACCTTCAGAACATCTCACACAGCTGTCCCATCCCCTTCACTTACAAAAGGATTACCCCAGTTCCACTCTTCATCACTTCTGTATTAGATATTGCAAAACCTCCTCATTGGTCTTCTTGACCCAATTATCTCCCCTCTCCAAGCCATGCTCCAACAACTGCAAAACTGATAACCAAAGCACAAGTTTTACCATGTCATACTCATATTTCATCAATAATACACAATGACAGGGGTGGCTAGGTGGTGCAGTGAATAGAGCACCAGCCCTGGAGTCAGGAGGACCTGAGTTCAAATCTAGACACGCTTACTAGCCGTGTGACTTTGGGCAAGTCACTTAACCCCAACTGCCCTCCAAAAAAGCAAAAAAAAAATTAAAACATATACAATGACCTTACTTGCTCTAAGAATAAAATACAACCTCCTCTGTTTGATATTTAGAACTCTTTTAATAACCTGTTTACCACCTTCACAAGCTAACGCATTACTCTTGTTCATGGAGTCTATGTTCCGGTAAAAATACCCTTCTTGATGCTCTCCATATGTTACATTCTACCTCCCATCTCTGTGATTTTGCATAGGCTGCCCCCCATGCCTAAAATGAACTGCATCTTCACTCTGACTTTTTAGAATCCTTATCTTCAAAGCTCAGCTCAAATGACACTTCCATCATGAAGTCTTTTTCTCTTACAAAGCTGCTAGTTCCTGTCCCCACCAAATCATTTCTAATTTATTTTATAAATGTGTATATGCATAGATGTGTAAAATATGCATATTTTCAAGTATATGTATATTGATATTTGCATGTTTCTTTTTTTTGTGTGTTCTCTCCATCGAAGTTAGGGAATGTTTCATTTTTGTTTTTGTATTCAATTGCCTAGCACAGTGCCTGGCATGTAGACACATTATTTAAAAAATCTGAAGAAAAGTTGATTGATTTTTTTATCTCAGGAAAATATTGTCATTTGGTCACTTTAACTTATTTATGGTGAATATGCTAGAATAAGAACTAACAAGCACCTAATGCAACAATAAATCTTAAATATTCATAATTTTCTTTCTTTTTTAAAGCAATTGGGGTTAAGTAACTTACTCAATATTACATGGCCAGTTATTTCTGGATGTGGTGCTAAGTATCAGACCCCGGATTCGATCCCCAGGTTATCCCAACACTGGGGCCAGTGCTCTTACTCACTGAGCCACCAGGCCACCCCTAAGCAATTGGGGTTAAGTAACTTGCTCAAGGTTACATGTCCAGGTGTTTCTGGGTGGGTGCTAAGTGTCTAAGCCTGGATTCGATCCCCCAGGTCATCCCAACACTGGGGCCAGTGCACTTACCTGCTGTGCTACCTGGCTGCCCCCATATTCATATTTTTCAAAAGAATGAAGAAATATTTAGAACTAAGCATGAGTTATTTTCACAGCCTAGTAAAGGGATGCTCATATAGTTGTTGAGATGTTTTTAGACTTGGGATCATAGAGCATGGGAAGAGATATGCAATTAGAGATATCTAAACTGTCTAGCATTTATAAGAAAAATCAGAGCTGGAGAAACAGATTGGGGAATCATCTGCATAGAGGCGATGCAATTGTTTGATGAACCAGATTCTCAAAGGAAAAATACAAATAGAGAAGAAGGGTCATGGATGGAACCTTAAGGAACATCATTACCTTGAGGGATCAGCAAGAAAATGAAAGGTTAATGAAAGAGACAGAGTTTTTGAAAAAGTACCGGAGGTAGATAACCAAGAAAATATGGCATCTATGTAGTCAAATGATGAGGAAGTATCTGGAAGGATGGAGTGGTCAGTTGTGTTCAAGGTAACAAATTGGTCAAGGATAACAAGGCCTTAAAAATTCCATTGGATTTAATCAATGGGACAAAACTGGTGACCCTAGAAGAAGCAGCTCCAGAGAATTCATAGGAATAGAATTCTAATTGTGCTGTGTTGCTTCTTAGAGTCAAAGAGTTCCTCAGAAAAGTTCTTCTACTATAAGCAAGGAACTTAAATTGATTTACAAAAATTGGAAGGCAAATCTGATGTCTGACACCTGTGAAAAAAATGTAAATAAACACAAACAATGTCATGCCTGCAAAACTCCAACTGCTGGGAATTGTTTCAGATTCTGAGGAAGTTTCCATATGGACAAGTAGTTAATAATCTTGCAGTCACTCATTCCAGTAGCAATTTCTGGAATGTTTTTTTTTTTCTCCCTTCTTTCAGTTCTCTTAAGACTGCATCCTTAGATGCCTTTAAAATAATGCGGCCTCACCTGTATACATTCCTTCTAGTCCAGCAACAGTTTCCATCATTGCTTTCCATTCACTTCTTTATGTAACACATTGTCATGTTAGGGTTCAAATGTGGAAGCTCCATTGTAATTATTGGGGAAGACAATATATTTCTCATGGTGAAGAAAAGAAGACTATTGCACATTACTAATGGAAAATTGTGTTAAAAGCAGGAATAGAAGGAACTCTGCATCAAACATCAGAAAGATCAGAACAGTAGGTTCTTCAGTCATGTAGAAAGCAAGGAATAGTCAATAGACATTTGAACTATATGTATTAATATAACTTCAAGACATGTAAATGAAGAAGGTGTCACCACCTTGGGGTAACTGGATGTAGAATTTTTTTTTTGGTATACTGTAATGGTAATTTGAAGATCTTCCTTGCCCCTTAATAGACCTAAGGGAATTTGAAGACTTTCCCTGATTTGAAGATCTTCCCTGCCCCCTAATAGGCTAAATATCATCACATGCAGCCTATGCTGGGAGGAATTTGCTGAAGGGTGCTGCAGAGCCCACAGGAAGCTGGGAGTCAGAGCATTTAGAGACCAAGGGAGGAGAGGATACTTCCAGGGGAGATAGGTAGGCTTGTGAGTAAATGTTTGTGGAAAGGTTAAAAGATGGTGTGGCTCTCTGCTATGTTGTGGTGTATTAACTTCTATGTTGCTATGATGGATTCTGTTTCCTGGTGCTAGAATTTGGTTTTCTGGTTTCTGAATTAATGTTTTGCTACTGTCTTCTATATGGAGAGTCTGTTATATTTTGCAGTTGAGCACTATGTTGGCATATTTACAGCTGCCATCAGTGCTGTGAATATTGCATTGGCACTATACATACATAGATAAGTGTCACACAAGATGTAATTAGGAGATTATGGCAATAAAGATAAGCAGAGGATGATACAAACATATGAGAACAATCTGGAAGTAGCTATGTGGAGAAATACAAAGAATACTTATTCTAGACCTGTGTATTTGAGACGAGGAGCAGTCTTGAAATATGACATCATTCATCCATCAGTCAATGAGCATTTGTTAGGTGCCTACTGTTTTATCTGCTAGGCACTATGCTAGAGGCTAGGGATGTAAGTGCAAAAAAAGGAACAGTCCCCAATCATATTCAGAAAGATAACATTGACTAATGATTAGCATAAATATAATGCGAATACGTTTTTAAAAATACAAGTTAGGTTAAGACAAGGTAGTTCGGGAAGGAAGGCACGAGCAGCTGAGGGTCAAAGTGTACCAAGAAAGAATTCATGCGGAAGTTTTTGAGGCAGCGGTATCCTCAAGGGAAAGTACAATTTCTAATAATACTGTGCATTGGGGATATTTGAATGCCAGGATCTGCAACTGGTACAAATGAATAAATCAGGTCTCTTTGCTAGCAAATAAGTCCCTGATTGTCCTTGGGGGCAAGGACAATCCAAAAGGATATATTTCCCCCCATGAGGTATTGAATGTCTTATATAAATGTCCATTAGGTATTAGATTCACATTCTCCCCTGCTTCCCTCACCACTACAGAAACAAGGTAGGAGGAAGAATCAGTCAAACACCAGGTATTTATTAAATGCCTACTATGAGCTCAATATTGCCTCAGGTTTGGGGGATCACACAAAAAAATAAGAGGTATGGCTCTTGATATCAATAAGGCTTAATGTAGAAACATGATTTATGAAGTAAGGGAACCTCTATCTCTAAAACAAGGCTTCAAAGTGGGTCTGAATGAAGACCAATGGATAGGTTGTAATTTTGCCCCATAGAGCTAATTATCTGACTTTTACTCCCAAACCTATGACTCTTCTAAACTTCCTTATTTTTGTCCTGAGTACCACTGTCTTGTCAGTCACTCAGGTTCACAACCTTGGTGTTCTTATAAACTACTTACTTTCACTCACTCCATATATTGAAGCAGTATCTAATATATGTTTTATATAAGGTCCCTTTTCTCTACTGACACAATCACCCACCACCCAAGTTCAGGTTCTCATCATTCATCTATTTTTTGGATTCTTACAATAGCCTCTTAATTTTCCTCACTGTATTTGGTCTCTGCCCAACACAATGCATCCTTCACACACCTGTGAACATAATTTTCCATTTATACATAGAGAAACATGATTCCTGCTCAAAAGTTATGAGCCATTGTTTGATGGTTTTTCTATGTATCTTTCAATTTAAAAAGTATCTTAAAAGAAGAAATTCACTTGCTTGACTAGCTACATTGATCAAATTAACTGAACAATTAATTACTAACAAGCAATTATTATTTAAAATTCTATTCTATCCCTCAGGACATACACAAGGATGATGCAAAAATAATGAACCATATTCAATCACATTGCTTTCACTAAAATATGATCATTAATAACATCTATTGAAAGCAAAAGGGGTTGTATTATTAATAAATAAAATTATATATTTAAAAATATTCACTTTTGTCTCATGCATTTAAATGTCTATTTTATAATGCATTAATATAGTGGTATAATTTATATGTGTATATATATATTATGCACAGATATAAAATTTATATATATATATATATATATACCAAGGATGCATTATCATTTTTTTTAATTTATAGGATATTACCAAAAAAGTCTGGAGATTATTGTTCTAGTCAGTGAGAAAAAATTCACACACAAACACACACACACATTTACATTTAAAGATAATTATACATTTTACTGTATACTGCAATTTATGAGAACACAAGGAATTTAGTTTTATAGGACATAGAAATAATGGACTAGAGTATTCATAGATATTCCTAAACAAGGAATGACTAGATCTGCTATCCCTTGAAGAATGGGTTATGATATAAAGAAGTGGACAAAATAAAGGTGAGCTTTCCTAAAAGGAAGAAGAGAATTAGTAAAGGTAATAATAAGCTTGGCCTATTTGGAAGAAATTGAGGAGAGTAACCTGAATAGAGACAAGATTATGTACTTAATAACATTGTGAAATAATGTTAGATAGCAAGTTTTGCTTTTGAAAGCAAGTAAAGGACATTGAGGCAGCTAGGTTGGGCACTGAATAAAGTCCCAGGCCTGGCATCAGAAAGACTCATCTTCCTTAGCTGAAATCTGACCTTGTAAACTTTCTAGTTGTGTGACTGGGCAAGTCATTTAACCCTGTTTGCTTAATTTCCTCATTTGTAAAATGAGCTGTAGAAAGAAATGGAAAACTACTACAATATCTTTGCCAAGAAAACACCAAATGGGGTCACAAAGAGTTGGACATGACTAAAACAATTGAATAACACCAAAGGATGTTGAAATGGGTGTGACAAGAGGGAAAAATTTTATATGCATGTGAACAAAGGTGTGAAATGCTCAAAATGATAATTTAAAAGATCAGATTAATTGTAAGATACAGAATTGAATGGAGAAAAAAGCTAATAGAAACAGGAAGAGCAAGTAGGAAATTTCTGAGGCAATAAAGATACAACCAATCATGACTTAGTCTAGGAGAGAAGTAGAATGTAAGGGACGGTTGCTTGTTGGTAAGGTTTGTTGCCCTTCATTCTTGAAGAGGACCAAAATGACATCACTTTGGTAGAGTCGAGTTACAGTGTGTCCAACTGTGACTGATCAGATCATTAGGAACTAGGAATGTTCTACTATAAGTCAGATATAAATAGTCCATGTGAACATTTGGGGTATATTTTCTAAATCTGTGTATCGCACATTTCTTTTGAACTACTTCAATTCTACTTTGTTCATAGATCAAAATAGCTTTGTTGATGATGGCACACCTTTCTGGGTGATCCTGTGCCAGTGTCTGCCATGTCATGCAATCAGTTCCAACGTTCTTCAGAAAGACCTTGAGAACAACCTTCCATCTCTTCTTCTTAGCACCATTTGCTTGATTGCCTTTTGTGAGTTCTCCATAAAATTGTCTTTTAAGCAAACATATGTTTGGGACTTTTTAAAGGAAAAAAGGAGAAAATAGTAACAGGTTAATCATAGGTGATGGAGAGGAAACGCAAATATGTTTGCATATTCTATCCTAGAAGATTAGAAAAATGAAAGACTTGCTTTGTTTTGTTTTGCTTTGCTTTGCTTCAAAAAACAAAACTTGCTATCCAACCATATTTCACAATGTTATTTAATACATGATCTTGACTCTACTCAGTCTGCTCTCCTCAGTTTCCTCCAAATAGTTCAAGCTTATTGTTGCCTTTACTAAATCTCTTCTCCCTTCTAGGAAAGCTCACCTTTATTTTCTCCACTTCTTTAAATGATTTGGAAAAATGTCAAAACCATTGACAGATATTAGGTGGTTGGGAAAAGGGCCCATTCTGATATCTGGGGAAAGTACCTAAATATAGATACATCAGGATCATACAATGCAGGTTCATAAAAGATATATTATTTCTATTACTAAAAATACTTAACTCCATGGTGTAAAAATACAAAAATCACTTATGATTCCCCATAGAAACAGATTTTCTTTTTTATTGATGAGAATTGCACATAGCTGATGATACTTATATATATATATATAGATAGATAGATAGATATAAATCTATGAACTACATTCACCTTCTCAAGAAAAAAAAACACTATTCAATTATTTTACATTCAATCATATATATATGTATGTATGTATGTATCATTTAGGTGTTGTGAAAACATTGCAAGGATTGCAAGACTTATATACAGAAACTAGATCATTTGAAAGTGTTAATTGGCATATGTGCTAAAGTGCAGAGAAAAGCATAATTCAAGGTTGAAACAATAAAGTTATTTTTAAAACTTTTATTAAATTGAAAAAATATTCATGGGTCTGTGATTCTGTTGATGTAAGAACCCATATCTAAGTGTCAGAGGCAGGATTTGAAACAAAGTCTTTTTTTCCCCAAGGCCTCTATGTACTATACCATGCTGGGGGAAAGATTTTTTTTTTAATTTGAAAGAAACAGAATTCTTTACTCTTGAACTCAACAAGTCATTTTTATTTCACTTAGTTTTTTAAGACAATGAAAATATTGACCCTGCAATTACAAATGGCCCAGTTTCTGGGCTTTATATATGAAACCATATAATACAAAATTGCTTGAGGAATCTTATTTACTCCCAGCATTTTTAGCAAATGACTCCCTAATAGTTCATATTACAAAATTACAGAGTGTTCAAAAGTATTGATTCAATTTTCAGCTTTAATAGCTAAAATCTGCACTGATACTTTTGGGAGACCCTATATAAAGTTCATGGAACTCTGTAAAATTATCTCTCCCCACCCCCTACCTCCTATCCACCTATTGGTCTCTCCTTTGGCCTCAGTAAGCCAGCTCAGTTTGTCTGCTACCAAGAACGTGATCAAAATGGAATGTCTGACTTATCCACATCCGGGTGGTGAGATTGTACATGGGAACCACTGGTTGTGGAAAAGTGTATGGTTTTCCTGGAAAACAAATCCAGGAAATATATTGCTGTATAGATTGCTTTTTATGCATCGAGAATAGTATTGAACTTCTGCTATATCCATTCCTCAGTCCAAATTTAGCCCATGAGTAATGGAGTCATTCAAAGTTTACTTACAGGAACATTGTTATTGTTCAAGCCATGACTCTCTGTGTTACACAAGAGTATCTCAGGCATAATTTCAAAATTAAAGGAGGAAATACAAATATTTCTAAAAAAGCTACATTCACTTATATTAAAAGAAGAGAGAAGGCAAACTATAGTGGATAGTTAGCCTAAGAATTATCAATACCAGGGTGAGTTCTATCTCTGACCTCAATTGAGTGTGTGACCATCGACAAGTCATTTAACTCTTCAGTACCCAAACTGCTCTATAAAATTGTAAGTAACAGAATAGATATTACTCTGCATTAGAAAAGAAGATTTCCATGTTAGTTATACCCTCTATCAGTGAAATCACAGGTCTAGACATTCCTCAACTTCCTTCCAGAAAATAATGATAGAATATAATAGGGTATTTTCAAATTTCATTTCAAATTCGTTTACTACTAATATTATGGGTTAGAGGTAGCCACGGTGTAAAGAATAGAAAGTATGGCTTAGAACCAGGAAAACAATGGTTAAAGTCCTGCTTCTGAGGCATACTGGCTATTTGACTACCAGCTCAGTGTTTTAGGGTTCACAGTTCCATATGGGGTCATGACCTACAGTTTAAGAAGTACTGAAGGTGTTGTGAGTGGAAAAAGTTTAAGAAGCCCTGTTCTAGAGTTCATTCTCTGAGATGAAAAGAGTCTAAAAAAGTGCCACACTAGTTTGATATTAGGTATTTCTTCAACCAAGAGATTTCTATACCAACCAAATCTCTGGTCCCAATCCCTAATATTTTGTCTGTCTATATTGGATTGTTCTTCTTTTTGTGTATTTTCTTTTGTCTTGTGAGTTGGAGGGAAATAATGAGAAAGAAAACAAAAACAAAAAAGGTGGAAATAGTATGCTTCAATCTGCATTCAGACTCCATAGTTCTTTCTCTAGATGTGGATAACATTTTCCATCATGAGCCTTTTTGGATCCTTGTAATGCTAAGAAGAGCTAAGTCTATCATGGTTTATCGTTGTACAATGTTACTGTTGCTGTGTGCAATGTTCTCCTGGTTTTGTTCACTTCATTCAGCATCAGTTCATATAAATCCTTCTAGGTTTTTTTTTTTCTAAAATCTACCTGTTCATCATTTCTTATAGAACAGAAGTATTCTATTACATCCATATAATACAGCATGTTCAGCCATTCCCCAATTGGTGAACAGCCCCCACTTTCTAATTCTATGCCACCACAAAAAGAACTTCTATAAAAATTTTTGTACATGTGGGTCCTTTTCCCATTTTTATGATCTCATTGGGATACAGACCTAGAAGAGGTATTGCTGGATCAAAGGGTATGCACAGTTTTATAGCCCTTTGGGTATAGTTCCAAATTACTCACCAGAATGTTTGAATCGCTTCACAACTCCACCAACAATGCATGTTCCAATTTTCTCACATCTTCTCAGACAAGAAGTTTGTTCAATGAGGAAGGAACATTTTAACAGTATCATTTTCTACTCAGTTAAGTAGGTGAGGCTGACTTCTCCCAGCAGTAAGGGAAGGACTTGGAAGCAGGGGTGAGGGAGTAGACAGGATGGCCACCCCTTAATTTTCTGTATCTGGCTCATGGGAAAGGAATTGATGTGAAGTATATACTAGGTTTTCAAGGTCATCCACAATTTGGCTCCAGCTTTATTTTCTGGAAAGTACAGTACACGAATCCGCATAACCTCCCATCCCAGAAGATGAAACTATTTAAAATTTCTGGACTAGACATCCCTTTTCTTTTTTTTTTAGAGGGGCTATTGGGTCTAAGTAACTTGCCCGAGGTCCCATGGCTAGTAAGTGTTATGTGTCTGAGGACAGTTTTGAACTCAGGTCTTCCTGACTCCAGGGCCTGTGCTCTATTCACTGCTCCACCTAGCTGCCCGTAGACATCACTTTTCTATCTGTGACTTTTTTCCTGGTGTTCTCTGAAATGTCCTCATCCATATCTCTATTGATATTTTTATTGATTCCAATATTGATAGGAGAGACAGTTTCAAATAGAGTGTCTTCAAAAGACAATCTAGTTTTCTTATTCTGGGGATCTTGTTTTCAAGTGTGTCTCAATTCAGAGTCAGTGTTTTCTATATTCACTTCTCTAAACCTACATCCATTCTTTCTTGTCCTGTCTCATGTGAAAATATAATACTTCATCCTGTTTATATCTATAGTGTTCTTTAATATTCTTAAAGGCCAAATAAAGCTTTGTTTTACCTCCAGGGCATATAAGACCTTCTATTAATGTTTTCACAAAGCACTATTTTCTCCCCAAATTTAATCATTTTAGCATTTTTTCTTTCTGAAAAATAACAAAATAACCTTTATAAAACATGCTCAGAGTGAAAGGTAAAGGAATACCAAAAAAATAAAGAAAATACATAGAGCTTAATTTAAAAAAATTATATTATCAATTCAATAGGTTTCATAAGGCATTAATCACTCAAATTATAAAAAAAAGCTTTATTATGAAATATTTCTCTTCATGCTCAAATTAGAAAATATTGTAATGACATCACTAAAATTGGTATATATGTATTACTTGCTTATGGAAGTCAAGTGAAGCCTGATACAAAATCTTTGTTGAAATTATTAACTTCATCTAATAGTGCCTGTTTGGAAACTACCATTTACAAAATAAAACAGAAGTTCTTCCTAGACAGTATGTTTCCCAGAATGTTTTTCCAGTGTTCATCCATAATAGAGGATTAGCATTTTCTTTCAGAGTTTTATTTTCCTTACTTTGTTTTGAAACCCCTGAGACCATAGCAGTATCTGAAATTCACTCCCTTGGGTGAATGTCACTATGTCCATTTAATGTCCCATTTTACTCTTTAGGCAGCTCTTCTTTGGGGATGGGAGGGGTGTACAGTTGCTCCTTTGTCTAATTTCTGCTGCATTTCCCAAACTTTTGTACTGCTTTGTCTATTGACATTATGCTAATGAGATTAAAGTCATGCATGCTGACCAGGTGAAGCATGAAGTTTCAACAGAGATTCTTCTTAAAGATTTTCTGTCCATAATTCTCTCAACATACAGACATGATTCATGTGATTGTCAGCAATAAACCCATGCTTCATGACATGTAGATTCCATAATTTCATCACTTCTTTCTCTCCTTCATTGATATCAGAAAATTCTTCAATTTGAGTAATGTTTTTTTTTTCTCTTAGCCATTCAGGATCCTTTTCATCTTCACTATCTTCTTCAATTTCTTGTTGGTAGAGGGGTAAACAAGAGTCTCTAGAGCCAATTGTACCCACTGCTGTATGTTCATTACTTTTTTTCTACTTTTCCATTTTCAGATGCAACAAATTCAGACATACTTCCTTTTGTATGCATAGGACTACATATGAGAATATGTATGACAGATATTCTCTTTACTGGTCAATTACTATTAAACGCAAATCCAAGTGGACAATGAATATCCTGAGGACTTTCTGCATAGGAACCATCATAACACTCATGGATAGAAACATATATTGTAGCACCTTTTGGATGAGATACATAATTGAAGATAAATCTATTATGAGAGACTTTAAGATGATTGAGTAAACTATAAAGTTTGTGGCAGTACAACATGCACAAAGGGCAATGCAACTGGCTTCAGTTTGTTGTCTTGTATAGTTTTTATAAAAGAATTGGCAAAATGTTTCTAACTTTTGTCTGAGTCTTAAAAATATCTTTTTCTTGGTTGAAGGTCTGTAGATAATAATTCTTTCACCTTTATAGTTTGAGAGTGTTTACCAGAACCAGGCTTATTTTCTTGAGGAAGAGTCTCAAAATTTCGGTTTGCAAGAAATTTTACTATAGGAACTACAGATTATTATTGGTGTCTCCTGTCCAATGAATAGTGAACTACAATGTAGGTAGGTCCTTTCCCATCAAGATTCATTTCCCATAATGTTCTTTTCTTACTGATTAGACATTATTCCATTTTCTACATGACTATTTCATATTCTCTATATAGAAGCTGCAAGTGACTATTTTTATTAAATAAAATAATTTGTGCTGTGAAAGTCTTTTATCCATCTTCACAATTTCAGGAGTTGTGTTTTCTTCTAGCTGCAAGTTCTTCATTAACACCTATATTTTCATCGCTTTCTCCATTAATCATTCCATTAAACTGTCTTCTTCCTGGCCAAGTCACTCTAAATAGCAAAGAGTAAGAATTAACCATATGGCTATTACTAGATTCAAAATCATCACTTGTTGTAGCAAGGGATGCACAATTTCCAGGTTTTGTTTGGTTGAGGTCTGGACACAAAGACATGTGCTTTTTACTTGTATGAACTTGTCTTACTGAACAACATATGTCCTTTAGCTTTTTTGTGTGGCAAACTTTCACAAAGCAGAACTTCCAGGAAAACAGAATTTTGTTCATTCTCTGAGTTTTGTGATAATGTCATTTTTGTGGGAGAAACCAGTAAATGTAAGCAATAGATTAGCTAACAAACTATGAGATTCTTGCTCTCCTTTCACTTTCTCTATTTTGGATATCATGTGATCAACTGAATATGTTTTCCTTTTGATGTTTGTTCTGGAGTTTTATTGAAACATGTAAGTAAAAGTTCTGTACAAAAATATTGGTTCTATGAGATATTTGAGTACGAAGAAATATATAGATTCGTGTTGGTTTCTGAAAGGACTGGACAAAAAGCTGGAACAGGTCAGCCTGGACCTGTTCCATTTTCAGCATTTTTACAGGCAACACAATGTCCTACTTCTTGAGGCTATGGCTGCCACTGCCACTGAAGCTTTGAAGCCTAGCACCAGCACCAGAGGCCACTGCTTTGCTTCTGATGCATGGAATTTTATAACATTAAACTTGATGTGAAATAAGGAGATATTCTGGGTAATAAAATCATGTTGATGATTATAAGATCACTGATTCTTTGGTCAATCACAGATAAAAGTGAAGAGCCCAGAAGAGAATGAAGCAATGCCCAGGAATTAGGCCCCTTAACAAATCATATTCATCAAAATAGTTTCTGATAGTGTGAGCAATTTTGACTTTTCAATGTAGTTGCATTGTTTAATGTTCATTAATTGCTTTCTTATAGTAAATCAATCTTCTCGATTCATACTGTGTACTGCATCATGAACACATTTACTTTTTCTTAGTTCTTGACGTAAATATTTTTTTTGCATCACATTATGATTGCTTAACAAAAGGTAAAATGATTAGTGAATAAATGATAACAGTGAAGACAAGAAAAGACAGGGGATAAAAGGAAATAATTACCTAATTGCATGTCTGTGTGTACACATATATGTGTATACATATATATATATATATGTATATATGTATATACAGAGAGAAAGAAACAGAGAGAGAGAGATTCTTATACCTATATATGCTATTGATTGCTTATTCTTAAGAATCTTCTTTGAAAAAAAGGAGTACCTGAAAAAATATGCTAGGGGCCTGACTTAAAACAACAACTAAAAATTACATTTAAAATGATAAAATAGTTTATAGTCAGCAAACTTTTTTTTCAGAAAAAACAAACTGTATTTAGTAACCCACTAAAGAAGTAAAAAAAAGTCAAACTTTGACCAGATGGTGAAGGTGAAATTTATTTGATAATACATTAAAACTACATAATTATAAATGTTGATATTGCTAGTTATACATGTAAAGAAATGCTCCTTTGAGATTTTGGCAATTTTGCTAATTGAAAGGTATAAAACCAGAAGTACATGTGAGATTTGATTATTTGTGAAACTCTAACAAGGCACCTACATAGACAAATTACTTAGTCAAAGTGAAGATTCTATAGCCTTCTGTTTCCCAACATCCAATTTGCATGTGATTGAGAAGAGTACTTTGGACCTGAGAAATCATCAACCCCAGAACTATGTCGTGATTATTGGACAAACAAATGAATATTGCCTGGTTGGGGTTTAGCTGGCAAAAGTGGTGATTTTCTTAATCATCATGAAATAGAAGTGCTTTGGACCAGAAAAAAAATCTAAAAAATGCATCCAAGATGATTGGTGGCATTTCCTTTTTCTATACAGGCACCTGAAAAATTGAATCACTCCAACTTTGTGCCTACTATGTGCCAGGTACTGTATTAAGTGCAGATTTGTGACAGAGGATTTCTCTCTCATTGAATTGCCACCCAAACTGGAATTTGGATTAAATGTGATGATTAGTCTTGGTTCTACGTGATGAATGACAAATGATAGAATATACTTGCCTCCTGATTGAAGGGGAAGAAAATAGCTCTCATTTCCTAAGCCTCATCATTCATCTCTACTTTCCAAAGAATATCCCACTGCTACTTTATTTCTCCCCTTTATACACCAATGAATTCTCCACTTTGAGTTTGTTTTTACTCAGAATTTATTGAATGGAGTTAGTTGGTAGTCTTTTCAAATAAAACTTTCTGATATTCAGGCCCTTCTTCAAGCCTCAGGAGTACTGGTGAGTTTGCCATAGTTGGGTTCAGCAATATGGATATTTGGAAACTATGGTTAGTGGCCACCCCTCTTTAAGTCACTATCTTAAGAAAAAATTTTCTGTGAACTCTCCCATTTAGTCTTACAGACCTACTCTTCAATTCCTCAGGACTTTAAGGAATCTTTAGAGTGCTTCTATGAAATGATGTGGTTTTTCATTCCTTCATTCCACAGATTCTCTCTCTCTCTCTCTGTCTCTCTCAAAATATGTATGTGTATATATATATATAATTTATATATATATATATATATAATTTTAATATATACATATTATATATATATATAATTTTATGTATATATTTATATATATAATTTTTTAAATTGGATATTCAGTAGAAATCTTAAACTCAATGTATCCAAAACAGCACTTATAATTAATAGATTATTTTTAGGGAAAATCCCTAAATCCTCATTTCCTATGACATTCTCAAAACCATCCTCCCAGTCCCTCATTTCAACATATTGATCACATTAGATTGGATTGGATTGGATCAGATTGGGTCCAACATAGGATCATATTGGATTCCCCACTATTTCTCACACCCTCATACCCAATTTATTAACAGTCAAGGTCTAGAGGTGGCCAGGTAGCACAGCGAGTAAGAGCACTGGCTCCAGTGTTGAGATAGACCTGGAGATCGAATCCTGGGCTCAGACACTTAGCACCCACCCAGAAACACCTGGCCGTGTAACCCTGAGCAAGTTACTTAACCCCAATTGCTTAGGGGCGGCCAGGTGGCTCAGCGAGTAAGAGCACCGGCTCCAGTGTCGGGATGACCTGTATCAAATCCGGGCTCAGATACTCAGCACCACACCCAGAAATAATAACTGGCCATGTAACCTTGAGCAAGTTACTTAACCCCAATTGCTTTAAAAAAATACAGTCAAGGTCTTGAGAGTTTATCTTTATAAAATTTCCCACATATGAGCCCTTCTCTCCTCTGTCACTTCCATTATTCTAGTGAAAACTTTATTCACGTCATGTGCCTACAATAGTGTAATAGATTATTGGTATATCTGCCTGCCTCAAGACTCCTTCCACTCTAGTCCATCCTCCATTCAGCCATAAAATGATCTTCCTTTAATAAAGCAAAGGTGCAAACATGTCAACCCTGTACTCAGTATACTCCAATGGCTCCCTATTCCAAGATCATATACAAAATGCTTTGCTTGGTATTCACAATCCTTCATAACCTAACTTCTTCCTACCTTTCTACTTATATCTTGCCCCTCAAAATGTATTCTTTAATTCAGTGACATTGTCTTCCTGGCTATTGCATGAATAAGATGGATAAATGGATGAACAAAATACTCTTGGTTCAGAGTGTTTTCTCCGGCATCCCTCATACCTGAAATGTTCCCTCCTCCACTCTGGCCCCTGTGAATTTCTCCGTGTCCAACTAAATCCTATCTTCTGCAGGAAGCTTTCCCAAACCTCTCTTAATTCTATCACTTTCCATCTGTTTATCCTGCATTTATCCTGAATATGGGGGTATAAGGGATAATGAGGGACCCAAGATGATCCTAAATTTTTAGACTGAGGATCTAGGAGGATGGTTTTGCCCACTATAATAATAGAGAAGATCGCAAGATAGGTGGAATTAAAGGTGTTTCCTCAAAATAATCTTATGATTATGAGTGTTGTTTTGGACACATTGAGTTTAAGATGTCTCCTGATCATTCAGTTTGAAATATCAAAAAACTGTTGGGGATGTATGAAGGCAGGTCAGCTGAGAGCTTTGGGAAGAATAGGAAGATGTGAGAATAATCAGCAGAGATGGTAAATTCATGGGAGCTGAAGAGAACACCAAATAAAATAGTATAGAGGGAGAAGAGAAGAGGGCCCAGGACCAAACTGTGAGGGAACATCTGTAGTTATAAGGAATGATCTAGAGGAAGATCAAGCAAAAGAGACAGAGCAAGAAAAGTCAGATAGGTAGGAGATAAACCTGGAGACAGCAGTGTGTGGAAAATCTAGAGAAAAGAAAGTATCAAGAAGCCTAGAGTAATTAATAGTTCCAAAGGCCTCAGAGAGAACAAAGAATGAGGATTGAAAAAGGCCATAGGGTCTGTTGACTAATATCTTTTGTAGAGAGCAGTTTTAGTGGAATGATAATGTTGGAAGCCAAATCGTAAGTTTTTGAGAAGAGAAGAGGCGATGTAAAGGCACAGTATTTTCAAGGAGTTTAGCTACAAAGAGCAGAAGAGATATAGAACAATAGGGATGGGAGGGTCAACTGAGTTTTATCAGGATAGGGAAGACATAGGCATGTTAGTAAGCAGCAGGAAATGAGCCACTGGAGAGCAAGAGATAGAAAATCAGTGAAAAAATGGGGATAACAGAAGGAATAATCTGTTGGAGTACATAGGATGGAATAGGATCACTTCATATAGGGGCTTTAATCTTGGTAAGGAGTTAGGCCTTTCATCATGTAAAGGAGGGGTGGAGGAGAAAGCGGCAGAAGGTACCTGAATGATAAGAGATGAAGGGAGAAGAGGGAGTTCCTGGCAAATTGACTCATTTTTTTTCCTATAAAATATGAAGCAAGGTTCTCAGCTGAGAGTATGGGTAGGGAAAGTCCTGCAAAGTTCAAAGAAGGATAAAAAAAAGTTTAGAAGAGCCACTGTGAAGAGTGGAATATAGTGAGTTGATCCGGGAGGTATAGTAAAGATGGCCTAATAGCAGTAAGGGCTCAATTGAAGTTATACTATGTAAATTTGTACTCAGACCATTGCCTGATTTTCTCCATGTTCATTCAGCAGTATGTGTGTAGGAGTGAAGGCAATGAATGGTGTAGTGATCCAAGACTGAGGCTTGGCTGGACATAATCAGTTATATAAAGGGATTATGGTTTGAAGAGAAGAGGACAGTGTAGAGTTGAGTTGATTCACCAAGGAGTCAAGAAGGGGAGAAAAGGAGAGAATGCCTAGTACACCAGAGATGGACTGGGAGAGAATGCCTAGTACACCAGAGATGGACTGGGAGAGAATGCCTAGTACATGGGAGGTGGCCTGGGAGAGAACTGAGGTGTCAACAGTTTGGAGATCATGGTGAAAATGAAGAGTAGGATTACGTAAGGATTGGGAGAGGAAGAGGTGAAAATCCAGTGGTTTATGGCCATATAAGGGATTTGAGAATTCTTAAACATGGCGATAGTACATAGACATGGAAGGTGTAAAGATCATTGGATTTATTATTTTGTAAGACTTAATTTAGTTAGCTTTTGGGCAAGCAGCTAATTATTTACAATGTCATACTTTGCAACCAGCTTCATTGAGAAAATTTCAATCCCACTGGTCAGTCTAACATTCCAAAATCATGATGAAGGAAGGATTGGGACAATACCACTGGAATTTATCTAAGGAACTTATATGCCAACAGTTTGGATGCAACTCACAGCAATCATAATGTCACCTGCCAAATTAGAAAGTAGTGAAGAATAATATCTTTAAAACTGAAAAAAAAACCAGAACTCTATAATTGCAATCTGTAATTCTGTAATTAAAGATAGTGTGAGATACAATAGTAAACTATCAGAGAGAGTTCATAGGATTCAATAGCAGCATCAATGTTCTCATTGTGAATTTCCACAGATACTGTCATCAATTTTTGCTGGGGACACTAAATACCTTTCTATTAATTTTCATCAAGTAAGAAATAAATGTTAAAGCCAAAGCAATCATAAGGAAAACTCAATTGTAAATAATATCAGATTAGAGGATAACTTGGGCATTAGGTGGTACAGTGGATAGAGTGCTGGACCTGGAGAAAGGAAGACTCATCTTTCTGAGTTTGAATCTGGTCTCAGACATTAGTTGTGTGATCCTGGGCAAGTCACTTAATCCTGTTAACCTGAGTTTCCTCATCTGCAAAATGAGCTAGAGAAGGAAATTGTAAACCATTCCAGTATCTCTGCCAAGAAAGTCCAAATGGGGTCACACAGAATAAGACAAGACTGACAACAAAAGGGAATAACTTTGTTGGCTAAAATATCATCCTAGGTTGGCTTTGCTGCAATGGGAGAATAGTTGCAGATGTATGTAGATGTATGTAATTATAGAAGTTTTGCTTTATTTCACTAAACATTTAATTGGTTTCTTTTTGAAAATTAGAACTGACAATCATGGTGGTTATGATGTGTCAGTCTTGGCATTTAGTGACCATAGTCGAAACTGTTTCAATAGTCAAAGTATCTGATTCCACTGATATCAATGTATAACTCTTGAATTATTTTCATGGGAATTTGAGCTTCCACTTTCTCTAACAAGACATCTACATTCTTTTTTTTTTATGATAAGATAGATATAGGAGGTTAGAGGTATGCATTTGCAGAAACAAGGGACCAACAAATTCCATCTTGAGTTCTTAGTAGAGTTTCTGAAGCCAAGAGGTAAGCTTGCTGAATATGACCCACCCCAGAGAGTCGTCTTTGATGAAGCTGTGGCTGAGGTGGAGTTGAGGTCTCTGTTGGGAAAATGAGGTGTCTGAAATCGCTTGGAACTGTGATTAGTCAGGCTGGAGTTCCGTGTAGCCTCAAAATGGGATGATAAGTTATTTATAGCAATGGCTCATGCAGCTGAGGAAACACAATAGCTATAGTTTAAAAACAAAAATCCCTGCTGCACTTACTTCTCACTCTTTTATGAGATGATACTCCTCATAGCGTGCCACCATATTTATTTGTAAGATTTTGCAAACAAATTTATTTTCTTAACCTCTGTTTCCCTTGGCTGCCACATCCTTCCTTTTGGCAAGCTGATCAAGTGTTTTTTAACTGAGATTGTTCTTAGGTTCTTTTGGTCCCCTCTCCATGGTAATATAGACTGTTTATACTTCTGGATGAAATTTTTCTAGTCTGTGTCAACATCCTTTTCTTCATCCATTTTCCATTTTTGGCATAAATAATTCACTTAAATAGGTCATTTTGGAGATATTTTCATCAGACACAATATCCATTTCTCAATTTTATTCTTTCTCCTAGATTTGCAATAAGGTGATTCACAAATGATTTCCAGATCAAAAAATGCATCATTTCCTCTTTGTTAAAATATACAGATTTCACTTTTGTCATGCTATTCAGTAGTGCTTGCTCTGTTCATATTCATTCTGATTCTTTTCTTGAAATTATCTGTGATGTAAAATTTTTGTGGAACCTACAAGTCTTTGACTTGTCATATTCCTTACTCCTGAGCAATACTTTCCAAAGTATTTTTCTTGTTTTCCACCTCTACTGGTCTTGTCATTAAAGCCACAAAGTATCAAAGTATATGTTGTTTAATCTGGAGAATCTTATCAAATTCTTCATGAAATTGTTCTGTCTCT
The DNA here is from genome assembly GCF_028583685.1 of Petaurus breviceps papuanus. Lineage (NCBI taxonomy): Eukaryota > Metazoa > Chordata > Mammalia > Diprotodontia > Petauridae > Petaurus > Petaurus breviceps. The sequence goes on from NW_027187324.1 coordinate 6,566,505, forward strand.
TCATAATCTCCTTCTTTATATCTCTTTGTTAGAGCATAGATTACTATTTTTATAGTGGTCATTTTTGTAAATAATTATCATGAGCACTGAAATACAAGATGAAATGATGTTTCTTGTTTCTTTTGCACAGATCACAAAATGAAATCCACTATTTTTTTTTTTGCCTTTTGGAGGCCAATTAGGGTTTAGTAACTTGCCCAAGGTTACACGGCTAGTTTTTTTTGTGTTAAGTGTCTGAGGCCGAAACCAAACTCAGGTCCTCCCGACTCTGGGGTCGGTGCTTTACTCACTGAGCCACCTAGCCGCCCCCACTAATTTCTTTATTTACCTCTCTAAGGAAAGCTGGGGCAATATTATTCCATTTAGTTTCACCTTTCTTTTACCTTATGGTTTCATTTATAGCAATAATGTAAAAATGGATATAATTCTAATCTTGCTATAGGCAGTCACAAGGATGATTATAGCCCCTTTTTCGGGTTCATCCAACTGAGCATTCACTCTGTTCCATCGTATCTCAGAATGATGAATACTATTACCTCTCCCTTCAGGGTTCAAGAGATAACCCTGAGGATTTTGCCCTGACCCACATACTTCCCATTTCAATCAGCAAGGATACATCAATTAGCTTTTTAGCAAAGGACATTTGGTGGCTCAGTAAGAACATTTGACACAAAACACCCCTCCCTAAGTTTAGGACTCAATGTCTCACAATTATCCATATCCTATAAAGGACATTTCATCAAAGAACAAACACTATTTCTAGATATCAGAAATCCTTTCTTGAGTTCATAGCTAGAATTCCTCTCCGGTGTCATGCTTCCTGAAGCTATTTCCCTCCTTGAATGTATATCATTCTGTATCTGATTGTGTCCATTTTTGTCCATGTTTATCTTTAATGTGTCACTCTCTGCTCCTGGCTGGGTATGTTGTCTCGTACTGGCCCAGTCTCTCATGACATGGTCAATGAGAGGTACTTAACATTCCTATGGAACACTCCTTTTAAGGGTTCCTTCTCTTGACCCTTGCTCTCCTCTGGTATAGGTATAAAGGTCTGTCTCCTGAGGATACTTTGCAACCTAAAGTTCTCCACACTGATCTTTTACTGGACAGATTACTGTTCAAATTACTCTCAATTGTTTAAAGCCCCCCACATCATGATTATCTTGTTTGGTTAGATTATTAGCTAATTTCTACTTTAATTAATCAGACTCATACCTTGCAAAGAGATTATTTGGTATGAAGAATTTTGAAAATTGAAAGTTGAAGAAATTATCACACATTTTCATGATGATTATTAGCTATGGTAGGGGAGGGAGTGCCCTTTACAAAATAAAAAATCTCCCATTTAGAATAACAATAGCTAAATTAATGGCATGATTATTCATCACCAGTAGGTTGGACACTTGGTCTGTCAGAGATAGTATAAGGTCAAGTGTAATCATAGAATCATATAATCAGATTATAAGACTGTAAGGTACCTTAGTATCCATTGAGTCTACCCTCTTTATATTACAGATAAGGAACTGAGGCAGAAAAAGATTAAATGACCTGTCTAGATTCATGGAGTCAGTAAGTATCTATTGTGGGATTTGAACCTAGGCATTTCTTATTCCAAGTCTTGGGTTCTATCCAATTCTCCATATCCTTTATAGTTTTATGTCTCAGCATGGCAATTTTGTTCATCAGACTAAAACTTAGTGTCCAATGCAAACTGCTATAAAATATTTGAGTGAAGAAACTTTTTTAAAACCATATTTCAGGGGGATTGGGAAAGAGCTAAAGGTAATGTGTTCTGTTCATATGAAGCTATAGTTTTATTATGTCAAGATGACCCTTGGAAAAGTTGAAAAAATGGAGGTGATTGAGTAATTGTTCTCTCAGTAATCAACTGCTTTTTTATAGAGACTGATAAAAATAATATTTATATTTACAAATCCCTACCAAAGACTCTACCTATTACTTTGGTGTAGCCTTAGGAAGGTTTGATAAAATCTGAAGTAATAAAACACTGAACAATTAATTGATTAAAATAAATGTCAAGAGACATTAAGAAGAAAAATTATTTTGAAATGGAAATTTGTTGAAAAGAGATATATTGTGTAAAATGGGATGTCATAATGTGAAGCAATGGCAAAATCAGTAAAGTCACTATGTTTGCCATTTCAAAGAAGCATAATTGCCTGTGGCTCATATTTTATTTAGCTTTCCAACAGATGGAAGAAAATGAGAGTCACTAAGCGAGAGGTGGGAGGCATTCCACAGTTAATGACACAATGAAGACAAATATAAGTAGCTTCCTTCCTTCCTGTTTAGAAAAAAAATAGAAAAAATACTACTTTATGAGTTATTCAACTGTGAATATTGCTTATCATTCTTGCAGTTTGAAGGTTTATAGTTCCTCTTAACAAAGCCTATCCAAGTTATAGATATTTTGAAATGTTATCATCCATGATTTCTACCAAAAGGTTTACTGCTTGAATTTTAGCACTGATTCTCAATATAATGAATGGAATAAAGGGCATTGGAGTTTTATTTATTAGTATTTTTATTTTTAGGACTAGATGCTTCTCAGCTCATGGAATGTTGAACACGAGAAGCCATCCAATGAAGTGGATGAAAATTCTGAACTAGCTTATGCCTTACCCCATTATGTAAAGTTCAGGGCACTGAACTTCATCCTACTCTTTTTACTAGTCAGTAGAGTCTCAGTCAGATTTGGAGTCAATCAAGAGAAGATAAAGAAAGGCCCTATATCATTCAGACACTAATTTCCCTTCAAAGAAGGCATAGAGCACATCTAGACAAATGATAAATGTGTTCAGCTTGGGTACATGAGTGACTAACAAATTTCAAGATGAGCACAGATGTACTTCACATTACAGAATAAAGGTATTACTGAAAAATATATCTCTAAAATGAAATTCCGTATATTGACTCCTATTTTCTAATAGTCTTTATCATATAATTGAAGATATTTTTAATATTCTAGATCTAGTAAGTAATAAAATATGTGGGAGAATATATCAAATCTTTCATCATCACATCTATAAGAGGAAAATGGTAAAATAGAAATAACATTAAAATAATTCAAACTACCTTAGTTTGTTTTCATTCAATAACTTATGTAAAAAGATTAACTCAGAAAATTTATTTGGCATTATGAATTCCTTTGCTATCATCAAAACTTTATTAAAGTATACTGATTATTAATTAAACATGCTTTTTAGCTCCAAGGAACTCTAAACAACATTTATGCATTAAAAATCTTACCAAAAAAGACTTTATTTGTAACTCTAAAAGCATTGTGTATGATTTTTTTCAACAAGTTCAGCTGGACCAATATTTTCCAGTGATTAGGCAAATCCCTATAGGGAGGATTGGCATTTCCTATCTTGGAGTAAGGAAATGTAGTTGATTTGGGTTAACAAGCACAAGCCAAAAGGGTAGGCCCAGCAAATACCAAATTGTCCATGAAGGGCCAAGATCCAAGCATCAGTGACAAATGGAAAAATGAAGCAAGAATTCAGAGCTGGGGAATCCATATTAATAAGGAAACCCAAGCGCAGGGAGTGTCAGGAAATTTAACTGGTTGTCTGGCTCAACCTGATTGCCAAAAATTTCTGTCTTTTTATTGTGGCTGCTTGTGTTTCTTGGCCCACTTGCTTCTGGTGTGCTAGTGTTGTCAAGTTACAATAATAGGGTCAGAATTTAAAACAACATTAGCAAGTTCTAAGGAGATCAGAAATAGAAAGAAGGATGCTGAATAGGGACAAATGTGGAAAAATGTCCTCTGGAAGAAGCTGATGCACAAAGACAACATGAGAAAGAATTCATAGAGGAAATAAAAACAATTTATGTGAACACTGCCTGGATTTAATTTTTGTTCTCATGCTATTATTAGATTCAAAAGTCAGTGAGGTGAGTAGTTTCTAAGACTATTTCAATGCACTGGCAATTTTACCATTGTTATCCAGGGACTAGTGATGTAGGGCATTTGTTCAACATTCATTCAATAAAGATTTATTGAGTACCTACTAAGTGTCCTTTTCAGTACTTAAGATACATGGTTCTCTGATTTTAATGCTTTGTGCTAGGTACTCTGAGGAGATATAAAGGTGAATGAGACATAGTCCTTGCCCTCAAGGAGCTAACAGATTCAAGGAGCTAATTCTAGCAAGCAGCATTTATTAAACTCTTGCTATGTTCAAAGAACTATATAAGGTTCTGGGAATATCAAGACTAAGAGTGTATATATGTGAGTGTGTATATGTGTGTTTGTATATATATATACATATACAAAACATATATACATATAAATATACATACACACATACATACAATTGTGTGTATGTATGTGTGTATATTCTTTGCCCCCAGAAAGCTTATATTATACCAGTCTATTAGAGGGGGTGACACACCAACAAAAACAGGAACAGGAAGTAGCATATAATCTGTTGTTATATAGCTAATATAGAAAGAGAAATACAGATAGAAGCAGAAACAGGGAGACAAGGACAGATAGAGAGAGAGAAGGAGAGGAACAGAGACAGAGAGAGACAGAGAGGAGGAGGGAGTTCTACTGGTTAGGAGATGAAAAGTTTTCATGAATAGTGAAAAAGCTAACTAGTACAAATGCATAAGATTTTGCAAGTGTTTGTGATGATAGGAGAGCAGTATTTCAAGTGGGGATACAAGCATGAGCAAATAATCCAAGGAGGTCAGGTATCTAAAGCAAATTCCAAAGAACATGAAATAGACCAGTTTTGCCAAAGAATAGATTTAACATGAGGATGTTGACAATTTGTGAAGGTAGATCGAGGGTAGATTATTGTGGGGATTCTTATCCATCACACAAGGATAATAAGGCATTTGTGCTGTTCCAAAAAAGAATTGAAAGAGATTGAAAAAAGGTAGAGGGGTAGAAAAATTTGAATGACTTCTTGAAACAATATTAGACTACTTGTATTATCCATGAGTGCTATAGGAACATCAGTGAAGACTGGTACTTATGGTGAAGATTACATAATTGCCTAAGAAATAAAGAAAAAGTAAAAAAATAAAGTATTGTTTAATAGCAGCTATATATAGGTTTTAGTGAACTGCAAAGTGATTATGAATGAACAGTGTTATGTGGAAGCCAAAACCAAAAATAAACAAACAAAAACCCTGAAGGAAATTTTAAGATATATTCATTGAAACATGGTGACCAGAAGGAGAGGGTAATGTTACTCTGTACTGGCCAGTCTACCTTTGGAGAGTAATATTAGAAATATGGAATATATTTTAGTAATACCATTGGCAAATTGGAGTTATGTCCTGAAGAGGGTAACCAGCTGAAGGGACTGAATAATCAATGAAGAAAATGGAGGCTGTTTAACCTGGAGAAATCTTTTTTAAAAATTGTTTTGGCTTTTTATAGGGAAAAGGCAGGGCAATTAGGTTTAAGTGACTTGCCCAAGGTCACATGGCTACTAAGTGCTTAGTGTCTGAGGCCAGATTTTAACTCAGATCCTCCTGACTCCAGGGCCGGTGCTCTATTCACCATGTCACCTAGTTGCCCCACAATCTGGAGAAATCTTGGGGGTGAGGCAGGGCATGATATTTGTCTCCCTGTGTTTGAAAGGGTCTATACAGAAGAAGGAATAGAAGTTTTTTCAAGGGCCCCAAAGGATGGTATTATAAGCTATCTTCTATTATTTGAAGGACTATTAAACAGAAAAGGGATTGGATTTATTTTCTTTAGCATCAAGGAGAAATAGGAATAAAGGAGTCTGGTAATGACATTTTAAGGTTTTTGATAGCATAAACTGAGGAAAGAAGATGCATAAAAACTTTAAGATCATGCTTCAGTTGAAGGAGCTGGGGAACTTTAGTCAAAATAATACTTGAAAGGATAGGGGTCCTTGAATATTGGAAAGATGCCTATAGAAAATATATTGGGATTATTTTTCTTGGCTATAGGGGAAAAATATGAATAGGAAAGTATAAGTTTCAGACCAAGAAACTTCACCTTAAAAACAAATAAACTTCCTTAAAATTCGCACTAATACATTTGGAGAAATCAACTTGAATAAAAACAATACTTAATTTTTCTACTATTCCTTTTTTCCTTCCTCAACCCTGAATGCCTGCTCCATCCTCCCTATTGGTTCAAGAGTCAGGAGAATATGGGTTCTCAGGCATTTAGAGTGAATTTTTTTCTTAAATCCAAGGGATGATTCCTAGTCACCCAAATGTTCAACTTGTTCAAAGTTTCCAATTCTTAATACAAGATTAAGGCAAGAAGATGTCTATTATCTCCTCTGTGAATTCTTCTAGGGTAATTTGTGTGCTCCTAGAATTGAGAAAGAGAGAGAAGCAGAGGCAGAGAGAGAATAACCTTCTCAGGGTTATGTATGTCCCTGGGAATATCACTTGTCTGGGACTATTACTTGTCTAAGTCAAAATTTCTGCATCTCTGGATTATGAAGCAGTCATTTTTTTTTTCTATTGGGATCTTGGAGCACTAGCTACCAAACACTGCCTAGTACTATTTCTGGATAGGAAGGATATGTGTGTGTGTGTGTGTGTGTGTATACACCGTGTTTCCCCGATAATAAGACCTATCCCGAAAATAAGCCCTCCCCATTACTGTGTAAGATTCCTCTAAAATAAGCCCTCCCCCGAAAATAAGCCCTATTGAGATTGCTACTGTAGTGATGGTGATCCCCTGCGCTACACGCTACATTACAGTACCCTCTGTATGCACCGTCCCTCCCCTCGGTGAAATGCACGCCACGCTCCGAGCTGCATCCAATCAGAGCTGCAGCAGTGAGCGCATCATCCTGTTCTTCCCTAGTGATTTGCTTGCTGGTACATTTTTTTGTTCACATTTACTTGTTTATTAAAATTGCTGTCAATGTTCATTAAAATAAGCCCTCCCCTGAAAATAAGCCCTCTGGTGTTTTTCTGTCTAAAAAATATAATAAGACAGTGTCTTATTATCGGGGAAACATGGTGTATATATATGTATGTATATATATGCATATATCTTGTTTCTAAGAGATTATGTTTTATTTCTATCCTTTCAATTTTGATACACTTAGTTTCCACCTAAGGAAGTAAAACAATTCATTATTTCACTGGTATGTGCTTCATTGGGTTACCTCTCTCAGAGGCATTAATTTAGAAAACATTCAATCAAATTAGACAAATGGTAATGAAGGCACAAACATTACTAGCTCATAACATAGTTGGCATATATTGTTTGATCCCTTATCTCAGCTCCTTCCAAAGACACAAAACCCTCCTGAGCTGGTGTCCATGTCACCATCATGCAGTGAAGCCTGTATCATTTTGATAGAGACAAATTGTAGTAGCATTGACAAACTTGACAGAGGGCAAAATGGTGGTTTTGCGACATCTTAATGCACTGATTTTAAGCCAGGCTTTTGCCCATATTTCAGTCCCTTCATTTGGAAAATTGTCTATCACGTTTAACCACAGAGAGGTAGCCTTGTTATCAGATTACTTCAAAGTATTTTATTGATGCTAATTTTCAGGTAACAGCCATTTATTTCCTTTCTCCTACTCCCCCTCCAATTAAAAGGAAAAACAAACAAAAAGAAAACCCTTGTAAAAATATGCTCAGTGAAGCAAAATAAATTTCTACACTCTCCATGTCCAAAAATATGTGTCTCATTCTGCATCTTAAATTCATCATTTTGCTGTCAAGATGTGGGGGAGCATGGTTCATAATCAGTCCTCTGGAATCATGGTTAGTTATGGCATTGATTATAGTTCTTAAGTGTTTCCCTTAGTTATATAATAACAAATATCATTGTACAAATTGTTTCCTTGATTCTGCTCACTTAGATCAACAAAAGTAAATTCAAAATAGTCACAGATTCTTCTAAATCAGAGGTTCCAAAACTTATTTGGTCTACTGCCCCCTTCAAAAAAAATTGCTCAATGCCCCTCTGGAAATCCACCTTCTTTAACCCTTTGATTTCTTTTCAATTAAATTTGCATCATTTCAAAAATATAAATATTTTATAGTGATGTAAAACTTAATAATTTATTATAAATTTGTGGGTTTTTTTCTTGCATTGAAATTTAGAGATGCAATATTGCATGATGTAACCATATAGTATCGTATTGTAGACACTTGTATTGCAGACACATTACATACACTTATTCTTGCCAATGCATGCTGGACTTCCCCACAACTTCCAACATGCTCACCTGTCACTTGCCTCTTAAGACCTGCCCACGGACTTGACAATTGATTCTACTATTATCACCAATTATAACTTGTTATAACCATTTTAACTTGCGTTCTGTGTGTTTATTTGGAAAATAATGTCATCATTACAACTTTAACTATTACACAACAGATGAAACATGGACAAATGTTTTTTTTCAATTTTTTTCTTTTCTTTACTTATGATTCCACCACCCCCTTATTTTTATTCAATACCCCCTAATTTTACCTGAGGCTATCACTATCCCCTCAGTACATCATTCCAGGACCCACAGGCAGCATTATCTCCCACCATGGAAACCTTTGCTAAATCCATCCTTTTCTTCATTTTTACAATGTTATTCAATTATAGTCACATACCATTATTTACTCAGCCATTCACCAATTGCTGGGTATTGATAGGCATCCTTTAATTTTCAATATCCAAGAGCTGCCATACATGTTTAAATTAATATGAATGATTTCCTGTTTCTTTAGGGATAGACATAGTAGAGATTTGTTGCTGTTTTTAAGTTAAAGGGTGAATTTTGGGACATAATTTCAAATTGCTTTCCGGAAAGGCTAGACCAATTAATAGCATCACTCATATTTCATTGATATTTCTGTTACCCCACAGCTCCTTTAACATTTGTAATTTTTCTGTATTGTCATCTCTGCCTATCTTAAGGGTATGAAATGGAATTTCAAAGTTGCTTTACTGTGAATTTCTTTAATTATTAGTGATTTGGACCATTTCACATAACTGATGATACACTGAATTTCTTCATTTGAGAATTTCTATTCATTATCCCTTGATCATTTGCATACTGGGGAATAGCTTTTGTTCTCATAAATTTGAATTAATTTATTTAATATTTTAGAAATGAAACATATCAGATAAACCTGCTGAAAATATTCATAAGCTGACTGTTTCATTTCTCATTTTAGCTGCATTAATTTTGTTTATGTGAAATGTTTTGAGTTTCATGTAATGAAAATTGTTTATTGGACAAAATCTTCTGACAAAATCTGGACAAAATCAGTCTGGAAAAAAAAATTAGACCTCTATCTCACACAATACCCCAAGATTAGTTCCAAATGAAAACAAAATTTAGAAAAACAAATTAGAGGAATAAGGAAAAAACTTCTTTATAATGGATAGAGAAACAGTTTTATGAACAAATTACAGTTTCTTCAAAGGTAAAAAAAAAAAGGGACATGAATAAGGCATGTAACAACATCTAATGACAAGATAGTGTCAAATGGATAGATAATTTAAACATAAAGGGTAATATCATAAGCACATTAAAGGAGAAAGGGAAAATGTTCTCGCCAACTCTATGGATAAAAAAAAGGGTTTCTGACCAAATAAGAGATAGAGAAGATAATGGATCATTTTGATTACATGAAATTAAAAACAAGACTAATGCAGTTCAAATTAAAAGTTGATTAGGAAACTTTGCAACAATATGAGCCATTGCTCAATTGCTAAATGGTCAAAGGATGAGAACAGGCAGCTTTCAGAAGAAGAAATCAAAGCAACTAATACTTAAATGGGGGGGGGGGGAGAGCCTAAATCACTATTGATTAGATAAATGCAAATTAAAAAAAAAAACCTCAAGGATACCTCTCCATACCTATTAGATGGACTAATATGACAAAAATAAGGAAAATGAAAAATTCTGGATATGTGGAGAAACTGGCACACTGTTGCATCTATTTGGAGTTGTGAACAAGACCAATCAATTCCAAAGAGCAATTTGGAACTATGCCCAATGGGTTATAAAACTAGCCATACCCTTTTGACCCAGCAATTCCACTACTAGATATACATCCCAAAGAGATCAAAGAAAAAAGGAAAGGAACTGTTTGTGCAAAAATATTTATAACAGCTCTTTTTGTTGTGGCAAAGAATAGGAAATTGAGGGAATGTCCAACAAATGAGGAATGGTTGAACAAGCTTTATTATATGATTGTAATGGAATACTATTGTTCTATAAGAAATGATGAGCAGGAGGGTTTCAGGGAAAAACATCAAAAAAAGCAAACTAGGAAGACTTATATGAACTCATGCAAAGTGAAATGAGCAAAATAAAGAAAATATTGTACACAGTAACCACAATATATTTTTCACCTTTAATTATATATTTTTCAATACCTTGTAAATTTTTAACATTTTCTTTTAAAATTTTTGGTTTTCTAAATTCTCCCTCTCCATCCTACCTCTCCTGCCTAATTGAGAAGGCAAGCAATTTTATATAGATTACACAAGTACAGCCATGCAAAACATATCCTTATATATAGCCATGAGTAACAGCAATATCATAAAGATGATCAACAGTGAAAGGTTAAGTTACTCTATTAAGACAATTCCACAGACTAGACTTGGTTCCCTACTTAAAAATTCTACCCACCTCCAGAGAGAGAACTGATGAACTATGAGTGCAGATTGAAACATACTTTTAAATTTTTTTCTTTATTTTTATTTCTCTTTTTTTCTTTTATAACATCTTTAATATAAAAATCTACTTTTACATGACATCAAGATGGCTTGTTTTCTCAAGGAGTGTGAAAGGGGATGGAAAGAGAAAATTTGGAACTCAAATTTTTTAAATGTATTTGGGAAATATTTAACAAAATAAATAAAACTTTAAAAAAACATGGTAAACAAGGAATGTGCCAAAGGACTGAAGATAGGCAAACGCCCTAATATATAAAACTAAGGCACAGATTAAAATCCTCCATAAAATTACAGTGTGCTTTACTTGAATTCCTGGAAAACTTTTAGAACACATTGTTAACAGACTGGTTTTTACACAATTAATCTAAGAAAACTGTTTTTTTTCCAAAGGCTTATAATGGTTATATCAAGAAGAATTCATAACAGGTTAGTCTCATATCCTTTTTCAATAATGTCGTGTGTCTGATGGATCAGATAAATTCCTGGACATAATATACCTGAATTTCTGTAAAGCACCTATCTAGGTCTCTCATGCTACCCTTGTGGATGAGGCAAAGACATGTAGGCAATAAAAGTAACTTGCAATTGTCATGAATAAATCAAAATTAGACTATAGCATATGTTTTTGACCAGGGGTCTATGAAGTTTCTGACAGTAATACAAAAGTGTGATGGGAGGCCGTATGTGTGGCACATTGATAGATGGCCTCAGCTAGAGGCTGAATATGCAATTCTCAGGAATATTGTCAGAATTATTCAGGTAGAGATGGGATTAGATCACCTACAGCTCTTTGTCATCCCTGAGATTTTGTAATTCACCTCTGTAGTAGACTTGGACCTTGCCCCAGGTCTGATGGGAAAGATATTTCTTCCTTTTTCCCACCACAGATAAAACATTTTAAAAACATCCAAAGAATTCTCAATATTCCCTTACTCAAATTTCCCCTCACTGACCTCACTCAAGGTAATTATCTTGTCTGTTTCTTTAATGTATTGTCTGCAGAACAAATGGTGCTTTCTGGAAAATGACATAGAAAAATATGTTTCAGTGTGTTAAGAGAAGTTTATTCTTTTTGATGTATACAGAAGAACCCTGTTACAAAGATGTTGACAGGGGACAAAGAATAGTACTTTGTTTTAGTAACGGAGATATATCAATCAATCAAAATAGTACCTACCAAATACAAAGCATTATGCTAAACACTGAAGAAAACAGGAATAATTATGTGGAGATCTCTGTTATCATAAAAATATTAATGGAAAACCCACTGCCTTTTAAGGCAGTACATTTACTTTGGAAACAGTTCTGTTTGGTAATCACCCTCCTCCCTGCCCCCTGCCCATATTAAGGAAACATTTTCCCCTTTGCAATTTACAAATCTATAAATTCATAGAATCCGAAGAAGTTTTAGGGATTGCTTATTACAACTGACCTTTAAACAGGCATTTGCTCTTTAATATCCACCCCAAGTGGACATCCAGTATTGACCTTAGAATGTCTAGTAATGGCGAACCCACTATCAAACAAAATAGCCAATTCTACTTTTGTATTGCTCAGATGTTAAAAGTCATTTTCTCTACATCCATTGTCTCCCCCAATTAGAATGTAAATTCCTTAGAAGCAGGTATTGTCCTGCTTTTCAACTCATAGCCTTAATATTTAGTAATGTTTGACACAATTGATAATTTTCCCTCCCTCATTTCCTTCTTTCTTTCATTCCTTCCTTCGTTTCTCCCCCTTTCCTTCTCTCCCCCTCCCTTCATTCATTTATTTCCTTTCATAGTCTTTGTATTTCATTTTAGATTAAGCCAATATTCTAGTCTGTTAAGATCTTTTTGGCTCTTGAATCTACTATCTGTGCTAGTTATCTTTGCCAGTGTCATGTCATCAGCAAGTTTGATAAACATGCCATGTATCCCATTATCCAATTCATTGATAAAAATGTTAAATAGCATTGGAACAAGAACAGATTTAGAGGCAATACACTGGAGAGACATCTTTCCAAGTTGACATCATACTATTAATGACCACTCTTTGTGTTTTCTCACTCAACCAATTCCAAATTCACTTAATCATTAATGTCTGATTCACATCTGTTCATATTTTCCACAAGAATAGTATGAAATATTTTTTTTAATACTTTGATAAATTCTGGTTAATCTATAACTATAGCATTCTCTTGATTTACATGTATCATATGTATGGATTTTTATTGATGACCCCACCCCAGTTAAAAGTATTCCCTTTGTTGGGTTAGAGGAAGATTTCTTGCTTGAATTATTCAATCAAAACTAAATATAAATAAGGCTGGAACCTCCCTCTTGTGACAAGAAGTCTGTTTATTTTGACTCAGGAAAACTGATAACATTTTGGAGCCTTGGATGAAATGATTGGGAGCCCAGAACACAAATTATTCTAGTGTTTGCTAGTGAAGAAAACCACAAACCTTACCTGAAAAAATAAATAAATAAATAAATCTGGAAATGGCCACAGCTGCTGCTGATGTGGAGTCCCTCTGGCCAGCAGCTGGTCAGGCCCACCTTGGGGCTCAAGCCTTGGCATGGGGCTGGGCTCAACTCCCAGAGAGCTGTACTCCTGCCGGCCTGCTGGGCTGTCCTCAGTGGGAGGTTAGCTTCTCTGGGTCATTTTCTGGGTTCTGCTGCTCCAAAGTTTGTTTAGAGTCCCCTTTTTACATGGATTGGGGAGGGTGGAATCTGGAGCTGTGGGAAGGTTCTGCTTCTACTCCACCATCTTGGCTCTGTCCCCGAAATATATTAATCTTAGCATAGTTGACCTTTCCGTAACTTGGCAAGAGGCTAAGACACTTAAACAAAAGAAACCAATAGCTGTGTATTATGCCTTTCCCGTATATGCTCTCAAAGCTTAAGTCTACTTTCCCCTGGATTTTACATGTACTGGTAGGATAATATTATCAACTATTCTTCCTGTGCTATTTTAGAAAATAACTTTCTATAGGGAAGCTAGGTGGTGCACTTAATAGAGCATTGGCCCTGAAGTCAGGAGGACCTGAGTTTAAATCTGGCCTCAGACACTTAACACAAAAACTAGTCATGTGACCTTGGGCAAGAAACTTAACCCCAATTGCCCTCCAAAAAGCAAAAAAAAAAAGAAAATAACTTCCTAAAAGCTAATTGAATCAGCTGATGCATTGATATCCAGCTGATAATGATGATGGGAAGCACATCAGTGGGGGTTCATGTGATATAGCAGTAGAAAGATCCCTAATATTATAAGGCTAACTATAAAATCCTGATTGGAGATATAGTCAATCATATTCTTGGGAACTGACTCATCGGTGTGAATTGAAGTTGATGCTAAGTTGATTACCATATCCTTATGTTTTTGTTTTTGTTAAACCCATTAGCAATGTTCTAGATTTTTTTTCCCTAGGAATTATGAAATAATTTAAAAAAATAAAAATAATAAAGTCAAACTCATTGCCCTCCTGTTTCAAATTTTGTTGTTTTCCTTTTGGGGAAATCAGAATATTTTCTCTTTTCTTTTCCTGTTATACCTCTAATATTCTCCATAAGTACATCTCCCTTCTTTTCTTTCAGTACCTCAGGATATAGTTCATTGGGCCCTGGTGACTTGAACTTATCAAGGTTACCTAGGTGATTTCTTTCTTTCTTGGATCCCTACTTAATTACCAATTCCATTATGGTCATTTTTTTTTTTTGTTTTGTTTTTCTTTGTGCATTCTAAAGATACTCACTTTTGCAAAGAACTTTGGAAAGATTCTTCTTTTATCCTTTGTCCAATATTCTATCCACATAGAACAGCAGTCCTATATACCTCTCACCCCTTAAAAGGGGGGAGTGTCTTCTTTTCCCCAATATAGCTATAGAAAAAATAAATCATTGCATAAACTTATTCTAGATTTTGACAGCAAAAGTTATTGTTATAAAATTATGCTTTTTAAAAGTCCAGCCTCCATTACTGGGTTCTCTTTTCTATACACATCTCTTCAAAAATCTAAGTTGACTGATATTTTCTCTGCATCCACTTTGTTCTTCTTAGACAGATCCTCCTCCTCTAGCTCACTGGCATTGCTTCTCCATGTCTTTGAAATTTTATTCTTGAAAGTTTCCCTTCCATCCTGGGTTATTTCTTCCTTCAAATGTCGGCATTAGGAACCTTCTCATCCTATCTCTCAAGCCTGCTTTAGGCACTGGGGATGAAAACATTAAAAAAAAAACAGGCATCTGTCCTCAAGGAGTTTGAAGTACATATATATGCCACATATATGTATGATATCTATATGATGTAAATTGTACATAGATAAACATAATACAAGATAAACTCTTATAAAATCAAAGGAAAAGTCCAAATGAAGAACTCCAGGGAAAGTTAAGTATGAAGTAAACACTTTCAATATATCAGGTGACCAAGGCACACTTCATGAAGAAGATATTACTTGACCTGCACCTTGAAAAAAGAACAGAATTTTAATAGAGATGGGAAAAAATTCATTCAAAATATGATAGATCTCCTGCACAAATATGTTATATATCTAAGTCAAGCTCATAAAATAAGTCCGTTTTGATTTTACTATAGAGAACATGAAGCCAAACAATGTGTTAAAGGAGTAGAAAGGTGGGTTGAAGGCACATGGTAGGCAAGAGCTCTTTGTCTTCTTCCCTATTCAATAACATGGGAGCTCCTTAGGGGTCTGGACTTGACTCATTTCTCTATATTCTCATCCTTGGCAATATCATTCACTGGTCCAACTTAAGCTAGCACATCTCTGCATATAACTCCTAAATCTCAAATTCCAGTATTGGCATTTCTTCTGAACTCCAGAATCACAGTAACATCAGCCTTTAGGAAAACTCAATCTGGATGGCTCACTGAGACCTCTAATTCAACTGAATTTATTATTTTTTTTCCCCTCTGAAACCTAATCATCATTCTGACTTTAGTATTTCAGTCTGAAGCACTGCCTTTTGATCAGTCTACCATATCTGTAACCTTGGGGTAATCATTTACCCTTCCCTTTTCTTGAACTTTCATTCATTTACCAAGTCCTATCAACTTTGCCATCATGACTCTCATATTTCTCCTTTCCTTTATTTTCCCACTACTAGCAACTTAAAGTAGGCCTTATTTATCAACCACTTAACTACTGTAAAAGCACACTCACTTTTCTGGATTCAACATTCCCCTCCCCAACTATTGTGCAGTTCCTTCAGAATTAACCAGTAGAATAATTTGTCTCATGCATAGATTGGAACCTGTTCTTCCTCTCCTCGAAAACAAAATAAAATGCAAACAATGGGAAATAAAAGGAATTTCAGTGGCTCATCTCTAGAATAATATTCAAATTTCTCTGTCATTCAAGACCTTTTATTTTCCCAGCTTCCTCATAATGCTACCCTTCATGCACTCTATGTTCTGAACAAACTAGGCTTATCACCTTCATTTCTTTTGTCTATTTTCACAATTTTTCCTATGTCCAGAATGCCTTACTTTCTCCCTATCTGAATGTTGCATTCTTTCCTAAACTTTAAAGCCATAAGTGTTATCTCCTCCATTAATTACCCTTTTATGTCCGCATTTCATAACAATGTTTCCTTGTATTTTTTTTTCTCAAATCTCCAATGTACATGTAATGTAATATTGTCTGTTATTGTTATCAACCTCATGAACCTGGTCAAGTCAAAACCTAGTTTACCACAGTTCATTTCTTTAGAATTAACTGGAAATAACAAACCTGTCCAGTATCTTTGCCAAGAAAAGCCCAAATGTGGTCATGAAGAGTCAGAAATGACTGAAACAATTAAACAAAAACAACATAGTTATCAGAGTTTATGTTTTATTTCCCAACTAGACTTGAGTTCTATGATGGTAGGGACCATGTTCATTTAACCCTTTTCTCTTTATCTGTTGGTGTCTGTCAGTCTCTGTCTCTCTGCCTCTGTCCTTTTTATTATGGTGCTCTGTACATAGTGGACACTCAATAAATATTTTAAATTCAGTTAAAAGAAGAAAAGTGGATAGCAATAAAACTGTTTCGCTTTTTTTTAAGCAATTGGGGTTAAGTAACTTGCTCAAGGTTACACAGCCAGTTATTTCTGGGTGTGATGCTAAGTATCCGAGCCTGGATTTGATCCCCAGGTTATCCCCACTGGAGCCGGCGCTCTTACTCGCTGAGCCACCTGGCCGCCCCTTAAAACTGTGTTTTTAAAATGTATGCTAAATTCAGTATATCTTTTGATTTTATGTTAATAAATATTATGGACAATGAGTCAGTTCTTAGAGAAAAGTGTCAGAGAAGGGGCTGTGAATATGGGAGAGGGTCTACAGATACGAAGAAAAAAATCATCTTTTGGGTCAGATTCACCAAAAAAAAAAAAAAGATGCAAAGGTATACATTGAATTCTAATTAATCCATGCAAGTTAATCCATTACATTATTAATTCATTAAGAAATATAATTTAAGATTGAAAATCAATTGTTCCTTGTGAATATTCATTTGCTCATTTCTCTATTCTGGCTTTTTAAAAAAAATTTCAAAACTTTCTTCTGCCTTTTTCCTCATGTCCTTTCCTTTGAACAACCACTCTTTATTTCTGTTCCAGTACAGTCTTCATTACCACATCAATAAGACCATTTGGTTTACTTTCCTTCTTAATATGATGCCTGCACCATTGTTTATATGTTTATTTTGTTGTTTTTACTAACTCCTCTGCTTGCCAATTGTGCTTTGTTTGAAGTATACATATCCTCCATCTGCTGTAACATTTTGCACCCATGTCCCAGCTGTACCAGCTCTATTAATTGCATACCATTTATTGTGCTTTTATTACACACAGCATTAATCCCACGTGTTAAACTAAGCCGAATTACTTATGAACGAATGTGGTTTTACAGATATGATGTTTGGTGCATCTGGGTCATAATCCCCTCCTCCCACTATCCCCAATTCAGCATATTTTCAATTTCTTTGAATTTGGGGTTTCTGTAAATCTAAGACTTAAAAACTTGGCATTAGAGCACTTTGCTATTTGAAGCAAAAGATAACATAGTTGCATTCACTTTTGAAATAGCATATGAGTAACTATATAACTCATCTGGTAAAGGAAAAAGAGCCACAGGCATGGAGTAAATAAACATGTTTTAGTCTTTATCTATGAACACAAGTTTGGTAATACTGGATAAGTCACTTCTCTTAGCTTCAGTTTCCTCATCTATAAAATGGGGCATATTTCCCTTCTAGTTAAAAAATCTGATAATCCCATGCTACTTTCTAAATTGTATCTGAAGACAGCATTACAGAAGTAGATTGTGAATATTATGAATCAATACTTAAGTACTTACTCTATGCCACATGTTCTAATTCATTCCATATTCCTATTTTTTCCCTCCATCATCCACTACTGAATTGCTTTTCTCCATTCCTTATTATATCACACATTCTAGTGGGATTGGTAGCATCTGCACATGCTAGCAAATAAATAATGAGAAGAAAAATAATGCATTGGCTTAATTCTTCTAATAGATGTAATAGTATACATGAAATCATTTACTTTTTTTGTGTAAGATACAGTCATTTGTGAGGTTTCCTTGATCTATCTTGACCCTTGAATAAAAAACTAAGCCATGTACATAAGCTGTTAGCCTTAATATGAGGTGGCTAGTGACTATGATGGTGTAAGAATACATGAATCTTTGATTATTGGAATTTGTCATTAGTGATAAGTAAAGTGTTGTATAGGCCATGAAATAAAAAAAAATCTTATTTATTTTTGCTAAAAGAGCTAAATATTATTGGTGGCTCTATAATTACACTATTATTTTAATATAGTTTTTGATTAAATAGATATAAATGGTATGCCTGCAATATACAAGGTTTTTGTTAAAGCCCTAATCCAAAATTTTATCATGTTCCAATGTCCTTAAAAGTCATATCAGTGAAGCCCACAATAAATAAGGGTTTCATGAATTAGAAATGGAGAACTCACATTTATCTTCATAAGAGTTGGGGTAGGACCATCACCAGAGGATTGGCCACCAAGGATGGTCCATGATTCCAGTAGTTGTGGTGACAGAAACTAGAATATAAAGCATAGAAGATTCAGGGAATAGTAAGGAATGCAATTAACAGGAATTGATTACTTTTTTTCCCCAAGAAGTTAATTTGTCAATAATGAGGAAAAAATGAACAAATAGCTAGATGTTAAATGAAAGCTTGGTTGGGGGAGGAGAGGCAAAGAGAAAGACATCTCAATTTTTGCTTTATTTTGTTTAGGTAGATATGAGGATACTAACAGCTAGAAAGATATTGAGGATGTATGAAAAAGAGGAATGACAATTGAAACAAGGTCGTAGAGGGGGCAAAAGAGAATGGGAATGAAGAATTAGCCTTGGTGAGGAGTGGGAATATACATTCTGTCACCAAAGACATGATGTTGAGAAGCTTTGAGAAATAGGCAGAGGCACGTATTGCCAGATGGCTGTAGTAATCTTCTCAGTGATGTAAGAGGTAAGGGAGGCAAATTAATTATTCATACTATACAATCTGAACCAAATATCATGAGATATGTAAGAAGTCTTGAAAATTTAATCTTTATTCTTGTGCAAATAAACATTCCTACGTGCATTGTGTGGCACCAGAGGGCAGACCCAGAAACAGTGGGGGAAAGTTGCAAAAATATAAATTTATACTCAAGGTAAGAAGAAAAAAAAATACAACCCCAAAACAAAAACCTTTCAAACAAGCAGAGCTGTTCAAGAATAGAATGGATTGCCTTGAGAAATAGGAATAGCCCCTTCACTGAAGGTCTTACACAAGATTCTGGATATTTCCAATGCTGTGGATGTGTGATGCTCGTTCAGTTACAGGCTGGATTAGATGATTTCTGAGGTTTCTTTCAGTTTCAATAGTTTGTGATTTTCTTACAGAAATCATAAAGACCATTCACTGAAGCTTGGAAGTTTTGTCATTCTTTTATTGGTTCATCAAATTTTTATTAAATAATTACTATGAATTGAAAATCATAATATATGCTTCAGGAGACACAAAGATTAAACAATTGTGTCTTTTCTCATGGAAATCAGGGCATAAGAGGAAGAAAAAACACATGCAAAGGTGGATATAAAATGAAGTGCCAATAAGTGCATTAAATAAAATTAAATAAGTGCCTCTAAAAAGTGATAATTTGAGGGTGAAGGTTATTACAAAGTTGAGGATAAACATAGGTTTTTGAGGAGGTCCAGTTAGATCTGAACATTAAAGGATACATAAGAATTAAATAGAAAAGAACAGAGATGCCATTCTATACAAAGATAATACAGTAGGAAAAGGACTTGGAGGTGGGAAAGTATAGGAGGAGATACTATTAATAGTAACCAATTTTTCTACAGAGTAGACTACACAGAAAGAAGCAATGGTAGGTAAGTTTATAAAGGTAAGATTGTATGAGATTTTAAAGGACCTTGAATACCAGGTAGAACACTCTGAACTTGGTGACAATAGAGTATAGAGGCAAAAAAAGTAAGGAAGTTGTTGATATATTCTATTCAAGTTATGGGTGATCATAGTTCTACAACTTGTATAGATATAGATGTATGAATTAAAGAAAAAAATGTTTTATTTATTATTTCATATAATATAACATTATGATATAATACAAGATTATAATATATTATATGTAATATATTATATTTTTTATGATTATTATATTATGTTCTAGGAATTGTTCTAAGGCCTGGAGAAGCAATATTAAAGCTATCTGCCCTCAAGAAGCTTACATTACAATAGATCTATGTGCAAATACACATATACATTTTATGAGACAGTTAATCACTTACAAATAAAATATAGCCAAAAAAAATAGTCAATCACAAAATCTCTAAGAATTTATATATTGAAGACTTTAAAAGCATCCTAATAATAGATAAAGCACTTTGGGATTCAAATACTGAAAACCCTCCCCAGGGCAGTGAAAATTAAATGGACATGATAATGTCACCATGGTCCCTGCTTGGTAATGCAAGTCTCCGCAAGCCCATTCTTGTAAATATAATAGAACTCTTACATTTGACTCTTCATTTAAATTAGTATTCAGTAGGCCCCCAAGCATTATATTAACTTTGTACATCTGGTTACATTAAATGTTTATCTTTTATTAAAATAATGGATGCCTCGCTTTTTATAGAAAGCTCTGAAAACTTTTTTTGTCTTTTGTTTTTTTTTTCCTTTTAATCCATTATCTCTAGATCATGTTAAGAATAATTTTATTCCACCCCTGATACTACTGCTTGTGCATGCTTCAGGATGAACTCATTCACTTTTATCAGTCATTCCCTTTTACTACATTATTTTGAAAGAAAATTTTATCCTTCCAAGTTTGTCACGCTTTTGTTTGAAGAAGAGGTGAAGTCATCAGCCAGCCAAAGGATTTGAAGCCAGCCAAAACTCAGCTCACCTTGACATTTTGTCTAGAAGGTGGTTGGAACCCAGATGAGGCTATAGGTGATGGTTTGGTGGACAGGGTGGAGCACTGATAGTTCTAAATTATAATTTATCAGCAAGAAAACACTCTAATGTGAGGAACTAAAGGAAATAAGTACTCAGGAAGAAAAAGAGGGAGCATTAATCAGTTTACTGAGGATTCTGGGAGCTTGGAATTCCAAGAAACTAGTATAAGTGCTGAGGAGTTTACAAGAAGCAGAGAGATATTTTGTTTGTTCCTGGACTGCTGAGAACCATCTGCTTTTTAAGCTTGTCTTGCCCATACGGTGCCAACTCACTAATGATCATCAGTCACACTAACTGTAGGCCCCGTGGTTCTAGTCCTTTATCAGAGTTTTCGTGACAAATGAATTCTGATTAAAAACAAGTTGTATTAGACTCACAATAAATAAGAGAAAGCAATAGATGACAATATTTTGCAGTGCAGAAGGTCCCCATTACGTAATTATCTGTTGACCAATTTTCTGGCTCCATAGATATGTGAAACAAGACCCCACTTAGTTGTTTACAATTGATTTAAATATTTGGAGATTTTTAGACATTTTTAGTGAAACTGACCTTAAAGAGCACTTCATTCAACCCTTTCATTTTACAGGTGATAAACCTGAGGTCTAGAGAAGTTTAATCAATTGCTCAAGGTCACAGAGTTAACTTAGAGGCAGAAATGGGACTAGAAAGCAGGCTTCTTGTTTCATTGCTCTTTCTGCTACGACACATGATTTTCACTGAACTTTGGAAAATTATCCAAGGTATAAACACACTATTATTAGAAAAGATAAAATATTATTATGTGCTAGGCCTTAGAACCCATGATCCTGTTTTAGATACCCACTAAATTCTAACCAAATTAAATAAATTTCATGATATATTACAATCACAATCTGTACGTGATCCAACACAAATGGGAAAACTGACAAACCATTGAGCAACATATGCTGAGAATGTGTGTCATTTAGTTGTCACATTTAGCTTTCTATAAATCTGTGGGAAAGGACAAAATAATAGAGTATCAGAACCAAGACTACAAATAGTAGTTCATGCCGCCACCATCAACTCTAAGACTTGACATTCTTTCGGAAAGGTTAGAACAAGAATTAGAGGATGCTCTCAAAAATAAAACTCTAATGATACAAATGCAAACAATTCTGATAAGGAAGAAAAGGGAGCTTGTTTAAGGAGATTGATGTGGAGGCAGAGAGGACTCATTAATCAATGAAGAATTTTTAAATCCATGTGTAGATAATGAAAGTAACAAAGAGATGAATATGAAGACTAGAGTGGTCCTGCAAAAATAGTTTCAGGAGCTCCAGTGCACAGAATGAACACATATTAATGTGTACCAGCAACGTGATATTCACAGCACCCACAGCAACTATTAATATGCTGGTGTAGTTGTGAATTATGGAATGTAACAGGCTCTCTACATGGAGAACAGAACCAAAGCATTTATTCAAATATCAGAAAACCTAGTCCCAAAACCAAAAAGTCAAAGTCATTACAATAAACACAAAGTTGGTTGGTCAATGCAGTGAACACCCACATTCCCAAGACTTCAAAACCAAACAGGCTCTGTCAAGCAAGGATCCTCCTCTCCTTACTGATGGTAGCTCCTCAGCCTCCATTCTGCTTGCTCCCAGAAGTTCTGGCTCCCAGTAGATCTTGTTCCCAGCAGTTCTGGCTGGCTCTCAGAAGGTCTCACTGGGTCCCAGAAGCTCCAGATCCCAGCAACTCCCAATTCAAAGCAGCTCTCAGAAGCTCCCAGGATCCCAGCAGTTCTCTCTCTCTTAGCAATTCTCAATTCAGTTCTCTGAAGCTCTGGCTCTCTAGCTTGAGCTTTTCCTTATATATGGTATTAGCTCCTCCCTATTCTGCCCCTTCCTGTTACATCAGCAAGTTCCTCCCACTGTGGGATTCACAAGTTCTGGATCTTAATACTGGATACAATCATGAACTTGAAACAAGGTGCTAACTGCCTGTTTGCTTGCCAATACAATGGAAGATCTTCAAATGCCATTACTATTACATAGTGACAAAGCTAAGGACAACAAAAAGCCTAAATTCAGATTACTGTTTCTATTTGTCCTTCATTTTCAAAGAAGACAAATGACATCACAGGGTGAAGACTTGACTCATGCATGAATTGGATTTAAGTGAGGCAGCGTTGCACAAAATCATCAGCCCAACTCTTTCTTCCTGAGTCATAAAGTCAA
Source organism: Petaurus breviceps papuanus (assembly GCF_028583685.1). Classification (NCBI taxonomy): domain Eukaryota; kingdom Metazoa; phylum Chordata; class Mammalia; order Diprotodontia; family Petauridae; genus Petaurus; species Petaurus breviceps. The sequence continues at coordinate 6,589,895 of NW_027187324.1, forward strand.
GTTTCAAGACAAAAGTCAGGATTGTATGGTGTAATGGCTATAGGATTTGAAGGTCTTCCATGCCCCTTGAACTTGCTGACGTAGCAGGAAGAGGTGGGGCAACAACCAGGCAAAGAACTGGCAGCAGTGTGCAGGAGACGCTGGATTCTGCTAACAACTTAATGCCTTATGTGTAAAAATAGAGATAAGCTGCTGGAGGAAAAAGCTCAGATGGCTAGGGAGTCGGCTGGTTTGCCTGAGGATTATTCTGTGTCACAGCATTCAGAAGAGCAAACTGGAGATACTCAGGTGGTAGAAGAACAAGCTACTGATCATGTAGCTAAAAGGAAGCATAAAACTAGCAGAAGGAATGTACATACAGCTTTTGTACAGGCTGGCCAGAGTTGCCCCGACAGCTGCCAGGAGAACGTGTGTGAGGAGAATGGAACAAGGTTAGATGAGGAGTCTTCTAATGCAGAAATTCTCCCCATATGAAGAACCACCAGGGCCAAACAGAGTCCAAGGGGATAATTGAGAATTTCATTCAACAGGAGATTACTGATATATTGAGTAGATTCACCCGAAGAATTGGAGAGTCTTCAGTGTCTTGGATAGTAAGAATCACTGATGAATGTGCCAGAGGATCACTGGACAGTGAGGACTGCTTAAAATTCATAAGTATCAGTCAGAATCTTTTTGTACACCAAGCTTTTAGGGATCACCATATGCGAGGAGGCTTCAACAGAACTAATCTGTTAGCTTTAGGTGCAGACATATGCAAAAATCCCACTTGTCTTGTCTTCCCCCTCCTAAAAGAAAAAAAAAGTCAGGATGTTTAGTGATGGAGTGGACGACCTTGACATCTTTGATGTCTGACCATGTTCTAATCACCATACAGCACCTACGTCCACCATCTTCAGTCACTGTTGGAACAGATTGTTGTCATCTGCACATTCTACTAAAGGAAATCTTCATATGCTTAGGGTTAGGCACTCCCTAACTCAACAGCAGTTTTAACGCCTGTCAGTTACCCTCAATCTGTCTTAGCCCACATGCTGGTATGTTTAAATTAGGGTATGGCCACTGCACGTGCCATAGCTTCTTGAAGCTACAGGTGAGAGTTGAGTACCAGGTGGAAACCAAATGTGGGTGAAAAGCCCTGAAATTCAGATTAAGAGGGATTTCCAAGGAGGAGTAATTTCATAGCTCAGATTGGATGGATCAGCAATAAAGGACAAAATCAAGAAACACAGCAATATTTGTTTCTAATTTTGATTGTTTTCTTTATTAAGAAAAATAATCTTTGGGTTGGGAAGAATAAAATGAAAAATGGCAACCTGGATTTGAAGTCTGGACTAATCAATATTCCAACTCCTTCACCTGAGTCTTTCTATTATCCAGTCCACATGCATGGAATATACCTTTTTCTCCCTTTCAATTGCCTCTTTGAGTCTTTAACTCCCTTCATGGTTCAACAAGTAGTTATGTACCATATAAAGCATTTCCTGATCCACCTGGTTCTTAGTGATCTCTCATACCTCAAATTATTTCATATTTATTTCTCCTATATTGAACTGAGAAAAATATAGATATGAAATAAAATGTAATTTGGAGGGGGTTGTTATATCTTTTGTCTGTGTATCCCCAAAGCTTGATACAGTGGCTCATACAAAGGACATATTTAAGAAACATTTGTTGAAAAAATAAATGCACGTGAGTGATCAGTTAGAATGGGATTTAAATGCAGCTCTTACTTGTTCGATAACACAAAAAAGGAACTATTTTCTCTTCAGGTGACCAAGCTAGATAATAAATACCTATTATTTTTCTTTTAAAAATAAACAAAAATACTGACAAAATATAACTTTATAACTTATATGAGCTTAAAAAACTTTATTTGAAACAAGGATATAAAACAATATAAGCTCACAAGGGACAACTATAGATCTAACTTGCTATAATTTTACAAATCAAAGATCTAATTACACATTGTAGGCCAGAGTCAGCTTACTTTGTCCCAATTTTTTTTAGTCATTATTCTCTAACAGATAATGGGATTCTTACAATTTAAACTTGCAACTTTGTTAGAAGAAAGTCTGAAGATTACAGTTTTTCTCAGATAGCAATATTGCTGGTATTAATCTTCTGTTTTGCCACTGGAGGCTACATGGGAAGCTTGCTGGTTCTTAAGTCCTCTCTCTCTTTCCATAATTAATGTCTGGTAATGGTTAGAACTAAGCATATGGATGTTAATGCCACAGTGAGAACAAAACCTCTCAATTTTTGTTCTCACTAATTGAATATCAAAATGGTAGATTTTCTTATTTTCCCATTCCTGTGGCTTTTATTGTCCATCAGAAAGGAATCTGGGGCAAGACCTGGAAAAATATTAATATAAGTATCCCTTCCTCTGCTTTTCCTAGTCCTTTTTGTATTACTTAATTTATTATTATTACATAAGATCGGTTAATTACCAACTTCCTCTTTACTGACAGCATTGAATTCTTTTTCTTTTTTTTAAACAGTTCCAACTAAAAGATTTAAAAATTTTGTTTCTTATAATCACAAATATCTTCAATTATACAGAAATCCTTTAAAACAATTAAATAATGTACTTTTTCTCCACATCATAATGGGAGTAGCTGATGAAAGGGTATAGAGGTACAAATGAGAAAACTGAGGGAAGTTAAATTCCTTTCCCTCCTGTGATATCCATTCAAACCATCAGTGGGTGTGGAGGTCATTGTGGCAATAGCAAAAGGTTCCAGGGGTCTTTCCATGCCCCATTAATTTTGGAGGGAAAGGTACCTTTATACTCTTATACATGATTCTAGTGAACATATTATTCAGATGAATGAACAAAAATAATTAGGAATGGATAAAATTTGCATATCAAATCATCATCCCAAGATTATGTAACCATATTCTGTTCTTGTTGTTCAATATTATTATACACTGGTATCAAAGTTTTCTATACACATAACTCCAGCAGGTCAAGCATTTTAGGTGGCTAGATACTAAATTCATCATGTGTTATTTGAATTAGAAAAAAGTTCCCTATCATGTCAGAAAATTATATACATCATTTTCATATACATAGATTACATTTGGGGGTTATACATGGAATTATGCATTTACATTTCCTAAAAGTTACTATATGTGAGTGTGGATATGTGTGTGTATGCATTTGTATGTATTTATTTATTTATGTATTTATTTTTAATAAACATTTTAAATGACCTATTCAAGAATATTCCCAGGAATCAAAGTCAAACTAACTTAGAGTTTGTACAATTTTCCCTTCACTTTTTTGAAAATTACATGGGCCCTTCTCCTGCCCTTCATTACCTCTTTGAAGATCATTTCATCCTGCCCTATGGAATCCTACCTACACTCATTCTGAAGACTTTGAATTTGCCCTGTAAGCATCTAGAATTATGCCTAGATTTTCTTTCACAAATTCTAGGAGGAAATGGTGATTTCCTCACAAGGTTCTCTTCATTACCACCCCCAGAAAAGAGTTGTTCCTTGTTATTGAAATAAAATTTAGAATAACTTTTCTACTTTATAGTTTCTTTAACATCTTGAAGGATGAAGTTATTATTAAAGCCAAGATATACAAATTTATTAGTTGTTCAGCTTTTGTCAGAGAAAGAGTATGAAAGTAATTGCAAAAGACTGGATTCAAGAAACTGAGATTCATCATTCACTCGTTTCATTCATGTCCAACTCTTCAAGACCCCATTCTGGTACAGGTCCTCATCACTTCCCTCCTGGATCATGTTTCTGAAATTGGTTTCCCTTCTGTAAGTCTCTCCTTACTGCAATCCATCTTCCCATAAGCTGCCAAAGTGATTTTCCTAAATTTCAGCTCTTATCATGATACCTACCTTCCTACACCCCGACCCCCACAGATAATAAATTTCAGTAATTCCCTATTACCTCCAAGCTCAAATATAAAACCCTCTGGCAAATATAACCCTTCACAACCTGGCTCTGTCCTACCTTTTCCGCACTACATTTTAATCTCTTCCACACAGTCTATTTGCTGTTCTTTAATGACACTTGGGGGCAGCTAGGTGATGCAATGCATAGAGTGAGGGCCTTAAGTCAGGAAGACCTGAGTTCAAATTCACCTTCAAACTTTGTTTGTCAAATGAGCTTGAAAACAAAATGGAAAACCATTCTTGTATCATTGCCAAGAAAATACCGAATGGGTTTCCTTCTCTTACTCATTTTATAGATGAGGAAACTAAGACAAGCAGAATTAAGTGACTTACGCAGGATAAAAACTGGTAAGTGTTTAAGTTCAGATCTGAACTCAGATCTTCCTGACTCTAGGTCTGGTGCTCCATCCACTGTGCCACTAGCTGCCCCACAAGCCCTCCAGTTCCTAAGCCAGTAATTTGATTATGTTTCCTTGGATTTCATATAAAAATGAACTGAAAATATATCAGGAGTCTTCTTTATTTTAATTTTCTTTTATTTTTAGTTTATATCCATAAGATTTTGAGTTACAAATTTTCTCCCCATGTTTCCTACCTGACCACCCCAAAACAAGGATCCCAATGAATATTCCCTCCACCAATCTGCTTTCTCCCATATCTTTCCCCATCCCCCCTCCAACTTTCCAGTAGAGTACGTTGGATCTCTATGTCCCAATGCTTTTTTATCTCATTTCCCAGTTAAATGTAAAATAATAATAATATATGTATTTTTAAACATTTAATTTTAAAACTTTGAATTCCAGATTCTTTCCCTTCCTCCCACGTCACCCACTTTCACTGGGAATATAAGCAATTCAATATAGACTGTAACATATTTAGCTATGCAAAGCATTTCCGTAGTGGATACATTGTGAAAGATTGACTATATTTCCCTCCATCCAATCCCACCCCTCCCCCCTTGTTCTATTCTCTACTTTGATCCTGTCCCTTTTCAAAAGTGGGTTCTTCAAACTTCCCTCCCCCCTGCCTGCCCTCCCTTCCATTATCCCCCCTCTCATTCCTTTGCAACCTACTCTCCTATAGGGTGAGATACCCTGTTTAGTGTGTATGTCATTCCCTGCCTAAGCCAAATTCAATGAGAATAAGGTTGACTCATTCCCTTTTGCCTTACTGTTCTCCCCCTCCATTGTAACAGTTTTCCCTTGTTCCTTCTATATGAGATAATTTACCCCCATTCTGTCTCTCCCCATCTCCTCTCATTATATTTCTCTCTCACCTCTTAATTTCATCTTTTAAGTACCATGCCTTCCTATTAAATTTGTCCTGTGCCCTCTATCTAGGTATACCTGTACATGTATATACACACATTCACATATGTATTCATACACCCATATACCCTCCTATATAGACATATATATATATGTGTGTGTGTGTGTGTGTGTGTGTGTGTGTGTGTATATATATATATATATATATAATGTCTTTCTATTCCCTTCAAGTATTCCCATACTGAGAAAAGTTTCATAAGTTATAATAACCATTTTTCCATGTAGGAATGTAAATAGTTCAACTTTGACAAGTTCCTTATGATTTCTTTTCCCTGTTTACCTTCTCATGCTTCTCTTGCTTCTTGTAACTGAATGTCAAATTTTCTATTCAACTCTGTTTTTTTTCATCAAGAATGCTTGGAAGTCTTCTATTGCACTGAATAACCATATTTTCTCTTGAAACATGATACTCAGTTTTGCTGGGTAGGTGATTCTTGGTTTTAATGCCAGCTCCTTTGACCTCCAGAATATCATATTCCAAGGCCTTTGATTCCTCAGTGTAGAAGCTGCCAGATTCTGTGTTATCCTGATTATGTTTCCACACTATTGAAATTGTTTCTTCCTGGCTGCTTGTAATATTTTCTCCTTGATCTGGGAACTCTGGACCCTAGGTGTAATATTCCTAGGAGTTTTCTTTTAGGGATCTTTTTCAGGAGGTGACCGGTGGATTCTTTCAACCTCTATTTTTCCCCCTAGTTCTAAAACATCAGGGCAATTTTCCTCGAGAATTTCTTGAAGGATGATTTCTAGGTTCTTTTTTTGATCATGGCTTTCAGGTAGTCCAATAATTTTTAAATTATCTCTCCTTGATCTATTTTCCAAGTCAGTTGTTTTTCCAATGAGACATTTCACATTGCCTTCTATTTTTTTTCATTTGTTTGTATCTGTTTAATAGTATCTTGATTTCTCATAAAATCATTAGCTTCCATTTGCTCCAATCTAATTCTGAAGGAATGATTCACTTCAGTGAGCTTTTGACAGTCTTTTTCAATCTGGCAAATTTGGCTTTTTAAGGCATTCTTCTCCTTATTGCCTTTTTGAGCCTATTTTGCCATCTGGGTTAGTCTATTTTTTAAGGTGTTATTTTCTTCAGTCAGGTTATTGACTCTTCTTTCATAATATTATTGCATCATTTTCATTTCTCTTCCCAATTTTTCCTCCACTTCTGTTATTTGGTTTTCAAAATCCTTTTCAAGCTCCTCTATGGCCTATAACCAGCTTGAGTTTTTTTTTTTTTTCTTGGAAGCTTTTGGTGCAGTAGTTCTAAGTTCACTTTCTTCCTTCTATTCTATGCTTTGGTCCTTTTTGTCCCCAAAATAGGATTACTCTGTTTGCTTTGCTTTCTTTGCTTGCTCATGTTCCCACTCAATTATTTGACTTTTGAGCTTTTTCCCATAGTAGAAATCTGCTACCAGGAAGGGGAGCTTTATCCTAAACACTGGGGTTTTCACAGCAGCTGGAGCTTTTAGTTGGGTGCCCTCTCTGAAACCTCCACACTCTCTCTGGCAAACTGTTAACACACCCCAGGACCTCCACCCAGGACAGTAATCCAGATCCAAGCAGGTTAAAGCAAGAGCTATTACCCCTCAGAATGGTTGCTTGGTCCCCCTACAATCTCCAGGCCTGGGGCTCTGAAGCAGCCATGTGGCAAGCAACTGCATGCTCATGGAGCCTCAACTGCTTCTTGCCCTGGGTGGAAAGGCCAGACCACACTCCCAAATTCCCTGTTTCTGCAAAGTCTACACTGACCTCTCACTTTGTCTTTGGCATGTATGGGTTGATAATTCTGGAAACCACCACAGCTGCTGGTGATCTGAAGTCCCTCCAGCCATGGGCTGGTCAGGCTAAAAAAACCCTAAGGCTAAAATCTCTGACTTAGCAGGGCTGGCCTCAGCTCCCAGAGCACTGCAGTGGCCCCTTCCTGCTGGCCTGCTGGGCTGTCTTTAGCAGGAGGTTAGCTTCTCTCTGTCATTTTGTGAGTTCTGTGCCTCCAAAGTTTGTCTAGCGTGATTTTTTACATGATTTGGAGGAGGCTGAAGCCAGAGCCCCTTGGAAGTCCTGTTTCTACTCCACCATCTTGACTCTGGCCCCCCAATTTGAGGAGTCTTTTTTTTAAACAATATGGAACATTAGCCTAGTGAGTATAGTTTTACAAAGAAAACAATTTCGGGATTAATTTACAATTATATAAAGCGCTTGACAAGCTTTTCCTTCATAGTGACCATGTGATATAGGTAGTATAAGTAATACCTCATTTTCTGGCAACCCGTTTCACATTGCTATTAAGCTGAGATGCAAAACTAGGTTTTCTTTTTTCAAGTTCATTGCCCTTTACATTGAACCATATTGACTCCCCATTTTTTAGGTTGATTTGCACACATACACACAAACACACTAATAAAATTTGTTTGAAAATAAAAATGAATCAGTTAGTAATTTGGTTTGAATGACACAAAACTACTTGACTAATTATTTTTTATTGAATTGAATGATTAAAAAATAATCTGTCTCAATTAGTTATTTTAATCATTATGCAAATACTGCTTTTAATATTTCTAATAATTAAAGCATATGACTCTTGGCTTGTTGTCAATCCCTATCTCCAAACTTTTTTACAAAAAAAAAAAAACTAAATTCTTACTGAGAGGAAGGCTTTAATTGCATCTATGCAGATATTCCCTCTAGTTTTTTGTTAGTTTATTTGTTTCTTTGTTTTGGTTGCTGTTACTCAGTTGTGTCTGACTCTTTGTGACCTTATTCTGTATTTTCTTGGCAAGATATTGTAGTGGTTCACCAATTCCTTCTTCAGCTAATATTACAGATGAGGAATGGAAGCAAATAGGGATTTAATAACTTGTCCAAAGTCCCTCAGCTAATAAGTGTCTGAGGTTAGATTTGAACTCATGAATATGGGTCTTCCTGACTCTAGGCCCAACACTTTATCCACTGTGACACCTATCCCTCTATATATCTTTATCCTGTATAATGTGTGTTCCTTACGTACTATAGAGGGGTTCTACTCAATCCTCTGTTGTCTCTCATTTTTGCTAAATGACTAGTTTATCCTTTTCAGACATAGAATTTTCTTGTTAATGTCTTCTACAGGATTTCTATGGTATAAATTGGAGTTGAATGGGGATGGAAGGGAGATAAATTCTTTTCTCTATCATTTATTAGGAAACTGTGTTGCAAGTCAGCACAGGCCAAACCTGGGAACTGAAAGATAACTCACAGATAAAATGTACTGGATTTTTAGCCAGATTTATTGGGATGAAATTATAGAGTGCATTCAGCTTAAATGGGTAGGAATGGTTATTACTATTGCAGATAGGGATCTTAGGTTTAGCAATCACTAATAATACTGTTTTTGTAAGCATTAATATCTTGAACAAAGTTTTGTTTTTTTTAAGACAGCTTGAAAATGAAGCTTTGCTTCTTCTTTTAATAAAAGATGGGATCTCATTTCCAAACATTAGTTATGATATTTTTATAAATTTTTCCTTCTTTCAAGATTTGTGCCACATAGGCTTGCATTTAAACTTAAAATATAGCTTTAGTAATTTTTTGTTTTAAGTGGATGAATGAGTAAAAACATTTATTAATATGTCAGGCACTATGGTAAGTACTAGAACTGTGAAGAGACATTTTTATCTATCAGCAGACCCAGAATGTAATATTTCCAGATCTTTGCCACCAGAAAAAAAATTATATTTTAGTATGTATGAGAACTTTCTCTTTTCCCTTCATTTTTGTTTTGCATTATATACCCAGCAATGGGAATTCTGAGTCACAAAGTATGAACATTTTAGTCACATTTTTGACAATTTTTCTCAATTGTGTTGTAAAAATAAAATTAAAAAATATCCTATTAATGTGCAAGCCTTTTAAAAATCCATCTAACTTGAACTAACTGGGTTTTGTGATATCTTTACCAATTTTATTAGCATGGGGCAAAACCACAAAATATTCATCTTTATTTGTATAATCATTAGTGATTTGGGACATTCATGTGGCTATTAATAGATCGCAATGCTTTCCTTGATAACTATTTGGTAGTATGCTCAGATCACTTACCTATTGAGAAATTCCTCTTTGGTCTCATATATTTATGTTAATTTCTTATATGTTTTGAATATCATGTATTTGTCAAAGCACTAAGGCAAATGTATTTCCATTGTTGTTTCCTTTCTTATCCTACCCTATCTGGTTTCAGAAACTTAACTATCTGTGTGTCTCTGGGGGAGTCACTTAACAATGTTTGCCTCAGTTTCCTCATCTGTAAAATGAGCTGGAGAAGGAAATGGCAAACCTCTTCAGTATCTTTGCCAAGAAGATTCCAAATGCAGTCACAGATTCAAACATGACTAAACAGCATGATTAAATACTACCTCAGTCACTATTACTTTGGATGTGAACTAGCGCAAGTTTCAATATCAGTAGAGTTAGACTAAAGTCTAAAATCCCTTCTACATCCATAACTATGATTCTCCAATCTACTGTTTTCTGGGCAAAAATTGGATAAAGTAATTAATAACAGGTTATAGAAGGTTGAAAAGGAAAATGTAAGTGTGTTCTTCAGGCAAGTTCATTAAAAGAAATCTTTTGCAAAACACGTTCTTATATTTTGTATATTTTCCATTTAAATATTAAACTTGTCTAAGCATTGTTCTATACCTTATTGTCTTAATTAAATGAGTTGCTTGGTATCATACTATTGGAAGAAACCAAAGGTAGGACTTAAAACACAGGTCTTTCTTCCTCACAGATCAGGACTTTATACACTACAACGTAGTCTTGATTTTCATATGAAAAGTCCACCAGACATGATCAGAATTAATTTAGTTGAGGGTGGTTTTTTTTTTTTAGTTTTGGGTTTTTTTTAGAAATAAATGAAGCCATTTTAGTCTTTTAATCTATTATCCAGCACGAAGTAATTCTACTAAAATATCTCCTAATATTTAATTAATTTTATTTTTCTCTTATTCTTTTCCACTTCGACATTATCATTATTTTCCTTCAAATTTTATTTCTTCTTTTCCTTTCCCTTTTCTTTAATTTTTATTGACCTTTGGTTATATGAATTTTAAAAATTTTCTATCTCTCCTTATCTCTCTTTTCCTCAACATACTTTCATCTATTGCTAACCCTTCACCTGTAATCTTTTTGTTTTCCATTTGTATTTTGATCCAGGGAAATCTATTACAGTAATTTATTTTAGAGTGACTTTTAGTCCCCATTTTTATGAAATAATATGAGCATGTTCTATTTAAATTTAGAAATCAATAAAAATAACTTTAGAAAAAGAACTCAGCTATTCACAATAAAATGATCATGTGATGTGATGTGGGAAAATCAGGCTCATAAGTCAATTCTCCATAAATATAAACAGTTTTCTTGTGTGTGGTGTAAAAGGCTCTTAAAAGCAGTTGATCTGAAGTGGAGGTGGAAAGTTACTGTAAGTGAGGCTTGCAAATGAATCCTTGCAGAAAATGTTGGTTCTGTTTACTTAGAAAGGAATATTTGCATGATGAAATTGATCTAATACTAACTCTACTATCAGAATAACTAAATCAGTGGCAGGCACTGTGGTTTTTGCATGGAAATTGCTGTTGTGCGGGCACTTTATTTATTTATTTTTTTGCCAAAATAAACTGATGGCTTAGCATGCCTATTAGATTAAAGTAATTTATTGGACCTTGAAAAACAAAAAGCTATAATAATTTCTAATGTATTAATTTCTAGGAAGTCTACTTTGAGGTCTTATTTTTCAATTAGATATTCTAGGGTTATTGATCTGTCTGCACTCCCCTTAAAATTCTCAAGTGCTCAAAGTGTTCTGAAAACACTGCAAGGGTTCACAATACTTTAAAAATTCTATGTTTCATTTAGTGCTCCATTTTCTTGCTGAAAAGGATAGAGGGGAATCAGGAAGGTTAGAACTATATTCTTACCTAAGATACTATCTTTATGACCATGAGCAACTCATTTAACCTCTTTTGGGTTTGTTTCTTTATCCTTAAAATTGGGGTTGATATAAATGAAGTCTGAAGTCTCCCACAGTTTTACATCTATGATTCTATAATCCAAATGCAACACTACCACTTTTTATGCTAATTATAAAAATAATTGTTCAGGCCTCTTTACTCCTCCCTTCACTACACTTTTTCCCCTTTTGTTGATTATATACAATTGTATATGTATAATATATTTATATGTATAAAATATGTGCATATATGTTGTATATGTATATATATATAGTGTGTGCATACATACATGCATATCTATATTTTTATCTATCTCTTATTTGGATATAGGTATTTGTGTGTTATCTTCCCCATTACACTCTTAGCTCCTTGAGAGCCTTACTTTAGGTATTAAGAATAAGTTTTACTGTCTTAATAAAATAGTTAGGAATAAGTTCATCAAATTGGAAGAGTTTATTCCATTTTAAGCCTTATTTTGCTTTTGATCTATTTTGAAGAAGTTTTTCTATAAGTTCTTTTTCAATAAGTGTAGCACTTGGTGAAATGATTTAGTAATCAGTATGTGTATATTCTTATACAATTTATAAACATGTGGACCTTTTGATAATCCACCAATGAGAAAATATTGTGAACCATTTTATATGTAGTTTGTGTAATAAACTACCAATCAAAATATATGTGGGCAAAAACATGGAAATAACCATAGCTAAAAGTTTGAAAATACACACACACACACACACACACACACACACACACACAAAGGAGTCTGCAGACACTAGTATGTTTTTAGAGTGGGAGCAGGATTAGCACCTATGTCCACATTACTGAATCTCAAAGTAGTCTGTGTACATTTGAGGACAATGCTAATTGACAGAGATTTGCCATATAACAAACACAGAAGGAAACAAACAGCTTCTAGCTGGACAGAGAGATGTTGTCATGAGTACATTATGAAAGAAGCAAATCAAAACCTCTAAGATTAAGATTGATATTTTGTTCTTAGGGTATACTTTGCACACTTTGATTAATACAGTTTGAGTGCATCCATTGATAAATGTAGGTCTAATAAGTGTTTCTGTCAGCATGCACATCTACCATATTGTCCACTTTGTATCTCCAGCATTTACTACAGTTTTATTTGACTAATTTTCTTCCCCTCCTCTTCTGCACTTTTCTCTCCTCTATCTTCTCATTCTCTTCTTCTCTCTCCTTTCTTCCTCTCTTCTTTGAGTCTATTTCTCTATTTGTTACACAGTACTGACTTTGTTAAGCTATATAGACACAAATTCATATTCTATTTTGATTTTGTTGTCTTCTTCTGGTTCTCTGTTTTGATCTTTTTTGTCACCAAAGAATGATTCTATAGCCTGATTCTCTTTCTCTGTTTGCTCCTTTTCCCAGACAATTACCTGACCTTTGAGCTCTCTGTCATGGTCCAACTCTGCTTCCAGAGTAGAGAGTGCTGTGTCCCAAATTTCTGGGGTTTGGCACAGCCATTGTCAGAGATTCTTCTGGACACCTGCCTCAGAACTGTGAGAAGGACAGCCTCTCCAGCTACCACAAGCTCTGCCATGACAGCACTCCTCCTCACCCACTCAAGACTGAGACCCAGATCCAAGGTGAGGGCTAGAGAATCCTGCCTCGGTTCCAGCAAAGAGATTACTGCAATTGCCCTCTGATCAGCCAATTGGTCTCCTTACCATCTGTGGGCCTGGAGCTCTGGAAGCAGCCACAGTAGCTGCTGTACCTCCACCGCCCCGGGGGTAGGGGCCAGACCACTCTCTTCTCTCACCCAGGTTCACCAGAGTTTCCCTACTGACCTATTACTTTCTCCTTGGCATTTATGGGTTGAGAAATCTGGAAACTGCCACACCTACCAGCAATTCAGTCCCTTGAGGTCTCTTCCGGTCAGTCTATGCTGCTGATCTGTGCTGGTGTGGTCCATGCAGGACTGCGCTCAGCTATCCAGTGTGATAGAACCCGTCTATCTGCCTGCCATGCTGCCTTCAGTGAAAGATTTGTTTCACTGTGTCATTTTGTGGGTTCTGTGGTTCTAAAATTTGGTTAGAGTCAGTTTTTACAAGTGTTGGAGGTAATTGAGGGATAAGTTCAAGTAAGTTCCTGCTTTTACTCTGCCATCTTGGTTCCACCCCCTATATTCTATTTTACGGTCAATACATCACTTTCTTCAAAACAGCTTTTTGAGCTAAGTAGTACAGATGCTGTTGTCCTCATTTTATAGAGAAGTAATCTGAGTCTGAGAGAAATGAAATAACTTGCCCAAGTTTCCATGGCTGATGTCAGAGATCAGATATGAACCTGTTGATCCTTCCTCCAGATTCAATATGCTTTCCACTTTGTTGGATTATACATTGTTATTGTCCTGTCTGCAATAATTACAAATTTGGTGTAGGAAATTATTTCTAGTTTTCCACCTATGGTTTAATGCAGAATTTGATGATGAATTAAATGATATTAGAAAGTTATTGCTGGAGCAACACAGAATATTTATTTTCAAATGTGCTTGTGAAACACATTAGCAACTGAATTTTAGTACATTATTTATAGTTAGTGACAATAAATACTCTAGAAAAGTTTAGGAATGTATTCAAGATTTCATGTGCATTATTCTGGGATATGACATTTTTCTATGTTACCGTTATGAAAAGAAACAATCTTTTCTTCCCCTAATCACTTATCAGTGCTTTGACAAATCAAAGTCATTGACAAGAATATAGTATTTTGGGCTAGTATATAGTGGTTATGCAGTGCAGTGAATAGATCACTGACCCTGGAATCAAGAGGACCTGAGTTCAAATCCAGCCTTAGACACTTACCACTTATTAGCCTTGTGATCTTGGGCAAGTCACTTAAAATTGTCCTGCCCTTCAAAAAGCAAAAAAAAAAAAAAAGATCATAGTAATTTTTGAGCTGGAAGATATTTGAGAGATGAGCTAACCTTGTAGCTTCAACATTTAATTCATTATAAATACTTTTTCATGTAAAAAAATTCATGGATCACAGCATGACTGTATTTATACTGTTAAAATATGTTGTCTACAAAAATAAATAAATACAAGATAATGTAAATTCAGTTATTCTTTTAAGTTAATTTATATTTTATTTCATATATTTCTGTATAAATATATACTTATATCATATTTATATATTAGATATTTTCTTAATCAAAATAACATCTGCATACATTTTCAGAAAGAGTAATGTATGTAACTATAATGTATGTGAAAGGTATGTTATTAATTTCTTTCTATAGAAAAAAAAAGCTACCACCTCTTTTTGACATTTACCTTTGGGTTTGACATTCTTTCCCAGTTCCTCCCTTTATACTTCCCCATGGGTATAACTTTTCCCATAGTCAATGCCCCCTACTCTGCTCTATGTGGGGGTGGAGGGAGCACTAGGGCCCTTTAATGTGATTTGGAAGAGATGGATGAAGTTGCCAGAGACTGAATCCTCTGAAGGATAAAATTCCATCCCACCACTTACCAAACCTCCTTAATTTAGACACCTTTCTTCAGGTGATGCCTAGGTTTCCTTTTGGTTCAGAATCAATTAATCTTATTTTCCCAGTCTGGGAATCTTTAGTTATAGGAACCACATAAACAAACAAATTAACTCTGATTTATCTCTCCTCTCCAAGTGGTGAAAATTCCTGTCAGATTGGAATGAAAACCTTACTTGTGTATCATTGTAAGGCAGGTTGTACACGATTAACTAAAATTGAGTTAAGTCAAATAGAGATCTAATTAGATCACCATTTCAAATAAGGGCAGATCGTTTCAGTGAAAAACAAAAACAAAACTATAGGAGTTCAAGTCAAAACAGTAATTTTCATGAGTCATATGAGGTCAACTGCCCCTCCCCCCAATACCACACTTATTAACCAAGCTAATTAAGCAACTAATTTAGCATTATCCATCAGAATGGAGACTGTCAGACAAATGTTGTTGTTGTTTTTGTTATTTGTCCTTCATTCTCAAAGAGGCCCATGACCATCACATGCCATGACTTGCAAGTGAACTGGATATCATGGAGGAAGGGCTGTGTAAGGTCACCAGCTTCACTTTCTCCCCCAAAGCCATTTGGTTCCCGTGGCACATCAGGATGATTAGAGATACCCTCCCCACCCAGGCAGACCTAGAAAGGATACCAATAATAACCTAATAAAGAGCAAAGGAGTAAGAGTGAAGAGTAACTGTGAAGGGTGAGGTATCTTGACGTCTCTCTATATCTGTCCCTTTTATTTTTGCTCTTGACTATCAAAGCTCAAAAGTACAGCCCAAACCATCACTTGATCCTTCTCCACCATACTTCAAAACTCCAGTTATCCTAAATGCTCTCTGCCATAAATGTTGTGCTTGTGTCAAGGGATGGACTTAATTAGGCTGAACCTGGTTTTCACATCTAATTTCCAAATATGTACTCCCCATCGATTTCCTCTACTTAGTGGATATATTGTATATGGACTGTGATATACTTATTATTTCTGCATTTACTTCATGTGAAGATCTGCAATATTTTTATTGCTTTTATCTTGTTGATATTCATTTATTTCTCAATTCTGTCCAAATCTTCATGACTCCAAATGGGGTTTTCTTGGAAGATACTAGAGTAGTTTGCTATTTCCTCCTCCACTTCATTTTACAGATGAGGAAACTGAGGCAAACAGGGTTATGATTTGTGCACAGTCACACAGTTAATGTCTGAGACCACACATGAACTCAGGAAAATGAGTCCCTGACTCTAGGTTGGGCACTCCATACAGTGCACTACCTAGCTGTCAATTTTTAGCTTATCAATAAGGAAATAGTTATATTTAAGATCTAATGTATCATCACTGAGAGTGACTAGGTTTATATAAATGGAAGCATACTATTGGGTTCTTGAGAACCATAATGTAGAAGCTGCTAGGTCCTGTGTAATCCTGACTGTAGTTTCACAATATTTGAATTGTTTCTTTTTGGCTGCTTGCAGTATTTTCTCCTTAACCCTGTAATTCTGGAATTTGGCTACTATGTTTCTTGGAGTTTTCAGTTTGGGATCTCTTTCAGGAAGAGTCCAGTGAATTCTTTTGATAACTATTTTACGTTCTGATTCTAGGATTTCAGGAAAGTTTTCTTTGACAATCTGTTGGAGGATGTTGCCCAGGCTGCTTTTTTCATCATGGCTTTCTGGTAGACCAGTAATTCTTAGGTTATGTCTCCTGGATCTGTTCTCCAGGTCAGTTGTTTTTCCAGTGAGATATTTTACACTTTCTTCTAATTTTTCAATCTTCATGTTTTGCTTGATTAACTCTTGGTGCATCATAGAGTCCTGAGCTTTGATTTGACTGATTCTAATTTTTAGTGAATTATTTTCTTTGGTTAGTTTTTCAAGGTCCTTTTTTAGGAAGGTATTTTCTCCACTTAGGTCACAAATTTTACTTTTTAAGGATTTGCTTTCTTCAGTGAGACTTTTTTTTTTCCAATTTGGTCACTGTAGATTTAAATTTATCTTCTACCTCTCTAATTTGGGTTTTAAATTCTTTCTTGAGCTCCTCCAAGAATGCTTTTTAGGCTTGAGACCAATTCATATTTCCTTTTGTGGTCTCAGATGTGAGTATAGAGTTCATGTTGTCCTCTGTATTTGGATGTTCTTGTTTGCTATAATAAGCTCTGATTGATTTTTTTGCCTTCCCTTTCTCCTTCTCATCTTCCTTCCTTCCCATTATAATTTCCTATTTCCTAATTTCTCAGGCTGGGAGCTAAGGGCCTGGTTGTTGACTTTGTGTTCTATAGCCTCTGGGTGTCTAGACTGAGGCCAAGGTCAGGATTCCCAGTGTTTCCCCTGAGTTACCCTGAGGCTCACAGTGGGGGAGGGATGGTCTGGACACTTCAGATTTCTGTCTCTATGCCCCTGGGCTACAGATCAGGCAGGCTCAGCAGTTGGCAGCTGACAGTGCTGGTGTCTTCAGATTCCCCTGGTAGTGCTGTGGTCCACCTGGGTTTCTGTTGTTAGTGCTTGCTGGCTCCAACCCCTGGGATTTGGGAGCTCTTGCTGGTCAAGTGAGGCGGGGCTTGTTACGACCCCTCTAGCCCTTCACTTCAGACTCCTTACTGCTTTAATTATACCCTTTCTCAGTGACTCTTAATCCTGAGTCTATTTCCACTATTTCAGGATTTTACTCTGGGTGGGATATTTATCTCTGGGTTTTCTAAGTTAGAATGGGGGAGTTGAAGTTTTCTTTGCTATCCTGGCCCCTGGAACATCAGGGAGGTTATTTTTTTTACTTCCAGGCTATGGGCTGATAACCCCAGGAGAAGCTGCTGTGTCTGCTGTGGGCCCTGAACTTTCTCTTATCCAGCTCAGATGGATCCTCCTGTGTGAGGTGAGATGGCTGCAAATCGCCCTTGGGGTGGGTGAGTCTGCTGGCTGGAGCTCTTTCTCACTCAGCAGTAATCTGCTCTCTAGTCCAGGCTGGTGCCGCCCCTGAGTGCTCCAAGCTCCCCCTGCCCAGACCCATGTGGGCACTTTCCTGGGCTGGAATTTTCCACCCTCTGTCTTCCAGTAGATTCTAAAATCCATTCAAATTCACTTTTTAAAGTTTAGTCATGGAATTTTCCGAGGAGCTTAGAAAAGTTACTGCTTCCACTTCTTGGTTCCACCCCCTAGACAACCATAATGGTGAGCCACTTCTCCTGACAAAAGGGTTACACCTAGGATTCTGAAAATGCTTGAGCATACTCAGTTGTGGTAATCCTTTTCTGGAAACCTAAACTTATCAGTTCCATGGTAAGCTAGGATAAGTGAGCTAGCACAGAGACCTTGGGAATCCACGGCAAAGACACTCAACAGAGTTGTTACAGTGATAAATGATGTAAAAAGTTGGTTGAACCAAATTTCTTCTTAACCTCTTTTGAGCTTTCCCAGCAGATCTTGTCAAAGAGAGATCTTTTTTCCCAAGTTCAATATGTTCTTAGGCCTAACAAGCACTCAATTTTTAAATCCTTTTTTTTTTTCAGATTCATTCTTGTACAATCTGTTTTACTGATATATTTTTCCATTTTTTTTCCATGAGTGCCAGAGTTTTGATGGTTTCTGATTTATATTACAAAATGAGGTCTGGAAATATTAATTCTTTTATTTTAATTGAAGTATTTAATTCTTTTAATTCCTATTTTTATCAGTATTTCCCTTGAGATTCTAGGCCTTTTCCCCTGCCAGTCAGTCCACATTCATTTTGCATATTACAAATAAACATTTTACTTTAATTTGTGGAATAAAATAAGCATTTTCATAACAGCATAATAAAAAGATGATTGCACATGAAACCGAAAATATATTATTTATAACTAGTTATTCCTTTTAAATATATAATAAAGTTATTCTGTAAATTTCTTTTTATCTTTTTTTCTTCCCTCCCTCTGCTGCCCTAAAGATGGCTATCATAACATATATACACATATGTCAAATTATTCTATTTATACTTCCTTTATCAGTTACTTTTCTGGATGCAGATAGCATCTTTCTTTGTATGTACTTTATAGTTAGTTCGAGCATTAATAATCGTCAAAGTGCAATATGCTCCAATCTATTCTTAAAACGCTATTGCTGTTATGCTTATTTCATTCTTCATTATTTCGTGCAAGTCTTTCCATGCTTTTCCAAGATCATTGAACTGGTCATTCCTTATAGCACAGTAGTATTCCATCACAATCATAGACCACAACTTGCTCAGCGATTCTCAATTGATGGGGATCCCTGCAACCTCCAGTTCTTTACAACATGAGTTTATTAAATTCTTATTATATGTTAGGGCTTGAAATATAAATTCAAGCAAAAAGAAAGAAAAAATTCCTAAATCCCCTATATCTGATGATAATCCATTGACTTTTCACCTCTCCCTCTGCCTTCCTGTGACCCCCAGTTGTTTTACTCTTCAGTTCTCTTCCAAGTCATCTCCTCTCCTCTTGACATTTTCTCCTCTTCTCCCCATTTTGACCCCTTGGTGAATCATTTCAAATCTGTACTGTCCTCTATTGAATCTCTAGCTCCCTTATATCACTGATTACACCCAGACTTGGATCACTACAGCATTCATCAGAATCACTCCTACACATATACTACTGAAGGCAAATGAGGATCATACAAACCATTCTGACTCATTATACTATATATCTGTTGCATAACCTCAATTGGACCCTCACTATTGCTAGGCAATCCTAATATAGATACATTAGCAACTCACTAACTCACTCTCCACAGCAAGTCTTCCAAAGCTCTACATTCCTCTTCAGGCTTCCCTTGATGCCCCCAATTTCTCAGCTAAGAATATTGCCTCATATTTTACAGAAAAAAAAAAAGTGAATCTATTCACTATGACGTCCTTTTTCCCTCTTCCTCATTTAATATCATTCATATGCCTTCTGTCACTCTTTTCTCCTTTGCCCATTTCACATGATGAAGTGAAATTCCTCCTTTCCAAGGCTAGCCACTCTACTAGTTCAAACGATTCCATTCCAATGTCTCCTCCAACAGATTGTCCCCTCAGTCATCTCCACTCTCAGTTATTTTCAATTTCTCCCTCTTTACTGTCTCATTTTCTAATGCCTACAAACATGCCCAAGTCTCCCCAGCCTGACAAAACCCCCACTTGACCCTTTCATCCTTGCTGACTCTCACCCTATATCTCTTCTGCCATTTGTAGCTAAACAACTGGAAAAGACTGTCTACAATAGATAATGCCACGTTCTTTATTCTCACTTTCTTCTTAACCCCTGACCTTATCATTCCACTGAACCTGCTGTATCCAAAGTTACTAATGATTTCTCAGTTGATAAATACACTGGCCTTTTCTCAATCCTCATTCCCCTTGTCTTCTCTGCAGTCATTGACATGGCTGATCGCTTTTCCTCCTCAACACTCTCTTCTCCCTAGATTTCCAGGACACTACTTTCTCTTGATTTTCTTTCTACATATTTGAGTGCTCCTTTTTTTTCCTTTTGTGGATCCTCTTCTAAATCATCTCCTCTAAGTTTAGGTGTCCCTCAGGCTTCTGTCCTCAGCCCCCTTGTCCCTCTAAACTATTTTACTTGGTGATCTCATCAACTCCCATGGACTTATTTATCACCTCTGCTGATTATTCTCAAATCTACCTATCCTGCTTCAGTCTCTGTGCTGACCTCCAATCTCCTGTGTCTGATTACCTTTCTCAAACTGGATGCCAGTACACATTTAAACTCAATATATCCAAAATGAACTCATTATCTTTTCCCCTAAGGCCTCCCAGCTCCTACCTTCCCTATTATTGTAGATGGTAATACCATCCTTCCAGTTTATCAGACTCACAATTTAGGAGATATTCTAGATTTCTTGCTTTCTCTTGCCCCTCCCTCCATATTGAAGCTGTTGCCAAGACCTGCTAATTTAACCTTTGTAACATCTGTTGAATAAGGCCCCTTTTCTCTCCTGACACTGCAAACCCTTTGGTGCAGGCCATTATAACTTCCAGCCCAGATTATTAAAATAGCCTGCTTGTGTGTCTACTTGCCTTAAGTCTGTTCCCATTCCAATCCATCCTCCATTCAGCAACTAAAATGATTTTCCTAAATTGTAGGTCCTAGCATGTCACACAACATACACACACACACACACACACACACAAACACACTCAATAAATTTTGATTGTGTCCTATTATCTTCAGGATCAAATACAAAGTATTCTGTTTGACCCTATCATACCCTAGCCACTTTCTGCCTTTCCAGTATTCTTACATCTTATTCTAAATCATATTCTTCCATGCAGTAACACTGGTCTCCTGATTGTTACATGAGCAAGACAGTCTCTCAACTCAGTACATTCTCTGTGGCTGTTCCCTATACACTCTCCATCTTCAACTCCAGCTAGTTTCCCTTCTCCTTGGCTTCCTTAAATCCCAATTAAAATACCTTTTTCTACAAGAAGCCTTCCCTAAGCTCTCTTATTCCCAGGTCCTTCCTTCTTTTAATTATTTCCTATTTACCCTGTATATTGCTTGCCTGAAATGATTTGCTGGCATGTTTTCTCCCCAGTTAGATAGACTTATCTTTTGCCTTTTTTTGTATGCCCACTGCTTAGTAAAGTGTCTGGCACATAGTAGGTGCTTAATAAATATTAATTGATTGAGGATGATAAATGGCAGGTATACAGCCAGAACAGTTCATTGATAACCTCATTATGTCACAAGAAAGAGCAGAATGCATTCAGTGCAATGGGGAGACCCTCCATGTTAAACTTCTGGGAGGACATGAAAGAGATACATGAGATAGTCAAACTTTTTTTTTTAGCTGCAATATGTATAGAGTTGGGGGAAACTTCAAAAACCTTAAGATCACAGATTCATTTGCATATTCATTTCTTTAAATAATTTTATAGTTTTTAATGAAATGAATGAAAAAATATTTTAAGTATGTACTATGCACAAAGAACTATTCTAAGTTGTAGATAATAATACAAAAGTAAGACAATTTCTTTCCTTAAGGCACTCACAATCTAAAAGAGGGAAAGAACATATATAGTAGAGTGCTGTTCTGATACTTTATTAAACCTTACATTCAAATTAATTTATTGCTAATTCTATGAGGTTTTCTTTTTATATCAACATGTAATTAATGAAAATGGAGAGTTTTGTCCCTCTTTGAATGTGTTTATTCTTTTAATTTCTTTGCCTTTTCTTATTTCTCTAACTAACATTTCTAGAACTTGATCAAATAACAGTAAGAAAAGAGGGCAAGAGGACAATATTTATTTAATGCCTATATTTATTGGTAAGTATTCTAATGTTTGT
The DNA here is from genome assembly GCF_028583685.1 of Petaurus breviceps papuanus. Lineage (NCBI taxonomy): Eukaryota > Metazoa > Chordata > Mammalia > Diprotodontia > Petauridae > Petaurus > Petaurus breviceps. Next base: position 6,611,959 of record NW_027187324.1, read on the forward strand.
TCATTACATTATAATGCAAGTTTTTCGATATGTGTGTATATGTGTGCACATATATATGTCTGCATATACATACACATGTATATGTATATATGTAATAAAAAGTCATTCTGTACTAATGACTTGTAGAATTTTAACATAAATTAATGGTTTATTTTGTCTAAGATTTTTGCTGCATGTAATAATATAATTACATAAATTTGAATAATTTTGTTTTTATATGATTATGTTAAATATTTTCCTAACAATATTCTAACCCCAGAAATTCACTAGCTAAAGCAACTCTGGGCAAGTCATTTAACCTCTGTCTACCTCAGATTCCTCATCTATGCAATGGGTATAATAATAGCATCTGTATCCCAGGGTTGTTGTGAGAATAAAATGAAATAATATTTACAAAGTTCTTTGCCACCTTTGATATACTATGTCAATGTTAGTTATTATTATTGCTATGATTTTGTTTAAATTTTTGAAATTAATATCCACTATGACATTGACAGCCCCCAGTGCTGCTTTTCACTCTTCTCCAATCATCTTCCAATCATACTGAAGATGGTAAATCCATCCTGTCCCATCCTTTCCACTTTTAGCTCTGGGAACAATAATCAAATCAACACTACCATTCCTGCAAAGGTGAGATCCATCATTTGCTTTATTACTCTAAAAAGCATTCCTGTGCCTTTCACAACCAAAATATCCCTGTTCTGTCAGTAAAATGATGTGCTCATCTTCAAGAAGCTAACATTGTATCAAGGAAGATAATATGTACATAGAAAAAAATATGAAACAAATGTAAGATTTTTAAAATGGGTGGGGCAAAGAGCACTAGTAACTGCAGTGATCAGGAAAGACAACATTGGTACCTGAACAGTTTTGAAAGAAACAAAGAATTCTAAGAAATGAAGATGACAAGAGATGCCATTCCAAGCCTGAAAGACTGTCATTGCAAAGAAATGGAGGTGATGGAGTTGAGTGTGTGAGGCACATGAAGGAGATCAGGTCAGTGGGATTGCAGACTAGAAGAAGGCAAGTAATAGATAATACTATAGAAAAGATAAATTGTGGCCAAGTTATGAAAGGCTTCAAAAGTCAAATGGTTGGGGTACCTAGGTGGTCCAGTGAACAGAGTACCAGCCCTGGAGTCAGGAGGATCTGAGTTCAAATCTGACCTGAGACACAGCACAAAAACTAGGCATGTGAACTTGGGCAAGTCATTTAACCCCAATTTCCCTCCAAAAAAAGGCAAAAAAAAATCAAATGGCAACATTTATATCTTGTACTAGAGGTAATAGGGAACCCCAAGGTTATTGATTAGGGGAGGAGCTTGGTCAGACCTGTATTTTAGGAAAATCACTTTAGCATCTACATGTAAAATGGATTAGAGAAATGTGAGACAGAGAGACACATTAATAGGCTATTGAAATATTCCAGTTAAAAGAACATTTTCTTTCCCATTGGACTCTCAGCTAGGGTATAGATTATATGTGTGGAAAGAAGGCATATATGAGGACATTTATGAGACATGTAGGAAGATAGATCAGTGTCCTCAAAAATCCATATGTAGGAATAGTGTCAAATGTGACAAAGAGTTTAAGATGAATATTAAGAAAATTAATTTAATTTGTTGATTAAAAATTTGGTAATTTTGGAGATAGTAGTCCCAGTTGAGTGATAGGATGGACATTTAGATGGGAAAGTTTTAAAGGGTGGTTTAAAAAAGAGGAGATGACAACAGTAAGTATAGATAATTTTTTTTTCTAGGAGGCTGTCTGAGAAAGATGTGAAAATACAGAAGATGATAACTTGAGAGGCTTATATAGTCTACTCAAGGATTTGTCTTCTTAAGGATTGGAGTGAGTTGGGCATATTTGTAAGCAAAATGGAAACAGTAGAGATAGAGAGAATGAAGATTGGGGAAAGGAATGGTTAAACAATATGTTAAAATTATATCTTGTTCTAGTTTCCCTGACCAACCCCCCACACACACATCCCCAGTCAATATAGTAAGTTTTATGGGTAGCCAGGATGAAGGAGCAATAACAGAAAGATTGCAAAGGGAAATCTGAAAGTCATGTACAAACCATCAAAAAGATCAAAGGATAATAATGTGCAAATTGTATCATTTTGTAACCAAAATTCACATTCTAGTGAGATGTGCTAAATCAGGTAAAAACATCTAAGCACTGCTTGTCAAGGTTCTGGTCCTAAGATGTAAATTCCAGACAAAATCCAGAGCTCCAGAGCTCCAGACCAGCAAAAAATCAAAAAGGTGCTGGCAACTTTGGGATGGTAACTTTGAAGTTTTATGGATAACTGAGAATATTTGGATGCGTTAATGAATTAACTTCAGTGAACTAACCTCAAGGTGGCACAGATAGAATTTGGTCCATTTCCCTGAAAGAAAATCAACATATTAAAATGAGACCCCAAACTCCTGCCCAACAGGCACTCTTCCACTTAAGTGTCCATGATGCTTAAGTGTTCTCATTTCCAATCTGCGGTTATGTAAGTGACTGTAATGGCAAGCAAAAATGTACTTAGCACCTTGTTTCAGCTATTTAATTATTTAGCACCTTGGTTCAGTTCAAGTTTCTTTTGAGCCTTGCCCATGATTATATCAAGTCTTTGTTAAGAAACAGAACTTGTGAAACCCATAGTGGGAGGGACTTGCCAAAGACAGGAACAGGAAGGACATAAGAAGTGAGCAGAACAGGGAGTAGCTAATGACCATATATAAGGAGAAGCCCAAGGGGGAAAGGACAGAAGTGAGAAGGGAACACTTGTGGTGACAGAGTTGAGAAGGAGAAAACTTGTGGTATCCAGCACTCTATTTGTCTGTTCTGTCTGTGTTGATTTCACAGCAGAAAGTGAATTGATGATGGTGCTGGCAATGTTTCTGAATGTTGTTTTGGCTCTATTAAGCTTTGTCTTCCCAGGAACAGAAACTGCAAAGGACTTGAGGTGGACTGGACACTGTGAGCTTCAGTATAGAACTGGATGAGGAGTTGAGAGCTGCCTGTGGGTGGATTCCAGTGAAGATTAGTAGATTAAGGCAAAAGTTGCACCCATAGAAGAGGAACCATGGAATCTGAGAGCCAGCCTACAGTCAAGGTGAAAAGATCTTTCTTTGAGTACTTACTGCTGACTGAGTAGATCATGACTAACTGTGGTCTAGGGGTGGGAGAACTTTGAACTCTGCACCTTGTGCCTCTTAAGAATGATTGGAAACTGAAAGAAGAAAGAAGACTTTTTACTGAGAGATCAAGACAATGTGACCTAGGGGTGGAGAACTTTGACCTTTGTATTTTTGTCCCCTAAGGAGTCTTGCTCCTTAAGGATGATTGAGTTAAGGACTCACTGAATGATATCTTTTGTTTAAAACTATGTGACCACTTTGGTAAAAACTATATGGGTACTTTAGTGAGAATTTTTTATGTTATAACATTGTGAATGCTATACTTTGGTTCATGGGAATGTTTGCTTTAGTTTACTGCTGAATAAATAGAGAGTGTACTATACTATGTGATCAGAATCTGAAAGCTGTTCACCTCAGCAGTCCTTTGGAATGTTGGTTGTGCTTGACTTTTTGGTGACTCATTCTTTTTTTTTATCCCTTTTCCTCGTGCTTCCTGTCTTTATTCACCTCCCTTTCCCCTGTCCGCATGGTTCCTGTCTCTGTATTCTCTACTTTACATCACTTCATATTTTTCTTTGCTGTTTGCCCTTACATCCATTATGGCTATTAAAATGTGATTGCCCCCAATTGGTGTCTTTCTTAGAACCAGGACTGCTGGTCCCTATTTTATAATTTTATAAATTAATTAGCAAATCAAGAGTGCAATCTGCTAGAGAAGAGGGGAGGAGATGGGATTGAGTTGTGTCAATTTTATCAAGAGGAAAGTCCACCTTCTTATTAGAGACTGAAAGTAAGGGAGGAGAGAGTAGAAAATAATATCAAGGAATTATAAGAGAAGGGGCAAATAAAATTATTTCCATTTTTTTCCATAAAGTATGAAGTGGGTTCCTTAGCTATGAGGAAAAGAGGAGGAGGTGGCATGGGGTGCTTAAGGAGACATGAGAAGGTTTAGAACAGCCTTTGCAGAAAGTGGGATACAGAATGTTAAAGAAAAATTAAAAGATTGTTTGAAGAGATTGGAGAATCTAAATTTGTTGGTTATTTATTCAGCTTCATTCAGTAGTATGTGAATAGGAGTGGGAAAAGCAGTTGATAAGAATAATGCAGTGCTGGAGTTTGAGGTCAGACATTACAGGTTTAGGGGCTAAGCACTATGGGATATGAGAGAAGATATTTTGTAGAGTTAATCTTTTTAACTACACAACTGAGATTGGAAAGGTAGGAGAGAATGGATGATAACCTTGAAGAAAAACACATTTTATGTCCCAATCAAGTAAGGGAACATATGGAGAAGAATGATAGATGTTTATGCATGATGAAGGATTTAAGAGTTTTTAATTAATGAAATGGAACACAAGGCTGACCAGGCTTTAAGTATCAACTAAAATCCCTTCTTCTACAGCAAGCCTTTCCCAAACCCCCTTAGGTCTAGTGCCTTCCCCCCTTTTAATTATTTTCTATTTTTCCTATATATAACTTGTTTGTACATTTTTTTATTTCTGTCTCCCCGATTTGATTATGAGGGCAGGGACTGACTGGCTTCTTTTTTGTACCCTCAACGTTTAGTAGAGTGTCTGGCACATAAGGTGCTTAATAGATGTTTATTGACTGAGTGACATGTCAGTGATGCCAAGAACAATAGTAGAACCATTCCTGTGATTAGCTGAAAAGACTGAAGAATTCATAGGATATGATTCTTGAGGGAATATCAATACTCTGTTGAAATAGTCTACTATAAGCTCAGGAGTTGGGTTGAAGAAGAAAGTGATCCAATCAGTCCACTAAACTCCTTAAGGCAGGAGGTACAGGTGACCAGGTGGTACAGTGAATAGAGTACTGGCCCTGGAGTCGGGAGGACCTAAGTTCAAATTCAGCCTCAGACACAACACAAAACTAGTTGTGTGACCTTGGGCAAGTCACTTAATCCCAATTGCCCTACCTTCCCCCCTCCAAAAAGCAAAAAAAAAAATTAAAAAGGAGGGAGAATATCTAATGGATAATTACTATAAATATCTTGATTGAAGGATAAATTTAAATTAGATAAACCTAAAAGGAAGAAAGATTATGTGATAATAATGAAAGGAAAATCTAGAAGTGGAAATAGGAAGAATAAAAAATCCTCTTGAGGACCTATATTTGAGGAGGGAGGGATATGAATAAGAAAGGAAAAAAGAAGACCTATCTCAGGACCTATAAACAGCCTTGCTTCCCCTACTCTTCCATGTCTGAATTACTTTCTTTCTTCCTTTATGCTTCTTAGAAACCCTAGCTTCATTTAAGACTGAATTTGATGTCCACCTTCTAACTGAGGCCTTTTTAGTTGACCCTGCCCCTAGTGACTACTATAGGCTTGTACAATGTGTGGCCCACCAATGGATTTCAGGCATCCCTTGAACAAGGTAGAAGAAAACATTCTCTGGTCACAGGTTGTGAAGGCCTGGGCTAACATTTTCTCCATCTCTTCCCCCAAAATTACTTTTTAATTACTTTTCACACACTCAAGTGTGTTATCTGTGTATATCTTGCTTTCCCCAGTAGAATTTAAACTCTTTGAAGTTGAGAATTATTTTCTCTAAGACCTAGAAAAATACCTCATGCTTAGCAGTTAATAAATGTTGATTGAGTAGAAAATAAGAAAGGACCTTGCTCTTCAGCTACCTTGTCATCCTCTGATATTCTAAATGTTTAAAAGCCACTGAAATTAGTCATTGTTGCCAGCAATTGTCACTAAGACCACTGATGGCAGCCACACTTATTAATTAAATATTTAATTATAAAGAAAGGTATGCATATTTTTTAGAAAAAATTCAATATTATGCCTAACTAAAATCTTCATTGAGCTTTTGATGAAATTCCTGGAGGTAAAATTGATTCAAAGTAAGCCCACAGATGGTTCAGATGGAAGTCTGGTATACAGGGCAGAAGAAAAAGGCATTTCAAGTTGTCCTATCAGATCTCCCATGAACTTCACATGCAAAAGACTTTTGAAATATATTGATCAACAAGAAAAGGCCATTCTATATGTGTTTTACTATTCTTATCTCTAAAATCTCCCTTATGTATATTTCATTAGGAAAAACACATCCTCTCTCCCTCCACCCCAAACTAAAAGTGATTTCCCTTCCCATATCTGCACAGATGAGTAATCAAAGACACAAGAGGCACCTAGGCCACTAGATTATATACCTCAGGAGTACTGCATCTCAGGCAGAGCATACATGACACTGTGTGTGTGTGTGTGTGTGTGTGTGTGTGTGTGTATTTAAAGGATACATTTGTTCAATTTTTCTTTAGCCCTGTGTTTGGTGTAATCTTTACTAGGGATCAAGGGTTCCAAGGGTTCAGTGGTTCTCAAAGTTGTGGGAATTTCTGTGCCTCTCTTCTTTAGCATCCCTAAGTGAAAGAGCCCATCTTTTATTCACTGGTATGATTCTTCTCTGCAGCCCCTGACACCCTTTCAATGCATTTTCTCAGGCCCACGAGAATGACATTCCTCTTAGAATCTTCCTCATTATTCTTTAAAGTCACTGCTTTTACCACAGTCTTTTGTGGAAAGAAGACTCCCTATTCCTCAGCTACATTCCTTCCGTTCTGCTCATTATCACTTGGAAGCAGACTGAGTACTTCAGTATATTCATCTTTCTTTGGTCCAGATCAATAGATCATTTTAAATCAGTGCACCGAAGACTGAAAGACCACCTTTTATTGCAGGCTGGTAGTTCAGACTTAAGAGAGTGAATGATTTCTTGGGGTTTGTGGTCCATAATTATATTAACCTTGGTCCCACATCAAGCCATTTAAACTTCTCACACCTCATTACCAGTCAATGTGTCTTTCTCTTTATAAGGATTGCATTGTTTGACTTTGAAAGACATGTTGTTAAAATCCCTTTACAGGTTAGTGAGGTTTCTTTAGGAGGGTGGAACAAATTTTATGGTCAAAGTCAAGTTTTTAGTACCCATTTTATCACAAGGACAATGTCCTAACAAATGAGAAGCAGAATTACCTCAACTATAATTAAAAGAAGGGAAATATGTATATATGTATAGGTATCCATGCCACTCTTCAGCACCATATTATAAATAAGCTTTCCATTTTAACAACTAATACCACAATATCTATCCATTCAGACTAATGGATTGGAATATTACAGAACATATGTAAATAATAATAATGATTTATTTCACATGTTTCTCTTTTCAAATAATTTAAAATCATTGGATTTATTTTGGTGGTGAGCCTATGATGAAAGAAACATTTTTGGGGGAATAGAACTCTCCATTACATGGAGAAATTAACTCTTTAAAGAAACTCATTCAGTGTTTAAATAACCTCTTTCTAGTCACTCATAGAATAAAAAAACAGATTTAGCACAAACAAAAGTAATCTAATTCATTTTAAAATAAGTATCATGAAAAATCATAAGATCATGATTTTTAGTTATCTAATCCAACCACCTCAGGTTATAATTGAGGAAAATGAGGTATAAAATGACTATTCTTACCTTTTCATTTTCCAGATGAAAAAAAAAAGAAGTCTTAGAGAAATTAAGTAACACACCTGAGGTCACATAGGCAGCATCTAATAGAATCAGGATTCAAACCCAGGGCTTCTGAATCCAAATCCATCCTTCTATCTAGTGTCCTACTTTATTCGATGTGACAAAAGTTAAAACAATGTAAAAAATAAATATTTCTAAATCTTTTAAAATTTATGATTCATTGTGAATGAACTGGAAAAATAAAAATATCTTTTCTTAAGGGGAAGTTTATTCTACTAAATTTATGAATATCATAGTTAATACTTCCATTATCTCCCAATTGTCTTCTAATAATGCAGCCTCTATAAACAAAGAAACTAATTACAAGAGAAAACGATTAAGTCACAAGTATTATAAATACAAGAAAACATCATTACCTGAATTCATCACTAAATAGAAAGCTCTATTTAATGATATTATTAGATTTAAATGGATAACAAAAAAAAATCAGCTTTCACAGTATTGTGAAAAATCTTTCCAAATTTATATTGGTCCCAACTTATTATTCCTTTTACAAATTTGTAGAGTTCAGGTTAATATCCTGTAAATCAATTCTTATATAACACTATAAAAATAGATATGAAAGGTTTAGGAGACTGCAGTGTATATATATTGAATACAGGACCTCCAAATGTTTTCTTTTGTTTTCCTGGCCCAACTTCATATGAGTTTGTTTTTGTATATTCTATTTCTTTTGAAGTAAATGCCAAAGATTCTGGAAAGTGGAGGCTTCATTTGAGGTCTAATTAATTGAGATACTATCACATCTGCCTTTCATTCTTTTTCTTTTTTGTTGTTTCCCCCTCTAGAAGCTACACTTGAATGACATTTGAGTGAGGGACCAAAAGGAAAACACCTTGTTATTAAGATGACCTATTTTTTTTTGTGATCAAACTTTCTTTCCTTTTCCTCATGCTTTTAATTCTATGTGGAATTGAATTTTTCTGCATAGAAAGGAAAGCCCCTTTCTCCTGGTTTTGTTGGAGCAGAATTTTTCCACATAGCCTTTTATTTTGGACAGTTCACTAGGCAGGAAAGAAATGTCACTCACTATTTTCAGAATCTCCATCCTAGACACTGCCCCTTACCTGCAACCTAGTCAATTTTAACCTGTATTGAATTTCAAGAATTTGGAATTCAATACAGTAGAGTATTCACAAATACAGTGCTGTGAATGTTTGTTCAGAATGTAAATAATAACAATAAGAACCACAAATAATGATGACAGTTATTATTAGTTTCACTTAAATGCTTTACTTTGTAAAATAAACCGCTCATTGATTGAGGGTAATTTGTAAGTGTTTACAATGAAAAACAAAAACACATCAATACAATTTTAACAAAAATATACCTCCCCACTTCTGCAGAGATGGGAAATAAATCTTTTCAAAATTTGCATAACATTTTAACCTCCTAGGCAGAAGTTAACTCATCCGGCTTTGCTGAGAAATGAATATTTATAAATTTAGAGCTAGAAGGAACTCAAACTTCTCTCCCCCATTTTACAAGTGAGGGAATTGAGGCTCAGAAAGGTTACTCAAATGGCCTAAATTTACACAATAAAGAGTCAGAACTCAAACTCATATCCTGTAATTCCACATCTTATATTCTTTTTATTGTTACTCTCAGCATCCTCCAAAATAAAGAGGTAATTGAACTTAATGAAAAATACAAACATTTAATGAAAAAGTTGTTCTCTGAAAAATCTTTTGACAATGTAGCAAGTAAGTTTCCTATTCTTTGAGAAAAACAGTGCTTACCTAAAGCTATTTTCCATTTTCATTGTCACTATTCAAGTTGACTCATTTGGGGGATTATTTCTTCCAAAAATTGCATATGTAAAGAAAGTTACCTAATTCCTCTATTCTCTCCACATTCCATTTGGAATCTGTTTCCACATTTCTCTGTTCAAAACTATCAAATTGTTTAAGGATATAGTCATGGTTGGACTATGTGGCTGGGTATTCCACAGGCAACAAAAATCTTCGTTTTGTTGAACCTTTAACTTGGATCCATTACTTTATTGTATTCAGCTAGGAGGAATGTTTAAAAAAATACAAAAAACCTATTATTTGTCTGTTACAGGTTTTTGTGACGTCACTACCATTATGATCTTTTCCAAGTTCCATTAGACTTGTTTGATGTTTGGACATTTCTGAGTAATTGTAGCAGCAAGCACCCCAGTGTCCCCAGGGTCACTGCCAATACAGGTTCTTGGATCTGCTTTGATAAAGGAAAGCAACTCAAAATGGATTAACAAGCTTACTTTAATGAGTCAAACATATATCTTTTACCTAGTTCAGGGGGAAAAGGTCAGCACCCTGAACTTCAGAGTATACAGACAGAATTATCAAGACAGAAACAGATCAAGTATACAGATTTCCAAACTGTCCAACCATTACATCCATACCAAATCAACAGCTGGGTTTTTCAAAACTGAGGAGGGGCTCTCAACAACGGCTTACCAGAATCTCATCTGATCAAATCACAGAACACTTTTCAAAGTGAGCCCCAAAACAAAGCTACACATCAGGGCTTATAAAGCCTTCTCCTGGCTCAGAGAATGTAACAACCTTATTGACCCACTGGCCAATCAAAAAGTATCTACTGAAAAACAAACCTCCCACCCCAGGCTCCAGGTGCACTTTAGCCTAGGGACAGGGAAGATCTTTAAAATTTGCATTCCCATTACAGTAATAGAGTCTCTTAGTGAATAATATTGACTATTTACTATCACATGCAGCACAAAGTACAATTATTTGTCACTTAATATTACAATAAGTGCAATGATGGCTTAGAACTCACACTCAGTTGTTATAAATTCTCTGAGAAATGAGGTAATTTTTGCAGATGGTCTTTGGTAAGTAAGTAGATCAGTAACCATGGCTGAGAGAATAACCTCTCTGTTGCTGCCTTCTTACCCCTTACAATTCCACATGAGAGGTCCACTGACATCTCATTGTCAAAGGCAGAATGGTATTATCCAAAGAATACAAGAAATTTGGCTTCTTCTCATGTCTACCATTATGCTAGTATGTGACTTTCAGTTTACTTCCTCTTTCTGGGATACATTTCTTATGTATAAGATTAAAAATTTGATTAAATATCTTACTTATTTCTTAACTTCTCAAAATAAAAAAGGAATATATGAGTGGGAATGAGTATACCCCCTTTTTTGCATTTTCCTGCCCAAGAGAATACTTTAAAGAGAAGTTTGGCACAAAGTCACCAAATGAACAAAGTGATACTTAGTGGCAATGATATCACTAAATTTCATCTGGAAAGATCACCTTTTTTCTGTGCATAAGTGATTCTATGCTACAGATATTTTCTCTGAAGGACATCCATCCATTCATTTCTATTCATCCAATGATTAAAAAAAATAGCTACATAATGCCTAGCACTGTGCTGGGGATACGAAGATAAAATTGAGAGTCCTTTTTTCTCAACGAGCTTACATATTATCAAAAGGAAAACATGCCCACAGAAAAGTAAATAGATAATGTATAGAAAGTAATTTCCAGAGTGGGAGGTACTAACCAATGAGAGGACAGGGATGGTTTCCTGTTGCAGGTAGTACATCCACTAGATTGTAAGCCCCTTGAAGACAGGGGCTGTCTTTTGTATCTTTTTGTATCCCCAGTACTTAGAACAGTGTCTGGCACATAGTAGGCATTAATAATTATTGAATGGGTGAATGAATGAAAGGAACCTGAAGATTCCAAGAGGTGAAAAGTGAGAAGGATGTACATTGCATCATGGGAGAGAGCCTGTACAATGGCATGGAGATTAGAGATAGAATGGCAACTCCAAGGAGCAATAACTAAGCCAGCTGGGCTGAATAAAAATGATGTATAGTATACCTGAATAGGTAATCTGGAGCCAGAATGTGAAAGGGCTTTAGAATCCATACAGAGGAATTTGTATTTGATCTTATAAAACTAAATTCTTAAGCAGGGTGTGATTTCTGTTTATAAGTACATGAGCCTCATGTCTGTGCTGTTCCTCTAATATGGTCCCATCTATGCAATAATCTAGAATGATAAAACAGATTTGTAAATAATTTGCAAACACTTTGGGACCAGAAAATAATATGGCCAACCAAATAATCATTCGCTCAAATTGCAATACTATAATGATAATACTCAGCGGGTTCAAAGAATAGAAACCTCTCCACACGGCCAAAACAAAAATTGCTTCTCACAAAATCCTAAAAAGGAAAGTTGACAAAGTTACAATTATTCTAGGCCCTCAATATATGAATAAGAAATTTAGAAAAGACCATTTGATTTAAGTATCAAAAGATCATTGTTATCTTATATCTATATGGGGCATTGCTTGTTCTTATGACTGTCAATTAAAGAATTCTCCTATCTTGTATCCTCTAAGATACAAGGTGAGAAGGGGTGGCTAGGTGGCAGAGTGAATAGTGCACTGGCCCTGGAGTCAGGAGGACCTGAATTCAAATCCGGCCTCGGACACTTAACACACACACACACACACACACACTAGCCATGTGACCTTGGGCAAGTCAGTTAATCCCGAAATTGCCCTACCTTTCCCCTCCAAAAAGAGCAAAAAAAAAAAAAAAAAGGTGCAAGGTAAGAATGCAGCCATTCTGAATGGGTCCACAAATTGATGTTACACAACTTTAACTGGGTCCTTACTGCTGCTGGGCAATCCTACACCTTCCTTATCTACTTTACACAGAGGCTCTTTTCATCTCTCCTACCCTGTCAAATAAGAACCTTGACTCATATTTTACAGTTAAATGAGACTATTTGTCATGAGCTTCCTCTTCCTTCTTCCTTATCTCATATCACTCATGTGCTTGCTAGCTTTATCTCCTCTTTCATCACCGTCGAACAGGAAGAGATGACATTTATTACCAAGGTAAACCCCTCTCTTCTTGTACAAGGAATTCCATTCTGTCTTGTCTCTTCCCACAGATTGTTCCCTCTGTCATTCCTAGTCTATCACTTACATTCATTCTGTCCCTGTCTAATTCCTTCCATACTACCTTCAAACCTACACAAGTCTCTCCCATCCTTAAAAACCCTTATTTCATCCTTTCATCCCTACTATAATCCTTTATCTCTTCTGCCCTCTGTGGCTAAACTCCTAGAGAAGACACTTCTCCCTTCTCTCTCTGTCTCTCTCTGTGTCTCTCTGTCCTTGTCTGTCTCTGTGTCCCTCTCTGTCTCTGTCTGTGTCTTTGTCTGTCTGTGTCTCTGCATCTATTTCTCTTTGTCTCTGTCTTTCTGTCTCTCTGTCTCTGTATCTCTCTCTCTCTCTCTCTCTCTCTCTCTCTCTCTCTCTCTCTTTTCTTTTAACCTGGCTTCTTATTCCATTATTCCACTGAAATTGCTCTCTCCAAAGATATCAATGATCTCTTGAAACTCAAATCAAATGGTCTTTTCTAAATTTCTTATTCATCTTGACCTATTTAAAAGTTTTTAGACTGCTAATCACCCTCTTCTACAACTTTCTCAATTTGGGGGAAATCATTCTCTACTGTTTCCCCTCCTAGACAATTCTTTCTCAGTCTCCTTTGCTGGATTATCACCCAGGTCATTCCCTCCAACTATAGGAGTCCCACAGGGCTCTGTCCTGGCACCTCTTTTTTCCTCCCTCTTCACTTGGTAATCTCATCAGCAACCATGAATTTAATTATCATCTTTATGCTCCAAAGCTCCCTATTACCTTCAAGGATATCACTATCCTTCCATTCCCCTAGAATCACAACCTAGGTCATATTCTCATCTCCTCCCTATGTTTCCCTTGTATCCAATGTGTTGCTAAGGCCTTTCAATTTCATATATGACATATCTCAAGCACACCCTTTCTTTCCTCTGATACTGCTACCAACCTAATGCAGTCCCTCATCACCTCATGCTTAGACAATCGCAGTAACCTGGGTTTGCCCACTTCAAGTTTTTCCCCACTCCAATCCATCCTCCATTCAGCCATCAAAGTGATTTTCCTAAAGTGTAGGTCTGACGTCATCACCTCCTCTACCGCTTTGACTCCAAGATTAAAAAAAAAAAGAATCCTCTATTTGATGTTCAAACTCCTTCATAAACTGCCTCCCCAACCCCTGCCACATCTTTTCAGTCTCCTCGAATCTTGCTCACCCTCACATATTGTATAAGGTAGTGATCCTGGCATTTTTACAGTTCCACAAACAAGATATTCTATCCCTTGATTCTCAGCTTTTTTTCTGGCTGTTCCCCATGTCTGGAAGGCTTTTCTTCCTTATCTCCACCTCCTGGTTTTCCTGATTTCTTTCAAGTTTCAACTAAAATCCTATTTTCTATAGGAAGACTTTTCCTATTTCTTCGTAATTCTAATGCCTTCCCTCTTTCAATTATTTTCTTTTATATCTTACATATAGCTGGTTTGTATATATTTGTTTTCTTGTTGTCTTGTTCATCAGTTTGTGATATCCTTGATGACAGGCACTGTTTTTCACCTCTTTTTGTATTACCAGCACTTTGCAAAGGGCTTGGCACAGAGTAGGTGTTTAATAAATATAAATACTTATTGATTGAATGATTAAAGTTACTATCACTAGAGCAGGGATGTTTAATCTGAGGTTCATGAACTTTTGTGTGTGTACATACACACATAATGTAAATCTATTAATACATATTTATATGCATAACTATTTCAATATGATTGGTTTTCTTTGTAATCCTATGTATTTTATTCTATTCATTAAAAAAAAAAAACATTTTCCCCTGAAAAGTGGTCCATATACTTCAATAGACTCCCAAAATATACAGGACACAAAAATGTTAAGAACCATGGCATTAGGGGAACTGAACTATAATTAGTAATTGTGCCATTTATCGAAATGAAAACAAGAGTAAGGAAATTCCAACTAAATTTACTCACAGTATGTCCTTTGAGAGGGAACTATAGCAGATGGCAGAATTTTCTTAAATCTCCCACCATTCCCCCCTTCCCCCCAAAAGAAAATCCAACATTCTTTTATATTTATTCTTATGTTCCTTGGTCATTTACGTTGTAGTGTTCTTAGAGTACATAAACTAATATACTCTCAGAAAGATAAGTGTAGTTTATTCACTAGAATCCTTTGTAGAAGCAGTGTAACTCTTCAAAGAAATTGACAAGTTCCTTTAAATTTATTTACATATACATTGATACCTGGCAAATTCTATCTGTAAGTGGGCTCAAAGGAAGACACTGAAGAATAGATGGAAAATAAAATATTCCACTGGATTTATTGTTTATTGATTACACAAATGTATTTGACTTAGTAGAACAAAACACAAGCTCTATGACTCTCTCCTCCAATGGAGAGAGATAACATTGTTCAACAACCCTCCAGCAATTAAATTAATATCAAATGAGAAATAAAACAGAGAAATGTGCTCACCAGAGTTGTTCATCAGTAACACAGGAGACATTTCATGCACTGCTCCTTCATGTTCCTTATACATAAGTTTCTCCATGATCACACTCTGTATGTGTCCACTCTTCTCAATGATGCTGATGCTTTGTGTATTTTTCATACATTATCCCAACAATGGCTTATTATTATTCCATTTTATTAAGTGTCTTTGCTTTGAATTGAGTTTCTTCTGGCTGATTAACAAAAGGTAAATACATTGGTGGAGGCTGATTAACTATAGTTTTATGACCCATCTTTTATGGGAGACTTGCTCTGCACATGTGGGGGTGTGCCTAAATTCATGCTCCTATATATGTATGTATGTACGTATGTATGCATGTATGTATATACCTATACTTTAATCAGTTTAAGAAGCCCCTTCCTTTGATGCAGATTGTCAACTAGTTTATAATTTTCAAAAGGGTATGTTCTCTGGAGCACTGAGAGTTTGAATGTCTTGCTCATAGTCATACAGTTCATATGTATCAGAGGTAGAACTAGAACTCAGATCTTCTTGAATCCAAGGCCAGTCTTAAGTCACTAAATCATGATGTTTTGTATCTGTATATATGTATTTCATATACACATATGTGTATATATGTACGTGTACATAAATTTGTATATAAATATATGTGTATAGCCATCCATGTGAGTCTATCTATAGATATAACATGTACTTATCCAATACTTTAAGGATCTGTGATTGCATTTTGTGATCCACTGTCCACAAGCAGAGATGATTACCACTACAGGTTTTAGTGGTAATGACCCTGGTTCTGATAATGAGCCCCTTTAAAATTTGGTAGGTGGGTCTTTAGATAAGAGACACATGTGTGTATGTGTGCATGTGTGTGTGTTAAAGAAAACACACAGGAAAGAGGGGAGGGAAGGAAAGAGTGATGGAGGGAGGGAATGAAGGAGGCAAGGAGGGAGAGACAGAGAGAGACAAATCGAGAGAGACAGAGACAGAGAGAGAGAGAGAGAGAGAGAGAGAGAGAGAGATTTTGATACTTTGATTGAAGAAGAGAATGTTGTTCAGGATGATAACACATTTTAAATTGCTATCTCAAGCCTAAAATAAAAATGACCATCAAGAAATGACTCTCTAAAGATTGAAATAATTATATACCAGTAAAGAAATATTCACTTTGCCAATATAAGCATAAAATAAAGATATTGATGCATTTAATTTATGTTTCTCTTCAAACAAAATATGGTAGTCTATTTAAAAAAACACTGACAGTGGTGAATGCAATATTGCTTTGTGTTATGGAAGCTGTTGATAGAGTATGGCAGCTTTAAGTTAGAATACCATGGCTTTTGTTAAACTGTGTCTCATCCTTCATGTTATTTTGATGTACAGGATGGAAATAAGATTATATGTCAGTATTAGAGTTTTGCATTAAATTGTAGATTTTTTCCCCATCATGTCTCTCTGTGAAGGGGATATATTTGTAGAAGATAGCATTTCTCTGTATTCGTGGCATATCTACCCAAATACAATATATAATTTCCAACAAGAATATAGTTCGATGTGGAAAAAATAATACACTGAGTTATTATTTCAACCAGCATGTCTGCATGTTGTGCTTAGAAGTTATTTATTTGAAGTTTATGTAACATACATTACTTGAAATTTGAAAGCAGCTTTATTAATTCTAACAGTCAAAGCACCGGAGCCTAGAAAAGCTGTCCTTACTTACACTTAGTTGAATACTCAAGCACAAAATTATTTTAAAAAGAGCTTGTACTCCAAATGCAGGAGTAAGCTGATTTGTGTGCATGAGAAGGCTGTTTTTCCTCAAAAGCACATTCTTAAATAAGGAAAGAGTTGGAAAGAAAAAGCGACCAGCACCTTGAAGCAAAAGAACAGGAACAGATGTCCTTTAGCTGTGTGTTTTATTGATTTATAAACACTCTGTCAGGCTACCTCATCTCTGCAGAGTAATTTAGATATGGGAAAATATCTGTGAAATATATTGATTATATTATTGATTGAAAAGCCAATTGCTGTTGCACGCCTGTTTTACCATTTAAGTCCTGACACATTTTGACATATGAGCCAGCTGTGACTATTGCCTTGATTCTGCAGTGAGATAATGTAAAAGCTGTCATAACTACTTCTCTGTCAGCCCAAGAATTTATAGTAGAGTCATGTAGCTATTTAGTTTGTTCTTTAACTACCTGAATAATTAGCATTTCTTCAAGCTTTAGTTCTAGTAGATACATTTTTTCTAATGTGGAGGAAGTCATGTGCACATGTGGGCATGGACATACTTGCATACATGCATGTAGTAATATGTGTATATATGTATTATATAAACATATGTGTATGCACATATCCATATATATTATGGGTTGGTTGTTTGGATTGAGCAAAATCAATGAAAGAACGCTTTTGTTAATTAATATCTAGGTCTATATGCATGGGGATTGTAAATTTCAGCTCTACTATTTTCCTTACTTTTTTCTCCTTGAAAAATTTGGATTTTAGAGCATTACACTAGAGAATTCTCACTTGTTACCAAATCAGTTTCTCCTCAGTGGCAATAAATCAAGAGATGACAAGGAAAAAAAATTCCACTTCCTTCTATTTACAGCTCTGTTATTTATTTAGAATATTTAAACTGTTGGAAATTTATTGTAAGAAATAAAGGAAGATAATTTACAAAGCAATTACACTATAGCTATGATTCGCAGAAACTCCTCCACACAAATTAGCTTTCCTGAACCCCCCATAAATACTTATAAAAAATTCACATGAATGCATTGGCTCAAAAAAGCATTCGGTAAAAGAGTTCCATTTTCAGAATTCACTCAGCATGTTATTGAGTATGAAAACATTATTACCTATTCCCATTCACATAACTGTAATGTACCTGAATAACTACTGTATATCATGGATTTGATGAATATAGTCAATATGGACTTTTTCCAAATAAGGTTGTTTAAATGTATATCATTTATTATTGTCATTGGTGCCCATAATATACATCTTACATTCTTCTGCATCTTTTAGACTTCATATGATATTCCCGATTAATCTCGGTGAGAGGAGAACTCCTCTACTTTGGCTAAAAGCATCCTTTGATTTAAATGAGCAAAAGAGATAACCCCATGATACTTGGACAGTGCTGATGTAAATATCCAGGCAATAATGATTCTAAAGTTGGACAACTAATCGTTCCTATAGGAGATTAAAATGTACAACTTAAAGGCATAAATTATATTCCATTTTGATAGATCAGACATTGTCATTAGAGGTATGATTTACTGTTTTCATTGGTTTCCACCTTTTGGGAAGAAACACAGAATGTGAAGATATGATAATTAGAGTTTTGTGCACACACACACACACACACACACACACAAAACATATTCAATATCTAAATTCTTGTCCCAGTTCAGACACTGAACTAGTTGTGTAACATTCTTCTTGTCATTTTATCTTAAAGTTGGATTAGGGAGAGGAACATCAATCACATCATTTCCCTCTCCCATTGCAGACTGTACAACAGTAGTGTCTTGACCACATTATTAGCAGACTGTGCAACAGTAGAGTCTTGAGCAGGACCAAACTATAACATCATTACTATTGGTTCCTGTATCTGAAGGTCACAGGAGCCAGTGGTAATACACCTGATAGATCATTCATATCTAGAATTTCTAGGTGAGTTTTTCCACAGTGTTCCTTAGAACCCAACTTTTTCAAAATATTGTTAGTATAAAGGGGAATCCTCTGGTTTCATGGAAGTTTAGTAGAGTCCCAAGAAATAATGCCTAAGTGATATCAAACTTTAGGAATTTCTGTGAAATTTATCTATTGTTACATATAACTAATGAAAAATGCAACAAATATCACCATGTCAATTGGATAGCAACTTCTCTTCAGTTTTAACACAACTCCCTCTTCCCCTCTCTAATCATCATCTTCAATTTCCCTTCAAAGAGACTATATGTGTGTATACACAAACATACATATATACATACTTGAATATATAATATACACACATATATAGATATACCCATCTATCAAAGAATTCCTTGGTTACCTGTTCAGGTGAAAGAATATAGACTGATCAGCCATGAAGTTGCCCACAGATGTTACATGGAAACTAAGCCATTATCACAGTACCTACTTCACAGTGTTCTTCCTTTGTCACTGCTAGGGCCATATGATGCTCTTCAAATAGCCCAGCAGTATGTTGTCTTTGTTCCAGGTGGAACTCATTATGGCTACTGACTCCCATGCTTGAGGCCAGATGCCACATTCCCTTAAATTAGCCTTTAGAGAACCTTTATATAATTTAGTAGGATGTCTAATAGCTTTCTTTGCATCACAGAACTGGTCACAGAAAATTCTTTCCAGGATGCTAACATCCTCCATTTGTGCAAGATGACTGACTCTGCTGACATAATGATGGACTTTATTCCATGGATGTAACATTTCTGAATCACTGACATATCTGAAACACGATCTTGCCATTTCCTAGGTGTTTAGCTGAGCAGACAGTGCATAGGAGAATGGTTTTGTTTTCCAATATGACCACATTATGTGGCCAACATCCAATTATAATAGATCTAAGTCCCAGTTCCAACAGCACCAATGACTTGCTGAGTGACCTTAGGCAAGTCTCCTAATCTCTGTCTCTTTCTGCTTCTCACACTATAAAATGTACGAAATTGAGCCTGCCATTTTTCCCATGATAAAGTTGTTGCCAGGATCAAATTAGATCATGAATGTGAATGTGTTTGGAAATGTATGAAACACTAAAAAAATGATACATTATTATTAGCAAAGCAATGGAGGAAATGGCTTGGTCCACATCAATTTTTGCACTGATTATGATTCTGTGTTCATTCCCCAGACACTTTGTCAACTGTCTCCAAGAAGCAGTGACTCTTGCCAATGAGCAACACCAGGGCAGGTTGACAGTTTATTTCATAACACTATATGACATTCAACCAATATCGAACAGTAAGGAGAAATGGAGGGAAAATGACTATTTTCCAGGTCTCCATCACTGCATGTGAGACTAAATGGTTTTCATGGTGTTCATGTGCCTTGGTATGCATCAACCCTTTTGTATAAATCAAATTGATCTTTCTAAGTTGTTTGGCCCAAGCCTGTCATTCTATGGTCGACATCCATACAATGCTGTATTATACACCATTATTCTATAGTACATCACAGCATACTGTATCTATTACAGTCATCTCATACGGAATTACCTCTTACAAAGGGAAGGAGCATGCACTAAATTACAATGGTCACATGCCTTGTACTAGTTTTAGCAGGAGAAGCACTTTTTGCAACCATGCAATTACCTCTGGTGTGATAGAGGAAAGGCAGTATTTCTTTCCAGAAGAACTGAAATGCTTTCCTAGGGGAAAAAATATAAATCTATATATTTTAAGGTAGCAGCATTAGCTCTGGCATTCACAAAAGCAAGTGCAAATGATTTTATCTTAACATAATAAGTATAGTGATGGGAGAGAAGTCACTTTTTCAGCCTGTTTTAGGGTAAAGAGAACTTATAGTCTAAGCAAGATGTGGTTAACATTTTTTTTTGTATCATGGGCCCCTCTGGCAATCTGGTGAAGTTCCAAGAAAAATTGTTATAAATGCATAAAGAAGTCAATTGTATTGAAATATAGCTATAAAAATATTTTTAAAAGATGGTCAAAGAGCCCAGATTAAGAACTTTTAATCTAGAATTATACAGACATATCTGACTTTTGGATGCCCTAACCAATATTCTCCACAATAATATCATTAATATTTTATAACCAAACTCCACTTTAAAGTCACAATGTAGCATTATTTGGCCAGTCAACTATTTATACCATTATTCTAGTGAAATTTGCTGTTCCTTAGTAATATCATTTCATCTAACGTGTTTACAGAACTGATAATGTTCAGTGGGGTATGTGAAAATACTTGAGGATAAAGATGACAATTTTTACAAAAGTATAGTGCTTTTTCCAGTCTAAAAATGCACCGATCAGAAAATCTTTTCCAATTAAATGGTCCCAGTTGAAATTAAATTTTAAAAGTAAGCAAAAGATTAAATTTCATTAAAGCATCAAATATATCCCCTACCTGATGAATTATTTCATGTTTCTTTGCTGTTCTGAATAACCATTCAAGTGGTCTCAATATAGCAAGAGTATATATTATACAAATAATAAATAAAACAAAATTAAAGTGTATATTATATGAAATCAAGTAAGTTTGCGTATCTCAGAAATAAGTATTATGCATATCTTATTAATTAAACCTAGGACCCCAGAAAACTTAACCATCACTGAACCTCTTTAGAAAATAATTTCTTCACCTAGTGACTGTCAACTTTTAAAATCTTTTGGTAACTTATTTTGAATACAATTGGCTTTTTCTTTATAATTCTATGTATTTTATTATGAAAAGGTGTTTAGAGGCTTCACCAGACCACCAAATAGGCCCATGACAAAACGGTTAAGAATTGCAGGCTTTGAGTAAAAGGGTTGACATCATCATTGTACGCTCCTTTCCTCTATACTGTACCCCCATACATGGAAACATATACACACAAAATATTCTTAACACAGGTTATACTTAATCTTGTTCCTTGTATTGACATTATTATTTGGGAATATGCACTATCCAAGAGCAGAATGGGAATTAAGAGTTAGGGAATTAAGAAATTTCTCATTACTGAAAGCAAGGAGAAGCTGTGTGATTATTTGTCAGGATTGTTGTAAAGGGAACTCCTGGGAATTATACAAGTTGGATTCATTGACCTCTGAGATGCTTTCCATCTCTGAGATTCTATAATCCTTTTTTCCAAAGTCAATTGATATGAGTAAAATTGAAAACTGGCAATAGTATGGCAAAGTTTAGATTAAGCTACATTATTTATTTTATATTCTCAGTCTTTTGGGATCTGGAGTATTTATTTATATAACTTTTTTCCACCTCAGCAAAAGATGTTCCCAAAGGATATGTAAGGACATTATCAGATATTTGAGAAGTTTATATCTAAGAAGAATAATAACAGAGCTATAATATATGAAACATGTGGGGTGATTGACAATAACTTACTACATTCTTCCAAGATCTTTAAGTGAAAAGTCTTGCCCCATCTTTCTCAGGTATCCCCATGTATTTTGACAAAAAACAAGCAAACAAACATACCCTACTTTAGTGAAGCAGAAATGTTAAAGAATAGAGAAAAAAAACTAAAAATGTGGTATATTGGAAAACCATAAACATACTTTTTGTTTGGGATTGAGGTAAGGTGTATCATTTACAATTATAGTGCTATGATAAAAGAAATACACTTTGAAGCATTCTTGTCACTAAGCTTACCCTTCTCTATTCCACTAGGAAACCACTGTTGGTCTAATTCAATTCAACTCAACAAGCATTCACTAAACACTTACTAGATAACAAGCACTATACTAGACACTGAAGATGCCAAATAAAATGTTCCCAGCTCCCAAGGAAATTATATTCTCCTGAAGAAAAACATGTACACAGATAAGTAAATATATGTATTTATGTACAGATACTCATGCATTCATGTATGTATAATGTTATGTATCTTATACAATATTAATGATATTATTATGCATATGCAAGTATATGCATGACATAATACTGTAATAAGAATGTAAATTTTAAAGATCTTCCCTGCCCCTAGGCTAATGTGCACCTGAAGCCTGGGGTAGGAGGCTTGTTTTTCAGTAGATACTTCTTGATTGGCCAGTGAGTCAATAAGGTTGTTACATTCTCTGAGCCAGGAGAAGGCTATATAAGCCCTGATGTGTAGCTTTGTTTTGGGACTCACTTTGAGAAGTGTTCTGTGATTTGATCTGAATTCTGGGAAGCCGTTGTTGAGAGTCCCCCGGCTTTGAAAAACCCAGATGTGGAAACCCACATGTTGACTGGGTATGGATGTAATGGTTGGACAGTTTGGAAATCTGTTTACTTGATGTTTCTGTCTTGATAATTATGCCTGTATACTTTGAGGTTCAGGGTGCTGACCTTTTCTCCTGAACAAGGTAAACGATATATGTCTGACTGATTAAAGTAAGCTTGTTAACCCATTTTGAGTTGCTTTCCTTTAACAAAGCAGATCCAAGAACCTGTGGTAGCTGCAAACCCTGAGGACGCTTGGGGTGCTTGCTGCTACAAATACTACATGGATATATGTATAATAATATTTATTTGTTGTTCAGTCATTTTCAGTCATGTCTGAATCTTCATGACCCCATTTTGGTTTTTTGGGAAAGATACTTGGGCAGTTTGCTATTTCTTTCTCCAGCTCATTTTGTAGAGGATAAAAATGAAGTAATAGAGTTAAATAACTTGCTGAGGACTATATAGCTAATAAGTGTATGAGGTCAGATTTGAACGCAGGAAGATGAGTCTTCCTGAATCCAGACCCAATACTGTATCTACAATGACCCCTAACTGCCCCAATAATGTACACATAATATATACATATTTATGCAAGCATAATATGTATATATTATAAATATGTATGCATATAAATTAAATACAAAGTAATTGTTTTTGCCAATGAGATTGAGGCTGGACAGCACTAATTAGAACTGGGTGGACCAGGAAAAATATCATGTTGCATTTGAGTTAAACCTTGCATGAAATTAGGGATTTCAAGAGGCACAGGCGAATAAACGATTCATTCAAGGCACAGTGGGTAGCATATGTAAACATATGTACCCAGGAAATGGAATATCATATATGGGGATTAGTAAGTAGGAGATTTTGCTGAAAATAAGGTATGTGAGAGGCACTGATATGAACAATTAGTTCAGAAAGTTATGTGGTTAAGGGCATTAAATGCCACAGAGTTCATATTTTAAACTGGAGGTAATAAGGAGCCATTGAACTTTCTTGAGACATGGTTTGATATTGTCATATAAGTGCCTTAGGAATATCAATTTGACAGGTGGGTGAAGGCTATATTGGAGAAGAATGGCAATGGAAACAGAGAGGATAGTCAGGAGGCAATATCAAGAGTTCAGGAAGGAAATAATAAGGGATTGAACAAGAGTGATAATCATATGAGTGAAAATGAGATACATAGAAGAGATATTGAGGAGGTTGAATTTTAAACAAAATCATGGCAATAATAATAAC